>NC_044978.1:126979756-127703506 GCF_008728515.1 Papio anubis | reverse complement strand
CTAAAGAAGCAGATTCTTTGGATACACTATACTCCTACCTTCATTGAGAAAGGGAGCCTTCTTTTTCCCCTTGGTAGATTCACCTAAAAATATGAACATCTAAAATCTTACTTTACATTCACCAACTGGTGCACACATCCCTTTGTGATTTTTCTCTTTTTGTGAATTCTGTTAAACCTAATTTCCTCTGATTCAGTACAAGAGCAAAAGTCCCACACCTTACTCAAAGGGTCATGAGGCAAGATGGCTTTCCACTGACTACATTTGTCATTTTAAAAGAAAATTAACACATTTACTTAATTAGTATTTATATTATATATATTCTAGAAATTATTTTTAACATACAATGACAGCACACACACACCCCAGCATGTGTGTTCACACACACACATACACTATTTAAAAAAAAATTCAAACGTATATCTCATTAACTGTTGCTAAGGAATGTCAAATAGGTTTGTCCTAGAAAACACCCAGTTTCTATATCATTTTTCTCACAATCTCAAATACTTGAACATAGCTAAACACCATTATTTGCTTGCTTCTCTTGATGTGTTGTATTTGAATTTTAAACATTCTAATTTAGTTTCACAATTAGTTTCCTTATTATTGACAATTTTTTGTTGAAACTAATAAGGACCAATGCCTTTTACCTACAAGTTAATGAAGAAATTTTTGAGGGGAAAAATCAAAAATAGCACTTCTAGCTCTGGTTCCTGGCTCAAAGGGTGGGATCCACCAGATGGAACAGGGAACAGCACGGTCCTCCCACCCATTTCCTAATGAGTAGTCAAGCAGCAGTGTTCTGCACAACTGAAGGGAGAAGTGGTTCTTGAGGCCGCTGCTTCTCACAGAGGCTGCCATGGGGTGGGAATGCCCCAACTGAATGTGCATGAGATACATGAAGTAAGAGTTTGGAGTCTGGAATATCATTTTCAGATATAGGTTCTCATCCAGGGTGGGGGTCCTGTCTTGCTCACCTGTTTACAGGATTTACCCATTTATTTTTCTGTACAACAGGGTTTTGGAAAATGGCCTTCATCTGGAGTTAGCCAAGCGAAGGGGTTTGAGGGTATCTTTCACAAAACCACCCTCACGTCTGACACCAACTGCAAGTTCAGGGATTTCCAAAAACACTCTCAGTTTTGATAATTTGCTGGAAAGGCTTACAGAATTCACTAAATGCTGTTATGCTAATGATTATTTTTATGACAGGGGAAGGATAAAAATTAAAATTAGCCAAAGGAAGAGACACATAGGGCAGAGCCTGGGAGAGTTTCAAACTCAAAGTTTTCATTATCCTCTAGATGGATTACCCTCTCAGCATTGATGTTTGACAATACTCACAGAGTATTACCAATCAGGGGCGTTCGCCTGAGCTTTTGTGTTCGAAGTTTTTTGGGGGGTTTCATTACATAGGCATGATTGATTGATTGACTGTCCACATGATTAAAGCCAGCCTCCAGATCAACTGATGCAAGTGACCCAAAGCTTCCACCCTAAGTCATATGGTAGGTCTTTCTGAAATGGCCAGCACCTACCCGAAGACTGTAAGATGTAGCCCACCCTACTCTAAGATCCAATGTGCCAGGCCACAACTCTAAACAAAGATATTCCTATCAGTGATGACATTGAGGCTCTCCCAGAAGCCAAGGGTAAAGGCTCTATCCCTCTTTGGTGAAGGCCAAACTCTCCTCACTTTAAATCTAATATTTTTAGCTAATGCTTTCCTGTATGAGGCAATTTAAAGAGGATTCATCAGCTGATGAGTTGATGAGTGTCTTAGTATCTGTCCAAAAGGAACTTAGAGTCTGAGGGAGAGAAAAGCAACCAATTACAATGGGTATAGTCTTGTGGGTGAAATAATATGGGCAAGCACAGGATGCTGTATGTTTCACCTATTATGGCCACATAAGAAATTACCTAAATCTCAGTAGTGGAAAGCCATCGTTTACTACGTGTGGACCAGGACCCGAAAGATGTCTTGTGTCTGCTCCATGATGTCTAGGACCTCAACTAGAAAACTTGAAGTCTAGGGCTTAAAATCCTCTGAAGACTCCCTTGTTCACGGATGCATCTGGCAGTTGATGCTGGCTGTCATCTAGGGGCCTCAGAACATCTCCACACAGACATCTCCATGTGGTCTTCAACATAAATTGCTTTGAGTTTCCTTATGCATAGTGGCCAAGTTCCAAAGACAGACACCCTGAGAGAGAGAGGGAGTACAAGTGAGCACCACGTGGAAGCCGTGCAATCTTCTAGAATCTAGCTTTGGAGCCACATACATCACTCCCACTACATTCTGTTCACCAAGACAGTTACAAAGTCCCATTCCATTTCTGCCTCAAGGGGCAGGAAATAGACTCCATATCTTGATAAAAGCAGCAGAATTCTAAAGAGCATGTGGCCATTGCTGTGGCCATTTCTGAGCAACACGATCTGCTACACTTTGCAAACACATAGAAATGACATGTAACCTGCACTGGAAGGTGGGCTCAGGGAAGAAAACAAAGTATGAATCATGACCCACAAGGTAAAAACTGCTTGATACTCAGAAATGAGTATGAGAAACAGGAACACAACATAACAGCCATTTTGAAATCTCAAAAGACCACACACGCCTGTAAAGGATGAAACAGGTTTGACAGCAGGGGTGGAAGGTGGTCTCCAACTTCTGCCCAGATCTTGGTAGATCTTGAGCTGTTCTGGCTTGTTCACTCTTAGCAAAGGGCAGTGTCTTTGTTTTCTGCATTATCATACCTTGCCAGGGGTCCAGGACCCCACGCTCTATCCTGAGGATTTATAGATATCCATTAACAGAGGGCAGAAGGTGGGCAATAGAGGGTGGGCCACAGAGTGCACTAGGTGAGGCTGACCAACGTCCTGGGGCACAGCCCAGCCTGTTGCAGATGCTGGCCATGCTGATGTTTATCTGCACTGCCTGGCCAAGAGGACAGCTCACAAGGCAGTGACCCCATGGAAGCTAGAGGGGGGTCGTCAGATGTGCACCTGCTCCTTTTCATCTGGTACCTTCCTTCTTACCCTCTCCAGATGAAAAATCTTGATCTTGTTTGAGGGTAGGATAAACAAAATAAAGCATGTATTCTTACGCCCTACCTTATTATTGTCCTACTAATGGTATTTGAATTTAAAAATCAATATTTAGCACTTTTGTTTTCTGGCTTCATTCTCTCTAACCCAGCACTGTCCAAAAGCAATACAAAATGAGGCACAGACGTCATTTCAAATGTTCTAATAGCCACATTCAAAAGGTAAGAAGAAATAGATAAAACTAGTTTTAAAAATATTATTTGTTTAATGGAATGTGTCTAAAATGTTTCATTTTAAACATGTAATCAACATAAAAATCATTAATGAGATATTTTACATCACTTTTTATACTAAAAAGTCTGGTGTGTATTTTATACTTACAACACATCTCGATTTAGATTTTAAATACTTGATCAATATTTAGATTACATAAAATGTGGAGTCAAAAAGTAGATCCACATACCAAAGATTATTTGAGATACACCCAAAAGCCTTCCAGTAATTGAATCCAGGATGAATTTTTAAATTTTAATTTAAATAAAATGAAATTAAGCATTTAATTATTTAGTCACACCAGTCACATATGACTAATTGAACAGCAGCACAGTTTTAGATGCCCACGCTGGGAAACACCTCCAGAGAATAGGGTGGAAGGAACTTTAAAGACCGCCTGGAGGGTTAGGAGATGCACAGAACAGCTCATCATTTAAAATATGTTATATATATATATATTTGTTCTAGGCATAAGAATATATTGTACAAAATTAGTGGCTATTCAGCACCAAGTTTAAAATTCTAACATTGACAGAAATCAAATGACCAAAAAGCAACAGGCCAAATAGAATCACCTCTTATTAAAGAAAAGGATTCCTGGAAATCCCAGCCTGGGGTCAGCGCTGTAGTGCGGGGCTGGTTCTGGTGAGGCCAGTTGCTGTTCCAACCAGGACAGATGAGAACTGCCCTCCCACCACCCACCCCCTGCATAAGGGCTAACTGGCATTTCTCTTGTGCTCTTGAGCTGGGTTCCTGTCTCTCCTGATCTAATATGTGATTAAATTGAATTGCTTTCTAAATCTGTTATGTAATTTGTATGTAATGCCCTTACTATTGGGTTTGAATACAATTGCAGTAGGATACACTAATTGATTTGTTTAATTTTATTTTCCATCCTTTGAATTGAAGCCTTTGGGACTCAATATGTAAAGTAATATGCAAATCGAGACTTTGATGCAAGAAGACTTGGCAGTTTTTTTAAACAGGTTTCAAGCATTACTTGGAATCATTTAAGAGAGTAATTCAAACAAAGCAACCTCTACTTGTCCTTCTGTGTGATTGAACTTTAGTGTGCACAAACATATATACAAAACACACTAAAAGATCACTGATTGTTAATTGATTATATAGATCAAAGAACAATCATACTTCCTCCATGATTTTTCTATCTCTAACCCTAATATAAAATAGAATAAGGTTTTATAGGTTTGCATAACTTTCCATAGAATGAACGAAACAGAGAATAGTTGCAAAAGAGAAATCAGTCTATCAACAACTAGTGAGCACCTACTTTGGACTGATAATGATAACTAGTATTTATTATGTACTTATCAAACAGGCACTGTGGTCAGAATTTTATCTAGATTACTTTCCTTCTAGGGATTCAGTTAGGGACTTTCAGAGATACATAGACGATAAAATGCACTCCCTGTATTCTAGAAGATTAAAATTTAAGTGCCAAATGTTGGTATCAATCAAAAATGTTTTAGGAGTTGAAAGAAGAGACATCATTTGAACCAAAGGAGTTTTGTTTCCTATTTTTCTTATTCCCAAACTCTGTTACTGTGGATGCTACAAGCATGATTCTGATTCTAAGAGAAAAATAGCTTTAATACTCAGCTAAGTTGATATTAAAGCGACTGGTCTTGGCCCTCCACTTCCTCCTTCCAAATAAATGCCATTTCTCTGGGTTTGGAAGAAATCACAGATTTCAAGCCCTGAATGTAATCTCTCAAGGGTTGTCACTGTTTCTAAAGCGTGGCTCACACAATAACAGCACTGGCAATTTCATCGCTCATCGCAGTTAATATATTTCAGTATGATCGAACCATAGTTTACAGGAAATTGCTAAACTATTGATGTCATGGATGAGGAAATCAGTACATGAGATAGCCAAGTCCTAAAAATCTGAGAAAATGAGAAGTTGAGGGAATGGAGCTTGTTCAGTTGCTGAGATAACATTAACAGTGTGAGTGCCACGGCTAAGATTTCAGCTTGGAGAGGATGGGTAACGGCAGACCTATGGCCTCAATGGGCAAGAAGAGGCTTCCTTGAGTCTAGATGTTATTGGTGGAGTGAGGCAAGCTTTTTCTTGGACATATGTGAACTCTCATAGGACATGAGCAGTTTTAGAGTTTGGGGGTGGGGTTTAAGAGTTTCAGAAGTAAAGACATCTGTATCAGTCGGCTCAGGCTGCCATAATAAAATATCAGACTGCGTGGCTTAAACAACACAAATGTGTTTTCTCACAGTGCTGAAGGCTGGAAAGTCCAAGATCAATGTCCAATAGGGTTCAGTTTCTTGTGAGTGCTCTATCCTTGGCTTGCAAATGACCACCTTCTCACTATGTCCTCACATACATCCTCTCTCTGTTTTCCTTTCTCATAAGGATACCAGTTCTATCAGATTAGGGCCCCATACTTTTGATCTTATTTAATGTTAATTACCTCCTAAAAGCACTATATTCAAATACAGTGACATTGAGGGTTAAGACTTAAACATATAAGTTGGAGGGGGGCATGGGACACAAATTAGTCCACAGCAACATCCAAAGAGCAAGAAGTCTGACCTCTTTGTCTTTCAGATGAAGAAACTAAAGTTACTCTTTTTATGTACTTTTTTTCAGCAAGAATCAAGGGCTAAAAATAATTCAACAGGTGCTAGGTGCCCACATTCTAAAATAAGAGGCTAAACTACATAAGTTGGATGTGCTGAGAGACTGGAAATCATGCTAACATCATATGGTTACCACTTTCAAGCTACACGAGAGGAGAAAAGAATTCACATAGGCATTAAGGATATTGGAAAGAGGGGATTTTAATGCAGATGTTGGGGAGAGAGGATATTGAAGAGAAAATATTGTTCCTGAGCTGCATTGTGTCCCTCCCCAACTTCAAAGGGGGAGAATAATGGGGCACTTTCTCTTCAATGAGATGTAACAAAAACTTGGCAAGTGACCCCAGGAATTTGACAGAGAGACACTGGTGCCTGATTCTCAAGAGTGTAAGTCTAAAGCTGAAAGATTATGGCTAGATTAGATTGCAGCAGAGTAAAGAGAAAGGACTCTACAGGGAGATGGCTGAGCTTTATATGAAAGACAACCACCCCACAGAGTAAATTGACCTCACCAGAAGTTCAAGAGGCTGCAGTCAGAGGTCCCCGGTGGGAGACCTCTGATGAACTCACCAAAGAATCCCATGAGAACAAGCTCCAGTTACTGTGTACCTGCTGCATAAAGAGCTCACTGGTGTCAGATTCTAGAGTAACCACTCCATGTGCTCTTTATCCCTTGTCCCGGTACTTCCCATACCCTCCCCTCCTGAGCCTGACCCATCAGGGATCAGAAGCAGCAACTGGCAGAATGGGGGAGGAGTGAATTTCAGAAAATGCAGTCAGCACTTTTTGGACTTATCATCACAAAATGTTTTGTTTTAAGGTGGTCTTTATAAAGCTAGGCACAGGAGCATGAGTAACCCCATCAAGATCAGCCTCAGATGCTATATCTCATTGCTAACTATTATGCACATACAAGTATACCTCAAAGTTGTTTACCTATAACGATACCTAAAACTTTGAATAAAACTTCAGGTAAGTTAAATGAACTTTATGCGTGGAATGCTAACTGTACTTGAAAATAAATATGTTCCTGATGTCTTGTTGACAAAACACCCAGGGATAGAGAAAATGTTGATGAGCTAGAAATCAGAGAGACCTAACTTCTAGGGCCAGCTCCACCACTAACTTTTTCTAGGCCCTTGAGTAAGTCTCTCCGGGCTTCATTGCTAAAGCAAAAGCAATTCAATGAATTACAGTAACATGTTTATGCTGTGTTTTGATACTGTAGATTTCATCTTTTTTTCACCTGAACTTTGAACATGCTCTAACACCTCTGCCTGTGAAGAAATGAACTGAGAAACAAGCAGAATATTAAACATCTGCTTATATGTTTCCCCAGGGAGTCTTCTGCTAATATTACACATTGCAACAACATTGCTTGAATGGTTTATTAATGACAGCAAAACAGAGTGAATGCTACATATAATGATAATAACAATAAAGGTTATTTATACTCTGCCTAACTTCTAGATAGCTTTAGAAGCCTTACAGATACACACTTAAACCACTAGCAATATTTTTTAAAAAAATGAAATGAGACAGACTTCCTTTGGATATGCAAAAAAATCAGAATGATGGGTTTTAATTCCAGGAGAACTAAACTGTGGATAGTTGTCCTGTGAGTCTAAATTTATAAACATCTACATCCTATTTTTGTTCCAGGGCTTAAAATATATCCATGAGTATGTCAAACCATTATTTCAGGTGAAAAGAAAGTCCTGACTTTAAAAGTAATAATCGGTGTATCCAACCCAAGACCCGGTGCATCTTGGCATTCCCAGTTCTCCATGAAGAACTTCCTTCTAAACCTTAGTGCCTGAGAAAGTTAGAATTGAAAGAAAAGGATGGGAGAAAAGGGAGAAACAGAGATGGTAGAATAGTAATGATTACCCATTGTCTCATTTGCAAACTTTATCTGGGAGGGTAAAGATACTCTATGATGACTTCTTGACCTTCCACTCGCCCACCTCTGAGGTCAAATATCTATCAGCAAACTGTCCATCAGGTCAAATATCTTGTAGTAAAAATACATATTTACATGGAGTTTTTATGGAAACACAAACTTGATAAAATATATCCAACGAAAGGTAAATTCTCAGACTGGAATACATCCTTCTATTCCTGGAAACTGCCCCAACCCACACCTACCTAAATCCTAATTAAAATTACATACCTAATTTTAATCATATCTAGACTCAGATATATTGTATTCTTTGGTGAGTTTGTATAATGACTCAAAAATTTTGTGATTTATATTCTCTCTCCTATCTTCTAAGGAAGGTGGATTTCAGTATCTGGGATATCTTTTGTCTGTTAAATGGAGTGATGGGTGAAAGCATGTAAGTTTGGATGAGTTGGGGCATAGCTATGTTACTCTGAGTAAGAAAGATTCAGGTGTTGGGGACTAGAATTGGGAAATGTACAGACTACAGGGAAAGAGAAGAGGTAACAGGAAGACCAACATGAAAGGGCCACACAGAGACTTAGAAAGAGAAGGCCAAGGAGGGGGTTTGCAATACAAAGCTGCTTGTCATGCACTGTATTTTCACCCCTCACTCCCTTCTATATATCCTCAAGTAAATCAGCGTCACTCATCAATGCCTGATGGAGTCCATTTTCATCTTGAAGACTGCAAAGAAATACTGAGTCTTACTTAGAAGGTAGTAAGTATGGGAGTGGGAGGGACAAAAACAAAGATGAATGTGAAGGCAGACATCATATGGATTAGGTATGACACAAAAATAAATTATCCACTTTTTCACTTATTTTTTAAAATTATCAGGTACCTAATGCCTTCCAGAAAATTTATGCTTAGGTTATATCAGGAATCTTTTGGTTGCAAGTGATAGAAACTAATGATTCAGAAAAAAAGAGACCCTCTCTTTCTCAGTTTCTGTACATCAAATCTCGAGAAAGTCCCTAATTGGCCGCAGTTATTCACACATACCTGAACAAATTACTGTGTCCAGGAATGTGGAATACTCTGAATGATCCAACATACAATTGCCTCCAGAAATTAATAAAAATTAATGAAATGAAAAATCAATGACTATTTTGTTTTACAGTCAGTTTCCATTTTTACCTCTTTAACTATATAAGCATCTTAAGGACAGAAATTAAACATTATTAGTCTTTGAATCCTCAGCACCTAGTATAATACATGGACTAATATGGCCACTAAATAAATGTTTGATAACTGAATTAATGGATATTCTGGACCATTTGCTCTTCCTCTTTCTCCAGTGCTCATCAGTCTCATCCCATCTTCAATAGTCCCCTCCCCAGCCTACACCTTCTTCCACTTCCCTGAGAATAAAAGATTAACTGTAAATAATCAACCTTGTCATTTGTAACATCTCAGAAGTTGGTACAAATGATTGATTGAATGTATTTTATGAAAAACTAGTAGAATGTTCAATTTTAGGTAAATTGAAATTTTAAGCACAAATTTAAGTTACTTAGCTTGGAAACATTAACAAATTTCAAGTTTATTTCAGGCCCTTAAGAATTTACTGCTGCAAAATATGCTGTAACTGTAGCGTATGATCTCAGCAGAAGGCCTGATTGGCTTATGCCTTATTAATCTAACTGTCCCTATTCATCATTCCACGTTTAAGTAATGCGAAGTTTCATCAAGGTTGCCAAAAGACAATGTTAATTGTAAAAACGGGGGGAAAAAAACAAGTTGCAATGACATTGACATATTTTTAGTATAGGACATCCCCACGTCAAAAAGTTTATTGTTCTCATTTGAATAATTTATTAAGATGGTGTATGTGTGTTTTCGTGTATGTGTGTATACATATTTATTTACTTGTACTGTGTATGTATTTCCGTTATAACAAAAGGATTGAAAACAACAGTATCTTTAATAAAACAGAAGTATTTTTTTTTTCTCACAAAACAGTTCAGCTAGAAGATCCAGGGCTGATATGATTGCCACAAGCGTCAGAGACCCAGCTCCTTTTATCTACAGCCCCAGAGGACTTCATGCTCACATTCTAGCCAGGAGGAGGCAGAGACATTTCCTTGGGCAAGTTTTACTTCTTTCTTTTAAGAGCATAGTGTGGATATTGCACCCGTCGCTGCTGCTCTTATTACATTAGAACTTAGTTGCTTGGTCACAACTAGCCACAAAGAAGGCTGCGATATAATCTTTAGGTAGGTAGTCATGTGATCAGGTAGATGTCTATTAGTATATATATTCTACTAGAAAGGGAGAACAGCTATTGGGGGATAACAACCGTCTCTGGTAGTGTGTTTTGTTGTTGTTGTTCCTTTATAATAAAATGAGATTTTTGTCCCAACTATCTAGTCAATAAAGATCCAAACTTCTATAAAATCTCTGTAGTCAAGTCACCAAAATCTGTTTCAGCCAGGGTTCTCCAGAGAAACAGAACCAATAGGAGAGAGAGAAAGAGAGAGAGAAATTGAGAGAGAGAGAGATGAGTAGGGAGTTATTAGGGGAATTGGCTCACTCATTTCTGGAGGCTGAGAAGTCCCGTGACAGGCCATCTGCAAGTTGAAGAGCCAAGGAAGCTAGTAGCATGGCTCAGTCCAGGTCCAAAGGCCTCGGAACCAAGGAAGTCAATGGTGTACCCCTGTGTGAAGCTGAAAGCCCAAGAGTCTAGGGGGCCACTGGTGTGAGTCCCAGAACCCAAAAGCCGGAGAACCTGGAGTTCTGATGCCCAATGGCCGAGAGAAGAGAGAGCAAGAATGCACCCTTCCTCCACCTTTTTGTTCTATCCAGACCCCCAGCCAATTGGATGGTGCTGGTGCACACTGAGGGCAGATCTTCCCCTACCAATCCACCAACTCAGATACCAATCTCCTCCAGAAACACCCTAACAGATATACCTGGGGCAACCCAATTATTCTAACCAAATGCCAAACCACCTGGGTTTCCTTTTCACAAAAGAGCGACAGCCTCAGTACCGACTGCAGCACTGAGAATAATTAATGCAATGATTGAGAATAAATAATGCTTTACCAGTGATCTGGGTATCCTTTAATTCAGTCAAATTGACAACCAAAATTGACTATCAGAAGTCCACCCCTTCTCAACCTGGTACCATACTCACCTCTTTAAACCACACTTAATCTTCAAATAAAAACAATAACAAGGCTATAGTTCCTCCTAGCATGATACATCTATTCTGTGTACAACCACAAATGCACTAATCCCTTTTCCAGAGGAGGAAGTAAAGTCCTTAAATGGTATTTACTCCTCTTCTGATATCCCACAATGTAAATATTATGATATAAAATTAACAATACTTAAATACTCATATAAACTCAATGCATTTTACATTATATGAGAAAGGAATAAGAGAAGAAAGAAAACAAAGATATTTTCTTTGTATATATATTTATATATGTATATATACACATACATACATATGTATTTTATATATATATATATACACACACACACACACTCACACACATACATGTATATGAATACATACAAAAGTATTCTTAACAAAATATAGAGAAAGTACTCATGGCAATTACAGCCCGCATGTCTGTAACTACTAATCATGTGGTTGTACCTGGTATTTATAACCACCTTCTTCTATTATCCAATCTACATTCCCTTTCCCTTCAGGAAGCACCTCAGCTAATTATGGTTCTTTACCTGGCAGAGTGACCCAAAACTTCATTCCTGAAGGATCTGAGTCATTCCTAGTCCTGCCCAGATATGGTTGTTGTAATTTCCCATTGATCTTAATCACAAGGCCTGGTAATACTAACAGACTCTCTGAGAGATATCCTGTGTTCCCGACATACTCCTCCTAACCTCCATTGTGGAGCAGCAGTCCACATCAGTCACCCCAGGCAGCACCTTTACTCTCCTCTCAGCCTGCTGAGTCAGAGGCATGAGGACCTCAGAGTGGCCAGGTGGCAGTCTTAACTTCCAGCTCCATGCAATCTTTGTTGTGTCTCCTGGTGGGAGTAGTATTCCCTCTGGGACTAAGACCTCCAGACCACCAGAGCATAAAGTTGTAAGAACAGGAAGCAAAAATTTTGCCAGTGGGTCATTAGGGGTAATGCTGAGTAATGCCATTCCCATTTCCCCTTGATCCCCAGACCCATGGATTCTGGCTATGGGAGACACAGTAACAATATTGGACACTAATTCAGAGCATGTACAGCCTTCTGGAGAACATGGTCCGGGCCCTGAACAGAATTGTCACCTAGCTGGCACTGTAATAGACTGTGGCAGAAGATGGTAAGACCAGTGAATGCCACGAGCAAGAGCCCATTGCTGCACTTCGTTGGCTGTGAGTACTAATAGGCTGTGTGTGCTATCACCCTCAGGACACTGAATGAAAAAGACCAAACAGCAATGCCCATAAGTTAACATAAGATGAGATGAGAGGCAGGGATGTTTTATTGGCATTGCACAGGAAGTGTCATGGCAGCACAATGGGGTTTTACTTTTCAACTTGAACTTGAAAGAGAGAATGACTGTCAAAAGCAATGCTAAATAAATGTTCTTCCCAACATCATCGCTGTCAGCAAAACATAATGGCAGAGAGAACAAACTCCCAAAGAAAACCCAGAAGCACAAGGATCAGATGAGAGAGAGAGAAATATGGTATCTTTTCCTGGGGTTGACAAGGAAAGTAGGGGGCAACCACTGTCCAGATTATAGTTTGGGAGGAGCAAAGCTTTCTGGAGAAATAAACTTGTAACCATTTAGTATTTAAAGACCATATTTTGAGTATGTGCATAAGAAAAGATTTTTTATAAAATTTCTTGATGTCAGAAGCAGACTTTTTTTTTTTTTTTTTTTTTTTTTGACAGAGTCTTGCTCTGTCACCCAGGCTGGAGCACAGTGGCATGGATATGGCCACCTCCTGGGATCAAGCGATCCTCCGACCTCAACCCTGCCACCCCTGGCTAATTTTTGCCTTTTTTTTTTTTTTGAGACGGAGTCTCACTCTGTCGCCCAGGCTGGAGTGCAGTGGCCCGATCTCGGCTCACTGCAAGCTCCGCCTCCCGGGTTTACGCCATTCTCCTGCCTCAGCCTCCCGAGTAGCTGGGACTACAGGCGCCGCCACCTCGCCCGGCTAGTTTTTTTTTGTATTTTTTAGTAGAGACGGGGTTTCACCATGTTAGCCAGGATGGTCTCACCATGTTTCCCAGGCTGGTCTTAAACTCCTGGGCTCAAGCGATCCACCCTCCTTGGACTCCCTCAGTGCTGGGAGTACAAGCATTAGCCACCGTGCCCAGCCCAGAAGCAGACTTTTTTTTTTTTTTTCACCCAGGCTGGAGTGCAGTGGCACTATCTCGGCTCACTGCAACCTCTGCCTCCTAGGTTCAAGTGATTCTCCGCCTCAGCCTCCCGAGTAGCTGGGCGCCCGCCACTACATCCAGCTGATTTTTTATTTTTAGTAGAGACAGGGTTTCACCATGTTGGCCAGGCTGGCCTTGAACTCCTGACCTCAGGTGATTCACCCACCTCCGCCTCCCAAGCGTGCTGGGATTATGGGCATGAGCCATCGTGCCCAGCCAGAAACAGACATCTTAAAATAGCAGTGAAGTGAAAGAATGCATGGGACCCACAGAGGACCACATTCTCTACCACAAGGTGCCAAGGCCTTGCAAAAAAGTAATCCAGTATGGCCTCACTAACAGCTATCATCAGTCTTGTAGCGAAAAAGACTGCAGATCATCACCAGGTACCACTCTCTGCATATTCTTTGTAAATTGTTATACATAAATATATTTAATTATCTGTAGTTTTCATTGCAGAGGTAGTTGTCATTCTAAACAGGCTGTTTTGCCTTCTTCATAAAGCCACAAGGTAAAGAGCCCCTCTATCCAGACTTCTACTTTAGGAAATACTACCACAAGCACCCAAAGATGAATGTATAAGGATGGTTATTGCATCCATACACAACAGAAATGCACAATGTCATTAAAAAGAAGAAAGCAAATAAATGTAGAGAATGGTCTAATTTATTCTCCTAAATGCTCATTAATGCATATGACCTTTCTGAAAATAATTAGAGGGAGTGGGGCAGGGACTTAACACCTTCACCTTCTTACATTCTGAACTATTTTGAGTTTGCATTATAAATAAACACTAGTTTTTTTTAACTGGTTAATAAAAACAATTCCTTCAAGGCACTGGCATATAAATATCTGAAATGACAAGACATCCTCTCCCCGGGCCATGATTCTAGAATGAGCATTACCAAATCAGCAGTATCTCCCAAAGAATATTACCTTCACAGGATGTATTGCTGTCTGATTCTAACAAATGTTGCATTGGCAGCTAGAAATCCCTGGACTTGAGGATGTGGCCTCAATCTCACTAATCATCCTTAATGTAAACATCTTTTTATTTTCTCCATCATGAAAAAGGACCCTGAGGCATCTCTTATGCTCCCAGCAGACAAATCCAAAGCTCCTAGCTGCAGAAAGTCATGGAAAATGCTATGAGAAGCAATGTGGGGAAATGATCAAATCCTTGAACTCAGAATTGTAGAGGTCGATCCTTCTGGCATGAACTCTGAAATCTGAAAGTTCTGAGCTCTTTTCCTGGCTCCAACACATCTTAGGTGTGTAGCCCTGCACAATTTATTGATTTTGTCTCTGCTTTGTCACCTGTAAGTCACCATACTATAACCTAACTCATTTGAACCTTGTGAGAATTAGGTTAGTGAATGCATGGAAAGCTTTTAACAAGTACCTAAGCAAAGTCCTATGATTCCTGTAAGCCCCAGCCAACCATCTAGGTGCAGGTTTTCCTACAAGATAATCAAGCCATGTGCCTGGTTTATGTTAGCCAGTGTCTGTCAATGCTGACAGTCTACAATACATTAAGTTTTCTATGGAAGTCAGAGTGAAGAGAAAACATAAATGAGACTCTCATCATAGAACCGGAGTCAACAACTCAACTCAATATTTACTCAGAGTCTACTATTACAAAACACAGTGATTGACTGAAGATTTTTAAAAATACACCATATTCTACCCTTCAGGAGCTCACAAACTTATGGTAAAGATAAGTCAAAGTGAATACTCTTTAATTCACAACCAAATGGCATGCTTATGAAAGAATAGAGAAGGGAAAGCAATTTCAACTGAGGGAACATGAGAAGATTTTATGGAGGAGTTATGGTTTGAACTAAGTTTTGCAGAATGGCAGCTTTGAAAGAAAGAGCATTCAAGGGAAATAGAACAGTGTGTGTAAAGATGTGGAGAAGGGGGAATGCAGTCTATTTGGGAATAAATTTACTAGGGCTGCCACAACAAAATATCACAGATCATGTGGCTTAAACAAGAGAAATTTATTTCTCACTGTTCTGGAGGCTGGAAGTCCAAGATCAAGGTGTTGGCAGGTTTAGTTTATTCTGAGACTTCTCTGCTTGGTTTGCAGATGACTGCCTTCTCACCGTGCCCCACATGGTCTTAAGTCTGTGCACAAACACCTCTGGTGTCTCTTTGTGTTTCCAAATCTCCTCTTCTTATGAAAACACCAGTCAGATTGGATTAGGGCTTACTCTAAAGACTTCATTTTAACTTAATTATCTCTGTAAACACCTTATCTTCAAATATAGCCACATTCTGAGGTACTGAGAGTTAGAGCTGCAATGTACAAATTTTAGGGAAACACAGCTCAGCCCATAATACTGTGACCTCTGGCCCTCCAGAATTCATGTCCTGCTCACATGCAAAATACATTCACCTCCATCCCAACAACCCCAAAATCTTATCATATTTCAGCATCAACTATTATGTCCCAAATCTTATCTAAATATCATCTGAATCAAGTTTGAGTGAGACTCAAGTTTGATTCATCCTGAGGCAAATGTTTTGTCCACCTGTGCGCTTGTGAAACTAGACAAGTTATCTGCTTCCAAAACACAATAGTGGGACAGGCATAGCATAGACATTCTCATTTCAAAATGAAGAAACCAGAAAGAAGGGGTCATAAGTCCCAAGGAAATCCAAAACCTAGCAAGGCAAACTCCATTAGACTTTAAGTCTCTTTAATAATCCTCTTTGGCTCTGTATTCTGTCCTCTGGTGCACAGAGATGACAGTCCCAACTTCCAGGCTCACTGGGGCAGCAGTGTCACCCTTGCAGCCCTGGTATCTCTTTATTGGCCCAAATTTTCTCCTCTTATGAGGATACCAGTCAGATTGGATTAGGGACCACCCTAAAGATTTCATTTTTAACTGAACTCTTTAAAGTCCTAATCTCCAACTACAGTCACATTTTGAGATGCTGGGGGTCAGGATTGCAACACGGAAAATTGGGAGGAATACAATTCAGCCCATAACAAATTACAAGTAATGTGATGGAAGTAAACAATGCATGGGAAAGCACATGCGAAGCAGTAGATAAAATAATAGGTAAAATAATGCAAACATTGTGAGTTCTTATCATCAACCAGGCACTATTCTAAGAGCTTGTTTACACAAAGCCACTTGAGCCTCACAACGGTCCTACAAAGTAGGTACTATTATTATTCCTATTTTCCAGAAATGAAACTGAGGCACAGAAAGAAGAATGGAACCAGGAGCTCCCATTCCAAGATTAATGCTCTTAATCTCTACACTGTATTATCTGAGGGAAAGCAGAAAGTAGGCAAGTCATGGAGCACTCTCAAGGCCAATCTTAGAAGGCTGGGCTTAATTCTGTAAGAAATGGAAAGTCAATGGTAATGAGCAAGGGAGTGCAACAATCTTTTTTCTTTTTTCTTCTTTTTTCCCTTTCCTTTCTTTTCTTCTTTCTCTCTCTTTCTCCCTTTCTTTCTTTTTCTTTCTTTCTGAGAACACCAAAAGCAATTTATAGAATGGACTGAAATGGAAATAAACCAGGACACCATTATGTTATCTAAAGAAGATTATAGAAACTTTAGTTTCTAGTATTGGATGTAGGTCACCTCTTAGAAAACACAAAATAATTTTTGTAATACATGAACAAAGTCCAATGATTTTAAGAGGACAAGTTTATTACCATCATTACAGGTTCATGATGGGTTCTAAATAATCCACCTAACTGTTTTGGTTCTTTTTCTTTCCCTTATAGTAATAGCAAAATATCAGTAGTAAGAACTCATTTGTTCTTAATAATAGTGTTAACTATTTAGCCTTGGTAATGTTTAGTTTGTGTTTAGTGGGCTTTTATTGTTGCAGTTTCCTGAATTGTATCATTTCCTTCCCACATCAACTCTGTGAGGTGAGTTTTGCACACGTGGAAACTGAAGTATAAAGAGGATTGATACCTTAATGAAAAGTATGGTGGCCATAAAATAGAGATTATCATATTAAGGCCTAACTACCTATAGAGTCTCAGCTCTTGAACACATGGCAGAATTTTTAACAATTTTATTGGGGTATGATTGGCATATAATAAACCATACATATTTAAAATGCATAATTTGTCAAGTTTTGACATAAATGTATACCTGTGGCACCATCACCAAATCAAAATACTGAACATATTCCTAAGATTTTTATTAATTTTATCATATAATATATACCCTTTTTACTGGCTTCTTTTACTCAGCATTAAGACCTTTGAAATTCCATCCATGTTGTTGCACTTCCATTCGTTTTATTGCTAAGAAATATTCCACAATTTCTTTGTCCATTCACACACGGATGGACATTTCGGTTATTTCCAGTTTGAGGTTACTACAGAAAAAGCTGACATAATCTTGGTACAAGTTTTTGTGTGGACATTAATTCCATTCCTCTTAGGTAAATGCCTAAATATAGAATGGCTGGGTCATATGGTAACTGCATGTTTTTAAGAAATTGCCAGACTCTTTCCCAAAATGGTTGTATCACTTTATATTGCCGCCACTAGGGTATAAGAGGTTCTCCATCTTCTTGTCAACACTTCAAATGGTCAGTCTTTAAGTTTAGATATTTTAATAGGCATGTAGAGGTATTTCAATGGGGTTTTAATTTGCATTCTCCTAACGACTAATAATGTTGAGCATCTTTTCTTATTTGCCATTCATGTCTTTTTCAGTGAAGTGTCTGTTCAAATATATTACCCACTTGTTAACTGGGTTTATTATTATTAGAGTTTTGATGGTTCTTTGTATATTCTGAATATAAGTATTTATCAGATATTCAACTAGCAAATATTTTCTCCTAGTTTGTAGTGCCTTTTCATTCTCTAAACAATATTTTATGAAGAGCAGAAGTTCTTAATTTTGGTTAAATCCAACTTATCCATTTTTTCTTTTATGGATCATGTTCTGGTGTTGCTTTTTATGGATTATTTGCCTAAATCAGGCTCACAATGATTTTTCTTCTATTATTCTTCTATAAGATTTATAGTTTTAGGTTTTACATTTGTCTGCCATTCATTTTTAGTTTATTTCTTCATAGTTCATGGTATATATCCAAGTCCATTGCTTTGCATGGATATCCAATTGGTCCAGCAACATTTGTTGTAAAGACTATCTTTCCTCCATGAAATTGCCTTTGCCATTTAGAAAAAATTTGCCATATATGTGTGGGTCGATTTCTGGACTCTCTATTATGTTCCATTAATCCATATGCCTATCTTGACAGTAATATCATACTGTCTTGATTAACATAATTATATAATAGGACTTCAAGTGAGAAAGGGTAAATTCTCCAACTTTGTTCTTATTCAATATTGTTTGGGCAAGTCTAGATCCTTTACATTTTCATATGGATTTTAGAATCAATTTTTTAATTTATACAACTTAATTAATTTGTTGACAGTATTGAGTCTTCCAATTTGTAAACAGATTATATCTTTCAACTTATTTAAGTCTAGGTATTTTATTTTATTTGTGGCTATTGTAAATGGTATTACTTTTTTTTCAGAACGATCACTCTTGGCATACAGAAATGCCACTGATTTCCATAGGTTGATTTTGTAGCCTGTGACTTTACTGAAATTGTTTATCAGTTCTAATAGTTTTTTGGTTAAGTCTTTAGGTTTTTCCAAATATAAGATCATATCATCTGCAGACAAGGGTAATTTTACTTCTTCCTTTCCAATTTGGATTCCCTTTATTTTTTTCTCTTGTCTGATTGCTCTAACTGGGATTTCCAGTATTATATTGAATAACAGTGGTGATGGTGGGCATCCTTGTCATGTTCCAGATCTTAAAGGAAAGCCTTTCTGATTTTCCCCATTTAATATGATACTAGCTGTAGGTCTATCATATATGGTTTGTATTATGTTGAGATATGTTCCTCCTATACCCAGTTGTTTGAAGGTGTTTATCATGAATGGATGTTGATTTTTATAAAATGCTTTTTCAGTATCAAATGAAATGATCATACAGTTTTTGTCCTTCCTTTTGTTGACATGATACATCACATTGATTGATTTGCATATGTTGAACCATCTTTGTATCCCTGGGATAAATCCCACTTGGTCATAATGAATGATCTTTTTAATATATTGTTGAGTTCAGTTTGCAAGTATTTTGTTGAAGATATTTATATCAATACTCATCAAAAATATTGGCCTGTAGTTTTCTTTTTTTCATGTGTCTTTGTCTAGTTTTGTTATCAGAGTAATACTGACCTCATAGAATGAGTTTGGAAGTATTCCCTCTCCTCCTCTATTTTTTAGAATAGTTTGAGTAGGATTGGTATTAATTCTTCTTTAAATGTTTGGTAGAATTCAACAGTGCGTCCATCAGATCCTGTGCTTTTGCTTAGTGGGAGACCTTTTATTACAGCTTTGATCTCATTATTTGTTATTGGTGTTTTCAGGGTTTGAATTTCTTCATGGTTCAATCTTGGCAGGTTGTATGTATCTATCTATTTCCTCTAGATTTTCCAATTTATTGGCATATGGTTGCTCATAGCCACTAATGATTTTTTGAAATTCTGCAGTATCACTTGTAATGTTCCTTTTTCATCTCTGATTTTATTTATTTGGGTCTTCTCCCTTTTTTTTAATTAGTCTGTCTGTCTGTCAATTTTGTTTATCTTTTCAAAAAAACCAACTGTTTGTTTCATTGATCTTTTATATTGCTTTTTTCATTTCAAATTCATTTATTTATGCTCTGATCTTTATTATCTCTTTTCTTCTACTAATTTCGTATTCACTTTGCTCTTGCTTTTATAGTTCTTTAAGATGAATTATTAAGTTATTTATTTAAAGTTTTTCTTCTTTTTTGATGTAGGCACTTATAGGTATAAATTTCCCTTAGTACTACTTTCACTGTATCCCATAGGTTTTGATATGTTGTGTTTCCATTATCATTTGTTTCAAGAAATTTTTCAATTTTCTTCTTAATTTCTTCTTTGACTCACTGGTCATTCAGGAGTATATTGTTTAATGTGCATGTGTTCATATAGTTTCCAAAATTCCTCTTGTTGTTTTCTAGTTTTATTCCATTGTGGTCAGACCTCAAACTATGAAACTGCTAGAAGAAAACACTGGGCAAACTCTCTAGGACACAGGTCTGGGCAAAAAATTCTTGAGTAATATCCCACGAGCACAGATAACCAAAGCAAAAATGCAGAAATGGAATTGCATCAAGTTAAAAAGCTTCTGTACAGCAAAGGATACAATCAACAAAGGAAGAGACAACCCGCAGAATGGGAGAAAATATTTGCAAACTACCTATTTGATAAAGGATTAATAACCAGAATATATAAGGAGCTCAAAAAAAATCTACAGGAAAATATCTAATAATCTGACTTAAAATGGGCAAAAGATCTGAATAGACATTTATCAAAAGAAGACATACAAATGACAAGTAGACATCTGAAAAGATGCTCAACATCACTGATCATCAAAGAAATGCATATCAAAACTACAATGAGATATCATCTCACCCAGTTAGAGCGGCTTTTACCCAAAGACAGCAATAACAACTCTGGAACAGATGTAGAGAAAAGGGAACTCTTGTACGCTGTTGGTGGGAATGTAAACTAGTATAAAACCCTATAGAGAACTGTTTGGAGGTTCCTCAGGAAAACTAAAAATTGAGCTACCATATGATCCAGCAATCTCACTGCTGGATATATACCCAAAAGAAAGGAAATCAGTATATCAAAGAGATATCTGCACTCCCATGTTTATTGCAGCACTGTTCGCAATAGCCAAGATTTGGAAGCAACCTAAGTGTCCATCAACAGATGAGTGGATAAAGAAAATGTGGTTCTTGTACACAATGAAGTACTATTCAGTCATAAAAATAAATGAGATCCTGTCATTTGCAACATCATGAATTAAACTGGAGGTCATTATGTTAAGTGAAATAAGCCAGGCACAGAAAGTCACACTGCATGTTCTCACATATGTGTGGGATTTAAAAATCAAAATTATTTAACACATGGAGATAGAGAGTCGAATGATGGTTACCAGAGGCTGGGAAGGATATAGGGAGGTGTGAGGGAAATGAGAATGGTTAATAGGTACAAAAAAAAAGTTAGAAAGAGTGAATAATACCTAGCATTTGGTAGCACAACAGAGTGACTATAGTCAAAATATTTTAATCGTACAGTTTAAAATAACTAAAAGACAGCCAAGATCATGCCACCGCAGCCTACGCAACAGAAAGAGACCCTGTCTCGAAATTAATTAATTAATTAAGAGAGTATAATTAGATTATTTGTAATACAAAAGATAAATGCTCAAGGGACTGGATACCCCATTTTCCATGATGTGATTATCACACGTTGCATGCCTGCATCAAAATATTGTATATGCTCCATAATGATATACACATACTATATATTCACAAAAAGTAAGAATGAATGTTGGATTTTATCTAATGCCCTTACTGCATCTTTTGAGATGATCACATGAGAGCATTTACTTAGTCTATTAATATGATAAATTTCACTAAATTTCATCACTTGATTTTCAAATGTTATACCCACCTTGCTTTCGAGAGACAAACTCCACTTGATCATGATGCATTATTTTTACATATTATTGCATTCAACTTGCTGTTTTTTAAATTAGAGATGGGGTCTCGCTATGTTGCCCAAGCTGGAGTGCAGTGGCTATTCACAGTGCTATCAGTTTCCCTCTAAGTACTGCTTTAGCAGCATCTCAAAAATTTTGATATATTGTGTTTTTATTTTAATTCAGTTAAAAGCATTTTCTAATTTCCTTCTTTATTTATTCCTTGAACCATGGGTTATTTAGAAATATGTTATTTTGTTTCCAAATTCTTAGAAATTATCCAGATATTTTTCTGTTATTGATTTCTAATTTATTTCTATTATGGTTAGAGAAGGTACTTTACATGACATGAAACCTCTTAAATTTATTGAGATTCATTTAGTCCAGACATAGAATATCTTGGTAAATACTCCTTGTGCTTTTAAAAAGGATTTGTATCCTGCTGTTGTTGGGGAAAGTTCCCTATAAATATCACTTGGGTCAGGTTGGTTGGTAGTGTTATTCAAGTCTTCTATAACCTAACTGATTTTCCATTTGTTCTATTTACCATTAAGAAATAGAAAATCTCTGACTATAACTGAATGTTGAAATCTCTCACTCTAATTATGGATTTGTATTTTTTTCTTACAGGCCTTTCTGTTTTTGTTTTGTTTTTTTCTCGTAGGTTGAGGTAGTGGTATTTGGGTCACAAATATTTCAGATTGCAGTGTCCTCATGTTGAGTACATGAGGCCAGGAGGGGAAAACTAGACACATACTAAAAAAGTTCCCTACAAATATTGCTTGGATCAGGTTGGTTGTAACACCTTTAACAAATGAAATTATATTATATTGTATTATATTATATTATATTACATTATGGTATTTAAAGGTAATAAAAATTGTATATAAAGGTAACACCTTTAACAAATGAAATGATGTTATTTATCCTTGGGAAAACTCCTTGCTATAAAATCCATTTTCTCTGATACCAAGGGCCATTTCAGTTGCTTGTTTGTTTTTTGTTGTTGTTTGTTTGTTGTTGTTGTTGTTTTTGAGACGGAGTCTCGCTCTGTCGCCCAGGCTGGAGTGCAGTGGCCGGATCTCAGCTCACTGCAAGCTCCGCCTCCCAGGTCTATGCCATTCTCCTGCCTCAGCCTCCCGAGTAGCTGGGACTACAGGCGCCCGCCACCTCGCCCGGCTAGTTTTTTGTATTTTTTTTAGTAGAGACGGGGTTTCTGCTTGTTTGTTTTTAATTGGTGCTAACATGGCGTGTCTTTTCTATTCTTTTACTTTTTGTGCCTTTACATTTAAAGTTGAGGTCAGGGGACTGGAGGGAGTATATAGTTAGGTCTTTCTTTTATATCAAATCTGACAATCTTCCTTTTAATTACAGTGTTTAGGCCATTTGCATTTATTATGGTGATTGACATGCTGATGTCTCAGTCTGCAGTCCTACTATCTGTTTTGTATTTGTCCCATCTCCTTTTTGTTTCCTCTTTTCGGCTTTCTTTGGAATTATTTGTCTAATTTTTGTTATTCTATTCTCTCTTCTTTGTTTAATGCTAACTATGTTTTTGTTGTCTTATTTTATTGGTTGCTTCAGAGTTTGTAGTATACATCTTTAGCTTATCATAGTTTACCTTCATGTGATATTATATCAGAGAACATAGAATAAAAGAAACTTACAATAGCATATATATCTAGTTTTCCCCTCCTGTCCTTTGTGCTATTATCAAAAATTTTACTTCTACATAGGTTTTAAACTCCAAAATTCATAGTTATTATTTGTACTTTAAATAGTTATTTGCGATTTAAAGAAATTTAAATAATAAGAGAAAAAAAAAGTATTTACCTATGCAGTTACCAGTTCTGGACCTTTTACATAGATCTCGATTTCCATCTGGTATCATTATGTTCTGCTTGAAAGTCTTTCTTTCAATGATTTGGGTTTTTGTTTGGTTTGGTTTGGTAGTACAGGTCTTTTTATGATTAATCCTTTTAGTTTTTTTAATATCTGAAAGCATATTTATTTCATCTTTGTTTTCAAATACAGGCAATCCTTACGCTGCACAGTTCAAATATAAATAGATTTCAGTCACTACTGTTTAGCTAAAAAATTACCACTGTTTAGCTGAAAAGTTACCTCTGTTTAGTAAAAACAGTCCCATAATAACATGGTTTAAATTTCAGCTATCATAGTATATGTACTATGAGTAATTGCATAAAATACAAAATTTGCTACTAGCTCCTCAGACCATTAATAAGTAAATGACAGTCAGCAAAGCATGTAGTTATGATGCCTCCTTGTTTCCTAGTGATAAACTCATGTAACATTGCATAAAAATGAATACTTTTCCATCTCTACTAAAAATACAAAAATTAGCCAGGTGTGGTGGCATGCGCCTGTAATCCCAGCTACTTGGGAGGCTGAGACAGGAGAATCACTTGAACCCAGGAGGCAGAGGTTGCAGTGAGCCGAGATAGCACCACTGCACTCCAGCCTGGGCGACAGACCAAGAATCTATCTTAAAAAAAAATAAAAAATATAAAAAATAATAAATAAATAAAACCTCAGGAAAGAAAGGGAATTGGCAAAAATAATAATAATAGTAAATAATAAATAATGCCAGGTACCACAAAGAAACCAAAAGTAATAATGTTGGAATGATGGAAATTCAAACAACATGAATAGAGTTGGCTAACTGTGGAAATGTTGACATTGCCACTATTTGAAAGACTCTAGATATGCAGCAAGATGAGCTTAGTGAAGGTGGACATATTGACAAATGAGTAAAGTGATTTTCATAAAAAAGAAAGATGTTTGAATTTCATATTGAAGGAACTCTTAAAGATATTTCAAACACTGAATGAGAAATGGATAAAATATTAGAAGTTAATCTGAACTAGAATAAGTATGACAATTTACCAAAGCATAGAAAAGATGTTCATTTCATGTAGTAAGTTACATAACAAGAAGTCAAGCACTGTTAAAACTACTCTTGGTAAATTTTTTACGAAGAAATAAACACATTAATTTTCAATGTTTTTAATGTTTCTGATTATAGTGACCCAATTAGATGTTAGTTTTATTATTTTTTATACATTTATAAGTGACATTAAGAGAGTTTTCAGTATTTTGGTAAGAATTCTTAACAGTCAACTGGGCCAGTGGTTCACTACTGTAATCTCAGCACTTTGGAAGGCGAGTCAAGCAGACTGCTCGAGCCCAGGAGTTTGAGGCCAGTCTGGGCAACATGGCAAAATCCCATTTCTAAAAAAAATACAAAAAACTAGCCAGGTGTGGTAGTGCGTGCTTGTGGTCCCAGCTACTCAGGAGGCTGAGGCAGGAGGTTCACTTGAACCTTGGAGGTCAAGACTGCAGTGAGCCAAGATCAGATCACTGCACTCCAGCCTAGGCAATACAGTAGGACTCTATGTCCAGTGTCTTGAGAACTGTGGTTTCATATATTTTAGACAGTATTTCAGTTGTTTCCGTTAGGAAAGTAAATTCAGTCTCCAACTTAGCCAGAAGTAAAAGTCAGAGTATCTAAACCTTTTATCTGGATTTTTCAAACAATACCTTAGTTCTTCACTTGTTTTACAAACAAATTCCTCAGTCTCCATTATTCATTTTCTAGTATATCCTTTTTTTGTGATTAAAATAAAATGTAAAGCTATTTGTATGTAGTATGTCCTAAGACCAAAAAAAAACCCCACTATGAAGGAAACTAATAGAACACTAAAAGGAATGGTACATACAAAAGACCAAATGGAAACACTAAATGCGCTGCTTTAGATATCCCACCTTCATTACCAGCATGTACCAGCAGTTTATCACTTGATGAAATGCTGGAGGGAAATGTACAAACCAATAAATATTTTAAATTTGTATCCCAAACTTTTACACATGACACATACCAGATTCAAATATGTGCACATTTCTGCCACATAATCCTATATGAGGCAGTTACTATAAGCCTGACACTTGGGTGGGCACGAGTTACTTACTATGCATGGGCCCAGACTTCTAGGAACTTACAGGACCTGAACCAGAATAGGGAAACAATGAATCCATTTTTAATGACAAAACAAATGCATGAATAAATGAATAAATCTATCAAGATTGAAAGACCAAGCTGTGCTCAAGGTGATCAGGGGTCCTAGGAGAGGGCACTTAACTCAACACAGGAGAAATGATGTCAAAAACATAAAAAGAACTTGTAGAGACAGAAGGTAGAATAATGGCTGCCAGGGGCTAGGGAAATGGAGCAATGGAGAGTTACTGTTCAATAGATACAGAGTTTCAATTTTACAAGATGAGCGTGTTCTGTGGATATATGGCGGCACTGGTAACACAGCAATGCCATAGAACTACACACATAAAAATAGCTAAGATGGTAGATTTTATGCTATGTATATCTTACCACAATTAAAATTTCTACATAAACAGATAAATAAAAAGAGTTTCCCTGAGAAGATATCATCGGAGCTGAGAGTACTTTTTTAATATGCAGGATTAACAAGACCTTACAAAGTTTTTGACAACAACAAAAAATCACTTTTTAAATAATAATATAACTTGTTTTCTCTAAGCTTCTGGTTAATAAAATATTTTTTAATGGAGGGAATTTTGACTGTGATGGTGGTCATGGTGGTAGTGGTGGTGGTGTTAATCTTGAAAATTATAACAAGTGATACTTCTTTGCATATCAGGTGTATCTTGAAAAGTTGCATGTAAATAGAATTTTATAAAACAAAATTTCAAATGCACAAAGAAAACTATCTGGAGATATCCCACTCTGTATCTCTAACTTATATTTCCCATAAATCCCAATGTTTTCATATCTGCTTTAATTAAAGAGTTATTCTTTGCCTATTGCTAGTATTACTACTGACATCCTTATAGAATGTTTCTTATTATCATCTGTTTATTAGTAGAGATAAAATGAATAGGCATTCTCCAAATAGGATATATATCTGTTTTAAGTTGAAATTGTTTTTGAATTATAAAAGATGAGGTATATGATTTTAAAAACTGGCCCTTCTAATAGATTCAAATATAACACTGTAAATTTAATTTCATGTAAACACCCATGTCCCATGTATTTACAAGGACAAATAATATTGACCCACCTCTGAATCTTGCTCTGGGTAACTAGTCATTATTCTCAGTCTCAAATATGGACATAGAAATCTAAACAATTTAGAAAGGTATGTAATATGACTTTTAATCAACCAAACCAAACTTTATGTTCCTTCTATTTCTGTTTTCTTATTTTTCATTTCTTCAGCCCCTGATTCCCCATCATCTTATGTTTCCTAGGTTTCTCATTCTTCTCTTTCAGTTGGGTTTGTTCCTGACTGTTTTGCAGGGACAGCTACATCACTACAGTCTTACCATCAGTGACATTGAGGAATTCACTGCATAATAATTTATTGTGAAGAAATCCAGATATCAGGGAAGAAAAAAGGAAAGACGGGAAGAAAGGAGGAGTGACGGAAGAAAAAAAATAGAGAAAAGAAGGTAAGAAGGGAAGGAGGGAAAAAGGGAAAGACAGACACAAAAGGAGAAATAGAAGAAGGAAAGAAGAGACAAAGTGTCAGCTGCCTCAGCCTTGAGCCTCTGGATAATTCAACAACTGCTCGGAAATTAGCTATAGAGAAATGAACAGGAAAACGTTAACGCAGTGCTTTTCACCTACATAGCAATATGAAATCATGGAAAGAACTTAAGATTTGAGTAATCCAAAACTGGATTTCAATTATTATTTTGCCACTTAACCCTGATTAATGTGAGTCATATAACTTCTCTGAGCCATTTCCTCACCAATAAAGTGGAGAGAATAATACCTCACCTTGCTATTATTGTGAGAATTAAATAGAAAATTGTATTTAAGCTTCCTGGTTCTTAATAATGTTAGTTCCCTTCATCCTTGACTTTTTTAAAACCTAAAATCTGACATTGATCAAGTTTAATTAACATTTCAACATTTTCCAATTAATGTTTGCATTTGCTATTAAGCCAGAATATATGAACCTTATTTTGGTTATGTGTACACAAATAGACATTTAAGTTTTGTTAGACACCGTCGGTATACAAGGTTCACATCTCAGGAGTGTCTGTTCCTGATTCATAATTTAAATTTTATACCAGAAAAAGAGCACGTGTTAGTCATTGGCTTAACAGTAAATTAGCCTATTAACATTGTGATCAAACTTTATCTGAAGAGTCATGAGCAACTACTCTCTTTATCTAAACGTCCACAAAATATATTTTTGGAAAAGTAAGAAATGTGAGTTTACATGTTAAAGCAACACCCATATATTGAAAGCAATACCCATATGCACAACGTGGACTCTAAGTGACTCCTTTGCCCTCAAAATATGAATTGAGTGCTTACTATGTGCCTGCAGCACGTAGTAACTTGAACGTATAGCAGTGCATAGATGTGATACCCTTCCTAACCCATCATAAGGGTCACAGCTGATACTCCTGTAAAAAAAGACAAGTTAACAAGAGAAAAGCATAAAACATTGATCAAAATTTCACATGACACAGGACCCTTCAGAAATAAAGACCCAAAGATAAAGGGAAAACAATTCATTTTTATGCTTAGGTTGAATGAAGAATGGACAGCCATGTAGAAATGTGATTGGACAGAAAGGGTATGTTTTAATGGTAATAGATTGACTGAGGGAACCAGCAAGGCCTGTCTGTTCAGATTCTGCCTGGCCTCTCTGTGCGGTATTCCTCCTCCTGAGTACAGGGCAGGACTCCTTCCAGAATGCCATCAGATAAGAGTAGATCAGAAAATTTCTTTATGGTCACCCCCTAGATCTAGACAGACAAGCAGGGGAAGATTAAAGTAGTAATTCTAGTTTTTATGGCTGACTTTGGGGAAGAGGTAGATTTCTAAAAATTACCACAGGCAAAGAGTTAAAAGTAAATTACTGACCCTGGTCCAATCCAGGTCTAAGCAGGCATCCCAACGTCTGGTATGCCTGTTTACATTTTGGCTTAATCATTGTCTATAATTGAGGAATCTTAGTAGGCAATATTCAGCAATTTACTCAGGGGGAAAAATGTTTCTTCTTGATGGTGAGTATGATGTCACTACAGAATATAAAACTGGGATTAGCCAGATAGTACATATTAATCTGTAATAGTTCTATGTTTGTACAGTAAAACTGCCCTGTAAAATTAAATTTTTAATTATACATTTTCAATTTTAACTCAATTTTAAAATGAAACTACAGTATGCCACACCCCTCTTAGTTTTCAGAGTTATTTAAATGTGACATAGATGTATTACTGACAATCCTAGCACAAAGCATATGGAATACTCAAAACATTCGACTTACAGCTTTTGAGGCAGTAAAGATAATTAAAGGAACCCACGAAAGATGGTGAAGCCTCCAGAGATTAACAACCGTGGGACTCCAGAACCTCCCGAAAGTCTGAAAGGCAAGAAGAGGAAAGTGTTACTGGAGTGTGGAGAAACCTGGAACCCTGAAACAAGAGGCACCTGGTAACAATTACATACATGCTAAAGACCAGTCCCAACCAGAGACTCTCTCCTTGATATAATCAGAAGGATTAAATGGCATTAATGTTACTATAAGTAATAATAACAGCTAATACTAACACTAATCAAGATATTACAATGTGGCATTCACTGTCGTAAGCATCTGTCATGCATATTCTCATCCATTCTTCAGCCATGAGGGGCATATTACTTGTGTCCCCAATTTGCAGAGAATAAATAATGTGCCCAAACAGCTTGCAAAAGGCTAAGTCCAAATTTAAACCTAGGCAGTCTGACTGAGGAGGCTATACTCTTAACCACAGAAAGGTTTGTGTAATTAGAATTGCATTCAAATGCAATCCTTACGGTGAATCAAAAATCAGGACATTTTCTCCAGACTCCACTCTACAATTCAGTTGGTTTACTTTAGGCAGAGAGATGTCTTTAATTATGTAAAACCTATTTGAGGAACTGTTTTTTGATTCATCCCATGGGAGGAAAAACATAATATCATCACCTCTTGAAATTGTCAAATGTTTTTATCTTTTCAAAGCTGTTTGTTTTACTGTGCTTATCTTCAGGGTTTTTATACAGTCAGACTGGAAGTTGCCGGTTGCATTTGGTACCCAGCTAAGTCTTTCCATCCACACTGTCCTGTCTGCATCCAGGCTTTCCATTAACTGAAAGGGACAGAATACTGTCTCAGGAAGGACTTTTCATGCAGGAGGAGGGCTACTTACCTTAGAAAATGTTTTCATTCACTTCTAACTTTTCACCACCCCCACTCCAACTCATCCCCCCATACCATTCTGGTTTTTTAAGCAGGAAAATTTGTATATTCTTCTAACGTATTCAGTAATAGAGATTATAATACAGTGCTTTGGGAAATTCATCATCAAATACATTTTGTCAAATTATTGGGTTGGTGCAAAAGTAATTGTGGTCTTTGTCATTACTTTTAATGGCAAAGACCCCAGTTACTTTTGCACCAACCTAATATGTAGCCTATACTAGTCAGAGTTCTCCAGAGAGACAGAACCAATAGGAGGGAATTTATTAGGGGAATTGGTTCATGCAATTATGCAAGCGGAGAAGTCTCATGACAGGCCATCTGCAAGCTGGACAACCAAGGAAGTGAGTAATATGGATCGGTCCAAATCCAAAGGCCTGAGAATCAGGGTGGGGCCAAGGAAGCCAACTTAACAATTATCTGTTTAAGGCCAAAGGCCTGAGAACCTGGGGGCACTGATGGTGCAATTCCCAGAGCTGAGGGGCCAGAAAATCTGGAGTTCTGATATCCAATGACAGAAGGAAAAGGGTATCCCTGCTTCAATAGAGAGAGAAGTCTCCTTTGCTCTGCCTTTGTATTCTATCTGGGCCCTCAGTCAATTGGATGATACCTCCCCACAATAGGTAAGGTCACATCTTCCTTGCTTTGTCCATTGATTCAAATGCCAATCTCTCTCTCTCTCTCTCTCTCTTTTAACTTTTATTTTAAGTTCGGGGGTACATGTGAAGGTTTGTTACACAGGTAAACTCATGTCATGGGGGTTTGTTGTACAGATTATTTCCTCGCCTTTTTCTGCTCCCCTCCTTCCTCTCACCCTCCCTCCTCAAGTAGACCCCAGTGTCTGTTTTTCCCTTGTTTGTGTTCAGAAGTTCTCATCACTTAGCTCGACTTATAAGTGAGAACATGTGGTATTTGGTTTTCAGTTCCTGCATTAGTTTGCTGAAGATAATAACCTCCAGCTCCATCCATGTTCCCGCAAAAGACATCATCTTGTCCTTTTTTACAGCTGCATAGTATTCTGTGGTGAATATGTACCACATTTTATTTATCCAGTCTGTCATTGATTGGCATTTAGGTTGATTCTGTCTTCACTATTGTAAATAGTGCTGCAGTGAACATTCATGTGCATGTGTCTTTATGATAGAATGATTTATATTCCTCTGGGTATATAGCCAGTAATGGGATCGCTGGGCTGAATGGTAGTTCTATTTTTAACTCTTTCAGGAATCACCATATTGCTTTCCAAAATGGTTGAAATAATTTACACTCCCACCAACAGTGTATAAGTGTTCCATTTTCCCTACAACCTCACCAGCATCTGTTATTTTTTGACTTTTTAATAATGGCCATGCTGACTGGTATGAGAAGGTATCTCATTGTATCTGCATTTCTCTAATGATTAGTGATATTGAGCTTTTTTATATTTTTTGGCCACATGTATGTCTTCTTTTGAAAAGTGTCTGTTCATGTCCTTTGCCCACTTTTTAATGGGGTTTTTTCTTTTGTAAGTTTAAGTTCCTTGTAGATGCTGGATATTATACCATTGTCAGATGCATAGTTTGCAAATATTTTCTCCCATTCTGTAGGTTGTCTATTTATTCTGTTGATAGTTTCTTTTGCTGTGCAGAAGCTCTTAAGTTTAATTAGATCCCACTTGTCAATTTTTGCTTTTGTTGCGATTGCTTTTGGTGTCTTTGTCATGAAATCTTTGCCTGTTCCTATATCCAAGATGGTATTGCCTAGGTTGTCTTCCAGGTTTTTTATAGTTTTGGGTCTTACATTTACATCTTTAACTTATCTTGAGTTGATTTTTGTATATGGTGTAAGGAAGGGGTACAGCTTCAGTCTTCTGCATATGGCTAGCCAGCTATTCCAGCACCATTTATTGAATAAAGAGTCTTTTCCCCACTGCTTGTTTTTGTCAGCTTTGTCGAAGATCAGATTGTAAGCTTGAAGCCTTATTCTGGGCTCTATATTGTGTTCTATTGGTCTATATGCCTGTTTTTGTACCAGTACCATGCTGTTTTGGTTACTGTAGCTCTGTAGTATAGTTTGAAGTGGGTAACATGATCCTTTCAGCTTTGTTCTTTATGCTTAAGATTGCCTTGGCTACTAGGGCTCTTTCTTGGTTCCATATACATTTTTAAATATTTTTTCTAGTTCTGTGAAGAATGATATTGGTAGTTTGATAGGAATAGCATTGAATCTGTAAATTGCTTTGGGCAGTATAGCCGTTTTAATGACATTGATATCCTATCCATGAGCATAGGATGTTTTTCCTCAAATGCCACTGTCTTCCAAAAACACCCTCATAGACAAACCCAGAAATAATGCTTTACCAGGTGTCTGGGTATCCTTTAATCCAGGCAAGCTGATATCTACAAGAACCATCATACAGCCCAATACCATTTTTTTACTTTTTATGGATAGATTATTTCATATAGGAAAGTGCATGAATCAAAAGTATGCAGCTCAATTAATTATTAAAAATAAATACCCCTATATAGCCACTACCCAAGTCAGGAAATTGAAGATTAGCAGAATTTCAGAAACCCTCTTGTGCCCTCCTCTAATCATTGCCTACCCACTCTCTGAAAACAACCACTGCCCTAACTTTTAACTCTGTGGATGAAGTTTACCTGTGTTGAGACCTTATATAAATGAAGTCATACAATACGCACTCTTTTATGTCTGGGATTCTCTTATATCTGATTCACTCATTTTACTACATATAGCCAATGTTTATTTATTTTCATTGCAATATAGTATTCCATTATATGAATATACCACAATTTATGTAAATATTCTATTGTTGATAGATATTTGGAAATTATAAAACATAACTGACAAAGGGCTTATATATGAAATATATAGAGATATGCTACAATAACAAAAACTACCAATAAACTAATAGAACAAAAGAGACCCTGTAGTAATAATAAAAAAAGGAAGATACCCAAATAGTCAAATAACATTAAAAGGTGCTCAATCCCCTTATTCATCCAGGAAGTGTAAATTTAAGCCATGATGAGATACCACTACATATGCACCAGAATGACTAAAATGAAAGGACTGATGGCAAATTTAAGTGTTGACGAAGATAAGAAACAACAGAATCCTATATACTTTTGTGTATAATTGGTGTAATCACTTAGGAAAACAGTCTGGCCTCATCAACTAAAGTTGAATATATTCCATTTCTAACCATAAATTCATTTAGGTTTTAAATGCATTTTTAAAATATAGGCTTAGAGAAACAGGCTAGGTAGTGATTTATGTAAAACTACCTCTGAGCTCTTCCAGGTAGTTACTTATATTACATCAATTTTAAAAATACTGTACAGTTCAATCTGATTGTGTTCTTCCCAGATTAGACCTTATTTAGAATATTACATCCAAATATGTTATTTTTTACAGGTAGGTGGATCTGGGGGAAAAAAAACCAAACATGTTATTTTCCATTATACATTGGTAATTTGGAGATGAAAGTGGAGATTCTGCAAACTCTCTCAGTTAGTGATTAAATAAGGCATTAAGCACTAAACACCCACCATGAGCCAGAGATGACTAGAAGAAGGTTGGAGAACAAAACAACTAATACAACACATTTAAATATTTCAAAGTCTATCACATTTCTACATTATTTTCACTCTACTCACTCTCCCTAGGTGATATCATGTACCCTCAGTCTTCTCCTGGGAGTCTGAAACTGCCTTTGGAAAGATGATGACAATGAGAGAAGTCTAGCATGGCTGACTCCATCTCGCCTGTAGCCTCACAGGCTGGCTGTCCTCACTCATTCGTGGGCATAGGCCAACTTAACTATGGGAGGAATTTAGTTTATCGTTTAACTTTGAAGTAAGTATTATAATATTACCTCCCTAAAAAGAACTCCCTCCTTCCTAAGGGACCCAAACCACCTTTGTAAGACTAATGAAAAGCCACAAGATTAGGATAATAGGAGACACCTAAATTCTGCTAAATTGTAGGTGTAGCTAAATGGTAACCAGTCATTGTCCCCAAGCCTGTCTTTCTATAATCCTTTGCTGCTCAGGAGTTATGTGGTCAGAGGTCACAAGATTTACAACTTCCTCAGTTGCTCCTACAGATAACGTCACTATTGGGCTGGGCGCCGTGGCTCACACCTGTGATCCTAGCACTTTGGGAGGCCAAAGTGGGTAGATTGCTTGAACTCAGGAACTCAAGACCAGCCTGAGCAACAGGGAGGAACCCTGTCTCTACAAACACACACACACACACACACACAAAAGCCAGGTGTAGTGGTATGAGCCTGTGGTCCCAGCTAGTCGGGAGGCTGAGGTGGTAGGGTCACTTTAGCCTGGGAGGCAGAGGTTGTAGTGAGCCGAGATCACACCACTGCACTCCAGCCTGGATGACAGAGCAAGACCCCCATCTCAAAATAAAATAAAATAAAAAGATAACATCACGATTTTGGCACCTAAGATTGATCTTTTGTGAGGTCTTTCAGACTTCTGCATTCTGGCAACCAACCGACTCCACCCAGACCCAGGATTCATGACTCAATCAGTCCTGTGAACCCCTCCCAGAGGCAGACTCAGTACACAGAGACTGTTTTTCACACCCCTATGATTTCATCCCCAACCAGCCAGCAACACCCATTCCCTAGCTGCCTGCCTACCAAATTATCCATTAAAACTCTAGCTTCTGAGTTCTTGGGGAGACTGATTGGAGTAATAATTCCAGCCCTTCTGCTTGGCTAGGTCTGCATTAACTATCTCTACTAGTCCATGCAGCAGGCAGTAAGAACCTATTGGGCAATTACAAGTCTTTTCCTGTGATCTCTAGGCTTGTGAGTCCTAAGTTTTAATATTCAACCCAAATCTCTACCCTTAGCACCAGACTTTACCTCTACCTGCTGACTGGATGTCCATTTGCTCCAGCTGCTCATATCTAAATCTCACTCATCTTCCCCCAAACCTTCTACCTCTGTTAGCAGTTATAGCATCCATGAAGTCTTTGAAGCTGAAAATTAGACAGTCATCTGAACTCTTTTTATCTATCTCTCACCCTCAACATCTATTTAATTGCTAAATCCTGCCGATTTTACTTCCACCTTACCTCCATCCTCTTTTTTTAGCACCTGCCTGAATTGCAAAAGCAGCCTCCCAGTCATGCCTCTGAACTTCCAGTCAACATACCTTTTGGCAGTGCCCACCTGTCCTACCTTACAGGCAATGGAATCTAGTTGATTTCCCTCATCAAATCATTCGATGGTTCTTCATCACCTTTAGCACAGAGCATCACCTACAGTCATCTCAGTTTATGTTGTAAAAGCAGAGACTATTCAGAAACTGGTAACAGTAGCTGCTTCCTGAAGGGGAACCTGTTGACTGGGGGAATGGGAAGAGACACTTAGTTTTCATCATGTACCCTCTTTATTTTTTTTAATTTGGTACCATAGCCACGTCTTGCCTATTCAAAAAACATTTTTTAACATATGCTATAAGATTCTGCATATTGGTAATAAATGGGCTACAAATTTGGTTCTGAGTATCCTGATAGCCAAAGAAACAAGAGAAATACAATTAAAGTCATGTATTCATTAAGATCAAATCAAACCAACTTCTGAGAACAAGTCCAGGTTTTCCTTGATCTAAAATATTTTTTTAAAGAAGTTTTCCTCTGGGTTCTCATGTGTGGGGGAAATCTTCAACACCATAGAGCATGTGCAGAGCATGTGTAGGGGAAATCTTCAACACCATTCCCAAATAATTTCAACAGTGACTTTCAGGCTGCTAATCCTTAAAATTTTCCTCCAATAACCCAAAAGCATAACTGAAAAAGTTTGGTACAGCCATTCTCCCAGGAACCACTCATCTAATTTTGATGGTTTCAAATGCTTCATTCAGACTGGATTTCGTAATATGGTCAGCACAAAAAGAAATGGATATTTTCCTCTAGTAATATATATGAAAGAACTCTGCACAAATGAGAGTTGCTAACAGTGAAACAGTCTGGTTCTGAGGTAATTAGCCCATCTTCACTCTCAGGGATATTGCAGAAGAGATTGCTTCCTTAGGTAGAAGTTTGGAAAAAACAACTTCTAAGATCCTTTCAAATATTAAGATTCTACAAGGTGGTGCATCTAAGCATCTTGAAATTGTCCTTTAAAGTTTCAGCACATCTCTATGTGTTAGGAGCTATTATTTAAATAAATTTAAGATCTGTTGTCTGCTTTGCTCATGGGGCTTCCTTGTAACTGGGAAATTCCCTGAATAGAAGGAGAGGTACTATTAGCATGTGATTTAAAGGAAGTCTAAAGAGCTAAATTTGTAGCTTGTGAGGCATTTAAGAAGACCCATGAGCTCGGATTCTCAGTTCCACATCTACCGGCTACCTTCTATGCTCAATAAGTCTACATAATTCTACCCAAAACAAGGAGTACTACTCCATTTCTTGCCCTAGATTTTCTTACATCAGACAAGGAGAAAGTATCTCAGCCTGCGTCTGCACAAAGCTACAGTAAACATCAGAAGGCCAGACCCCTTTCTAAGCATGGGTGTGTGCGCATGCACCATTCACTTCCAAATTGAAAAGTTCTATCATATAAGAGGAAAAAAGGAGGGAGAAAGAAGGAAAGAAGGGAAGGGGGTTGGGAGGGAAATAAGAAGGAAGGAGGGAAGAGAGAGAGGGAGTAAGGAGGGAAGGGAGGAAGGGGGGAAGAGGGAAAGAGAGGAAGGGGTGAAAGGAAGAAGGGAGAGAGAGAGGGAGGGAGGGAGGAAAGGAGGGAGGGAGGGAGGAAAGGAGGAAGGAAGGAAGGAAGGAAGGAAGGAAGGAAGGAAGGAAGGAAGGAAGGAAGGAAAGAAGGAAGGCAGGCAGGCAGGCAGGCAGGCAAGACAGGAACTCCCCAGGCCCAGTTTGCAGGGGAGGTGGGAAGAGGAGAGGAATGTCCTTGCCACCCAGGGCCCAACCCAATGCTCACTTCACCAAGACTTGCTGTACCTCTGTCACCACATTCCCTTGGCGCCTAAAAGGTAAGTATCATCTTCTTAGCCTGTGGCTCAAGGGAAGCAGAGAGGGAGAAAGGTTGCGAAGCGTCTAGCTGGGAGTATATGCAAACTAAATCAAATGTATTGTTCAAAATTTACAGTGGGTCATCTCTTCTTTTTTCTTATTTCTTTTCAATATCGAATGAAGGGCTGACCAGCAAGGTCAAACTCCCCTTATTAATGAGGCATTGCTGGGGCTCTGTCTCATTAGGGCACTCAGAACTGTGCATTTACTGCAATTTGCAGCACTTAATAGAGAAAGGTCAGAGCGGGTCACGTTCAATTTCCACTTGGCAGAGGGAGGAAAAATGGAAGCAATTCATTTGCACAAATTTGAATAATTCTTCTCAGTCTCCTTTTCTTTATCTACGTATGGATAATTCCTGCATCTTACCTCACTCACAATCATTTCAGAACTGCCAACTGCCGGATTTCTATGAAGGCTGTAATGGAGCTGACAGATTCTATGAATCCAGGTGTCAAAATAAAGCCTCTGGCTTCTTCCCCCACCCCCTTCTCACAACAGGGAATAGGAGCTGCCTCTAGTGAGCTCTTAAACTTATCATAAATGTATCAAGATTGCTGTGGGCCATGAAACAGCTGTAGACAATTAATCTTTCCACAATTCTTCAGCATAAGAATTGCTTTCCCCGCAAAGTAACATCTGCCGTGCTGAGGTGATTATTCACGGCCGATGGGCGCCACCATAGTTTTATGCATAGAGCCATCAGTGGCAATGAAGCAAAATTTATAGTTTTCCCTGGTTCAGTAAAAATAACATTTCAGCTGCATTAAAACATCATCCATCAGCATTGTCCCAGAGCCCAGAGCCCCATCTCATCCAAAGAAATTAAAAAGTATTCATTTTAATGCTAACTTCTGAAGCTTGCAATGACACCACTGCCTTTTGGGGTTGGGAGGTAATATCACAGAGGAAGGCAGAAGGAAAAGGTTATGTAGCAGAGTGAAGCTGAGTATTAAATGTGCTACTAGATAGTCATGATGTCCCAATTACTGGACTGCTGGTTCTTATTTATTCATAGCCCCTGAATGGTTAATCAAAAATCCTTGAATCAGATTGAACAACTAAAAAAGGAAAGTCATTTCATACAAGCAATATAATTCCCTGGCTTCAAGGGAAGGTATCAAGTGGATACCAAAGCAATAGATACCTCTTCCAATGCAGTGGGCATTTTGTTTGTTTAACAGTTGAAACATGAATCTGGTGGAATAAGATTTACCTTGGGGGGGAAAAAGGGCATTTGCTTTTAAACATCCCTCAGGATTATGTCAAGCTCAGGGCTTGTTCTCAAAAGCGAAAGAGGCTCCCACTACTTTGAAGCTCTGTTTATAAAGTGGCCAGTTTTAGAACTGGATGTATGGATATTTGAAAACAACAAAATAGAGGCAGAGAAAGACGAAGTCCATAGAGTTTCCTGGCCTACACGGCCTTCACACACAGTGCAGGTCTCCGAACACACCAATTTGCAAATAAAACATAAATAATATGTTATATTCACACTCATACATGCTGCATTCCACTGAGCCACCTTTACAATACTCATGTTTTTAAAATTTCAAATAACGAGTCCACCAAGTCAACCTGGACTTGGGGTAGTATGCTCCACGTCCTGTGCTATATGCTAAGAATACACAGACCTGTAAAAGAGAGGTCCTGCTTGTGGGCAGCCACAGTCCAGAAAGAAAGCATATAAACAAATAATTAAAATATAGGTGGTAAGTGGCATAATGAAATAATACACAAAGTGCTGTGGTTGTATGGAAAATGCAATTACTCAGCTGAGGGGAGTAAGAGAAAAATGTCAATTCAATGCAGTTCAGAAAATTAGAGGGTATCTGAATACTCACTATTAGAGGCATTAGTAAATATCATCTGGCAATTGTATCATCATACCTAAAAATATTACTATTCAAAGTCATAAGCAAATTCACTTAGAAAGTCCTGAGAAAAGCTAAGAATGAACTGGAAGGTGAGACTTTGACTCTGGTGCTATAGCACTGATATTTCACTGGTGTTACCTCCTACAGAGGCTTTATAAGCTGCAATGCTCTATAAAGGATCTCTCAAAATCAATGTTTGTCCTTGGCGTGTTTTCATCCAAAAGTGAAAGCTAATCATTTTTTACTCATTGGAGATTCTCTTAATTTCACAGTCAATGAAACACAGATTTCACTGCAAGCCAAAAGTTGAATTTTGCAAAGGTCAAAGGGAAAATTCAAGTTGCTGTGTCAGTGAGTCTCAAACCACAGGCTGAGATGTGCTGATCTGTCACAGCAGAATAACCTCAACACAGGACTGACTCCTTGCCTGACAGGGAGCATTGGGAGAACACAGATCCTCAGGACAGATCCACGTAGAGGCAGGTCCACATTGCGTCAAGGTCCTCCAGTAGGTTAAAACTGATCTTTCTCTTTTGTTTTCCAATTTAAAACTACTACCGTCTTTCGAAATTGTTTAGAGGTTGTGTGACATTTAGTGAACAAATACTTTTAAATATCTTCAATAAGCTTACACTTAGTCAAGTTTAAGGTTTAGAGAGAGAGAAAAAGAAAGAGTTGTTCAATATATTTTAAAGATTTATATATATATAAATATGTTTATGTATTTTTAATATAACATATAAATATATGTCAACTTATATATGTAACTTTTAAATTATGTTAAATAGCTGTATATATTATATATACACATATATACACACATATATACACTATATATATACAATTCTAGGCCAGACGCAGTAGCTCATGCCTGTAATCCCAATACTTTGGGAAGCAGAGTCCAGGATTGCTTGAGTCCAGGAGTTTGAGACCAGCCTAGGCAGCATAGTGAGACTTTGTCTCTAAAAAAACACTAACAAAATACCCAGGTATGGTGGCTCACGCCTGTTGTCCCAGCTATGGGAGACTGAGATAGGAAGATCGCTTGAGTTTGGGAGGTTGAGGTTGCAGTGAGCTGAGATCACACCACTGCACTCCAGCCTGGATGGCAGAGCAAGACCCTGTCTCAAAAACATAAATAAATAAACAATTCTGTAGATCTCTGAATACCTATGTTGAATTCTCATCACATGATCTTTCAGTGATGTGTGTCTCTCCAGCCCTTGCTGTATGTATGTCAATAGAAATTCTATGAAGGGAAATTGATCTGGAGGAATACGATATTCTCAACCAAAAGCTGACAATACAATGAAACATTATTTCAGTGAAAAAGAAAAGTTAGCTGTATAACGGTGTACACTAATAAACAGATTTAAAACTTTATGTACAATAAATGAAAAGAGGATATAATTTGGAAGAAATTTTTCTCAGTGCATAAAGCTATAGGAATATTGTTTTGAAAGATAAAATCTGGAACGGATTGAAGGTTGAGAAAAATTCTATAGAGAAAATGCGCCTCTTTTTAAGCTGTATTTATTGTCACAAAACCAAAATGTCAAGGCCAACTCACTGTAACAGATGTGAGGAGTCAGAACTAGTCAATGCCTGTTTTGTTTCAGTCTTCTCTATCCACAGCATGACTTTCACTGCTGAGAGGAAAGCGCTGATGTGGATGAAGAGGAAGTAGAGCCCCGGGAAGGTGGAAGATAGGACACAGCAAGCAGTGTGAAATAAATTCAAGTTTCGGGGCCCAAAATAGTAACTTTCCAGAGTATTAAAAAGACCACAATCATGATCCCACAACCACTGTCAAAATCCCAAGAAATTAACGGAAAGGGAAAGGTTCCCCAAAACTAGCTGAGAGCAAACATCTGCATTTCCAAAAGGAATAAAGTGGACCCAAGGAACATTTTATGTTGAATCCCAGGATAATTCTAGATGTCTTGTGAGCACTGGAAAATAAAAGTGGGGTTCACTTGGATAAACCAGACTAACAGGAGAACCAGAGATTGACTCCATCTTGATTTCATTAGAGCATTTAATAAAATGGCTGGTATCTTTGTATTCAGGATGGAGAAATGGGGCTGAGGGAGTAAGAATGTGCAGAATTTATAGCTGGTTGAACAGTGTTAATTAAGTAACAGAGGGAACCCAGGGGAAGTTGGTATGCTGGAGTGCAGGTACAAGAATCTCTGTGTTCAATTTTACTTTCTTGAAAGAAGACATCTCTCATACTGTCGTTGGCCCAGAGTGAGAAGAGAAGCTAACATTGCCCAAGGCTGCCAGCCTTACAACTTTTAAACAAGGTGGGAGCTGGCTGATGAGCCAGAAATAATAAGATAAAGCGTAATAAAATTAAATGTAAAGCCCAACATCCTCATTCAAGAAATTGCAGCTCACAAACCAACCTCAAGCTTAACTGTTACCTAGTAAAAGAAGTCCCATTAAATGCAGGAGCAGCAGAAGCATCATTTAAAGTTCAACAAATAAGGTTCTACACTTAGTCCTAGCCAATTTAAAAAGATAAATAAGAACAAGTAAAGAAAAAAGATTGATATCCAGGCAATACGACTAGATACCCAGAAAGTACGAGAGAATCAAACAATTAGAAAACTATTTTTAAAAGCAAATAAGGCCAGAAGTAGTGGCACGCACATATAATTCCAACACTTGGGGAGGCAGAGGCAGGTGGACCACTTGAGGTTAGAGTTCAAGGCCAGCCTGGCCAACATGGTGACACCCTGTCTCTACAAAAAATACAAAAGTTAGCTGAGCGTAGTGGCACACACCTGTAATCCCAGCTCCTCTGGAGGCTGAGGCAGGAGAAGCTCTTGAAACTGGGAGGTGGAGGTTGCAGTGAACAAAGATGGCACCACTATACTCCAGCCTGGACGACAGAGTGAGACTCCGTCTCAAAAAAAAAAAGCTAATAAAAGTAGTAATCCAAGATGAAGTTACAAAAACTGAATGCTTGTCTATATTTCTAGAAAAACCATTTCAAAAATGTTTTAAAATCTCATGCAGAATTGTGAAAATAAATAAAAAATAAAATATCTAGAAATAACTGAAAATAAATAGCAGGATCTATATAAAATATGTGGAAAAATTTTACCAAGAGATTGTTTTTAAAGGTTTGAATAAGTAAAGAGATATAAGACATTCCCGAATATTAATGAAATTCTAATTAAAATCTCGACCAATTTTTTTTAACTTAAAAAGTATTCTAAATTAATCTAGAAGAATAAAGAAAGACAAAAGGCCCATATAGGCACCAGGAAGGAGTACTAGTATCATCAAATATTAAAACAAGTTGCAAATTTTTAATCAATAAACTGGTAGGGTATTCACTTGAGAATTGTTAAATCAATTGAAAACAGTTGTAATGTATAATGACGACTACACCATCATTCAGGAACAAAGGACAGCTTTTTAATTGACAAGCTCTGTCAATTGTTTCAAAAAAAAGTTTAGATGATACTTTGACCATAAAAAAATGTCAGAAGGATTCGATAGTTAAGTAAGTTAAATTTAAGAAGTTAGAGAAAATCTAGGCATTTCTGATTTCTGAATGAGAAAAGATGTTCTAGGAATGAAAGAAATAGAAGAAAGCATAACAAAAAAGATAGTTAAAATTGAAAATAATTAAAATGTTTTATGTCTTTGTAACATAAAATTAGAAAGAATCTGTATTTAAAAAGAGGAGTGAAAAAGCAAACAAGAAACTGAGAAAAATATTTGGAGTAAGTATTATAGACATAATGTTCTTCCAAACTAAAGAGTTCGCAATAAATTAATAAAAAATTCAAGACCAAAGTAAATAAGTAAATAATACTAACAGATAATTTACAAAAGAATAAATAAAATTATGTAACAAATACTTGAAATTACTAATACTAAAAATTTACAATCATGGCCGGGCACAGTGGCTCACAGCTGTAATCCCAGCACTTTGGGAGGCTGAGGAAGACAGATCACCTGAGGTCAGGAGCTTGAGATCAGCCTGGCTAACATGGCGAAACCCCTTCTGTACTAAACATACAAAAAAATTAGCCAGGTGTGGTGATGCGCGCCTGTAATCCCAGCTACTCAGGAGGCTGGGGCAGGAGAATCGTTTGAACCCAGGAGGTGAAGGCCGCAGTGAGCTGAGATCGCATCACTGTACTCCAGCCTGGGTGACAGAACGAGACTCTGTCTCAAAAAAAAAAAAAAATTTACAATCATAATACATTACTTTTGCCTGCTGACTTAATAATTATTTTTTCAAAAAAATCTAATATTTGTCAAAGTACAGTGAAACGGATACTTTCACGTACAACTGGTAAAAGCAGAAATTAGTGCAGCATTTCTGGGGATAAATTTGGCAATATGAATGAAGAGCCTGAAATATATTCTTACTGTTTAATCCAGTAATTCCACTTTAGAAATAAATCCTAAGAAAATAATCCAAAGTCTAATGGATTAATTTTAAAGGCTTAAACCATGAAAACAGTTATCTCATAATTGTGAATACACTGTATAAATATTTAATGAAAGAATATCAGTACACAGTGGAATATGTTTTTACATATTACAATAAGATTCTAAATACATAGATGTGTTGCGGACTGAATTCACATGTTAAAGTCCTAAATCCCAGTACCTCAGAATGTGACTGTATTTGGAGACAGAACCTGTAAAGAATTATGCAAGTAAGTAATGAGATCATTAGGGTGGGCCCTAACTCAATCTGACTCATGTCTTTATAAGAAGAGAAGATTAGGATATACAAAAAAGAAACCAGGCCCATGTATGCAAAGAGGAATGACCATGTGAAGAGGCAGCACTTGCACATCAAGGAGAGTGACTTCAGAAGAAATCAATCCTGCAGGCACCTTGATCTTGGACTTTCAGCCTCCAAAACTGTGAGAAAACACATTTCTGTTGTTTAAGCCACTCAGTCTGTGGTATTTTGTTATGGCAGCCCTAGCAAACTAACACAACATGTTAAAATGTTAGAAGGGAAAACAAGGATATGTATTTATAAATACATTCGACCTGTGAACAATGTGGGACTTAGAGGCACCAATCCCTGTGCATACAAAAATCCATGTATCACTTTTGACTCACCAAAAACTTAACTGCTAATACACTACTGTTGACTAGAAGACTTCCTGATAACATACGCAGTCAATTAGCACATATTTTGTGTATGCATTAAATACTGTACTCTTACAATAAAGTAAGACAGAGGAAAGAAAATATTATTAAGAAAATCATAAAGAAGAGAAAATATATTTACTATTGATTGAGTGGAAGTAGGTCCGCATAAGGTCTTCCTCCTTATTGTCTTCACATTGAATAGGCTGGCAAGAGGTTGGTCTTGCTGTCTCAGGGGTGGCAGAAGCAGAAGAGGTAGAGGAGGTAGAAGGGGAGGCAGGAGAGGCAGGCACACTCGATGTAACTTTCAGTGAAAAAAAGTCATGGATAAGTGAACCCACACAGTTCAAACACATATTTTTCAAGGGTTAACTGTACATTAGGACCTCAACTATGATTAATTTTTTTTCTTACAGGAAAGACCGAAAGGAAATATACACCATAATTACAATGGTTGTTGCCTTTGAATGGTAGTGTTGTGGGTCAATATTTTTATTCTTTTTATACTTTCACTAATATTCACATGTTCTACAATGAACCTATATTGCTTGTGAAATCAAGAAAAAGAATACTTCTGGTCAGGCATGGGGCTCATGCCTGTAATCCCAGCACTTTGGGAGGCCAAGGTGGGTGCCCAAGAGTTTGAGACCAATCTGGGCAACAGAGTCAGACACCCTTTCTGCAAAATTTAAAAGTGGCTAGGCATGAGGTGGCACGCCTGTAGTGCAGTGCACCGGGAGGCTGAAGTGGGAGGATTGGCTGGAGCTGGTGGTGCGGGAGCAGTGAGCCGTGAGCATAGTTCTGCACTCCAGCCTAGAAGAAGGAGCAAGACTCTGTCTCAAAAAAACAAACAAACGAACAAAAGAATACTTGATTTTTTTTTTTTTTTTTTTTTTTTGGAGACAGAGTCTTTAACTCTCTCACTCCAAGAGCTTCTATGGAGTGCAGTGAGTGCGATCTAGAAGCACTGCAAGCTCCGCCTCCCGGGTTCACGCCATTCTCCTGCCTCAGCCTGCCGAGTAGCTGGGACTACAGGCGCCCGCCACCTCGCCCGGCTAGTTTTTTGTATTTTTAGTAGAGATGGGTTTCACCGTGTTAACCAGGACGGTTTCGATCTCCTGACCTCGTGATCCGCCTGCCTCAGCCTCCCAAAGTGCTGGAATTACAGGTGTAAGCCACTGCGCCCAGCCAACAAAAGAGTACTTTCTAATGTAAGTTAACTATAAGTAAATATAGAAAGACTCTGTTCCAATAGAAAAATTCTGCACAAAAGACATAAGGATTAATAAACTTGAGGATATTATGCTAAGTGAAATGAGCCAGTCACAAAAATATAAATACTTTAAGACACCACTCACTTCTCAGAACAGAAAGTAAGATGGTGGGTGCCAGGAGCTGGGAGGTAGTGGAAATGGGAAGCTATTGCTCCATAGGCGTAGAGTTTCAGTTTTGCAAGATGAAAAGATTCTAGAGATTTGTTACACGACAATGTGAATATACAAAACACTGCTGAAATGTACACTTAAAAATGGTTAAAATGGTAAGTCTTATGGATTTTTGCCATAATTAAAAATTTAAATAAATAAATGACATAAAGATTGGAGTTGACTACAGCTCTATGAGTCAACACTTTGACCTTCTTGTGAAAATACTTCCTTATATTTTTATATTTTTATGAAAGGAGTAAGTGTACATGATTACAATATCAAATAGAACATAAGTGCTTATTATTAAGTTTTCTATCCTACTCCATTCCATTCTTCATTCTCTTTGTTATTGTAGAGTTTATACCTTTTAAATTATTTATTTTAATGAAATCTATAGGAGAGAAAATAAGCATGCAATCTGACATCTTAAACAGTCTAATTCTATCTTAAGTTGTACTCACAGTGAGGTATCCAAACAAGAATCTACCACTCTTAAGAGAATGGATATTAGTGCTAGACCAGATTTTAAATTCTAGTTCTTATACTCTGATAGATGTGTGATGTAAACTCCTTGACCTACATTTTCCTGTATGGGAGAAAGAAATTATAATCCTCCAGGTTACTGTAAAGATTAAATGAGTAGACAGAAAGAAACTGACATACAGTAATCCCTCAGTAAAGGTTGTCCATTATTGTAGTTTTTGAAGTTATCATTGTAGAGTGGATAACCTCCTCAATGTGGTACTTCTTTCTGGGTGCTACATATTAAAGAAAATATTGACAGCTAGAAATAGCATCTAGGATGGCATGAGGAGCCAAAATCATAAGAAGAACCTGGGAATATTTGCCTAAAAAGAGGACACCTGGTGCATGTGACAGCCATATTAAAATACTGGAAATGAGATCTTTATAAAGACCTAGACCCAGTGAGAGAAAATTATAAGGAAATAAATCATAGTTCTATTTTAGGCAGAACTAACAGCTGAAGCAATCCAAATATCTGACACTAAAATTAACATATTTGGAAATTTTGAAGTAGAGTATATCAGAGTTCTCCAGAGAAACAGAACCTATAGAATGTATATATACATAGAAAGAGATTGGCTTTAAGGAATTAACTCATGAGATTGTGCAGGCTGACAAGTCCCAAGTTCTGCAGAGTGAATCAGCAAGCTTGGGGACCCAGGAGAGCTGATGGTGTAGTTCCAGTCCAAAGACCTGCAAGCTTGAGCCCAGGAAGAGCTGGTGTTTCAGTTCAGGCCCAAAGGCAAGAAAACACCAATGTCCCAGTTCAAAAGCAGTCAGGCAGGAGGAATTCTCTCTTATTTCTGAGAGGATCAACGTTTTTGTTCTATTCTGGCCTTCAACTGATTGGATGATGCTCACCCACATTATGGGGGGTAATCTACTCAGTCCACCAATTTAAATGTTAATCTCATTCCAAAGCACCCTCACAGAAACACTCAGAATAATGTTAGACCAAATATCTGGGCACCCAGTGGCCCAGTAAAGTTGACACATAAAATGTAACCATCACAGGGGAATTTCAAAATGTGGTGAAAATTTGGGCTGGTAACCTATACAATATTTTTGCCAATGAAACTAAGGAACCTAAATCCACCAAAATATTCAGGATTGTTTCCTACTTCCCAAATTACCTGTTTCCAGAAAAATTGAAGCTAGCAATCAGTTTTGGGGTATTTATATATAAAATCATGATATCTGTGATGATTCAAAAACTAATAGAAGAGCACAGAGAGATCTCAAAAATATTGGTAAATTTTTAAAATTAATGAATTAAAATTAGCTTTTCTGCTTGCTGCTTTTCTGGATACATATTTGTACTTATTAAAACAAAAACATAACAGCAACTCTGAACTGTTTGGAACTACCCTTTAGAAATAGGTAGATAATAGATATAGGTAGGTAGGTAGGTAGGTAGGTAGATAGATCTCACAAAATATACCAGATTACAGTCTTAAGATCTAAGTTCCAGTTCCTGCTGTGTCTATAATAGCATGACTTGGAGCAAATCACTTATCTCTTGAGACCTTCTTTTGCTTTGTCCCTTTCAAAATACCTTTTCAAAAAGCTAAAACCATGACTATCATACAAATATAGAATGAACACATGTCAAAGATTTATTTAACTCACTAATGAGGGAACCAACAAGATGGTAAAGCTATTTAAAAGGGTAGTAGAAGAAACAGAAAGAAAGTTGCTGGAATAAGAGTGCTAAATTAGATGCCAAAATGGAATAAGATACACAACTAGTTAGTGTCTTACAAAACAGTAAAAACTTTGGGGTTAACTTTTTTACCAGAAAATATATGTGTGCCTACCAGGCAAAATTCTTATTCTACCAGCTATGAATTATTTGCATCCCCATCAATTTTCTACAAGTGAACATCTACCCTTCCAGAGTTGTAAAAATACCCTAATCAACAGTAAATAGTAAGTCAAAGAAAGATACCTACCCTAGAAAAATTAGATAATGCTGTTAGACACTGTGACATTGAAAGGACAGGTCATCTTTTTGCCTATATCCAAGTTTTGGAATTTTTTTACATATGAATATCAAGAATAATAATTTCTACGTGCCCATTTGTTATGAGCCATAAGTGAGAAAAGGTACATGGAAGTGCTTTGTTCTGAAAAGCACCACCCAAATATAAAATATTGGCATTATTACCAGTGGCTTTCTCATTGAGTCAGCCTCTGCTAAACACTTTTATTTACCCCCTACCTTTCCTTCTTTTTCTGTTTTCCCAAACTCATCCACCATCCGCAAGCCAGGATTATCTTACTCTTCTTTCTTCCTCCCCATCTCCTATACCTTATAAACCACCAAACCTTGTCTATTGATCTCCTAATATTTCCCATCTGTGTAGTTATTTCCTGACTAACTTTCAAGCCTTCACTTCAATACCACATCTTCAGAATTTCTTTTCTAATCTCCACTGGGCAGATGCCCATCCACCTATCTGATCCCATAACAACTTGTACTTCCTCAGTTCTAGCACATTACACTACATAATAAAGCATTTTAATGTCTTTAATACCTTATTTTTAAAGGAAATTTTTGCCATCTTTTTCAGCATTTTTATTCCAGTACTTGACACATTGTATAAGTTCAATAAATATTTAATTAAGTGTATAAATGGAAAGGAAATAAACCATTCACCAGAATAAGTTGTGCCTATATTTTTTAAAAAGAAACCGTTATTATAAAAGGAAAGAGAAATCATAGTTCAGGACGGGAGGGTGGGGAAGAAAATAAAGGGAGATAATATACAAAACTTGAGAGTTGCAAGGATCTTAGATGTCATGTTCATTCCACCACTCATTTTGCACATGAGGAATCCAAAAAGTTAAAGCAATTTGTCCCAAACCACACAAGTTATGACAATGCTAGGACATCAACTTTGGTTCCATGACACCCTGGTACAATACCAGTACACAGTGAACATCTGCAGTAGAGGAAATGGGAACAAAATGTCTTCTTTACTCTTAGCAAGAATGCAGACACTTATTCTCCCTTCAAGTTTCAAGGTAATACATAGGAGTAAGAGGGACAATATTCTGATTCATTGCTCGCTGAGCACATACCCATTCACCCTGCACCTGAGTAATAAGGTCTCCCTATGAGACTGTGCAGTCATTCTCCTAGGAATCCTTCAATATTCTCAACAGTCTTGTGGGAAATTGAGGGTTAGGGGTTTTGCTTTTCCATAGAAAATGCAAAGTGGCTAATTTCCTTCTCTCCTCCCCCACCCACCCATTTCAAACTCATCCATCAGATCTCAGAAGAGTACAATACATGAAATAACAAGAATAAAAGCCTTTATATTAAATTCCTTGTGGGTGAACTTTGCAGATAAAGCAGAACAATCTGATCTTAGCAAGTTAAATGGTTTGCAAATCACAATGTGCTGCACCCTTCAGATGTAACCTTATGTAAAATAAATCACCTAGTATTATCATAACAGTATTTGGGGAAATTTGCAAGTGCAGTGGAGTGAGAGGGGTTTGCTTCAGAAAAATCTGCATATATATTTACATCTGTATGAATTTTCACTAGAGGTCTACAGCCATTTGGAAAGAGGCAACTAATTTTTCATTTACCTAAACCATAATAGCTTGATAGGAATATTGGGACAAGGGGAAAAGAATCTAGAATGTAAAGGATGGGAAAGGAAGAATAAAGGATGCCGCCATTGAGTCCCTTAGTATATAGAACCAGAGACAAGGACAGTAAGGAGAGGGCTTGTCACTGCTAGATCTATGCCACTCCCTTCTGCAAATCATAGTAAGTTTCATACAAAGATCACAGAACCAGATAAGGCTATAAGATACTCTGGTTGATAGTGATCTGTTGATTACAAATCTGTATATATTATATAGTGTATAGATTTACACACATGACATGATTGTATATATGTAAATATGTGTGCATTTGTATATACAAATAAACGTATATAAGAAATGTACTTGCTAAACAAACAAAAAATGTTAGCAGCTTGCTGTTAGTAGACCATCTACTTTCACATTACGCCTTAATACTACTATATTTTTTCCTATCACAAGTACATATTTGAAAACAACTTGCTGGGGCCAAAATTTAAAATTGCATTTAAGAGAGGAACACAAAATAAATTATAAAACATTTGAATGACAACTTAAATTAGTAGATGGGTGTTTGCACATGTGTGTGCAGGCACATACACATATACACACACCCCTCATTTTATTTCCCTCTTACTCACCTGATTTAGCCAGTGAATAAAGGCTGCACTTACCAAAAATATTACCTGCTCAGCAGCAATCTCACGACTCCATCTAGACTTAGGTACATTAGACTCCCAAACATAAAAAAATAATACTGAGGGAGAAGGTTTTTCAATTATAAAGTCAACTGAAAAAACTTTGAGAGACTTTTTTGTGGTATCATTGTAATAAAAATGTCTATCATTTAGTAAATGTCTCCTTCTGTGCTGGGAACTATGCTTTACATAAACAAACAAAATAAACCCATGAAAACTCCGGCATAAGCTTTACTAAAGAAAAGTCAGTTATATCATTGTTTGTAAAGACAATGTGTATATTGCAGACTTTAAAATACAAAGGATCACACATGAAAAATTTCCCCAATGGGGATAAGACAAGTTGATTTATTTACTTATGCATGTAACTGAAATGCACAACACATTGCAATTTGTAAATCATTTAATATACCAAATTCGGATCATTCTACTCGTATTGCAAAGTTTAATTATAATAGTATATATTTTTAAAAATTATTAACCAGGTTTTTTTATGCCATAATCTCTTACACTCTACTGGAAAGAGTGAAGTGTTTTTCAAAAAATGGGACTGAAAATTTAAGTTAATTGAGATGGCATATCCTTTTCAGACAAAGCATAATTCAAGATTAATAATATTCATTCTATAAGACAAGGAGATTTATTTCCTAGGAATAAAATACTGAATATATAATAAAGATATATTAGTAAATCTTTATGTGCCAAATAGTACCTTTTTATATCAAATAAAAAATGTTTTATAAATAGAATCCTAAAACCCAATGAATAAATATATATACATACCCATATATATCTCTGTGTATGTGTGTGGTGTGTGTAAGAACTCAACATAGCATTGTTACTTTTGACAGGTTAAGTTGCAAAAAAATAAGGATATAGGGTTCTGAGTAATCTAAGTACCAACATTAATATAATAGATAAACATACAGAACTTCACAACTTATAGAAAAGCTTCTTATTTATAAGTGTCTCTGTAATGTTTTCCAAAACCATAAATTACCAAAAAAATTTAAGTAAAATATTTAGAACCCATTCTTTGACAATAATGCAATAAAAATATTGGTCAGTGGTCCGGGCGTGGTGGCTCAAGCCTGTAATCCCAGCACTTTGGGAGGCCGAGACAGGCGGATCACGAGGTCAGGAGATCGAGACCATCCTGGCTAACATGGTGAAACCCCGTCTCTACTAAAAAAATACAAAAAACTCGCCGGGCATGGTGGCGGGCACCTGTAGTCCCAGCTACTCGGGAGGCTGAGGCAGGAGAATGGCGTAAACTCGGGAGGCAGAGCTTGCAGTGAGCTGAGATCTGGCCACTGCACTCCAGCCTGGGGGACAGAGCCAGACTCTGTCTCCAAAAAAAAAAAAAAAAATTGGTCAGTGATAAATTCTTAAATAAAACAAAAAATTGGAAATTATAAAGTATTTTCCTAAATTATTAAGTCAAAGAATATATTAATAATATCATTGCAGGCCCTTTACAAAGAATCATAGTGAGAAGGTGTGGCAAACACACTTCAGGGTAACCTGCAATGAGGTTCCCTTGTGTAACCCCCTCCCCTTGAGCACAGGCAGAACCTGTGGCCTGCTTCTAACCAACAGAATATGGCAAAGGTGAGAAAACATCACTTCCATGATTATGTCACATTATGTGGAAATGGTGAAAGGATTTTGCAGATATAATTAAGGTCCCTAATTAGCTGACTTTGAGTTAATTATAAGAAGGAATATTCTGAGTGGCTCTAGCCTAATCAGGTGAGCCATTTAAAAGCAGCAAAGCTCTAAAGAGCAACAGTAAAAGGCATTTCAGTAAACTGTCACAGGGTCAGAAAGTAATATTTTACTTTAAATCATAAACATTTTTGAGGTTGACATTCTTAAGCACAGATTAGAAAGCTTTTCAGTTGAGGTCATGTATCAGTCAGGGTTTGAACCAGTATTAGTGATATAGAATAAGAGATTCATTATAAGGGCTATTCTTCAACTGTGGGAGAAGATGAGGATATAAAGATCCAGAAGGGGATGGGTAGAGGATCACAGAAAACTCACCAACCAGGGGCTGGGAGTGGTGGCTCACGCCTGTATTCTCAGCACTTTGGGAGGCCGAGGCAGGCAGATTACTTGAGCACAAGAGTTTGAGAGCAAACTGGCCAACACGGCAGAATACCATCTCTACTAAAAGTACAAAAATTAGCCAGATGTGATGATGCACATCTGTAATCCCAGCTACTCATGAGACCGAGACATGAGAGTCCCTTGAACCCGGGAAGCAGAGGTTGCAGTGAACCCAGATCATGCCACTATACTCCAGCCTGGGCTAGACTCTGTCTCAAAAAAGAAATAAAGAAAAGTCACTAACCAGGGACCATGGAGGGGAAATGGTAAAGAAGCTTATGGAGGGGCATAGGTCCTGTAGCAGGTGCTGAGTCTGAAGTTATTGCTAAGTCAGCATGGTAGGCAGTCAAGAAGGAAAGCGAGACACAAATTAGGGAAAGCAAGGACAAATTGAAAGCTGCACCTGACTCTCACTGAATGTAATCCTAATAATGAAGGTGACTATGGAAGAAGCTGGTGCCCTCCACCATGGAGTTGCACACATGCCTGTCCTGAGATTCAGAGAAGCTGAAGTTGTTGATCCAGCCGGTGCTGGAAAAGCTGTGGACTCATCTGCTGCCCCACACTGAGAAAGTGAGCCAACAGATCAGCCATCTGTACACAACTTTGCAACAGCAGATCAGCAACAATGTTTATGACCTTCAAAGTGCAATGGCTGCTGCTTCGCTTCAGCCTGCCAGCTCTCACCCATATAATTCTCCTGGTTAACCCTAATCCAGAACTACAGAGGGAAGGAAATTGTGTAAAACAGATTTCCAGCTCAGCTAAACTGACACAGTGCAAAATCAGTCCTATCAATTCATGGTGATTTATTTTTTCCTATCTCAGCTTTTTCCTTTCTATGATATGCTTCTGCTAATTACGAACCATATCAACGAGCCACTATAGACAAAATGGGAAGATTATTCTCTCTACTGGCACTGTACCTTTCTATGCAGACAAAGTCAATAATTTGGATTTCCAACTCCAAAATCAGATGGGAAAAAAATGGTTTTATGATTCTGCCACATTTTAGCCCAAAGTTGTTTCTCTAATAAAAAGATTAACTATGCTTATTTTCTCAACCTTAAAAAACTCTAAGAGAAAATGTCCTTCATTTTCCACAGCAAAAAGGGAGAGAGTAAGTAGTTAGGTTTAGAGCAATAGAGAAGCCTATTTAAATTATCATTTTTGCCCTTGTAATTAAAAAATCTGCCTTCCTTTATATACAGTTATTTATTGCAACTTAACTTTATTAATGTAAAAGATATTTTTTCTTAAATGTTGAGGTCTATTAAACATAGAAGACTCAAAAATAGATGACAGCTTCTTTTTTCAAGCACATTAAACCCTTATCTCAATTTGATTTTTCAAAATTGTAAGGCACAAATTATCCAGCACGTAACACTCTTGAGTCTCTTTTCTGGCCTGTAAAGTCAACAGTTATGGTGCTAAAGTTTAATCAATCCCATAAAACGTTACTCAGAAAGTGACCTGGTGTTATGCCTGAAGTGCATCTCCTACATTAAAAAGTACTTTCAATGCAGCCAGAAGAGTGTTATTGAAAGAGAGAAAACTAATAGATACCTGGATGTGGATGGGGGAAAAGGAGAGGGGAAAGAAAAGTCAAATGGGAGAGAAGGCCACAAAAATCCCATTTTCAAGCATTTCCCTAAGGAGATGAGCTTGCATAGATGAATGCACAGGTTGAATAACAAAGGTCTTTTATATTATTTCAAGCCAAAGACTCCAAAGAATTTCAGCGTGAAACCAGGCGCGTGTTTCCTTTTGGTAGAAAGTAGAGATTCCAACAGAGAAAGCAGGAGGGGTTGCCTGATCAGAGGTCACTAACACAAGTGACTGTCTTGGAAATCTCAGCACTGTTCCTGCCAATTATTTTTTTAATATAAATAAATCTTGTGGTAGTCATTACACATGCCAGGAATATAATATCTTTACTTCTAAAATCACACATGTACACACACGCTCAAACACACTATATGTGTACATAATATGTTTGTTCATTTGAATAAATATGCATGTGTAAGAACTTAAGATTTGATACATTTTGAAAATGCAAGTATAAAAATATAAAATTGATTCAACCACTACCATTTTATTGGGGAAATATCCACAATAAAATATAAAAGTACCCCAATTTCCCATATCTCTAATTCTGCCTCCAAGAGGTAATCCCAGTTAATAATTTTACATTTATCGTTCCAGACATTTTGTGTTTGCTTTTACAAATATATGCAACAGTACATCTTCCTCTGCCTCTGGATGAAAAGTAAAGTAGGCCCCATGACTATTCTAGTCCCTCTTAGGTGACAGTCAATCCTACGGTTACTTTGAGTCTCTAACAAAGGCTATGTCTAAGCAAGATAATAATCAAAACTTTATTCTCAATACGAAGATCAAGTTTCTCCCCTGTGGATATGTGGATGCTCCTCATACTTGCAGTAGACAAGACAGCTGTATTTGAGGAAGAGCATGTCATTTATTTCTTCTCTGTTTCACCACTTAGCATTTCTACTCATTCTTCTTAACCGTACTTTTTGTTTCCTCAAGAGCTATTGTATCAGTAAAAGGGAGAAAGACATTTCTTAATTACTTATTGTCAGAAGCAGGCCTTGAGTTTCCGGGCCTTCAGGAATCAAAAGCTGATTCACTATGGGACCCTTACCTTAGCTCCCCCTTCAGCCTATATTGTTGTGGCTCTCTTCACCTGGAGTTTCCTTAATGTTGGTAATTTCATCTTCTTCCTGCTGGTCAGGGACTTCCTTCTCAGCCCCAGAATCCAGTGTTACCTGCCACTTCTCTCTGCTGTGGTCTGACTTTTCCTCCAAGTGCTGCCCTTGGGTAGGGTCTAAGAAATATCTCTCTGCCTCTCTTGCTCCCTTTGAGAGACAGAGAGAGAGAGAGAGAGAGAGAGAGAGAGAGAGAGTGTGTGTGTGTGTGTGTGTGTGTGTGTGTGTGTGTGTGTTTCTCTGTCTCTCATGCACGGCCCATATTCAGTTCACGGGAAACACACACAAAGCTTCTTCCCACCAATTCCAGACTGAGGGCAGCCAAAGACTCCTTTGGCTCTGCTGGTAGCTATCTTCCACCCTCTCCATTTCTCAGATGGAAATCAAACACCAGTCCATGTCCCCCAGATGCAGGACACATGTATCATGCTTGCCAAGTGGCCCCATTGAAACCCCTCTCACCAGGTTCAACGTGAGGGGCAAGACCCTATAACTCTTCTAGGGAAAAAAGGAAGTGGAAGCTTTTCCATAGTGCATTAACAGTCCTTCCCAAATACCCTCATAAATCTACTTTCAATCTCTCCTTTCCTGAATATTTTATATCCTCAAGCTATGAGGGGGTTTAAGAATCTTAAGATGATTCTTAAGATTCTTAAAACTCATCCATCTGATTTTCAGCTTATTTTTGTAAGTCATATGGAATGATCTGTCTAACCAGTCCCTTTAATGTCTGATATCTATCAACTTAGAGTCTTGGTTGAAACGTTAATTTTAACATCATCTTATACATATACATGGGCATGTATGTACATACATGAATGTGTGCATATATCATACATATACATAAGATTATTTGGTAAATTTATATCCCAATTTTACAGAATGTTTAAGTAATGGGCATTCTGGTTAATCTGAAAATTATTTTCCTTTTGGACACAATTGTTAAACTATAAGATGTTATAATTATTTGAATTATTTTATTCAAATAAAGTGACATTTTATATATGCTTTTGATTGGTTTTTAGGATCAGTGTAAATTGGGAAATTTACATTAATTCAGAGCAGAAATTAACCAAGTTCAAGTTAATACAGGTTTTGTTCTACTGTATGCTTCCTCTTTTTAAAATTCTTCCTCTCTCCTTTTTCTGAAGATGTCAAATGCCTCTTCTTTGTTATAAAATGGCAACAATATCCACACATTGGGAACTGATCTGCTCTGAGGAAAGGACATCCCCAACACTGGATTTCCCTGAAATGCTAATACAAGAGAAAAAATATTTTTCCCAACTTTAAGACTCTTTATCTATTGCTCTTTCATCATGAAAGATACTGATAGTTATTTCTAAATAAATAAATAAATTCTGAGTTTTTCACCTTCTTAAAATGTGCTCATTCACTGTTCCTAATGCAAAAGACTAGCAACTTCCCTCCTATCACCCCAGGAACAGAAGGGATAGTAAGTAGCCTACATAATATTCTGCTCAAGAATGTTTTAAGGCATCCTAAAGGAAACATTCTCCAACAGAGTCTGTTTTGTTATGTGTTCAATAACCATATGTTCATTTCTATGTGGATAATGTGCAGCATAACAGATACCTGCAATGATTCAAAGAGAAGGCAATTATTGACTCAAGGGGGTTTTACTGATTAGACTCTGAATGGCTCAAACATGACCAGAACTCCAATTGGGCATTATTAAAAGTTTGCTTCGATTCTTGGGTATTTGTTCTTTTATGCATAACAGGCTTCTAAAATACATATACCACCTCCCATGTTCAATGGGATGTTATGATTAATTATGATCCAAAACACAATGTCATTTTACATTTTGGAAAAAAAAACTTACTAAACTTTCTCCCAATTGAATACTTTTGACACGCAACATCATAACTTTAATTCAAAATAAATCCTCTGAGACATGTACAGGGCAGTAAATATGAATCCACTGAATGGATAAATGAAAAAATGAGCAAAGCAATCTTGCAATGCAGATGGATAAAGAGAACCTGAAAAGTAAAATGGGAAAATATATCCCTGGGCAATTCCTTTGTCCCAGAGAGAAAAAAAAAAAAAAAAAGTCAGCCAACAATAAAAATCTCATCAATTGTTCCTGAAAATTCTAGTCTATTTGGTTCTCACAAAAACGTGTATAGTAGATGGGGGTAAGGGATCATTAATCACAAATAAAACCACTGAGGTTTAGAAAGCTTACATTTCCCCAAGGTCATATAATTGCTAAGACTCATTCATTCAACATATATTTATGTGCTGTGCCCTCAGAATTAAAATAATGCAATATAATAAGGAATGACTAGATAATTACTATATATTGAGTGATCAGTGAAGGCCTTTCTAGAGTGGTGACATTGAAGCTGGAATCTCAAATAGAAGTCAGCCAAGCAAAATCAATGGAAAGAGAACACTAGGCAGAGGCCACAAATGCAGAGGCCCTGAAGTAAGACAGAATTGGGTAAGTTCAAGAACCAAAAGGAGGTTAATGAGATGGAGCTTTTCAGTAAGGAGTTCTATGGCAGCCAGCATCCAAGATGGTCCCCAGTGGTCCCCATCTCCGGTAATCTTACCCTTGTGTAGTCCTCTCACATTGTACCAGAGAGTTGGTCTGTAATATCAGCATAATACAGCAGAAATGATGGTATTTCACTCCTGAGATGAGCTTATAAATAATTGTGGCTTCCATCTTGAGCACATTCTTTCTCTCTCTCTCTCTCTCTCTATCGAATCACTCACTCTGGAGAAAGCCAGCTGTCATCTCATGAGGTCACTCAGGCAGCCTGTGGAGTAGGACTTAAGCCTTACTAACTTATGAATAAACTCGGAAGCAGCTCCGGTTGAGCCCACCATGACTGCAATCCCGGAGGACCTCTAGACTGCACTCTCATGTAAGGCCCTAAACTAAAACCACTCAATTAATCTGTTCCTGGATTCCTGACCCACAGAAACAGTGAGATAATAAATATTTATTTTAAGCTGCTAATTTAGGGTAATTTGCAAAGCAACAATAGATAACTAATACTGTAGTATGACAAGTGTGTGACAAGTCCCCCACCAGGTTACTTAAGATTATATGTCTACTGCTTCAACCTTGCAGGCTGGGCCATGGTGCCCAGTTGAGGAGCAGGTGTCCCTGAGAACCCAAACATCCTGGGACATTGCAAAAAGCATACCAGAGAAAACAGTCTCATCACGCACACACAGTAGACAAAGAGCCGAAAAATTAGCTTAAAATTAGCTTAAATTAGCTTAGAAATTGGAGGTGGTGCAGATCTCCTGCTGTCCTGCAACCACCCAGGAATGCCCTGTTCTAATAAACTCATCTACTCGCCATGCTGGACTTGTCCGAGTCATTCTTTGATCTCTCGGCTTCTTTCCAGCTTGGCGGGGATATTACAGTCCTAGGTTTTTCTTGTAACAAATACAAATTCTAAATGAGTGATCTTTTCACTAGTCTGTGTTATTAAAAGAACCTTATTAGAAATTCTTTTGTACTGTAAATTGTTGGCCCTTCATTTGACTACTATAAAACTAGATTTTCATTATATCGACTCATTTGGTTACTCTAACCAAACACTTACAGGGCCTGGAACAAGAGTATAAATAAAAACCTACATACTACATGTCTAAATATTTAGAATTTCCAAATCAAGCTAGCTAACTATTAAATAAGATGTGCTCTATCCCTCTACCGTGACAAACATATCTTCATAAGCTCTTAGAAAACCAGGTTCCCAAATATAAAATTTTGTGACTTTTAGGATATTAGCATATAATTGTACTGGGCCTCAGCCCCCAAGCCATGTAACATAATGAAATGTTCAGAGAAGAAAACTGGTTCTCTGTGGCAGAGATTGTTCAGCTGTTGGTCTTAAGTCTTCAGCATAGAAACCATGACAATTTTTAATATGTAAAAAATAGCCTAGCATTTCAAATTTTCTAATTGTTTATAGACTGCATGTCCTGGATAAATATATCAAAATTATCATTATTGAATTATTACCTTATTTATATTTAGATAAAGCTGCACACAGACTTTTTTCTCTATCAGCATAAAGCAAAACTAGAGTACTGATTTAAATGTGTTTGTGAGAAATAACCAGGGTATCTATCCCTTTGGCCTTATTCACGGAAAAGGCAAACATTTAATACCATTGACACATCTTTGTAATTTGAGCTGCTAAAGGATGTAATTCTCCCATTAAAGCTCACTGGAAAGTCAAACCAATTCACAGAAAACATATCAACTCATCATGAAGTTACAGGGAATGTTTGTATATTTTCAAGAAACTTAATTCATACACTTGATCTAGCCTTCTGAGAAATCTAGTCATATAATCTCAAATAACTCACTGGAAACCAACTTGGCAGAACCCTCAATTAAGTGAAACATTTCCCAATACTAAACTTTCAAGACAAATAAGAAAAAATAATCATAGGGTTATAAGGTATAACAAGAATTTATTGTTAAAAATAATTTCCTTTACACTGCTAATAACTTCCAATAGCAGAGCCCTCCCATGTGTACCATGTTTTGAAAGATAATGTGTTCCAAGTTATAATTGTTAAATATTATTTATTTAGGCAATGACAGTAACTGTCATTGTGAGGTTCTGATTTACCATGTAACAAAATTATGGCCAAAAGCAAATAATTCAATATTTTAGTTAATCTGGACAACTTCAGTGAAGGTTAGTATATTTCTGTTACTTTTTTTTTTTTTTTTTTGAGACGAAGTCGTGCTCTGTCACCCAGGCTGGAGTGCAGTGGCATGATCTCAGCTCACTGCAACCTCTGCCTCCCAATTCAAGTGATTCTTGTGCCTCAGCCTCCCGAGTAGCTGGGATTACAGGTGCCCACCACCACACCCAACTAATTTTTGTATTTTTAGTAGAGACGAGGTTTCACCATATTGGCCAGGCTGGTCTCGAACTCCTGGCCTCATATGATCTGCCCACTCCGGCCTCCCATGATGGGATTCCAGGTATAAGCCACCACTCCCAGCCCATTTTTTATAATAGTAAAAATAATTCACTGATACCCATTACTATATTTTGAACCCACTAAGTTCAGAAATCTTAGTCTATAAACCAGTGTTTTGATATTTACTCTTCCAGTTTATAATTATATATTGAAAAATATATACTGAAAATATTCAAATATAATGTAATCTCTGAATCATCAAAAATTAAAATTTTTAGCCACAAAAAAATATTTTTGTAAAGCTCCTTGGTAGGCAAGGAATATAAAGGCAAAAAGCTTTCCCTCCATGAGCTCAGAGGACAATGAAAGTTACAAGCTGTTTATTCACTCATGTAAACTACAAATAAATGATGAACACCATTTGTGCACCAGGCTTTGTTAAGTACTTGGAAATTAAAGACAGATCCCTGCCTTCAAAGTATTCACTAACCTATTGGTATGGTTTGGTTTTGTCCCCACTCAAATCTCATCTTTAATAGTAGTTCTCCTAATTCCCACTTGTTGTGGGAGGGACCTGGTGGCAGATAATTGAATCATGGGGGTGGTTTCCCCTATACTGTTCTCATGGTAGTAAATAAGTCTCACAAGACCTGATTATTTTATAAGGGGTTTCCCCTTTCACTTGGCTCTTATTCTCTCTTTGCCTGCCACCATGTAAGACATGACTTTGTTCTTCCCTCACCTTCTGCCATGATTGTGAGGTCTCCCCAGCCACGGGGAACTGTGAGTCCATTAGACCTCTTTTTCTTTATAAATTACCCAGTCTCGGGTATGTCTTTATGAGCAGCGTGAAAATGAACTAATACACCTATAAAGGAAGAAAACTTATAAATAAACATGTGCTACAAAAGGCATTGATCTAGAGAAGAATAGAGGCATGAGAAAGGAAGTAATCAGCAATACCTGGAGTTTCAGAGAATTCTTTACAAGAAAGGTAACATAAACTAAGCTCAGAAAAATGAGATTGTATTAGAGACATATGAACTTGGAATAGCATATTCCTGGTAGGAAAAGGGCTAATGAAGAAATTAGAAGACTATTACCACTTGGCATATGTGGGGAACTGTAAGCACGATATAAGTAGTACAATAGGACTAGAGATTAGAATAGAAGAAATGGTACAGCAAGAGTTATGAGTAGGAAAATTTACCAACTAAGATATATGCATTAAAAACATTTGATACAAGGTAGAATATTATTAATGGTATCATATACTTACTCCACTAGACAAAAGAAATCCAGTATAGAATTTTTATAAGTAACTGGAATAATTACTATGCTATATTTTCTAAGTAAATAAAAGCTCTTGATACCAAAACTAAACAAAGATAAAATAGTACAAAAATAAAACTATAGAACAAGATCCCTCATGAACATAGACCAAAGAAAATCTCAAAAAAAAGAATAAATTGAACCCGACAATATGTAAAAAGAATAATATACGAAAACCATTTAGAGTTTACCACAGGAACGTAAGGATGATTCAATATTTGAAAATTCATCAATATAATCAACCAAATTAACAGTCAAAAAAAAAAAAGAAAACTAAAGCATTTGACAAAACTCAATATCCATTTATAATAAAAATTATCAGAAAACTACAATATAGAAATGAATATCCTCAACCTGAAAAGGGGCATATACCACAAAAACCTACAGCTAATTTGATATGTAATGGTGAGAGAATGAATGCTTTTACCTAAGATTGGGAACAAAGCAAGGATGTTCAAACTCATCACTTCTATTCAACGTTATACTGAAAGTTCTAGCTAGTGCAATCATTCAAGAAGAAGAAATATTAATGAAAGTCATATATATTTAAATAGAAGAGATAAAAATGTCTCTATTTATAACATCATGATTGTCTGTGTAGAAAATTCCAAGGAAAATACAAAAAAAAAAAAAAACCCTGACAACTCTTGCAACTAAAGAATTTATGACTATAAAGTTATAGCATACAAGGTCAGCAAACAAAATTTAATCATATTTCTATATATTAGCCATTTACAATTAGAAAATAAAAATCAATACTATTTATAATAAATTCACAAAATTAAATACTTAGGTGTAAATCTAACAAAGCATGTATGGGATCTAAGCTTTGGCCTTTAAACAAAAGAAACTCCTTTAGACATCTGGAAAAAGGAGCAAATGACTTATAAAGGAAATAAAATTACATTTTCATCAGACATTTCAACATCAAACTTTATTCTAAAAAGCAGTGGAGGCCGAGCATGGTGGCTAGCACCTGTAATCCTCGTACTTTGGGAGGCTGAAGCAAACAGATTGCTTGAGCCCAGGAGTTTGAGACCAGCCTGCGCAACATGGCAAAAAACCCATCACTACAAAAAAAAAAATACAAAATAAATATCTGGGCATAGTGGCACATGCCTGTAGTCCTAACTACTTGGAGGTGGGAGGATTACCTGAACCTGGGGAGGTCAAGAAGTCAAGTCTGCAGTGATACATGATCATGCCACTGCACTCCAGCCTGGGTGACAACTGGGTGACAGAGTGAGGTCCTATCACAAAAAAAAAAAAAAAGGAAAAAAGGAGTGAAGTCATATTTAAAATACTCTTTTTTTTTTTTTTTTTTTTTTTTTTTTGAGGCAATATCTCACTCTGTCACCCAGGCTGCAAAGCAGTGGTACAATTATGGCTCACTGCAGCCTTGAACTCCTGGGATCAAGTGATCCTTCTCCCTCAGCTTCCCGAGTAGCTGGGACTACAGGCATGCAAAATCATACCTGACTAATTTTATCTTATTCATTTATTTTTGGTAGAGATGGGGGTCTCCCTATGTTGTCCAGGCTGAGCCCAAGTGATCCTCCTGTCTCAGCCTCTCAAAGTGCTAGGATTACAGGCATGAGCCACCATACCCAAGCTTTATGATGCTTTCTATGAGAGTTCTCCAGAGAAACAGGATCAATAGGGTGTGTATATAGAGAGATGTATTTTAAAGAAAAGGCTCACATGATTACAGAGGTTGGCAAGTCTAAAATCTGCAGAGTGGGTTGGCAGGCTGGAGACCCAGGAAAGGATAAATGTTGCAATTCAAGGCCAAAAGCCATCTGTTGCAGCCCCTTGCTCAAGGGAGGTGAGTCTATTGTTCTAATCCAGAACTGTAACTGGGTAAGACCCACCTCTCATTATGGAGGGCAATTTGCTTTACTTAAAGTTCACCAATTTAAATACTAATGTCATCCAAAGAAACCCTCCCAGAACCATGAAAGAGACAAAATGTTAACAATATGAAGAGCTCAGAGAACAGTATGCCCATGAGTTCTTTCTGGAGAATTACTGGATAAGGAACTTCAGAAAACCAAAATAACTAGAAAAACATTAACATAATGATTGGTGAAACTAAGCACCAGTGACTTCTAACATCACAAAAGCAAAGACAACCTGACATTACATGCCACATGATGAAGGAACATTACACTACCTTTAGTATTGCCAAAGGAATTAAATGTAAGTATTGTCAAGCCTCTGGATTAAGATGATCATTTGAAGAAAATATAGTGGACAGAGGAAAACTGAACTGCCACTTAAGCAAGCAATCAGCAGAAGGAAGATACTGGGAAATTCTGTAGGTCACAGGACTCATGTTCTTCAACAGAATAATTTTAAGGTAAAAAGAAGAGATGAAAAAATGCTATAGATGAAATTAATTTAACTTTATAGCAAAATGTTTAAATGCAAGATAAAACTGTGGTATTCAGGGAAGCACATTTGGATAACAAAGCTATAAGAAAATGCAATGAATGATTACAATAAAAACTAAGATAGTGATTACTTTTGCAGGTAAGGAGGCAGTTGTAATTAGGGTGCTTCTAAACAGGTTCACAGTATGACTTTTGTGGGTCTGAGGTACTTTGCCTTTGTGAGCTCCTACCAACACAAAAAAAAACTTTTTAAAATTGCATCTTAAGATTGTTTTGGCATAAAGATAAATATAGTCATATGTTAACATGAATATATTAATGTTGTACATCAAAACTTTTCTTAAAAAAAAGACATCTTCATAGGTCTCTAAAATAAATCAAAACATTTTTAAAGAAATTAAAATATTTTTGTGGCTACTAAAAGTATTGTGGGCCCTAGATTCTTTGCCTACTAGGCCTAATGGATGTATCAGCCCTGCTTCTGAGCTAACTAACAAAGTTCTGTGTCTTGACATAAGTGATAGGTACAGGAGTATTTGCCTTATTCTTTAAGCTGTTTTAAGTGTTAAGTGTGAGAGTGTGTGTGTGTGTGTGTAAAATAGACTGACACTGGTGGGCTTCCACTTCTGTTGATAGCAGATGAGGTAATTAGAAACAAATCCCTTCCTGCTTGAAGGCATTGGAGAACTAAAAAATAAAATAGTAGGAATTACTAAGCCAGGATTAGGAAGGGTCAGAGACTCTAAGAAATAATTCAGGCACTTTGGCTTGTTTTTAATCCTGGGAACATTTACTAACTTTAGAAGGTAAAGTTGAGAGGCTTAAAGACTGAGCAATCTTTTGGGATTGAGGGAATGACAGAGTCCAAAATGTGCCAACGGAGAGAAAAGCTTTGGTAAAGCCACCTTTCTTTGGATTAGTATTCTAAAGAAGTACCCCTTTGGAGAAGGGATAATCCAGAAGAAGAATGATCTTTAAAAAGAGTGTAATCTGGCCGGGTGCAGTGGCTCACACCTGTAATCTCAGCACTTTGGGAGGCCGAGGCGGGCGGATCATGAGGTCAGGAGATCGAGATCATCCTGGCTAACATGGTGAAACTCCGTCTCTACCAAAAACACAAAAAATTAGCCGGGCATTGTGGCAGGCGCCTGTAGTCCCAGCTACTCGGTAGGAGAATGGAGTGAACCCAGGAAGTGGAGGTTGCAGTGAGTCGAGATCGCACACTGCACTCCAGCCTGGGCGACAGATAGAGACTGACACTCCGTCTCAAAAAAAAAAAAAGAGTGTAACCTAAATTTCAATTATTGAGATAATTCCTGGTGCCTGGTAGAAGCAAATGTAGAGCCTCTGTGTAAAAAGACCTTATCATCATTTTAAAACTCAAAATTATTTTCCCCAGCAATTTTGCAAATAAAATTTTCTACATGCAGTCAAAAATAACCAGGCAAATTGTGAGATAAGACAACATAAACAGAAACAGCAGAAATAATAGACAGCAGTACAAAACCTACAGTGGCTCCAGATAGAATAGTCACTACACAGCAACTGTAATATAATTATGAAAACTATATTCAAGAAGATAAAAGAAACGATATAGAATGTAGGTAAAGAACTTGGAACTATAAAAAGTAACTACATGGAAATTCTAAAACTAGGACAAATTATAATAACCAAAAATAAAATCTTAACAAATAGATTTAAAAGCAGAGTACATTACATTAAAGAATGAACTGGGAAAAAATCAGAAGAAAATAAGAACTAAAGTATGGAAACATGAAAAGATTTTAAAATGTGATGGAATAAGAGATACAGAGAACACTGAAAAGTTTGAATATGCATGGAGTCACAGATAGGAGAAAAAGAATGTAAAAAAGCAATAGCTGAAGAAAATATGATAGAACCATTTAAAACTGATGGAAAACATTAAGCTACTGATTCAAGAAGGCCTATAAAAGCCAAAGATAAAAAGAAAATTACAGAGCCATAACAAGACTGATGGATGACTTCTCAATAGAAACAATGAGGGCCAGAAATATTGGAATGGTATTTTCAAACTTGTGAAAGGAAGTAACTTACAGTCTAGAATTCTACACACTGCAAAAATGTCTTTCAAAAATGAGAGTAAAATAAAGACATTTTCAGACAAATAAAACTGAATTTGTCACCAGCAGACCCACTCTAAGTGGAATTCTAAAGGTTTATCGCTACGTTTTTTTTTCAAATTTTTATGTAAATTTATTGATGAGAAACAATGCTTGCTAAATTAAAAACTTATCAGTTGAGTTGATGTTGGTATCACTCTTTTAGCAAACTAATAACTGCATAAACGTTTCTTGCATGTGTTAAAACTTCAGGCTCCTACAAATCAACTTTTTGATGATTATGGAATAGCACAATTATTTTATATTCTTTAAAATTACTGCTTACATAATGCAGAAGAATACCTACTTAGTAAAAATCTATTCATCTCATCATGTTCTTGTTCCTAAAAGTAAAGAACTAAGGTTTCATTTAGGGTGGCTGAGTTGGTCTGTTTTGGAAAGGGAAAAGGTAAGGTCGCATAGTTTATGTTGCTATATATTGATTCACAATCCTGGGACCTTCTGTTCAAAGATACAAAAAATACATACATTCTAATAATAACCTTCTTACACTAACTTTTGGGGCTAGAATTATCATTTTACTTGCCAATGACCTACATGGTAGCCAATACTAAAAATCATACAGGATATTGTTATGTTTTTCCCAATTTCAGTACTAAAAATATTTATATGTTCCACTTGTTCCTTTTCATGGTTTCCACCATGCTCTATTGGCTTACACCTGGCATTCTGTGTGCCAGAGGTTTCAACTTTGGAAATGCCAAAAAGGGAAATGTGGGTACAAGAAGGAAAAGATGACAGAGTTTTTTTTATTTTTATTTTACTTATTTATTTATTTATTTATTTTGAGATGAAGTCTCGCTCTGTAGCCAGGCCGGAGTGCAGTGGTGCGATCTCAGCTCACTGCAGCCTCCCTCTCCCAGGTTCAAGTGATTCTCCTGCCTCAGCCTCCAAAGTAGCTGGGACTACAGGTGTGCGTCACCACAACCAGCTAATTTTTGTATTTTTAGTAGAGACGGGGTTTCACCATGTTGGCCAGGATAGTCTCAATCTCTTGACCTTGTGATCCACCCACCTCAACCTCCCAAAGTGTTGGGATTACAAGCGTAAGCCACCGCGCCTGGCCAGATATTTTAATTTATCAAGATTTACATAAACCAAGGAAAAAAGACTGTTATTTTAACATTTGTCACTAAAGTGCTTCTTAGGAAGAAAATTTGTCGTTAAGTAAGAAATATTTTTAAAACCTATTACATATAAAGATAAGACCTTGAGTTTAAGGATTGGCTAGGAAAATGAGACAAGCACCTCTGTAGGTAAATATAGGCAGAATGAGAGGGCTATAGAAAAGAGAGAGAAGAGGGAAGGAGAAAGGGAAACAAGGAAGGCTGGGTAAACTGTCAGGTGGCTGGATCCTACATAGAAGCCAATTAACCAAGATAGCTGGAGGATTTTAAAGAACAGAATATGTAATACTTAATGGTATGCTGTTTATGCCTCTGAGTTAGGAAACCCCTCCATTATTTTAAAGCGTTTACTAAATTCTGCTATAAACAAAAATGTCCTGTGAGTTATTTTGGAAGAAAGCTAGGAAAGGGGCCAGTAATTATATCTGTAATTTGTTAAATGTGAAAACAAACATACAAGATAAAATGTTCATTATATTGAAAGTTCAGGGAAAACAGGAACTTAGAGTGAAAAGTGAGTGTTAAAAGGTAGATTTACAAGAATTTACTGAAATTCTGACCAACTGCTGAGATTCTCCCAGAATACTGGGAAGTGTTTCCTTAAAAATCTCATATACAAGATGACTTCCGCTGATATCTGGATCATGTCTTTTTTCTTTACTTTTTAAAAATTTACATTATTCCTACCACCAAAGGCACTGGAAAGAATACCTGAGAAATACAGGCTTAATTGAAGATGACAATGGTATCCTACTGTTAGAAATTATCAAAATAGAGTATTTTCATTAAGCAAATCAAAATCCAGAAAAGATAATAAACATCTTCCAGGTCCCGACATTACCTCCTAGATTCTGCTTTGACTTCAGTTCCTAATGCTATGTTGGGCACATGGTAGGAGCCCAAGAAGCTATTGTTAAACTAAATCTATGGACTAAGGACTTGGTCTTATTAAGGTCTTTTCCTTAATATAGAATATTACTACATTAGAGTTTTCATTACACCGCTGGTGTTCATGCAAGTGGACACATATAAGGACTTTCAAACTTGTTAGAGCATAAAAATACCATTTTAGAAATTACTTATCCTGGAATAATGTTTCTTAGAGAATTATCATTGGAAGGTTGAAAAAAAGATCTGATATTTTATCTGAATAAAGATACTCACTAAAGCAGAGTTTGAATGCTTTCAAATACTTTCATATGTGCATAAAAAAGAATTCCAGAAATGGAAGAGAATATACCTTCTTCTCACTGAACGTAACAAATGTAAATCATTTGTTTGGCACCATTGAAACAGAAAAAAATGTTAAGTAAGTCATTGTGTAACAACAAAAAATACTAAAAAATATTTTAGAAAAGAAAAAATAACAGAAAAAAAAAAAAACAGCTTCAGTCTTTGCTAGAGTGATCAAATTTGCAAATAAAGCTGTGTTCTCCAAATACCTGTTCATTGAAACATTTCTATTATGAAAGAGACAAATAAAAAAAAAAACCAAACTAATTAAAAGTTTATTTCACAAAGCAATTTCCTTAGGTAGCACAATATATATATGTAGCAGAATATATATGTGTGTGTGTGTATATATATGTACATATCATCACAGCTCTGTAAAGAGAAAAGATCACATTAGTTTGAAGGCCTTTGTTAAATTGAGCATCTTTGCAGAAAAGAGCGAATTTATATTTGGAAGTGGAAAGAGAATCAGTATTCCAGGAAGGAGGAAATGAAAAAGAGAGATGGAAGAAAGAGGGAAGGAGGGGGAAATGGGCAGATAATAAGAGGTCGCATGCTCTGCAGTGATGCCCTATCTTGTAACATCTCCTTAAATATTTAGTAAATGCTGGCTGGGTGCAGTGGTTCACACCTGTAATGCCAGCACTTTGGGAAGCCAAGGTGGGAGGATCACCTGAGGCCAGGAGTTTGAGACCAGCCTGGGCAGGATGGAAAGACTCTTTCTCTATAAAAACATTAAAAATTTCGCCAACTATGGTGGCATGCATCTGTGGTCCCAGCTACTCAAGAAGCTGAGGCAGGAGGATCACCAAGTCCAGGAGGTCAAGGCTGCAGTGAGCTGTGATCTCACCATTGCACTCCAGCCTGGGTAACCGAGCGACGCTCTGTCTCAAAAATACATCTATATATTTATTTATACATATATATTTATATATTACATATAACATATATATTTATATATAAATATTTGTATATAAATATATATTTACATATTTATAATTTACATATACATTATACATGATATATACCACATAGATGGTTACTATGAAGTAAATTATAAATATATATTTATATGTATACCTATATTTATAAAACATAAAATAAAATGAAGATAAAATATGTAAATATATATTTTATATACTTATAAAAATATACAATATGTAAGCTGGGATTAAATAAAATATTTATATTTAATATATATTTATATTTACAGATGAGATTAAATATAAATATGAAAAAATATATTCATATAACTATATAAAAACATATTTATATAAATATATGTTTTACCAAAATATATGAAAAAAAGTTTTATATATTTATATAAATATGTTAAAATATGAATATATTTATATTAAAATAAAGTATTAAAATTAAATGTAAATATATTAAATATATATTTATATTTTATCCTCGGTATATAATATACACTTTTATATATAATATATATTTTATACATAAATATATATTTATATTTATAATTTACATATAATGTACAATTATAATATAATATATAATTTACATATAATATTATTACATATTCTGTTTATATGTAAATTATATATTGCATTATAGTTATATATCATATTATAATTATAAATATATATATTTAGTAAATGCTGATAAAACTTATTAAATTTCTGTTAAGTGATGCTTTATGACAAGTGGAAGGGAGGACCACTTAAATGGGTAAATTTTATGTTTAAGATGTGACACTATTGCTTAGAAAAGTCTTTTTTTTAAATTCTCATAAAATGTGTCAATGACTTATTCAACTTATGAATGAGGGACCCAGCGGGATGAGAAGCTGGTTCTAGGAACATTCAAGGAATTGGGCACCTCTAGGCATGGAAAAGATAATGTTAGAATAAGATTGTAAGATAAAATACAAAATAGTTAATATCTTAGAGGGTAATAAAAGTATAACCTTAGGATATATAACATTTGCATTTTCACTAGAAAAATAATCAAACACTAACATAAATTTCACAGGGTTCTTAATCATAGCAAATCATAAATTTAAAAAGGTACATTCCTTTTTGAGGGGTTCACAAAACTATGGCCTGCAAGCTAACCACCTACTTTATAAATAAAGCTTTATTGGAACATAGTCACACTCATTTCCTATGGCTGGTCTCACACTACGACAGTAGAGTTGAGTCATTGTGACAGAGACTATATAGCCTGTAAGGCGAAAATATTTACTATCTGACACTTCCAGATAAAGTTTGTCAACCCCTGACCTTGATAATTAAATAGATCACTGAGAGGTCCTGTAAACAATACTCCAATAGGAAATTAAAAGGACATACTGCCCACTCTTTGCCTTGTTTTCAATTCTTGAACAATTTTTCTTAAAAAGGTTAGTAGGAATGGAGCATAACTTTTTTTGTTTGTTTGTTTGTTTTGAGACAGAGTTTCACTGTCGCCCAGGCTGGAGTGCAGTGAAACCATCTCAGCTCTCTGCAACCCCTGCCTCCCGGGCTCAAGCGATTCTCCTGCCTCAGCCTCCTGAGTAGCTGAGATTACAGGTGCGTGCAACCACGCCCAGCTAATTTTTGTATTTTTTTTTTTAGTAGAGATGGGGTTTCACCATGTTGGCCAGGCTGATCTGGAACTTCTTACCTCAGTTGATCTGCCCACCTCGTCCTCCCAAAGTGCTGGGATTACGGGCATGAGCCACCGCACCCTGCTAAGTATAACTTTTTGATGCAAGATCCAGACCATAAGAATATAAACCTTAGAAATTACCCAAAAGCAGGAAAAAGCTTTGAACTTTCATAGACACTGGAATTGACTGAGCCATAATCCAATTATATTTGCAAGGGGAAAGATAGCTACAGATGGCATCGAGGATCTATAGTAACTGTCTAGTACAGGCAGTATAGATTCTATCAAATCTATACCTTTTTCTTCTCTTTATAAAGCACAGTGATAATTGTTCACAGTAATAATCCTGGGCTGCAACACGGTCCTGAAGTCTGGCAGCATTTCATGAAAAGTAATCTAATCTTAGCATAGTTTCAGTAACAGTGAGTGTTCTCTTGGTCTGAATCTTACAGTAAAAATGACATGTAATTCATGTCCTGTGGCAGTGGTTTTCAATTTGAACTCTGTAAAGGAAGGTGGAAATGAAGTGGGGGAATCAACAATTGAAATTCCCAATCCTTCCTCTCTTATTTTAATCCCAGGGGCTGCCTTTTACTAATTTAAAAAACCAAGTTTCCACTTCAAACTAAGGTCTATGTGAAGAGGATAAATTTTTCTTTCTTAAAAAAGAAAAAGAGCTGCCTAAAAATGCTGCTCAGTTGTCAAGAACATTCAATGAGAAGAGAGAAATTATGGAAACCCTGTAGCCATTGAAAGGATGCCTTTAAAAGTACTTTAAAAAGTCATTAAAAGTACTATGAATTTTATTCTCATAAATTGAACAAATTGGAAGAAATAGACCAATGCTTCAAAAACCACTGCTGTGGTCTACATGTGTATGTGCCCCCATCATTTATATGTTGGAACTTAATCCTCAATGTGATAGTATTAAGAGGTGAGACCTTCAGGAAGTATTTAGGTCAGGAGGGTGGTGCCCTTGTGAATGGAATTGGTACCCTATAAGAAGTTTGAGGGACCCTATTTGCCCCTTCCATCATGTGAAGATGCAGCAAGAAGGTGCCATCTCTGAGTTAGAGACGAAGCCCTCACCAGACACCAAATCCAGAGGCATATTGATCTTAAATTTTCTAGCCCCTAGAATTGCAAGAAATAAATTTCCTTTGAAAAATTGATGAATTTTACATTATCAAAATTTAAAACATTTGCTTTCTGAAAGTCCATGTGAAGAGGATGAAAAGATAAGCTACAGAGTGGAAGAAAATATTTACAAACCACATAGCCACAGGTATTATATATTTTAAAATATATAAAAGAATTCATAAGAAAAAACAGTTAAAATGAATGGTAAAAAAATTTCAAAAAATCCAATTAGAAAATGAGCAAAGAGGACAGGTATGGTGGCTCACGCCTGTAATCCCAGCACTTTGGGAGGCCAAGGTGGGTGGATCACCTGAGGTCAGGAGTTCGAGACCAGCCTGGTCAACATGGTGAAACTCCATCTCCATTAAAAATACAAAAAAAAATCAACCAGGCATGACGGCATGCCTGTGATCCCAGCTGCTCTGCAGGCTGAGGCAGGAGAATCGCTTTAACCCAGGAGGCAGAGGTTGCAGTGAGCTGAGATCACGCCACTGCACTCCAGCCTGGGTGACAGAGTGAGACTCCATCTCAAAAAAATAAAGAAAAAGAAAATGGCGAAAGATAGGAAGGTACATTCCATAGAAGAGGATATACAGATGACAAGTAAACACATAAAAAGATGTTCAGCAATCAGGAAGATGCAAATTAAAACCACAATGACATATCACTAAATATTTCTCAGAATGGCTAAAATTAAAAACACTAACAACACCAAATGCTGACAAGGTTGCAGAGAAATTGGATCACTCATACATTAATGAAGGGAATGTAAAATGGCACAGTCACAGTTTCACAGTTTCTTTAAAAACAACAACAACAACAACAAGACAAAGCTAAGCATGTAATTACTATATGAACCAACACTTGCAGTCTTCAGCATTTATCCTATAGAAAAGGAAATCTTTGTTCACACAAAACCCCGTACACAAATGTTCAAGAAGCTTTACTTATTACAGCCAGAACTGGAAACCGCCCATATGTCCTTCAACAGGCAAATGGTTAAACAAACCGAGGTACTCTACATACGTACCATGGAATATAGTACTCAGCAATAAAAAGGAACAGGCAATTTACATAGGCAGCAACTTGAATGAATCTCCAGGGAATTACACTGAGGGAAAAAAAAGATTCCTAAAATGTGACATACTATATGATTTCATTCTCATAATACCTGTGAAATAACATAGTTACAAGACGTAGAACAGATTAGTGGCTGCCAGAGATCAGGGATTAGAGTTTGACCATAAAGGAGTAGCAGAAAGGACCTCTACCATAATGGTACAATTAAGTATCTTGATAATGATGGTGGCTACATGAAGCTATAGCTGTGATAACACTGAACATATTATACACACACGCGCGCGCGCGCGCGCAAATGGGTGCATGTATAACTGGAGAAATCAGAATAATCTCTGCAGATTTTTCCAATGTCACTTTCCTAGTTCTCATATTGTACTACAGTTATGTAAGACATTCACATTGGGTGTTTCTGAGAAAAGAGTGCACACGGCCTTCTTGTATATTTATTTACAACTTACTGTGGATCTAAAGTTATTTCACAACAAAAAGTTTAAAAAAAAACAAACTGCCCAAAGATGAGGCTCAGTTGTCTAGAATATAGTAATTTAGCAAATACTCAAAATGTATCTCTTCTGGAAAGACAGAGATTTAATGTCATGCAACTTATTAGACAGCTCTATTTACTATTTATCACTTACATCTACCATTTTCCTTATAGTTTTTTTTTTTAACTCCAGGATCAAACTAAAAATCTACATGTGGGTCTCAAAATATTATTTTATATAGGATTGAGGCACTTTACATGATAAATTTGTAATCTCTGCCTTCAGCCACTGCCTGCACTGAAAGTCAGGACAATGCAGTGATTACAAGTGGGACTGTGGCCCTGCCCACCCAGGGAGCAAATCTGGACTATGCCACTTACTACCTGTGTGACATGGAGAAAGCCACTTCACTTCTGCTTCAACTCCTCAACTGTAAAATTGGTATAATAATAGTCTCTATCTCAAACTATTATTATACCAGTGATTCAACGATCAAGTGAGTTAATGCAAATACAGAGCATTGAACAGTGCCTGGCACACTGCAAGTATTCAACAAAAGTTGGCACTGTTACTTACATTTTTGTTAACATTACTATAATGGGAATGTACTTTCTCTCTCAATATCCCTTATTGGATGACGAGTGCAAAATAATGGGTCACCAGGAATCAAAGCCATAAATAAAACCACATATGATTCTCACACTGAAAATCCCTCACCTTCATATGGTATTTCTCTGTATGAGTCTACTGAGAAACATACAGTGTCTCAGGTAAGCAATCACTGTCAAGATTCCCTCCCGAATCAGAAGTGGGAAACACTAGAAAAATCCTAGCAAAGAAAATCACCTGTAAAATTGGTAAGATATCTGCTTCAAAAGGTTTTGGATAGGGCACTCAACTTCTGGGCATTGATTGAATCTAAATCTCTTGATCTTTGGGTGTTTGCCATGACCTATTTTTATAAAAGGATGGTTGCAACCTAGAATGGATATTTCCCTTCTGAAAAAAGTTAACAGTGCCTTCTTCTCCCACCTGATGTCACTTGATTAGTCACCATTATATGTTCCCAGTCAACGCAATCATGTGAATATAGCTAATATAATTCCCACAGCAGCTGGGATAGGACAAGAGAGTACCATAGGGTAAAACATTTGAGTATTATTAGAGAAAAGTCTGCCTCTCTTCCTCTTTAGTTAATCCATGTATTAATTCATTCACAAGTGTTTTAAAAGTTCCTCTGTGTATCAGGTACCCTTTTGGGAGCTGGGAACACAACAAAGAATAAGTAACGAGACAAGATCCCCATGCTCACAGAGCTCACAGCCTAGTGGGGAGGCAGACAACACAGAATTACACTGCTATGTGGTACCTTCCAGGAGAGGGGAAATACAGGAAGCTAAGTAGGCACATAGGAGCGGCACCTTACCTAGGTCAGCGGCACATGCTTTCGAAAGCAGTGAGATCTGTGCTCACACCTGAGGGTAGAAGTTCGGGTGTACTCTACAAGGTGAATTTTTTTTTTTTTTTTTAATTAGAGAAGCTCCTGCTTTAGAAGAAGGAGGAGGAGGAGGAGCTGCTGCTGAAACACGAATAGGAAGGAACCAACAGAGAGAGAAAGGTTAAAAACTCAGAAGAGGCCAGATGAGGTGGCTCACCGCCTGTAATCCCAGCACTTTGGGAGGTCAGTAGGGAAGGATTGCTTGAGCCCAGGAGTACGAGACAAGCCTTAGCAACACTGGTGAAACCCCATTTCTACGAAAAAATACAAAAAATTAGACAGGCATTGTGGTGCACACCTGTCATCCCAGCTACTCGGGAGGCTGAGGCGGGAGGATCACTTGAGCCCAGGAGGCGAAGGTTGCAGAGAGCCTAGATCATGCCACTGTACTCCAGCTTAGACAACAGAGCAAGACTCTGTCTCAAAAAAAAAAAAAAAAAAAAAAATCTCAGAAGAGAACAGGGGAAAACCAATAGACTAAGTTTCCCAAAAGAGAGGGAGGGGTCAGAAAACAAGTAGAGATTAGCCTCAGCAGAGAGAGGAGGGAGGTTTTAAAGGGTCTGGGTGAGGGGTGAGAGACAGCAGTCTGCAGGAGCATCAAGGATTTCCCAGCAGCACCAGAGACACAGTCTGGGGCTGCAGACCATGAATAACTGAAAAAAAGAAAGGCTTTCCTTTTCCACGCTCCCTTGAAAAGCAAGAGGAGCTTGGACACTGCCTCTGTAATAAGGTATTCTTTAAAAACACTTCCAGGCCAGGCACAGTGGCTCACACCTGTAATCCCAACACTTAGGGAGGCCGAGGCCGGCGGATCATCTGAGCTCAGGAGTTCGAGACCAGCCTGACTAACACGGTGAAACCCCATCTCTACTAAAAATACGAAAGTTAGATGTACATGGTGGCAGGCATCTGTAATCTCAGCCCTTCGGGAGGCCGAGGCGGGAGAATCACTTGAACCCAGGAGGCAGAGATTGCAGTGAGCTGAGATTGTGCCATTGCACTCCAGGCTGGGTAACAAGAGCAAAACTCTGTCTCACAAAAAAAAAAAAAAAAAAAAACACCTTCCAGGGCTTCTGTACCAATGCATAAATAATGAGGAATTCAGAAAAAAAAAAAAATTGACACTTCTGAGAAATTTTGTTTTAAAGAAAGAAGCCACTAATATATCATCTGACCTAAATATTTTAAAGGGAACTATAAAATGTGATGACTACAAGGCAGCTCATTTCCTGGTTGAGAACCGGAGAGAGGCTCCCCTTGCCCTGGACCACACAACTCATCAGGGCAGCGGCTGAACACAAACCCTGGCTCCTGACTCCAGCCTGGGACGCTCTCTATTTCACCATACGTTTAATTTTCCTCCATGGGATACTTCAAGAGATCATCTCACTTCCTTTTTTTTTCCAAACTTGAATCACTGTTCTACTACACAATGTCAAAGCAGCCTTATGAAAAGTGCCAGTCTAGTCAATCAGCCAGTTGCCTCGCCCAGCCTAAGCAAGGTGCTGACCTGACTGTGTGTTTTGGTGTCATGCAGACCAAGCCATCAGTGCAAGCCGTCAGCGGCTCAGATGTAGTCCCTATAAATTAAAGCACATATGTCGTTTGTCTCCTCAAACTCCTGAGTATCCGTATCACTGGATGAAGAAGGCGCGAGAGGGAGGAAAGGAAAAATTCTCAAATTAGATCAAGAAAGAAGTCTGGAAAGGATAGATCACTCCCAGCTCCACCGAGGGGCTTTCTTCCCAAACCTGGAGAGGGAACACCTCGTTGTTGAAATGTCCAAGTTCTTAGATGATGATTCCAGCTCATCCTCTTCCTCTTCCTCTTTATTTCAGTCTTTCCAGGACAGATCAATAGGGGCAAGACAGGGCCAAGTGGTGCTCTTCCATCTTACACCCTGAAGACAAGGCATCATGAATAAAACTATCAACTTCCCACCTAGTTTCTGGGCAATGGGAATAGGACAGGGCTAGCACTAGCAATAAATAAGTGGAAAACAAGATTTTGCCCTTGCTCTTCATATATGCTTCCATTTCCCCACTGTGTCAGCCACCCCACTGTGGGCACCCTCCAAGCACTTCCCTGTAATATTCTCATCTTATTTTGTCCTCTCCTGTTTCTCACATATGTTATGGACTGAATGTTTGTGTCCCTCCAAAATTTATATGTGGAAATCCTAATTTCCAAGGAATGGTATTAGGAGGTGGGGCCTTTGAAAGGTGAGTAGGTCATGAGGGTGGAGCCTTTGTGAATGGAATTAGTGCCCTGTAAGAAGAGATACAATGAAGAATCACGGTGTGTAGTGTGAAATTTGAAACAGAAAAAAGAAGAGGCACAAGAGAGTTTACATCTTCCCTGTGTTCTCTGCCATGTGAAGATATGAGAAGATGGCCATCTGCCAGCCAGGAGGAGGGCCCTCATCAGACACTGGATCTGCCTGCACCTTGATCTTAAGACTTCCCAGCCTCCAGAACCATGAGCAATCAATGTTTGTTGTTTAAGCCATCCAGTCTATGGCATTCTGTTATTGCAGCCTGAACTGATTAACAACATCCAAATCAAAGCCCTGCCTCTCAATGGACATGAATAGAGAATTCTCAAAAGAAGATATACAAATGGCCAACAAACACATGAAAAAATGCTCAACATCACTAATTATCAGGGAAATGCAAATCAAAACCACAATGAGATACCACCTTACTCCTGCAAGAATAGCCGTAACTTAAAAATAAAAAAGTAACAGATGTTGGCGTGGATGTGGTGAAAAGGGAACACTTTTACACTGCTGGTGGTTCTTCACTATGAAGAACAGTATGGAGATTCCTTAAAGAACTAAAAGTAGAACTACTGTTTGATCCAACATCCCACTAATGGGTATCTACCCAGAGGAAAAGGAGTCTTTTCATTAGATGAAAAAGACACTTGCACACGCATGTTCACAGAAGCACAATATGTAAATGCAAAATTATGGAACCAGCCTAAATGCCATCAATCAACAAGTGGATAAAGGAAATGTGTGTGTGTGTGTGTGTGTGTGTGTGTGTGTAATGGAATACTACCAAGCTATAAAAAGGTACAAAAGAACGGCATTTGCAGCAACCTGGATGGAGTTGGAGACCATTATTCTAAGTGAAGCAACTCAGGAATGGAAAATCAAACATTGTATGTTCTCACTTATAAGCAGGAGCTAAGATATGAGGACACAAAGGCATAAGAATGATACAATAGACTTTGAGTTGTCAGGGGGAAGGGTGGGAGGGGCTGAGGGATAAAAGATGACACCTGGAGTACACTGTACACTGCTCAGGTGATGGGTGCACCAAAGTCTCAAAAATCACCACTGAAGAATTTTTCCGTGCAACCAAACATCACCTGTTCCCCCAAAACTATTGAACTAAAAAATAAATTTTTAAAAGTGTATATGAGCAATATCATACCAATCAAAAAAAAAAGCTCTGTCTCTCCATATATTACATCCAAACCAAGCAGTAAGTGAAAGCAGTATGATCACACTCTTTTGCATGTATTGTTACCTTATTTGGGACGCAGTTTTGCACATCGGTTGTGCTTACAATTTCGGAGTTAGGCCTGATCCAAGTCCTGTCTCTATACTTGCTACCTTTGCGACCACAGGCAAGTGACTCAATTTCCTCACTAGTAAAAGGGAGATATAAGGATACCTGCCTCATATGGGCGTTATGAGAACTAAAGGAGATAATTTGTATAAGTGCTTGAAAGAGTGCCTGGCTCATGAGAAATGCCCAGTAAATGGTACTAGTGTGATTTCTGATTCTGACTATATACCTGTACCACAGATAGGGTTTTTAAGCACCATTTTTTAAACTTTTATTTTGGGTTCAGGGGTACAAGTGAAGGTTTGTTACATAGGTAAACTCACGTCATGGGGCTTTGTTGTGCAGATTATTTCATCACCCAGTTATTAAGCCCAGTACCCAATAGCTATCTTCTCTGTTCCTCTCCCTCCTCCCATCCTCCACCCTCAAGAAGACCCCAGGGATTGTTGTTTCCTTTTTTTTTTTTTTTTTTTTTTTTTCAGGCATTGTGGTTCATGCCTGTAATCCCAGAACTTTCGGAGGCCAAAGCAGGAGGATCACCTGAGGTCAGGAGTTCGAGACCAGCCCGGCCAACATGGCAAAACCCTGTCTCCACTAAAAATACAAAAATTAGCCGGACGTGGTAGCACATGCCCGCAATCCCAGCCACTTGGGAGGCTGAGGCAAGAGAATCACCTGAACCTAGGAAGTGGAGGCTGCAGTGAGCCGAGTCCATCCCACTGCACTCCAGCCTAGGTGACAGAGTGAGACTTGATTGTTGTTTCCTTCTTTATGTTTATAAGTTCTTATCATTTTAGCTCCTTCTTAGAAGTGAGAATATGCAGTATTTTAAACCACTATTTTATATAGCAGTGGTGTGATTTGCCCAAGGTCACAAAAGGGAACCTTGTATCCTATTATTTCTATCCAAACCCTCTATCGATATCCCTTTAATCCTCCTCTAGCATTCAAAAATAGTAAATTGACAGTAATAGCGATAATAATAACTAAAATTATGCTAAATGAGAAAATCGAGGCACAGAGGGGTAAGTATTTAGCCAAATCACCCAGCTAATAAGTGATATAGTCAAAAACTAAACTTATACCCAGACATGATGGAGTGTGCCTGTAGTCCCAGCTACTGAGGAAGCTGAACAGGGAGGATTGCTTGAGCCCAGGAGGCTGCAGTGAGCTATGATTACTCCACCGCACTCCAGCCTGGGAAACAGAGTGATAACTCAACTCTAAAACAGAAAAAAAAAAAACTGATTAATCTGGGACCACAGTCCCGGCTCTTAATTATCACTCTGTAAAAGCAATGCTCTTTCTTCCACTCATTTCTGTACACAGTTCTTAGACCTATTATTTTCCCGACATTGTTGTAGGTTTGGAAACAACAGTATGTATAAAATAGTCCTTGGCATCCAGTAGTGCACAATCTAGTGAAGACAAATCACTGTACTATCTGACAAATGTTGTTTTAGTGGCAAGAAGAAGGTGCCTGCGAACCACAGGCAACTAACAGTGTCTGACCCAATCAACGAAAGCTTCATGCAGGAGGTACCCTCTGAAGGAAGCCTTGTCTCAAGGTCAAGAAGGAGAGGGAGGGATACTCCAGGCAAAAAGAACATCATGTGTAAAGGTTTGGAATTCAAATATGTGCAGATGTATTGGGGCCAATGAGAAGCTCAGTGTGGATAGATTATATAAGGTACATAAAGGACAGTAATAGGAGAAAAAGCTGGAGAAATGGGGAGAAATTGCAATGGAAAGGACCTTCTACGCCAAACCAAGAAGTACGAATTTTATCCTATAGGTGAGGGAGAGGAATAACAAGTTTTAGAGCCTGTTTTAGCCTTCCATCAGATTCAGGTACTATGATTTGATCATTTTAAGAACAATAACCCTGGAAGATGATAAACTGGGATGGGGACACATTGTTGTCAGGAAAGACAATTTAAAAAATTGTTAATAAGGAAGATATTTCTAAATCATTAGAATAACCAGGAAAAATGGTTTGTATATCTGGTTTCTTAAGCCCCACCCAAGACCAAATGAGTCAAAATCAACAAGGTAGACTTGAGGAATCTGTGTATGTGTTTGTAAGAATGTAGGCAGGATGCTAGCAGTGTGTGTGTGTGTGTGTGCGCGCGCGCGCGCGCGTGTGTTTTTGTTACTCTTGAGCTGATTCTGAAGACGAGCCTAGTTTGGGAACCACTGCTCTTAAAAGGGATCCAGTGGGTGTCAGAACCCAGATAGTAGCAGGGAGAATAAAGACTGGAAAAGACACAATTCTGAATTAGGATTTTGCAGAGTATAGTTGATGCAGTATTCTCTCATGTGAGTCCCAAGAAATAAAAGGGCGTTGCCGTTGGGACGCAAAGTAAGACAAGAAGGACCAGACAATCAACATGTTATCCCTAAATTCTAGTAGCATATATGAAACTCTAATGGCATATAATAAAGATTTACATTTATATATCAGAAAAAATATTGCTCTACCCTAGCTAACACGACTTCACTCACTTTTCTGTCCTTCCTCTCCCTTCTCCATTGCAATTCCAAATGAACATCCCTAATAAAACCTAAATCTTGTCACTGAAATATCACTACCACTGTTAGAACTTTTTTTCAAGTCCGTCAATTTAAAAAATTTGGATTGTAAGAAATGTATTGTCCCCAGTAAATTAGCTACGTACTGTTCCCTGACCTATTTTTCCTCTCACCATCTCATTTGATCATTCCAAGAGGACAAGTCTATCTTCCTTCTTTGGCAAGCAGACGAGGAAGGTGGGATGGAAGTTATATTAAGAAAAAAGTAAGTGCACTATAGTGCATACTTGAAAGCCTTTCTGCGATAAAAGGACGGAACTTAGCCCAGGAAAGTCACCGTGTCAAGCTTAAATGCTTTCTCTACCGATGTGCTTTAGGGGGAAAAAAAAACACATAACCTGGAAAGCTGGACGGGCAATTATATTACTGACAGAGAGTTTTATGAGACAATATCAGAGGGGAAGTGCAATGAGTGTCAAACCACAGACTGCACAAAAAAGGGGGAAAAATGGGATCGCAGAAACAGGGACAAATAAAGTTGGCAATGAAGAGGGCATTAGTTTAATTGTTTCACCTTTCCTTTCTACAGCATCTGTAATTGGAGCAAAATGTCCCCTCTGTTCTCCTTAAGGCACCTGGAGCTCACCAGGAGGACAGGGATGCTGGAGACGACGGCAGGCAGGAGAGAGAGGCGAACCCCAAGGGAAGTGAGGACTAGTCAGCAGCGAGGGGGTGACCTCGAGTGTATAACCCCTCAAATGATGTATTTCAGCCTTCCTCTGAGCCCGAAATGGCAGGTGGCAAAGCTTTGACCCCAGAAGAAAACAATTTGCAATGTTTGCGCTGGTAAAAGAATTCATGGAAGAATGGTTTCTTTTTCTTCATGCTTTGTAAGCACCAGTCGAGGTCACTGGGAATAGACACGGGGGAAAGGAAAGTTTGTGTTTAGTGGGCAGCTCAGTGCAATGGAGCCTTGGGGACCTGGAGGCTGTGAATTCTAATTCTGGCTCTGCTCCTGATTTCCTCTGGGATCTTGAAAGAATTCACTTAATATCTTAGAGCTACAATTTCCTTCTCAGGAGAGGTGGGCCTTAATCTTATCAATAATTGATTATGAAGCATCGATTTCATTCACTCCCTTAGACCAGCGTTATCACAGCAGTTGTTCCCAATGGTAGTAAATTAAAATGTTTCTAAGTACAAGTATTAATAAGCCAGAAAAATCTAAAGTATTAACAGGGAATAGATACAGGTTTTACTTAAATATATCCTTAAAAGAGTGACTTTCTTTTCCAAAATAATAAAGTGCCAAGTGAAATGCAATCTCAAAGCTCTTTGAAAAACCATCAAGTTTTCAAGTTTTTCAACAACAATTTCAAGTTGTTCAAATGCAGGGCTTTATCATTGTTATTAATAAATTTTTAAAATGTGATGTGTTAAATCCTGAAGGTTTATGCTACTCCTGTCCTCCCACTGTGACTTTCATTTTTTCTATATGTATTTTTCAAGTACCTTTCTTGTGCCTGGCATTAACTAGACACTAAGAACACAAAAGTGAACTGTAGCCAGACACAAAATGGCAAATAACATATGATTCCACTTATAGTAAGTATCTAGAATAGGCAAATTCATAGTGACAAAGTTAAACAGAGGCTGCTGGGGACTGAGGGGAGGGAAAATGGGGAGTTGTTGTTTAATGGTTACAAAGCTCTGTTTCAGGTGATAAAGAATTGTGGAAACAGATAGTGGTGATGGCTACACAACATTGTAAATGTACTTAAGGCCACTAAATTGTGCACTTAAAATGGTTAAAATAATAAATTTTATGTCATCTATATTTTATCACAATGTTTTCAAAAATGAGTTGAAACAAAAATAGGTGAAATGAGCATGTTTTTTCTTCCTCCTGCCAAAACAGGATCCTGTCTCCCAGTGAAATAAAAATTTGTAAAAAAAAAAAAAAAAAAAAAAAAAAAAAACACTCTGCTGGTACAGATCCTGTTGCTTTCTGCTCCCCATGAAACTTCTTCAAGGTTCTTTATCATCTCACATTCTGACACTAAGCACCTATTCGATTCAGGGTTATTTCCACAATATTGAGTATTATCAAACTTTCATTATCTTGGATGTTCACTGAAACTCTCTTCCCACAGCTGAGTAAATATTCTTCCAACAGGAAGCCTAACAGATGAATTGTCTTGGCTCTGAAATGTATTTTCACGTCAGAACTCAGACAAGTGTGACAATTTCTTCCTCTAAGCTCCTCTTTTGAATAGTTTAGCATAGCTCAAGGCTTTACCATCTTCCCTCACCTTCAGGATGTTCTTTTCCAAACACAACTTGCCATTACTAGAGACCATCTCCTCCCAGGAGAGAGAGCAATGCCCTGACCTAGAAAGGGGAGGCAGTTTCAGTTGGAGAATCAAGCAATACAGTCAAGAAAGCTGAATTCTGCTTTCAGTTCTGTTCCCAGTTTAATCATAAGATCAAAGCGTACCCTTCCAATTCCTCTCGATGTAAAAAGAGAGATTATAACACCTCCTAAAAAAACACTCACTATAATTTAATAACCCAACTTCTAAGAAAACACATTATTAAAAAGATTTAAGCAGAGCAAAATAATTTGGGTATTTAAGGAATTAAATTATTTTGGTTGGGATCCAAGACCAACCCAATTTATATTAAATTAAAGTTACTACTGTTATAGTCAAGTTGTTGAGTTTAGGATTCATTTGGCATAGTATTCACTGATGTGTTTTTTGTGCTACTATAAGAATATAATTAGGCTTATGTATATATGTCAGCCTTGTCACTCACCTTAAATTTCATCTTCACTTGCTCACCAAGTTGACTAATTTGCCATTCTTTAAATTCGTGCCTCATTCTAAATGAGATTTTTCAACCTCATCTCTAGTGACATCTTGAACTAGATGATTCAGGTAATTTATTGTTATGAGAGCTTGTCTTGTGCATTGCAGGATGTTTAGCAGCATCCCTGCTCACTACACCCCTCTCCAAAAGTCATAATAAACAAAAAGGCCTTTTTTTTTTTTTTTTTTTTGATATAAGAGTGTTGCTTTGTAGCCCAGGTTGGAGTGCAGTGGCATGATCTCAGCTCACTGCATCCTCTGCTTCCCTGGTTCAAGCCGTTCTCTTGCCTCAGCCTCTTGAGTAGCTGGGATCATAGGCACATGCCACCATGCCCGGCTAATTTTTGTATTTTTAGTAGAGACTGTGTTTCCCCATGTTGACCGGGCTGATCTCGAACTCCTGACCTCAAGTGATCCACCTGCCTCAGCCTCCCAAAGTGCTGGGATTACAGGCACGATCCACCACATCCGGCCAAAAATGTCTTTAGACATTGCCAAATGTCCCCAGGGAAGATAATTCCACTCCCTCTCCCACCCACTATGGTTAAAAACCACCTCCACAGACTTTGTTTCTAGTGGTGTATTATAACTAACACTGAATAACTACTCCTGTCAACAGCATCATCCATCCCTTCATAACTCCTACATGGCCACAGTTTGTCTCACCTGTCTTTCAGAATGCCTCCTTTGCTCTGAGAAGTAGGGTAATTCTTGTCCAAAAATATCTTCTACTACATAGCCCAAGTGTGGGAGTCTGAAAAGTATCTGAAAGAGAGTCGGTCTCTTAAAAGCTTCATCATTACTGAAAATCGCAAGCTGGAAATGCTTAAACAAGTTTTGAGGTAGAGCTTGTAGATGAGATTTAGATAAAAAATCGAAACTGATTAGAAACAGTCACCACAACTCAAAAGAATCTTACTGAAATCCTTTTAGAAAACTCAGAAACAGAAAAACAAAAAGTTGTGTAATCTTTTCAGAAACACCCACTCACTTCACATTGTTTTAATTCAAACTCAGTGAGACCTAAAGAACAGAGAAAGATTCCCTGTGTGTCAGATCCTATATTGTAACTCTCTTGAACTTTTCTAGCAAAAAAAATTGATTCTTTTCATAAACCATTCCAGACTTTATGTGGCAAATTTGTCTAATTCAGTGTGATTGGAAACATTTTCCACAAACTTTCTCTCTGACCCTAAGACCAGCTTCATAAATCTCAGATGGTCCTTGAGAGACTACAATGTGATTTGAAATATTGGAAAACTTGAGATTTCAGGAAACTGATGTAAACTGTTTGATGTTTACCCCTCACTTTCAAATTTCCCAGACTCTCTAATGAGCCTTTTGGAGTGTTTCTTCCAATCAATTGCCAAGGTAAACATGGGTACATTTGAGAAAGAAAAAGAGGAAAAATATTTCCACAATTCTGAGTACTTTCTACCTCTACCACTGGATTAGTCCTGCAAAGGAGGGAAAAAATCCTTTTTCTTGGAAAGTAAGATAAGTCTCCTACTTTTAAATACCATAAGCATGACCCGAGGAAGTACAACTTTTAAGATTTAACAATTTCATAAATTTCTTTATTCAGTCAATAAGTATCCTTTGTATTTTCCAAGGTAAGAACCAGGCAGACAAAAGTCCAGGAACTAAAATTTCAATTCTTTGGTCTCAACTACCTATCACAAGGCATTAGTGAACAGGAGCTGAAACAGTGTGCTTAAGCCCAGATATGTATTGTTAAATGTGACATGCTCAATTTATCATTAGTTATGAAGTGAAAACGGATGAATACACATTCAATTTAGTTCAGCTGCTTTCTTCATTTATCACACTCTTTCATCATCCATCATCTTCCCCCACCCTTTTGATTTGAACAAATAACACACTTTCATAAGTTTAATCTAATTAATCATGATTGTAAGGTAATGTTCTCTTAATGAACCATACATCTGATTTTATAAAGTTTGTTGCAATTTTAATAAAATGTGTTCCAGATAGAATCTACAAATGTTCTCTTTGAAGCCCAACCACCTAATCATTCCTCCTCCTAATTCATGTTTCTCAACTCTGCGTGGAGGTGCGTGCACACACACACAAACACAAACACAGCCTTCTTTCTAGGGTTGATGAAGATATACAATACTGAGAGTCATTGGAGCATACTGGTCTGCTATAGAACAACTGTTTCAGTACATTGCAGAGTGTTCAGCATTTTATGAGGCAAGACAGGAAGTTAAGAAAGTAGAAGAATGGAGAAAAAAGTAATGAAGGATAGAAAGGATTGGTCTTGCATTATTATTATGAATATGAAGTCAGACGTAGATGTTAACTACAAAGTTTAAGACAGAAATGTAAAGAAGAAATTGTCATTTATGAGCAGTAAATTATACTACAAATCCCAAAATCTTCTCTTTCTGATAAAACTCAAAAGAGAAGATCATAGGAGAGATGACAGCCTTAAAAACTGCTGCCATCACATGTCATTCCCCATATTGGAGGAGAGGGAATAAGAGGTTCCTTAATCTGAACCTGTGTGAGCTTTGGTTTAGGGGACAGAGGATCAGAGAATACTTAAAAACAGAAGAAACATAAGACCCCTCTTGTTCAAACCCCTCACTTTAACAACAAGGAGACTGAAGTTCTCAGAGGCTGAGGAACTTGCCCAAGGTCACAGAGGTAGGCGGTAGTAAAATCAAAAAAGAACACAAGGCGACTGACCGGCATTCTAGCGCTGCTTCCCAGCTGATCTCGCCTTCCCCTCCACGGCACAGAACCCTCACAAGCCTGTGTCCTGTCTGATACCACTTTCATTTTGTATGAAAAAAAAAATTGGCAGGTTTTAGAAAGAAAAATAGAATATCTTTAGTGCCTAGACCATAATATTAATATAAAGTAGTGATCTTCTAGCACTTTATAAGTCAAGTGTCACACTGACACCATCCTCACACTGACACTACTCCTTACAGCCTTTCTCATGCATACCTGGTGTGCTTCTCCTTTGCAATCTCCTTAGTGACACTGGTACCGTTTGCCCTAGCTCTTTCTTTGTTTCTGTGTTCTCAGCCTGAGATTTTTCTTAAATGCCCTTTCTTCATGTGATGGAAAGACGATGGTCAAACTGAAGAACCTATTAACATAGACATAAAGAATAGGACCTGGATTCATCATTCCCTTGCTTTGTGGTGTAAGGGCTGAAACTACCCAAAAGTCCTGACATCCACCTTAGCAAAATACTTCTCTGGCCTAACACTGATATACAATTTCATTCATTATCTACTCTGGAGCAGATCTCATTAGAGATCAATGCGTAACAAATGATCACACACTCACAAACAAAAATGCACAACAAGGTTAATTCATTTTTAAATGAAAAAAATTGCTGATACCAGTCCTCTCATACACTGACAGCAGAAATGTAAACTGGCAGTGATCAGGCAGAGCAGAGGGGCATTTTAGCCATATCCATCAAAATCTTTACATTTTTGCAGACCCTTTGATAGAAAAATTCCAATTCCAGTCATTTGTTCTAAGTAAATGATTAATGTATCACAGTTAGAAAGTTTGGAACATCACTAAACAAAATGTTATTGGCTATTTTAAACAATATTGTAGGCCGGGCGCAGTGGCTCATGCCTGTAATCCCAGCACTTTGGGAGGCAAGGCGGGCAGATCACCTGAGGTCAGGAGTTCGAGACCAGCCTGGCCAACATGGTGACACCCTGTCTCTACTAAAAATACAAAAATTAACTGGGCGTGGTGGTGGGCACCTGTAATCCCAACTACTCAGGAAGCTGACGCAGGAGTAGCACTTGAACCCAGCAGGCAGAGGTTGCAGTGAGCTAAGATTATGCCACTGCACTCCAGCCTGGGCAATAGAGCAAGATATTCATAATGCATTAGGTTAAAGAGGCAGGTTAGAAAACAGTCTTGCAATATCATCGCGTTTTGTTTTGTTTTTTTGAGACAGTCTCACTCTCTCGCCCAGACTAGAGCAGTGGCGTGATTTCGGCTCACCACAACCTCCACCTCCCAGGCTCAAGTGATTCTCCTGCCTCCAGTTCTTGAGTAGCTGGGATTACAGGTGTGCCCCACTTCATCTCATTTTTTTTAATGTTATGAATATACTGCTTTAATGAATAGACTGGATAAATATACACTGAAATCTTAGCATGAACTATCTTCATGTGGAAGAATTATGAAAATTTTAATTCATTAACTGTGTAAGTTATAATTATATGTTTAATTTATCACTACTTCCGAAAGCAAGGCTTGGCCTATTTTATTTACTGTTATATTTCCAGTGTGTTGCATGTGCCCAGAGAGTAAATAGTAACAGCTCAGTAGATATCTTTTAAATGAATACTTGAATGAAAGTGATTTTTATTTACTTTATGTTTATTTATACTTTCTAAACTTTCTACAGTGATTATGTATTTCTTTGCAATCAGAAAAGAAACAATAAGGATATATGTATTGTTGTTGTTCCCAGTGCCTGTTGTCACTTCATTCAGAAGTCTGAAATTTGATATGCTTTCCTAAGAAATAGTCACAACTACTGTCCTAAGGAAACTAGTGAAAACTCCATTCATCTAAGAAAGTAGTGGAAATAAGATAAGAAACTTAGACATTGCAAGTCAGATATCAGCACTGGTAAGAATGCTTTAAGATGTCTTTCTTTCAGTCAATAGTTAATTGAACAGCTACTGTGTTCCAGGCATTTTAAAGTTCCTTGGGATAGGGGAAGGAGATGAATACAGTGAGAACAGAGTGAAAAAGAACCTCCTTGCCTCCAAGAAAATTACAAATTGTGTTGGAAAAACAGATCACAGAAGCATGTAATTTCACATAAAACAGAATGAAATGTGATACAACAGAGCTGTAAGTTAAATGCTGTAAAAGCGGGGAAAGGAGGAATTAAATGCAATTGGGGTAGGGGTAGGTCAGAGGAGGCTTCAAAGAGGGGCTGACACCCTTGAAAGATCCATAGCTGAATTTTGACAGATGGAGAAGAGGGAGGTCTTTTCTACATTTAACCTTGAATTAGAATAAAACTAATTCCCAGTAGCCTGGCATTTAATCACTGCAGAATCAAAAGGCCAGGCAGACTCACTAAAACATTCAGGGACAGATTTTTTTCTAACCTCGAGGGCATGCAGCAGCAACAACAAATTATAAACTTTGCCCCAGAGTTGGATGTTTGTCCAGGGCTCACCTGCCCAGCCTGCGGAGGAGCAGCAGCAGTCTCTGGGCATTCAATTTATTTTTCTCTAAAGCATTCATCACCACCTGACTAGCATATCATGAGGTGTTTGTTTATTGTCCATCTCTCCCCACTAGAATAAAAGCTTCAAAAAGGCAGGGGTTTTGTCTATTTTGTTCACCACTCTATCCCCAGCACCTGGAGCGGTGCCTAGAGTATTGCAGGCATTCATTACATATTTGTTAAATAAATGAATATCCTGCGGTAATAGTGTGGCACATGAAAAGTATAATGCACTCTGAAGAAACATCATCACCACCATCTCTACCACACCCGGCTCAAGGGCCAACATCCTGAATCCAAGATGCATGACCCCTGTCAGCATGTGGATTTAGACTGGCAGATTCAGGACACTTCATAGGATGAAACTTATCCTATGAGCATTACCCTAGAAAAGATCATACAAGGCCTGGCTCAAATCCCTCAGAAAACCCATCAAATACATTTCATTTTCTCATTCATTCCTCCAGACTTCATTTAACAAATATTTGCTGATTCTTGTCCTATTTAAAGTATTGCTACATAATAAAGAATTTGTGTTTGTCCCAGATTCCTGGAAGAGAGCTTCTTAGGGTTTCCCAAGTAGTAGGAGAGTCTGTGGTATTCATGTTGTGTCCTTGGACCACCCCTGAGTTTATGCTAAGAAGATCACTCAGGAAAGGGGCTGATCATGCCAGAAAGACTAACCATGTGAGTAGAGGTTGGGGCTTTGAGCCAGGTGCTATCAGCCCAATCTCTGGGGATTAGAGACTGAGTCCAACCACAGGGCCAATAATTCAATCAATGAAACTCCAATAAAAACTCTGGAAACTGAAGCTTTCTGGTTGGTAAACACATCAATGTGCTGGGAGAGTGATCTGTCCTGATTCCATATGGAAGCTGTTTGTCCAGGACCCTTCTAGACCTAGCCCTGTGTGTATCCTTCATAATAAAACTATAAGTACAATGCTATTCTGAGTTCTATGAGTCGTTCTAGTGAATTGTTACACCTGAAAGGGTCATGGGAACCCCTGAATTTGGAGCCAGTTGATCAAAAGCACAAATGGCCAAAGGACCCCAAAATTTGCAGCTGCCATCTAAAGTGAAGGCAGTCTTATCAGGTACTGTGCCCTTAACCTGTGAAATCTGCACTAACTCTGGGCAGTTAGCATCAGAACTGCATTGCAATGATGCAAGTTTTGGGCTCAGTTTCACATCTATAAAATGGAGGCACTATCTACCATGTAGGGTTGTAGTGAGAATTAAGTTAAACATTACTTTTGCACAACAATCAAAACACAGCCCAGAAATTGACATTCTTTTGCTGAACAATGATATATATAGTATTATGGATTATGAGATAGGAGAACAATTCTAACATTACTTTCCTAGATGAAATCTTAGGCAGTTACTTATAGTTCAGGAGTCGCAGCTCTCTTATCTGTAAAGTGGGCATGACAACCCATGCCCACATGCCTTAGAAGGTTGTTGTAAAGGAAATGAAAGCTTTTTGAAAAGTGTGCTAATTATCAGATGTAGGTAGTTATTATAATACATCCCGAAGAACTACTGAACTAAAGTTATTATTTAAAAAATAGTTATTACATATCTTATCCACTCATTAAGGCTTTCCTATTCCCTGGTCAAAATTTATAACATGTATTAGAAATCAAAAGACAAAAATGAAATTGCGTTTTTTGAGAGCAAAAAGGAGCTTGGACGATTCAAGATAGGAAAAAATGAGTGAGTCCTTGAGCGCTTGTCTCCTTTCCTAGAATATTTGGATAGAATTTTTAAGAAAAACTAGATACTGGGATTAATAACAAGGATACACTAAATAATCAAAAACTTAACCCTAATCCTGTATAATTACATAATGCATCACTGTTTAGTTTCACACTAAGTATACTCTTTTTGGTCTTACAACAATGCTATAAAGCTTTTAAAATATGATGCTTTAGATTCAAAAATGCTAATAGACTAGGTACGGTGGCTCACACTTGTAATCCCAGCACTTTGGGAGGCTGAGGCAGGCGGGTCATGAGGTCAGGAGTTTGAGACCAGCCTGCCCAACATGGTGAAACCCCGTCTCTACTAAAAATGCAAAAGTTAACTGGGTGTGGTGGTGGGCACTTGTAATTCCAGCTACTCAGGAGGCTAGGGCAGGAGAATCGTTTGAATCCAGGAGGCAGAGGTTGCAGTGAGCCAAGATCACACCATTGCACTCAAGCCTGGGTGACAGGGCAAGACTCTGCCTATAAATAAATACATAAATAAATAAAGAAATAAAGAAATAAAAGCTAATAATTTGCCCAAGGTAGCAGAGCTAGCAAGCATCACCTGCAAACAGCTTGATCACAGACAAAAACAGCTTATATTTGCTTAGCGTTTCCTGTGGGTCAGATACCACTCTATATACTTAACTTGCTTAATTCATCTAATCGTCCCCCAAACCCTATAAGCTAATACTGTTGCCTAATTAAGAAACCCGAAGAAGAGAAACTTTGGAAACTTCTTTAAGTCACACAGTTACGCAACAAATAATAAAACTAGGACTCAAACCCAGAGAAACATACTCCTTACCTGCGACTAACTCCAACGGTAAAATGATTATAATCATATCTACCGTCAGGGTTATTGTGAGGATTTTAAAAGGACATGTATGCAAAAGTGCTGAATTCCATGTCTGGCACATGACAGATCCTAAGAAATGTTTGTTGGATCTACTCTTGAAAAGCCAGATCTGATTCCTCACTAGGTTCTTTTTCTGGCACTATGCCACACTGCATCTTAGAGGGTAGACGGGGTTCTAAGCTTCTAAGAAATATTTACTAAAATCGTAGAAAAATCACTAAATTAGAATGTAATCAGAACCTCTGATGAAACCTTAGGCCAAAATCAGCCAAAAGTATAGTGCTTGAGAGGTATGTGGTCTAGTGCATAGCCACAAACATGAGTGAAAGTCAACCTCTTGAGGCAAAATGATGTTACCTGGTTGTGATCCTATCACTCCAGGATATCTGGTCACCTCACGGTTAAGGCAGCTTTATAATCTCCTTCTCAATAAAATATTCCAAAGTAAAGTAATGTAGACTTCCTATGGATTTTAGAATAAAGGAAAATAATATATTCAAGAGTCAAAATTTATTTACAAGTGTATCCCCTACAACAATGCCTGGAATATAGAAGACACTCAGTGTATTAGTCAGGGCTCTCTTAGAGGGACAGAATTAATATAATACACATATAAAGGGGAGTTTATTAAGTATTAACTTACAGGATCACAAGGTCCCACAATAGGCTCTCTGCAGGCTGAGGAGCAAGGACAGCCAGTGCGAGTCCCAAAACTGAAGAACTTGGAGTCTGATAGAGGGTAGGAAGCATCCAGCACTGGAGAAAGATGTGGCTGGGAAGCTAGGCCCATCTCATCCCTTCACGTTTTTCTGCCTGCTTTATATTCGTTGGTGTCTGATTAGATGGTGCCCATCCGATTAAGGGTGAGTCTGCCACTGACTCATGTTAATCTCCTTTGGCAACACCCTTAGAGACATAACCAGGATAAATATTGCATCCTTCAATCCAATCAAGTTGACACTCAGTATTAACCATCACACTCAGTCTAGGTTGAGTTGAATGAATGAATGATACATAAAAAATTACCATCCTTTATAACTCTCTACTAATATTGCTCCTTATGTGAAAAATGGCTGGGTTTTTTTAAAGGGTAGACTAATTTTTTAAAACTTCTTAATTCTTCAATATTAAGAAATGTAGCATTTAAATGAGTTCCAACACATGGTCATCAGTACAAAATAACTATAAACATATTAGTAATTCCAATATCTAAGAAAAGTATATTATCTTTATTTTCAGTCCACACGCTGATTTTCTCAGCAAGAGATCCTGTTACAAAAATTTGGGAGTTTATATAGTAGTATGCCTAAGTATTCAAAAGTATTCAAAGTATTTTTGAGTCTGTAATAACTTTATAGTTTCATTTACTCCCACTAGTCTAGTCTAGATATCATCACTATATAAGTCAGCATCACTTCTGTTTTGAAATCTGGAAATGTGAACATAACCAATTTTGACAATGGTTATTTTTGGACAGTGGAATTTGTGATTATCTACCCCTTTTATTTTGTATTTATTTTTGTTTTTCTGGAATTTTATGATAAGCGTGTATCTTTTTTTTTTCTCTCTCTCTCTCTCTTTTGAGACAGAGTCTCTCACTTTGTCGCCCAGGCTAGAGTGCAGTGGTGCAATCTCCGCTCATTGCAACCTCCACCTCCCAGATTAAAACTATTCTCCTGCTTCAGCCTCCCGAGTAGCTGGGATTACAGGCATGTGCCACCATGCCTGGCTAATTTTTGTATTTTTATAGTAGAGACAGGGTTTCGCTACGTTGGCCAGGCTGGTCTCAAACTCCTGGCCTCAAATGATCCACCTGCCTCGGCCTCCCAAAGTGCTGAGATTACAAGCATGAGCCACCACACCCGGCCTTCATTTGTATAAAAACAATAAATTCATTATTTTTAATATCTCCCTAACAGGGCTACCATTTATTCAATCACTCAAAAATTATTCCCTAAGCATCTACTATATGCAAGGATTTTGTTAGACACTCTATATCCAACAAAGATGAATAAAACAAGGCCCCAGTTCTTAAGGGGCTTGCAGGGTAGTGGAAAGAAGGCAGAGCTGTTAAGACAATAAGAAGATAATGTGTTACAGATACCCAAGAGCAAAATGTACAGAGCTCAGTGGGGAAGAGGGTACAAAAGGAGGATCAACCTATCTGGGAGAGGAGGATGGGAAAAGCTTCCTGGAAGATGTGACCCTTCACACAGAACAGAGGCTACACCTATGTATCCTCTGCAAGCCCCAAATTTATAAATTCATCCATTCTGTAAACAGGCTATATTTCCTCTGAAGAGCCTAAAGAATAACTTTGGCCTGTAAATCAGTTAAGATTCCAAATCCATGTGATTCCAAATTGAAGAAAGGACTCAGGAACCACCAATTGGCTTATGATTATGTCCTAGGTTCTACACCATCACCCAAAGAAGCTAGTGTGAAGCAGATGTGAGGAGGCATACTGAAAAATCGTTAGGAGAAAATGAAGAAACTTTGCATTCCTTTCTCCTCAAATAAATCAGTTACCAAAAGAAAAGTCTCAGTTAAAAACTGAAGATGGCTAAGATTGTAGTCTACCAAGTGATAAAGAACTGTGCAATGAACAGGAAAAAACGAGTCATGTGTGAAAGCACAGAGAACCCAGCCCAGCCAAGACAGCGACTGAAGTTTCGTCTTCACTGTTTACAGTTACTCTGTTTATCATTTTTACTCTCGTAAAAGAGTTAATGTTTTCTGGGCTTAATACCTTGGTGATGAGTTGATCGGTGCAGCAAACCACAATGGCACACGTTTACCTATGCAACAAACCTGCACATCCCACACGTGTACTCTGGAACTTCAAAAAATAAAATAAATTAAATTAAAATAAAATAAAGCATTTTCAACCCTAGAAAAAGAATTTTCAAACTTTTTCAGTGCTATATAACAAATAGGAAATAAAACTCAGGCCCATCCCCAGTGTGAGTTCTTCTCTTCAATCATCATCTCGCAGCCAACTACAGACTGATGTGGCAACGGGAAAAAGAGAGAAAGGGAAAATCTAAATCCTCAGACTTCTCTCTTCCTACCCCTGACCAACCCTGGAGTCCCAGGTGGCAGCCCAGTCCTGCTCCCTTCCCACCCCACTCCCCAGAACCACCGTCTAGTCCTCCTTGGAAGAAAAAGTGCTTAGAAGACTGAGTCTAAGTTTTCCTCTGAGTTATAAACGAATCTTCAGTTTTTTGCATATATCTGAAAACTCACTGTCAGCTCCCAGCTCTGCCACCTTTTCTTACCAGAAATGAGTTGCAAAAGAACTGATAAGAGTCGTGGTCCTAAGTAGGGAAGAGGTTGCTAGGATTAAAAATCCTTATAAAATTGAAGTCACTCTGGTAGATACCATGAGTAGGCATTCAACATCCATTCCACCCTCCTCTTTGTGTGTCTTCCTTTACTGCAAAGCCTGAAAAGCTAAAAAGCACGGTTTTGACAAACACCTGGAGTTCTAGATGTGGTTTTGGTTTGACCCATTCAATAAATTGGTGCAATATCTGGAAGGTGGAAGTGAGTGGAGGCCACGTTACTGCTTTCTTCTGCCATTTCAACCCTTTCTGAGGATAAACCCATTATGGAGATTCAGCAAAATGCCTCCTGATATGATAACTTGGTCCAAAATTTTTCATCACCAAAATGCAGGCTGGTGTTTTCATGAGATTAAGGTAGTGACTGGAGCAAGCCCACCCAGCCAGCCAGCTGGAAAGCTCTGAGGTTCTAGCTGCACACCTAAAGTTCGTTCTGTCCCTGCTCAACTTGTGGTCAACAGTGGCGATTGTTTCTCCAGCTTTAACCCCAACGATACTCCCCAGACAGTGGCAGTATTCCAGAAATGCTCATCTTTATCAGCTCCATCCAGAGAGTTAGGATGGGGAGAATATCAATGATGCAGAGACTCTCCCTGTGCATCCCAAAGTCTCAAGGTAGGCTTACCTAGCTTGCCCTGCCTGGCCTTACCTCCTCCCACGTAGCCCCACCTTCCCCAAGAGAAAATGGGAACTTCAGTCCACTTCCATTCGTAGACAGAGCAGACTGGGTGATAGCTGCCAGTCACTTTATATCCACACTTGCACTGTTGTGGGCTGCACCATCGTGGGTTTTATTGGATTTGATTATTTCATGGCTGCATTAGCAGAAGACCCTGTCACTTAGCTTTGCGGGACTTAAGAAACAGTGCATGGGCATCCATTCTGCCAGTGAGAATCATAGCTGTCACAACGCAGTTCTGGTACAAGAGATGGCAGTAGTGACAATCCAATCACAGCGCATCGCCAGTTACACCAGCAAGAGATCCCAGCCCTCCCTGAACCACTTTTACCTCCTCTTCTCTGTCCTCTTTTGCATTCCCTCTACTTTATCCTCTTTATGGGGATTCTTACCCCAGGCAAGCAGTTAGGCAAACCCCTTTTTCAACTATCCCCCAAAATGGGAACATCCATCCAGAAAGGGGTTCCTTGTTTCATTTCTATTTCTTCAATAAAAAGAAATAGATTTCTGGACGCATTTTCCCCAAATAATCATCATAATTTATGGTCACTAGTTACTCTTGGTTTTAACTTCAGTAAAGTACATTGCTTTACATATACTAGGTTGAAATATATTAAGTTGCCATTTTGTAGAATAAAATGGTCAAACATTGGCAATTTCATATAGTTCAACCTAATACTTCAACAGATTTTCATGAGCTAGGCTATGGGCTATATGTAATATTGACTACAAACCTCCAAATAATGGCTTACAAATGAATTTTTGACAAATATTTTTATGCTGACTTGTAAGATGCCTTAGAGCAGCAGTAGTGTATTATTCATCTTTGTATCCCTTACAACACTTACCATAATGCTTTACACATCGAGCCACTCAATAAATGTCTACCGAATGAAAGGAGAGTCTGATACAGATATAAACTATATTTATATATATTGTTTATATGTATGACTATATACATCTATTATATATTATTTATTTGTATCTATACCCTGTTCCTCAAAAGATATAAGGCCTCAATTTAAAGAATATAACTATTCTAATAGGGACAAATTATGTCCAAAAACTACAAACAATACTCTCAAAAAAATTTAAGAGGGAGAGATTGACGTGAGACTAAACCATTTAGAAACACCTGAATCACAATCAGTTAAAAATTCCAAGCTTCCCTATCTGCACAGGATGGCCTATTGAATATCCATACTTGCTTAAGTGTTCCAAGCTTCAGGGTGATCACTCCAGGCTGAAATTTCCTTGTCTATTTCTCCAGGATTGCGGCCAATCTGAAGCAACTCCCAGATCTGATAAATAGAAGACAAAGATGGAAGCTATCATTCACCCAGACTGAATTAACTCACAGGGAACTTACAAAATGTTGGAAGATGGGTGGATGGTTTCAAGAACACATGGCTAGATGCACGAATGGGTAAAAGCATAGGGAGAGAGACTAACAGATGGGCAGTATGCTCATGTGAGGAGGAAGATGAAGAAAAGAAAGATAAAATGCATGTCTCTTGTTCTCTACATATACATAGAGATTGGTTGTCTTTAATCTGCATAGTTTCTTTAATAATAATAATAATGATAAGTATTTTGTATGGTATCCATTTGCCTGGCTAAAGTACTTATTTTAAAGCATCTTTGTCTTGGCAAAGTCCAATTCTACTGAGCACGCTCTCCTGCTAAGAAACAGGCTGAACCCTGATGATTACTAAATAAGAACATAATTAATTATTTCTTCAACTGAATAGTCCTGAATTCTACCACAAATCAATCAGTTCTTCTAGCCTAAGAAGCTCTGACTCTATTTTAGCTCAATGAAAACAAAATCAATGAAGGCCAATTATAGCCCATCTCGTTAGAGTATGCAAATGCTCTGCCATACAAATGCACAGCAATTGCTTCCAGCACAGCAGAGGATCCTAGGGGAGCCAACTGTGGGCTTCTGCTGGCCCCTAGCTGCTCAGGCCACATAGTACAGCCAAAGCTGGGGTCTTCCAGTGGAAGGCCAAGAGTAGGCTTCCTTCCTTCATTTCTTTAAAAAATATGTGTTTGGAGGCTCCTAGGCAGAAGACATCACGTTGGATCATCAAGGTGCTGGAGAAAGTCTAAGGATAGATATCTGATGTTCAAGGATATTGGTCTATATTCCAGTGTAACAGTGTTCTAGAGCTGAAAGCTGATTTCCTTATAATTTGTAAGCCTGCAGCCTGATATGTGACGCCCAGAAGTTTCCCAGCAAGGATAACATGTATGTCACAAATGGCCAGGCAGGCCTTAGGGGAAGACACAAAGGGTTCATACTCAAGTGAGGCAGCGTCATTCGTCTGGGGTAATATCCAGGGTTCATTACCTCATGCCAAGGAAATTAAGGACACAGACACATGTGGAGTGAGGTTAAAAGTGGAGATTTAATGGGCAAAAGAAAGAGAAAAGAGAATAGCTCACTCTTCTGCAGAGACGGGCACCTGAGTGGGTCTTCTGGTCCCGCCGTAAAGAGCACAGGGATTTATAGACTGGCTTGAGAAGGCGGTGTCTGATTTACATAGGGCCCAATGATTGGTTGGACCAGGTGTGACATTTACATAGCACTGGAAGAAGCTGGCCACCCCACCCTAATCTTTTATTATGCAATGGATTTTTTACATGGCCTCGCCACGTTTTCAGCTCCTTAGGGTACACGGGACTGATAAAAGGGAAGATGGAGCCTTGGTCTTGAACATGCCTAGCCCTCAGGTAGCCTTTTCCCATCAGCTGCTGGCATTCACCCGGGCAAGCTTCCAGCTTGCTTATCTACGTTTGCAGCCCAATTTTACAAGTTGCTTTTTGTTAGAAAAGAAATAATTTGGGGGGCTGCTTTTTATTAAAAGGGAAACGTTACCGAGGACTTCCTTACCCTCACTATCTGGCTAAATAATTTCTTTTTAATTCCTATATCACAAGGAACATTGAGGGGATCCAAAATAAAGCTCACTTGCATACACGTCCCCAGGATTTCCCAATACCCACCACAACTGTGCCACAAGGCTCTTTGGGGCCACATCATTGCATCTCTAGAGACCCCCTATTAAAATGCAAAGGCATCAGATGGGAAGGGTAGGTCACTAAGCTACTATTTCCCAAACTTCAGGTATCTGCACACCGCATCCCCATTTTTCTCCATATGAGAGTACTACTGATAGATGCAGGAGGCAGATAAGGGGGAGGGTCCCCGGAGAATCTCCGACAGCCTGCGTACTGGGAGAACAGGGTGGAGCCACAGGAAGTTCGCACTGTGTGCGGCGGTAGGAGCCTGGCCTCTTTAGCTCACGTGTGTGGCCTGGAATCAGACTGTGAAGTGGGGGGGCCTCTTAGCAGGACTCCCTCTCACTTTACTGGGAGTTTTTTCTTCTTCTTCTTCTTTTCCTTTTTTTGCCCAATAAATTCTGTTCCCCTCACCCTTCCATGAGTCTGTGTTCCTAATCCTTCGTGGTCCTGTGACAAGAACCCGGTTTCAACTGAACTAAGGAGCAAAGTTCTGCAACACTGCCTGTAGTATTTTTTATCATGTTTCATTGAATCCAAAACGCTCTGATGTTGGCCTTTCTTGATTTAACCACAAGTATCAACTAAAGATTCTACACCACTCTAAGCACCTTGCCTGACCTAGTTCATTGACATTGTAAGATAATAGCAGTTGCATGCCGTATCATGATTCCGGAAAGGTTAAAATAATAGTGGAGCCAATGTGAACCTTTAAAAACAGTGAAATACAGTAATATTTTCTCCTTAAATCAACTCTTTCTTTTACTTAATAAATTTCTTTATAAAACTTTTTTTAAATCACCGTCCTAGAAACCAGTATCACTGGCATAAATAAAAAGAAACTGTGTAAATAAATGCAATGAGAATAAAGAAATAAATTTAAATTCTAGCTAATATAATTAATCAAAGTGTACATTTTTATTTATGCCCCCTTCTAGTGTGTATATTATACTTCAATACAAAAAGCAGTCTAAGAAATTATTCTAGCCCCCAAGGTTTTGAGCCTGAAGCCTACACTTGCTTGATTTAAAAGGGAGATGAGCAATTTTCGAGGGTTAAAAACACACTAGCACCAAAATGAAACTTTATCCTTGACTGAATCAGAAAGACTTGAGAAGAAATTGAAAAGGAAATAATTTTCCCTCTACGTGATTCAGTGTTATGTAATGTCACGTTCATATGCCACCACCTAAAATGTTCTCCCCTATATCGCTAGTCCCACAGTGCCACTCAGCAACTAAGACACACTGGAAAACCACCATTAACCCCTTTAGAATAAGTTTACAGAATTCATAAGCTGTCATTTTGGAATGCCAAGTAAAGGACCCTAGGCAATGGGTGAGAGGAAACGTAAGTTCTGAGAGGCCTGTGAGGAAGGGGATGCCCAAGCATAGAGGGACATCACAGAGAAAGCAGCCCGGGGCAGGGGACCAACAAAGAGAGCCAACAGGAGGGCCCTGAACTGCCAGGAAGAGGCCACCTAAGTGCCCTGTGCATCCGGGAAAGAGATGTTCTGGGGTGGGTCTGCGGGAAAAGGAGACAATTTAAAGGCTAATTGGGAAGAACAGAAAACAAATTTTGCCAATTGCGCAATTCTGACATCACACCAGAATTCCCATTGAAATGGGCACCTGTTTATCACAACTCTATGGAAACACTGCCCTTTACTGAGTTAAGATACAGAAGGTTCTATGACAACACAGGTAAATAGTGCATTCATAGGGACCCTGACTTATTATGCTAAGGATTTGAGAGAAAACTAGCACTCAGTTCTGGTATTTAATCACTCTTAGCTTAGGGTTTGGGGATATGTTTTGTTGTTGTTTTTGGTCTAACTCTCATAATTCCAATATATACCAACTCCCTCCTATATAAAGAACAATTAGCCAGAATGGTTTTCACAATAATCTTTCCTATACATTAGCTGCTTCTTTTCTAAAAAGAGCAAGCCCACTTCTGTTAACCTGAGGATATGGCTACTTAGAGATCACTTAAAAGGCAAATCCTAGGCTTCTGAGTCAGTACAATCTGGAAGTTGGTACTCTTAACCAAGATAACATAAAAATGGAGAATTTAACTTTTTATCCCAGCCATTGGAATTCCTCACTTACGTTTTGTTTCATTCATCATTTTGTGGTTCTCTTTTAATATACAGGGACCAAAATTGGTAATTATATTCTAAATAATGGTTGATCAATGCCAAGTATTCAAGAACATATCCTTGCCCTTTTCATGTCATACTCCTGTTAATCCATCTCTCAATCATGTTCCCTTTTTTAAATAATAGCATTACTAACTGCTGACTCATATTCAATTTATGGTCCACAATACTTCAGCCAATTCTTTTTGTACCCTCAAATGCAAATCATCAGGGCCTGCACATTTAGATACAGATCTCACTTATTTAAATTATCTCCCTCCAAGTCTTCGTTTTCCCTTTTCATTTTCCTAAAGTATGCATTACCCATTTCCAGAGCCCATTCACTTGATCATGCAGAAAGGTTTTTTAAAAAGACATTGAATGCCCTGTGGCCTTTTGATGTCATCAGTGAGTCTCTTTCTTTCCTATCTAATTAAAGGACAACACTCCATTCTAGTCTTTTCTTGCTCCTGATAGAGTAGGAAAAAAAAAAGAAATACTCTATTTCGCCTTTGGAAGTTGCATCTCATTTCCTGCTTTAGTAATTCTGACCTTACTTCTATAAACCTTTCTACAGGTATTTGTCCTTGAAGCTTCAGCTTTTTCTAGACTTTTTTTCTATTTCAGAAGCTTATATAGTTCTTTGATAAATCAATTGGATTTTTTTCTGTCTTCTCAACTTTTTTAGACATATATGTGAACCTATTCTTCCTTCATACCCTCGACAAAGTTCTGATGGTGTACTTTAAGATATCTAATCTCATGTCTAAGTAATTAGTTAAAAAGAAGATGAAAGGAAGGAGCCCAAGTGAGCAGAAATTTTGCTAAGAAAACGTATCATTATAACACCAAACATGAACCCTAATGTAAACTATGGTCTTCGGGTGATAATGATGTGTCAATGTAGGTTCCTCAGTGGTAAGAAATGTACCACTTTGTTGGGAGACACTGGAAGCAGGAAACGCTATGCAGGTGTGGGTACAACGGATACATAGGAAATCTCTGTACCTTCCTCTCATTTGGCTGTGACCTAAAACTGCTCTAAAAAATAGTCTATTACAAAAAGAAAAAAAAGAAATGGCATGTTGCTTTTTAACAACATGCCACTGGGATTTTTTTAGCACTGAAGAATATACAGTTACTTTCACTTGGAATATTTTCTTCCTTTAAATCCTCAATACTTCGTTTTTCTAGAATATCTCAGGGAAAGTTATTCCAACATTATCTCCATCTACCCAATGTGGAATTTGTTCTCGCCACCGTTTTTCCTGCTTTTAAACTAAATTCCTCTACTTACCTGAGTCCATTTCTTCCTATAATGTCCACAACATAGCAGGAATGAAAATCAAATTGTCACTATTGTTAATGTAAATCCAAATTTTATTGAGTATAGTTCCACAACCACTTTTCAACACCTCCACAGCCAGTGCTCTGGTGCAGATGATCAGATAACTCCAACAGCCCACAAATGTTTATTTATTATTTACTTATTTTTGGGACAGAGTCTTGCTCTGTCACCCAGGATGGAGTGCAAGTGGTAGGATCTCCGCTCACTGTAACCACCACCTCCCAGGTTCAAGCGATTCTCCTGCCTCAGTCTCCCAAGTAACTGGGATTACAGGCATCTGCAACCAAACCCAGCTAATTTTTGTATTTTTAGTAGATAAAGGGTTTTGCCATGTTGGCCAGGCTGGTCTCGAACTCCTCACCTCAGGTGACCCACCCCCCTCAGCCTCCCAAAGTGCTGAGATTACAGGCATGAGCCACCACACCCAGCCAAGCCCCCACTTGTTGACTTGCTTCCACTTTACCTCACCTGAAGTGTATTTTCCATACAGTAGCAGAGAGATCCTTTCAAAATATAAGTTAGATCATGCTGAGCCCCTGCTGTTAGTCCTCTATTGGCTTTTCATCACACATATACCTCCAAAAAAATCCAAATTCCTTATCATGGCCCATCTGCCCCCCCACCCCCCGCCCATAGCCCGGCCATGCCCCTTCCTGCTCTTACTTATTAAGTGGTGATTAGGGCCATGCTCATTTTGGTACCAGCGCCATTGCACTTGCTCCCTGTCAGGCCTCTGAGCCCAAGCCAAGCCATCTCATCCCCTGTGACTTGCATGTATGCGCCCAGATGGCCTGAAGTAACTGAAGAGTCACAGAAGAAGTGAAAATGTCCTGCCCTGCCTTAACCGATGACATTCCACCACAAAAGAAGTGAAAATGGCCGGTCCTTGCCTTAACTGATGACATTACCTTGTGAAAGTCCTTTTCCTGGCTCATCCTGGCTCAAAAACCTCCTCCACTGAGCACCTTGTGACCCCTGCTCCTGCCCACCAGAGAACAACCCCCCTTTGACTGTAATTTTCCTTTACCTACCCAAATCCTATAAAATGACCCCACCCTTATCTCCCTTTGCTGACTCTCTTTTCGGACTCAGCCCACCTGCACCCAGGTGATTAAAAAACTTTATTGCTCACAGAAAGCCTATTTGGTGGTCTCTTCACACAGACTCGCATGACACTCCCCATTCCTGGAACACTCTCTTTCACATTATCATCTGCTTAAACTTCATCCCTTACTACCTTGTGCTGCTTTATTTTTCTTCATTCCAATGACCAAACCTGACATTATATTTATTACATGTGTATGTATTTATTGAATACATCTCCCTACTAGAATGTAAGTCCTTTGAGGACTTACAGGGATTTTTGCCTGTTTTGTTCTCTGTTTATTTCCAGCAACTGAAACAGTTCCTGGGATGCAAGTGCTCAAAAATAATTTTGGAATGGGGAAGTGATGAAATCATTGCTGGTCTTTTTTACCTAGTAATCTATCACATTCCTTTAGGCACCCAAATTACACCACGATATAACAATTACTTGATGAGAACAAAACGCTTGGAACTTAACGTCTTTGCTCCTCAGAAGTCTCATACAAAAGAAAAGTATTTGACTTTATAATTATAATGCAGTCTGGACATTCCTATCATGAAATACTATTCTGGGTAATTCGTTGCAGGCTTATTGGGAAAAAAATAATTCGCAGTTTATAATTTGCAGAGGAAAGTTTTGCTTTGCCTACTGCTCCTCGTAAAGGTCAGAAAGGATAGCATTGATGAGGGTTCAGCAGGGGTGAGAAATGCTGAGGAAATAGTTATTCTGGGTTGAATGACAAGATCTAGGAATGCATGAGAAGTGTGCTAAGTGCTTGAAGAGAAGCCTAGAGTAAGAAAGCTCCTGGGAGAACCTGCTCCTTCTGCTGCGGCCACAGCAGCGGGGAAAGAGAAAACCACGTTAGAATCACCATGTGAATCTCATTTAAAATCAGATCTGGTCTGGAATAAAACCCTGAGGAGGAAAATAATTACCTATGATATCCAGGAACTGTTTTCATAAGCATTCTTATTTTTAAAATGTTAAATCAAAATGCTTTTCTTCCAAATGAGAAAACCCCTATTACATTTCCCATTGTTTCATCACAATTAAAATTGAACATGTGATCCATTTAGCAATTATGCATTCATGCATTTCATCATTCATTTAAAAAATAGTCAAACATTTGTTGCACACTTGCTATGTCTATGGTGCTAGAAAAACAGCATTAATTGTGGCAGGGGGTTGGGGGCAAGAAGTAGTTGAAAGATGTTGTCCCTGACCTCACAGAAATTGCAGGCCATTGCATTGGTCAATTAGGCTGCTCTTGTTAAAAAGAGAGTTGGTTATGATCCAAGCAACCAGCAGCAACCAAAGAGTCTAAGGAAAAACAATTTGGGCACTTATTTGACCATGGCCACAAGAAAAGTGATGATTCTCTAAGTGTGTTACAAAATAAACAGCTCCATTAAATTCACTGTTATTAAATATGCTTGTGTGTGAGAGAGAATATGAGTTGTTATTTATTTCTTAATGGGGTTTTAATGGGTATGGGTTTTACAAACAGTTTTAAAGGACTGGGACTACATTTTCCAATGATATTCCAACATTTAAGTTAAATTGCCTTCGCTGTCTAAGCATACTTGGGATTAGCAAAGGGCTGGACTTTACTAAAGTCCTAATAATTCAGATTCTGTGTTATGGTTAACTGAAATTAGTCAGAGATCAAGATACGGTGAATGTTATGTAGTTTCTGATTACGAACACTTATATTCTATTCTTCCATGTACATACAACAACACACAGAACAGAAAAGAAGAAGTGATGCCTTCCCAATCTTTTATTTTTCCACTGGGTAAACTATAGTAGTAGAAATCGTAGATGGATAGCTCAACATCCCCTCCAACGTGTCTGGCATGCCTTTCTGCACTGCAGAAGCTAGAAAAATACAAACCACATTTTTCTTAACTTATCTGAAGATGCACTTGAGCAAGACCCCAATTCAAGCTAGTGTAAGTGGGAAGGGAGATATTTATCTTGCTGGTGCAGCTTTAGCAGGCAAATCATGGCTCCCGAGGCCACAATGTTGGAGCCAGTTTCCTGATCCCTAGATTTCAGCCTGGGTGGTACGTTTCCGAGCCAGCATTGGAGGCAGTGATTTCCTGATTCCAAATGCACAGCTAAGGTAACATAACCCTGTACCCAACAATAGGCCCCATGACCTCCTGATTCTCCAACTTCCGGATTACGTCCATTTGAAGTTCTTTCCCAGGCCGGGTTTGAATTGTCCTTCTGGTAGTAGCTGGGGGAGGGCCAGCCTGGGACCTGCTCCTCCAGTCCTTCCACCCTCATTCCATGATATAATTTTCTTCTACACGAAATAACTGAAGTGGTTTCTCCTCCATGCCACTGAATGCTGACTGACAGGACCTCTGAGCACAATTCTACCCCAGGGTTAACTGTCAAAACCAGGCTGGCTCTGCCTTCTCCATGTCTATAGAAAGCCTTCCCTGAGTCTTATCTAAACAAGACATTGTGTGGCATTTTAAGGTTTTTTATTTTATACTACTTTAATGACTCCTTAAAAAGAACATAAAATTCCTTTTATGTCTCTTTGTCCTCTCTTCTCCTCCATTTTTGGTCAGCCTCCATTTCCTGGGTCATGGTAAGCTCCTTGAAGTAGATCTGTTAATGCAGGGGTAATAAAAACAAGACGTGCCTGGAAAATATTGGAAGGCAACAGGGTAGGGCAGGATGGAAGTGAGAAATTCCATTTTTACTTTGGTACAAATTATTTTGTTGAAAAATTGTGCCTGAAAAAAAAATCAAAATTAGGATTCCATACTTAAAGATAGAACATTAGAGATAATGTAGTCAAGCCTTCGAAAGCTGACTAAAAGAATGAGATATTTAGTTCTTCTTTGCAATTTTTAAGCCAACTATCACCTTCCAGCATGTAGAGAGAAATCATAATGATACAAATAATAGCTTCTATTTATTGGGAGTTAATGCTATGCAAGACTCTATGATAGATCAAAACTTACGCCACCCTTCAGTCATCATTTCCTTTCTACAGATGAAAAAACCAAGGCCAGGAGAGAATAAGTAAATTGCCCAGGGTTATAACTCTGTTTAACTCTAAAAACAATCCTTCTGGTACATTCATTTAATCCTTCATTACATTTCTCTCTGAGTGCTTCAAAGGGACTGTGCTTCCCCAGGAGCCAGGTAGCGGGCTAGAGTAGGAGATGTAGCTGTGAATAGATCAGACACAGTTCTACAGCATGCCCACTTCAAGCAGAGGACAGCTGGTCATGCCCACTGCCATTGCTTGGGAAACCTTGTGTGACCAGCTGTCAAGGCATCAGGGACCATCTCTTTTAAAGAACACTTTGCTTTGATTCTAAGCTTTTCCCTTTTGCTTTTCATGCCTGAGTTTGCAACCCAGCACTGCTACTTATTGGCTATGTGACCATGGCGGAGCGATTTCAACTCCCTGTATCCCAGTTTCCTCATCTTGAGAGTGAGCGTAATAAAATGACCTACGTCATAGGGGTTACAGTAGGATTTGGGTGGCACAGCATCGTCTATTACAAAGGGACTTGACCTTCAAATATACAATTGTAAGTAAAGCATTTAGAAGAGTTCTGGCACACAGTACCACTCAATAAATGTTGTTTATGGTTGTAATTATTCTTACTGTTATTATGACTGTAGCACCATAAGATCTTAGCAGTACACAGAGTACTTACTATTTACCAGAGTATGAGAAAAAGGAACACTCTTCTCGAATGGGAAAACCAAAAAAAAAAAAAAAACAGATTGTAGCTCATTCATTTTAGTCTGACTTGGTTTAAGTTTGGTAGGATAGCCCCGTAACTAACAATGGGCCCTGTGACCTCCCGATTCTCCAGCTTCTGGAGAAGGCATGTTCCTCCTAACAACTTACTTGAGCTTCATTTGAGGATTGGGCTCATGAAGCCTGCTTCCTACTTCACTTAAGCTTTAAACCAAGGCAGTCCCTTATGCCCAAATGTGTGAGTTACTATAGTTTGCTTTGAAAATCCACACTGATGTCTATTTCCCCAAGTCAGCAGTACTTCAGTACATTCTACTAGTCTCTCAAAAGATAAGTCCTTTTGTAACAGACAGTGCTGTGTCACCCAAATCCCAGCTTCAGGGCTGGAGAAGTCATTCCCACTGCTGCTGGGCACCCTGCCCTCCAACAACCCTCAGCTCTCAGCCCTTTGGAACCGCCCTCAGCTGGCTAAAGACCACCATCTCAACCAAGGTCTTGCCCACTTCCCAGGGTCAATCTGCATTCAATGACCCTGGAAAGTGGGCAAGATCTTGGCTGAGATGGTGGTGTTTAGCCAGCTGAGGGCTGTCCCAATCTGCATTCAATGACTGGTGGATATAGGACTATAAAACTCCAGCCTCCAAGCCCAAGTGGGGACAACTCTGAAGGTCTGTGCCAGCTGCAAAGCTCCTGGGAGGACAGCCACGTCACAGTTCAACTTCTTCTGCCCAATCCTTCCCCAGGAGGCGTTCATCCCAAAAGCATTAACTTTGGGGTTTGTGGACAAAGACTTAGCCTTTTGGGATTGACGCCTACTAGGGAAGGATTGGTCAGAAGGAAAAGTTGAGCTGTGATGTGGTTGACTACTTCCCGAAGAATCCAACCTACAACATTTATTTTGTGGATGCGAACTCCAAGTTTGCTACATGTCAAAACTGCTCTCCTCAAAACTACCAACCACAACTCAACTGTACCCACATCTCAACTGTAAATATTGAGCAGTTCCCCAGCTCCTGGGCTTCCCCTTCAGTAGAATGGTCCATAGTGAGTTCTACTGGTATAGCGACTTTGTCAGCTTTTTTCTAGCTCTTTGTTTTATTTTGTTCATCCATCTGTGGGTTTGAGGTAGAATATGTTCAAGGTGTGTTTCTCCTAACAACTTACTCGAGCTTCATTTGAGGATTAGGCTCATGAGGCTGGTTCCTACCTCACTTAGGGGAGAGTTGCCCAGGAGACTCCCCAGCACCTTATGCCAATAGACTTCTGTCAGGCCCCTTGAACTCCAGCTGTAAACACAGCTGGTGTTCACATGGCTTGTCCAGGACACTTGATTTACTATTGATTTACTATTAACCGCTTAATGTTGTTTTCTGGGAGGAGGCAAGCATAAATATTTGCCTTCTTTTTTTTTTTTGAGACAGAGCCTCACTCTGTGCCCAGGCTGGAGTGCAGTGGCGCGATCTCGGCGCTCACTGCAAGCTCCACCTCCGGGGTTCACACCATTCTCCTGCCTCAGCCTCCCGAGTAGCTGGGACTACAGGCGCCCGCCACCATGCCCAGCTAATTTTTTGTATTTTTAGTAGAGACGGGGTTTCACCGTGTTAGCCAGGATGGTCTCGATCTCCTGATCTCGTGGTCCGCCCGCCTCAGCCTCCCAAAGTGCTGGAATTACAGGTGTGAGCCACTGCGCCCGGCCAGTATTTGCCTTCTAACAGAGAAGAGTCAAACTCAGCTCAGTTAGAAGTTGTCATTTTAGAAAGACTGAACAAGGCCAGGCACGGTTGTTCAATGCCTGTAATCCCAGCACTTAGGGAGGCCGAGGCGGGCAGATCACAAGGTCAAGAGTTGGAGACCAGCCTGGCCAACATAATGAAACCCCGTCTCTACTAAAAATACAAAAATTAGCCGGGCATGGTGGCACGCGCCTGCAGTCCCAGTTACTCGGGAGGCTGAGGCAGGAGAATCACTTGAACCCAGGAGGCAGAAGTTGTTGTGAGCCAGGATCGTGCCACTGCACTCCAGCCTGGGCTACAGAGTGAGACTCCATTTCAAAAAATAAATAAATAATAAAAATGAAAAGACTGAACGAGTGCTAGTTTTCTTTGAAATCAAAAGAATTGTCTTAGCACCCTCATAGGGTGAATTCAAGACATTTACTGTCTGGCTGGTGTATAATTTCCAGCTTCCTAATAAGGAGGACATGACATAAATTTGCTTTGCAGCCCAGGGCAGGTACTTCAAATGTGTCTTTCTTCTCCTTGAGCACAGACTTAGCCTTGGTTGTATCTGCTTCGTGCTCTCATCACTACCAGAGCCCTTGAGGAGGATTAATCCGCAACACCAGGATGACTTTACCTAGTGCAGAAAAGTCAGTGGAACGGCTGCCGAAGAGGAGAGAGCAAAACAAATCGGGCGGTGTGGGTTTGTGGACAAGGGTGATTCTGTTTTGGCTGCTCCCATTGTCGGTCACGCTTTCATGTGTCCCGACAGCTATCCACAGCTCTCATCCCAAGTGCAGTGAGCAGGCCTCCCACTTTCCATCCTCGTTCTCAGCCCAGGAGAACAGATGACACAGGGCGCACCTATGCCCACAAAGGAGACGAAAAACTACATCCCAGGGGAAACCCAGGGCCCCTCTCAGAAAAATAATAAGCCTGTTACTTCTGAAGAAATCCTGGATCAGCCTTTTTAAACATAGGTCAAATTTTAATCCTAAGAGATTTATCAAATGGATCTTTTATGCCTTAAATGTATGCATCCACTAGAAAATGGCTCTTATAATTACAGTACATATCAATAAAAGAATGATTTTAGTTCAGGGGGAAAAATGATTGCATAAACTGACAAGAGAAAGAACTCACACATGTTAATCCATCACAGCAATCGAATGAAATGCCTATCCTATTATTGATAATGATAATATGCATAGCTACTAGGTATTGGGCACCTGTACCAGGGATTACACTAAATTGTTTTTTACATTATCTCATCTAATCCTGATGACTAAACTATAGTGAAGGAATTGTGCCCTGGATTACAGATAAGAAAATGGGATTTTAGAGGGAGGAAGTAGACTGCCTCAGATTACACCATTAGAGAGTAGTGGGAAAAGGATTCCAATCAGGACTACCTGGCCCTGCCCTTACCCTCTACTTATTGGCCATTGCCAGCTTTTCACACCTTTGTGACAAAAACCAGGATAGAGGTTCTGCACTGAGCCATTCTCTCTCCTTCTATTGGTAACAACATCAGGGCCTGCCTGTCCTGAAACTAAACCAAGGGACTCCACGGTTTGGTTCCTGAGGTCTCCTGTCTAAAGGCATACACAGGCTGGGCACGGTGGCTTTGGGAGGCTAAGGCAGACAGATCACCTGAGGTCAGGAGTTCGAGACCAGCCTGGCCAACATGGTGAAATCCTGTCTCTACCAAAAATATCAAAAAATTAGCCAGGCATGTTGGCACACACCTGTAGTCCCAGCTACTTGGGAGGCTGACGCATGAGAATTGCTTGAACCTGGAAGGCTGAGGTTGCAGTGAGCTGAAATTGCACCACTGCACAGCCTGGGTGACAGAGCGAGACTCCATCTCAAAAATAAATAAATAAATTACATGCACTCTACCACCCTGGCTTCTCTTCACTGTGGTCAAACTTACAGTTCTCTTTCCTCGTATTCAAAGCTACTTGAACCTGGACCCATTCTCAGATGTTACAGACGTTGTTTCCTCAAGCTACTATACAGTCTTGGTACTGAAGACAAATATATTAGAGATGCCAACTTGTTTCCATCTTCAAAGTCTTCAATAAAGCACAATAAAGCTTTCAGTAAAACCCAAGATTCATCTTGAATGCAGTGGACAAACTACTTCTGACTAAGGGCTTACTCACATATTTTTGTCTTCTTAGATACACAAGAAACACTGAGCTATTTGCATGGCATTACTGAGCTTTAGATATTTTCGTATTAATTTTTTTGAGACAGTCTCACTCTGTCATCCAAGCACTCTGTCGTGCCAGAACTAAACTGTGGCACAAGCTTGGCTCACTGCAGCCTCAAACTCCCAGGCTCAAGTGATCCTCCCACCTCAGCCTCCCAAGTAGGTGGGACCCCAGGCATGGCCACCATGCCCAGCTAAAAGGGTATTTTATTTTTAATTCAAAAAGAAATGCCAGAGAGCAACTTATTCATTTGGAAGGGACCGTTCCTTCCTTTGATTCTTCCAGCCTGTGTAAGGGCTCCAGTAGCTCTTAGCTTGGGTCACCTTGGCCTACAGCTATCTGAGAACTTGATTCACCAGTTAGTCCATGCAGAAAGCTCTCTGAGAAGAAGAGATTTGTTTTACTGATCTTCCGTTCTTAAAGGCCCTTTATGTCCTCAAAAAAACAGTTGTTGAGTTTAATTTTACCTTTAATTCACACCAAAACAAAGTCCAAAGAAAACCCATCTCATAGAGTGATCCACTCATCCTGGTTTGCCAGAGACTTTCCCAGGTTGGGCACTAAAAGTGTTATGTCCTGGGAGCGCCCTCAGTTTGGGGCAAACCAGGAAGTGGGTCCTCTCTGGCATATGTATTCCTACTTAAAAGTCAGTGTCCTACCCAGGAAAAAAAACAAAAAATATCTTACATAAACATTTGGCCTTTTCCAAAAACCAAAATGGAAACTAATATGGCAGATTTGGAGACACTATAAGCTACACAATAAACTTAAAAAGAAAACAAGATTTTATCCCTAAAGATATTTCTTTTCTACACTCATAAAGAGCTTTATAGTTACATCACAACTATCAAAAGATACAAGAGGAGGGGTCAGATGATGGCAGGAAGAGGCCAGATGCTCAGTGTGTATTTCAGCTCTTAGAACTCCAAGTTAATGTGAACTAAACTGTACCTGTGTCATTTTAGCAGCATACTGTTGCACTTTTTTTTTTTAAAGTCAATGTTTCTTAAGGGCCAAAGGTTAAGGAGAGGTCACAGGCACAATTGGAGAACCTAAAAACCAGATATTATTCTTGAGAGACTATAATAGCCTGGTGATCAGTTCAAGAAAATCACAGTCATTCAAGATGATGTCTTACATGCACTGGCTTCTCTGTAAAATGAATTTACCTTTTCATTATTATTTACTGAGTGAGCCAGTATTTCATTTGTATGGATTTTATCCAGCAACTGGGGGGAGAAGAAAACACAGAAAATCTAATAAAAAAATGAAGCTGCTGTACAATATTTGGAGTCTGTATCCTGCCTTTGGAGGTCACGTTTCTGTTTTTATGATGTTCATTTTAGAAAATGAAAAATATGTATACATACAGAGATATGCATTTTATGTATTTCAGTTGACGGCAAATTTGACCTGACAGGTGTGGAGACATACTTATAAGGAATGACAGCAACAAAATAGTGGCAAAAATAAAATCACAACCTCACAAGCAAGTTGGCCTCATAGGTTTGTCATTTCAGTAATAATGTGGAATCTTGTCTGCCTGGCACAGACGTTTCAGCTCCACCATCTCGGGATGGGTGGTGGAATATAATACAGTTAGATTTCCCCATGGAGAAAGTTGAACTTCTAGAAAGCATGTTCATTAGCAAGTACCCTCCTCTTAAAAGGGACCTTCACTAAACCTTCAACCTTTCCATTTCTCATCATCTGTTGTTAACTCCTGGGAAGCAGGAAGCTTCACAATCAAGCATATTGTTTATAGTATCACTGCATTGTGCTGCACTGCACCATCCAGGCCAGAATTCACTCAAAAGCCTTTGAAATTAAAACATCTTGTGCAATAATTTTCCAACTGGACCCTGGTATATCATCACACGTCAGATAGCTTGAGACCCTGAAGAACATCAAAATATTTTACCCTCAAATATATAGAGATACATATATGTTTATAATATATAATATGTTATATTATATGTAATATTATATAATATATGTTATATTATATGTAATATTGTATAATATATGTTGTATTTATATTATATGTTATATATAAATATATATTTATATATTTATAATAGTCTATATTATATTAGAATATATTATATATATTTCTCAAAATATATATATATAGAGAGAGAGAGAGATGGAATCTCACTCTGTCATGATCTCAGCTCACTACAGTGGCTGTCTCCCAGGTTCAAGAGATTCTCCTGCCTCAGTGATCCCAAGTAGCTGGGATCACAGACATTTGCCACCATGCCCAGCTAATTTTTTGTATTTTTAGAAGGGATTTCACCATGTTGGCCAGGCTGGTTTTGAACTCCTGACCTCAAGTGATCTGCCCACCTCGGCCTCCCAAAGTTCTGGGATTACAGGCGTGAGACACTGTGCCCAGCCCCAAAACATATTTATTTGACATATTTTGAAATACTCCTGCAAAGCCGTCTTTTGTGCGAGAAGTTTGCATCTGTAGAGAATCTCCATGAATGCAGCCAGACCTTCCTTTTCCAGGCCGTCTAGGCTCAGCTGACTTCAAGTCTTTTGACAAAGCTGAAGTCTTTCAACCAATTGCCAATCGAAAAAGTCTTTGAATCCACCTGTGGCCTGTAAGCACCACCCCCTATTCAAGATCTCCCACCTTTTTGGGCCAAACCAATATACACTTTCCATGTATTGGTTTTATGTCTTTGCCTGTCACTCCTGGTCTCCCTAAAATGTATAAAACTAAACTGTAACCCAACCACCTTGGGCACACTTTCTCAGGACCTCTTGATACAGTTCCCCAGGCCATGGTCACTCATATTGGCTCAGAATATACCTCTTTAAGTGTTTTACAGAGTGTTTCATGAACAGGAATATTCACTCCCATCCTATCTCTGATTGTTAATACTTGACAACATTTTGTTTCCCCAACTCTTCGGCTGCTGTGACAGTGGTAGAAAGTTCACCTGTCAAGCATTGCTTACAGCATCCAAATACAGGAAGTGGCATTCCCTTTTCATCAGTGAAGCATCTGGGTGTCTCTACCCAGATCCAGAGCCATAGGAGCAACTCCAAACCTTCTGGGTCCTCCAGGAGAGAGTCCACAGTCGCTTATCCAGTGCTCAGAGCCTGCCGGAGTACAGGTATCAGCTGGGTCATCCATCACCAGGATAGGAGGTGCAGCAGGCGTCTGCTTGTTTCCACAAGGGCTATTACAACATCTCCAGGCCCAGTATCCATTGCAGATTGCCCCAAATTTGGAAACTCAAGGTAACTCTTAAATCTTTGCTTGAGCTGAAAACCAAAATTCAAGCTAAAATTAACAGTAAAACCTGCAGTAATTCTGAATAATGATGGTCTCTGTAACAATACAGCACCAGAAATTAAATACTAAAAACCTATTTGAAACAACAGCTCTGTGGCCCACTTTGATGGACACAAAATAACACTTTGGTTGTTTGTATGAAATAACATTAAAGAGGAAAAGGGGAATACAAAATGGCATTGTTAGGACAATGCAATAAATAAGTTATCATGATGTAGAATATTTATATGTACATCAGTAAAGATAGAAGATTATTTTGAGTAATAAAGTGGTTTAGTAATTATTTTTTGTAAATCTGTTTACATTTGGAAAGAAATCTGAATGGAAGAGAGAGAGATGTGCAGAAAGAGTCAATATAACTTTAAATGGAACTGGTTTTAAACAAGTGACTCTGTGCTGCTGTCCCACAAAATGCTCCGTTAGAAACCTCTGGCATCCCTCAGGGTCAAATGTGCATAATTTAGTGACCATTTCATCCTCTAAATCCGTAGGTGCCATGCTAGTCACACATTACACTATCACCTTTAACTTTGTCGTTCTTCACTCTGCCTAGACCAGAGCAGGCTTTTAGAGAATCAAAAGTACAGCCCCACTGGAAATGAGTAAACCCCCTACCCCCCAAATAAATGTTTGGTCAGATGGTGTTATCCATCAGAGCTGAAGGGACATGAGGCCAGTCAAGAGAAGATTCTGGGCTGTATGTTAATGCTGACCTTCTCCGGAGCAACGTGTTCTCTTTAGCTTCCACACATGTCTAATCGCTAGGGAGTTGTCTAGCTACACGAATTTTTCACATTTGTCAGCTAAATCAGCGTTCCAAATGCACAATGCAGCACTTAGAAACATTATGTGAATTTATTAAATTCTCTGGAGGACTTTGGGTCCATAAAGCAGTAAATTGATTACAGAGAACTGAGGCCATAATATTTTCATCAGCAGCAAAAGCCGCCGTGCTCCCATATTGTGCGTGGCATATGAAGAGAAACTGTTCCTCACTTCACTTGAGCTGGCAGGCTGAGAATCACATAGCGAAAAAGGGGAAGGCTCTGGAATGCATCAAAATGATGCATCATTTAATCAGTTTCTTTCAGAATGCCAGCTTTCAGGTACACCTCTTATAAGAAAACTAAGGAAAAATATAGCCTCTTCCTGCTTTGGATTTACCTACGAATGCTTTCAGAATTAGCCCTCATGATCATAGCTGTTCATTGACTTTACCATGAAAAAGCATATTGACATTACTATCAAAATGAGGGGCATTAGTAGCAGGCCAGGAGGAGATGATGGGTCTACGTTGATGACATGACTTGGATACTAAACATGCTTACATGTGTTTTGATGATCACATAACTGATGACCAACACTCCCTCCAAAGAAGGCAGGGAGAATCCTAACACTTTCTAGGATGCCCATCACGCCAGGAATTATTATAGGTGCTTTCCCATAGATTATCCTATTTCAAACTTTGCAACAATCTTAACAGCTGGGAATGATAATTCCTGTTGTTAAGCAAGAAAGCCAAAGCTTAGTAAATTGCCCAAAATCACAGGGCTGAAAAATTAAGTTGGAATCCAAACCAGGACTGTGTGTTTCCAAAGACACCCTTGTTCTTTAACCCCATTTCAAAATCTTTGTTGCTAGTGTCTTCTAAAAGATTTCACTCCTCCAGAAGGTCATCGGATAGCTTTCTGCTGCTGCATGGGAAAACTTTTGTCATCTCGAATGTTTCTGGAGGGAGAGGAAGGGGTAAATCTGGGGCCAGTTGTGTTAGTGTCCTGGCACCAGACAATCATTTTAGAACCTATTAGAAGACTAGAATATTCTAGGCTAGTCCTAGAGTATTATTTTGGCCATTTCACTGTGTCTTTGAGCCTTCCTCAGGCCTCCTGGAAAAGGGAGTGATTATGACACTTAGGAGTGACGAATGATAATCTTTTTTAAATCTATTAACTAGATTTTGATAAACATCTAAAATGACCATAGTTCTTCCCTCTGCATTGAAAGGAGTGATGCGAGAGGAATAATCAGTGTGTTGGCAATTCTTACTTCTTGGTTGCCTCCAGACTAAACAAGGTCTTCGTATTAGAGGAGCAGAGACCTTGCTACAGGAAGACCACGGAGGCAGGGAGCAACCACTCCTCTCCTTGCACCACAGCTCTTGGACTGAGTTCTTTGGCTGTGATGGAAAAGAAGCAGTCTCTCTATAAGGACTGAAAACCCCTGGCTAAAGGCTAACCTCAAAGGGAGGGCTCTGTCTTACTAAAATTTGTGGATTCCCAGTGCTTGGCAGACTGCCTGGTACACAGTAGACCCCCAATAAGTGTTTATTAGATTCAATTGAAATATTAAGACAGCTCAGCAGTTTGTCAAGTTATAAATACAGGAGTATGAGAATTACTTTGTGAGCTGTTTTTAAATATAGTAATTTGTGAGCATAATTGTATTTCATGTGGTAATTCACAAAGTTAAGCCCAGCACTTCCTAGTTCATCTTAAAGCTATTTATTCAAGCAACTCTTGATTCTATAACAAAAACTACCCACATTATATCTGAATTTTTCTCAGCATACGTGCCCATCCACAATGGTCTTTCAAAACTGGAATTATCCAGGCCACACCGGAGCATAGAATCAACTTGGAATTAGCCATTTTTTTCCATTTTATTATTTCTTCCCCATATTGGCTGCAGTTGTATGAATTACAGATTTTTATCTCCCTCAGATTTTTTTGCTTATGGAGTGGGGTGACTGATTTTGGCGCTTTCTCTTTTACTGCCTGTCTGACGTTAAAAATCCTATCAATCGTTCAGAAACTAATCTAATTCATTTCGAGAATAATGTTGTGAACTCTATTTACAGAATCCAAAGCAGTAAAACTTCTAATGCTACGTGAAACAGCACCACCTACTGGCAATGTTGTCACATTACATCATCTTATCCTCAGCCCTGAAATCCCTAACTCTCTCCTGTTGAGAAACTGACAAATAGCTTCACAAACAGAACCTGTTTAAAATACTTCAAATAGAATAAATTTCTTACTCTGTTTTACCTTCATGGAAACTATTCCTTGCTAACTATTTTTGTTAAGAAAGGAAAATATCTGATCCCCCTTTTTCTAGGACCATAAAGTTGTGAAAGGCAAGTTTCCTTCAAACCTAACATCAGGTGGGTCCAAACCATGCACGTCACATCTCTGTGTTAAATGGGTTCAGCAGTACAATTCTTTGTATAGCAAATGTACTTTCTACAAAACACCAAAACTAGCTTTAATAATAACTGCATATGATTTTTTTCACTGTGACCATTTATTAATTCCTGACCACAGCATTCATTCAACAAATAATTTTTTTTTTTTTTTTTTTTGAGATGGAGTCTCACTCTGTTGCCCAGGCTGGAGTGCCGTGGTGTGATCTCAGCTCACTGCAACCTCTGGCCCCTGGGTTCAAGTGATTCTCTTGCCTCAGCCCCCCTCCCCCAAGTAGCTGGGATAACAGACACGTGCCACCATGCCCGGCTAAAAAAAATTTTTTTTTTTTTTTTGTATTTTTTGTGGAGACAGGGTTTCACCATGTTGGCCAGGCTGATCTTGAACTCCTGACCTCAAGTGATTCACCTGCCTCTGCCTCCCAAATTGCTGGGGTTAGAGGCGTGAGCCCCTGCACCTGGCTACATTTAAAAAATATTTACTGATCACCTAGGCTTGAGAATACCACAGTGAACAGCATGCATCTGGTCCCTGCCCACACAGAGCTTACAGCTGAGGTGACAGAATAAACCCATCCAATGCTGGATTTGACTAAGGAAACAGCTGTAGAATCACAGAGCAAGGGTACTAGCATAGTCCACAGGAATTCAGAGACAACCTTATCGCAGGCACTGTGGGTGCCCCACCCATTCCCAGGACACACTGAGAGTTACTTGGTGCTTCAGTAGATTGTTCTCATCTTATTCTTGGTTTCCCACATCGAACACCTGCATTGCTCTGGCTGAGGATTTCTGCTAGCCACAAAATGGGCAAGCTAAAAGTACCAGGGAATTAAGCAACCCTCAGCCAGTGAGGGACGGGAGTTGGTGGATAGACACCCTAGCTCCCTTGCCGTTCAATAGATAATTCTGAAGTGTATTCCACTCAGGCTCTTAGAAAGTCCCTGGCCGGGGCGCGGTGGCTCACACTCGTAATCCCAGCACTTCGGGAGGCTGAGGTGGGCAGATCATGAGGTCAGGAGTTCGAGACTAGTCTGGCCAACATAGTGAACCCCATCTCTACTAAAAATACAAAAATTAGCTAGGTGTGGTGGGGTGTGCCTGTAATCCCAGCTACTCAAGAGGATGAGACAGAAGAATCGTGTGAACCAGGAGGCGGAGGTTGCAGTGAGCCGAGATTGCGCCATTGCACTCCAGCCCAGGTGACAGTGCAAGACTCAGGAAAGAAGAAAAGAAAAGCAAAGAGAGAAGGAGGGAAGGAAGGAAGGAAGGAGGGAGGGAGGGAGGTAAGGAAGGACAAGAAGGAAGGAAGGAAAGAAAGGGGGAAAGAGAGAGAGAGAGGAAGGAAGGAAGGAAGGAAGGAAGGAAGGAAGGAAGGAAGGAAGGAAGGAAGGAAGGAAGGACAGACAGACCCCAGCAGAATGTGCACAATTCATTGTTAACAGGATTGTTGGGATTTCAACAGGCTTGGTAAATGACATCCATCTTTCTCACAAATGTTGTGAGGCAATTAAGAAATCTGACCAAAGAATAAGGCGGCTATGAGAGTAGATATCAAATTGTTAATATTGAAAAATGTGGCAATGTCTCTAGTCAAGTAGATCACATCGCACTCAAGAATTAAACTGCTGGTCTTTTTAAATTTTTATTTATTTTTTTGAGACCGGGTTATAAGACTGGCTAATTTTTGTATTTTTCATAGAGACGGGGTTTCACCATGTTGCCCAGGCTGGTCTCAAACTCCTGAGCTCAAGCAATCCATCTGCTTCAGCTGCCCAAACTGCTGAGATTACAGGTGTGAGCCACCGCGCCCAGCCACTGCTTCTCTTTTGAATCCCAAGTAGCACTGGACTGGGACAAGCCTCTGAAAAACAGGACCTGCCTCTGGTGCATTTATGACAAGGAGGATCAGAGTGGAATGCAAGCTTCCAGAAGACAGGCTCCTCCCAAGAGAAAAAGGGAAGAGGCCGAGTCATTTGGTCACAGTTATTCCTTCCACATTCACCAGTCAGATAAGTGACTTATCCTCCAGAAAGGAGCAAGGAAGGGGCATTAAAAACACCAAGGAAGGGACCTAGAGTAGGCACTATGTCTGAGCCTAAGAGGAACACTCATCATCCAGAAATCCTAGACTAGTGGAGCTCCCTCCACAAGAATAAAACCTCAACAGTGGGGAAAAGGGTCCCCACCACCACACACTCCATCTCATGTCAAAATTTTTAAGAGAGTTTTGCAAGTCCAGTGATTCCCTCATACCGCCATTCAACCTAATAAATGAAAACAACATCTTTTGTAATTTCCATACTGTCAACACTCTTTCTGAGGGACATTGATCCCCAATTAAGAGAGCAGTAATCAGTTATATGAGCAAACAATAATCAATTATATGAACAATAACCAAGTCTCTATGGCATTAATAAATGGATTTTAGCCATGTAGTACCTACTTTTAAAAGGCACTTAAGAAAGGCTTCGCTTTTTTTAAATCGTTCCTTCAACATGTATATAACCCTTACTATATGCTAATACTGTGACATATTTATTTAACACTCACAATGACCTTACAAGTTGAGTACTAGTACAAGTTGAGTACCACTACTTACATGAGGAAACTAAGAAAGGCTAAGACTTGCTGAAGGTCACAGAGCTAATAAGAGTGAAGCCAGAACTAAACATTGGTGACTCTTTTTTTTTTTTTTTTTTTGAGACAGAGTTTCGCTCTTGTTGCCCAGGCTGGAGTGCAATGGCGCAATCTTGACTCACCACAACCTCTGCCTCCTGGGTTCAAGCAATTCTCCTGCCTCAGCCTCCCGAGTAGCTGGGATTACAGGCATGTGCCACCATGCCCGGCTAATTTTGTATTTTTAGTAAAGACGAGGTTTCTCCATGTTGGTCAGGCTGGTCTCGAACTCCTGACCTCAGGTGATCCGCTCGCTTCAGTCTCCCAAAGTGCTGGGATTACAGGTGTGAGCCACTGCACCCGGCCCACCTTGGTGACACTTATGCCAAAACTCATGCTCTGAAGTACTATCCAATCCTTCCCTCTAATCATTAAGCTAGATGTTTGTCTTAGGAGGTCATTCAATGTGTTTTAAATTAGAAATGCCAGTAGGACAACCAATTAATGAATAAAGCAAATTGATTCAAATATTCTGCTACATGAGTTATTGGCCCTCAAGTGCGCAAACCAAAATTTGCTAGAACAAAAGGCCAAATAAACTAGAAAAAGGAAGAAAACGTTTCCGTCATTTTTGACAAACCGTTTTCAAGTATCTTCCAACTTAAAATTGATCCTAGTAACTCTCTTTGAGGTTCTATTTATCCCTATTCTCTATATCAATGAGATTCTCTTATTTCTGTCATTTCAATTTTTCATAAATACCACTTGTAACATACATACAATTCTGTAAAAATGGTAACATACATGTAATTCATACTGCAATTACAGCCTCTTACTGCTTAGTTATTTGCTCATGTCTTTAAGTTCAGAGAAATTAGGGACATACTCCTAGCACCTAAAATAATACCTGACAAATATTAGGGGCTCATATAAACACTTACTCAAAATACTGATTTAAATGAATAAATAGCTTTCAAGTGTTTGACTCAATAAAATAAGACACTTACAGGATTTGTCTCTTTTGGAAATCTTAAAAGGTATGTTAAGTGAATCCGAAATAGATTAAAGAACTGGCTTTGTGGTCAAGTTTTTTTCTTAATGGAAATACATTATTGGACCTGGAGTAGACACTACATCTGAACCTAAGAGGAACACACATCATCCAGAAATCCTAGATATGGTGTTGAACACATCAACTCAATGTATCTTTAATTCCTCTTGTGGAGAAGATGAGTTTGTACTGTGTCTACTCAGGAAAGTTACAGCACGTAGATACTTTGGGAATTGCACGCATGGGGAGAAGGGTATGGATGTGTTCTGGTGTTTCAGTAGCAGAAGGTAGTAGGTTGTGGTTGCTCTTTTTAGTTTGCTCATTTGCCCAGCAAGTCTTCCCACTCCCTTCCTAAGGTAACATATTCTGTCCCTTCTTCTCCACCCCCCAACCACCGAGGATGATCACCCAACTCAAGCTGGCTGTTTATGGTGTCCCACTCCCCAGAACACATGATTGGTAGGTACAGGGCTTGACAGGAGACCCAATCAGGCCAGGGTCCTTCCTTGAGATTCTTCTGCTTGTAGCTAGCTGAGTCATAATGTGGAAAATTATTCAAAATCTGGATTTCTGATAACAACCTTCCTTGAAGCATGATGGAATAAAACCAAAGGCCCTGGTTCCTACAGCAATCCCTTCTTCTGTGAGAAAACCCCTCTTCTTGCCGAAGCCAGTTTGAAATAGGTTTCTGTCACCTGAAGCTGAAAAAGACCTGACTAATATACCAGGTCTTTGCCATAGTAGGATAATGTAACCTCCCTTTGTAACATCGGTTCTATGGAGAGATGTATTCAAGTCTCAGCAGCCCAAAAGCCCTCAGGAACTTTGTAAACAGTCTCCAGTAAGTTGAGGATGAGTTGAATTCAATGCATTCATAATGCTGACCACAAGAGGGCGCCTAAGGCACTCTTCAAAGGCCACTCATGCCCTATGTAAAGAATCCTAGGTTCTATTAGGTTGCTAAATCCTTCCATTCTAGATTATTCCATAAGCACTCTGGTAGTTACAATGTAGCCTTCAGAGTATCATGCACATAATGGTCTTCAGTGAATGGTCAAATCACCGAAACACTAAACAAATGTGAAAAGATGATGTCTGGTCATTTCTTACAGGATAACAAATCAACCAGCAACATGTTCAGGAAATTTAGTCAAATTAAAATGCTCTATGACAGCTGAGATCAGCAAACCCCTATTATGCATTCATTAAATTAACCTGATTATCTTCCCTGTCTTCAAGGCAAACAGAACTTTACATTATTTTTAAGTTGTTTTCCCTATTGACAACTTAAGGTCACAAGTTCATGTCCCTGTCTCTCAACCAGGTTTAATGTCCATCATCTGGCACAAGAAGTCTCCTCAAAGCTTGCCTTCAGTTTCCAGACCTCCAACACATAAAGTCAAAACCAAAATACACTACATCTTACAGATTCTTTGAATTACGTTTTAAGGTGAGCTCACGAAAATGGAAGGAAAAGACCTCTTGGGTAAAGTACAAGGCTCCTACTACCATAATAAGTTTCGTGAACTTTCTTTATGAAGAAGAGTTCTTCCCTCTTGTCTCTCCTTTGGTAGTAAAACACCATCACATGTTACATTCCATTCAAAGCCAGCAATTTTCCTTTTGAGCACTTGGCACACATTTTGTAATTTTATATTTCTATTTAATTGTTTATTTTTCTCTCCTACTCCACAGTTATCTATCTCCATGAGGGAGGAACTATATTTTGTACTACTATGTACTTAGCACCAGCAACAATGACCAGCACTCAGTAAATATTTATGTAGGCACCCAATAAAGTTATTGAATGAATAAACAAATGAGAGTGTCGAAAGTATGTCAATACAGAGAATTACCATAAAACAAGTGCAACTATTTATCAAGATACAATCCATGTCATGATAATAATGGAAGGTACAGAAAACAGTGTCACATGCCAACCCTCTTTGGTTGGTAGAAAAGCCTTAGTATATTAGTCTGTTCTTGCATTGCTATAAAGAAATACCTGAGAGTGGGTAATTTATAAAAAGGTTTCACTGGCTCATGGTTCTGCACGCTGTATAGGAAGCAAGATTAGGGAGGTCTCAAGAAACTTACAATCATGGGGAAAGGCAGAGGGGAAGCAGGCACATCTGACATGGCCAGACGAGGAGGAAGACACTGGGAGGTGCTACACACTTTTCAACAACCAGATCTTATAAGAACTCATTCCCTGTCATGAGAGTAGCACCCAGGGGAAATACATCCCCATGTTTCACTCACCTCCCACCAGGCCCCACCTCCAACACTGGGGATTACAATTCAACGTGAGATTTGGGCAGGGACACAGATCCAAATCATATTGGTCAGACAGCCCAGGATCACTGGTATCCAACTCATCTCCAGCATATCCTCTCCTCTAACTAATACAGAGACTGACTACGAACTTCTGGATCTATTTCTGTCCCCACCAGAGTTCTTTCTAAACTCTCTTGGCCATACATGGATGAAACCTACCCTGGTCTCCAACCCTAAACAGGGTTCTTGTCCAGTCCATGTATTTCTAGCCACCCTCTCATCTGTCTTTTTCTCTCCTTGTTCTGAAAGAACACAAAGATAGATGTGTACCCGCCACCCCCCACCAAACCCTTTGTTCTGCTCTCTAATCTTTGCACATACCAGAGATTCCGTAAGTTCTGTGAGTACCTGCTTTTCTGCACGTACCAGAGATTTTGTAAGTTCTGAGGCAAGGTCACAAGACGTGTTTTAAGTAAGATAAACTCTTGTTGCCATAAACCTGCTCTCCCGCCTCAAAGGTTGAACCGAAATATCAGAAATGGCGGGAACCAATCATAGTTAGCCAAATTGCCTTGTTCAAACACTAGCCAATCATATATCTGATTTGTATAATAACTCTATGCCCACTTTTCTTAGACTATATAACACTGCTCGGAGCTCAGTGGGGGAGCTCTCCTGCCCGTCTCGTTTCACGAGCGAGGGAGAGTTCCAGGTTCGAACCTGTAATAAAGATCCTTGCTGCTTAGCTTTGACTCTGGACTCTGGTGGTCTTCTTCGGGGAATAAACGGTCTGGGCATAACAGTTCTATTCACTGTTTCCTGGTCATCTCTGTCAGATATTCCTATTTTTGTTAACGGTTCAGCCAAGTTCCAGCTTGTCTTCTGTCTAAAAAGTCCTTTTTCCCACAAATTAGTATATGTGCAGAAATATCTGCATAGAAGATGGAAACTGCCCACAACAAAGGGGATACTGAACAATGCTTTACTGCCTCTGTACCTGTTAGGGTTATTTAACTTTAAGGAACAAAAATTAACTCTGGCTGATTTAAACTAGAAAGTAACAGAAGTAATTCATAGAATCAAAATTTTAAAAAAAGCTAAAAGCGGTGGCTCACACCTGTAATCCCAGCACTTTTGGAGGCGTAGGTGTGTGGATTGCTTGAGCTCAGGAGTTCAAAACGAGCTTGAGTAACATAGCAAGAGCCTATCTATACAAAAACAAAAACAAAAAATTAGCTGGGCATGGTGGCGCACACCTGTGGTCCCAGCTACTCGGGAGACTGAGGCGGGATGATGGCTTGAGCCCAGGAGGTCTTGTGTGCAGTGAGTGGAGATCGCACCACTGCACTCCAGCCTGGGTGACAGAAAGAGACCCTGTTTCAGAAAGAAAAGAAAGAAAGAATGAAAGAAGGAAGGAAGGAAGGAAGGAAGGAAGGAAGGAAGGAAGGAAGGAAGGAAGGAAGGAAGGAAGGAAGGAGTCATGCGCATCCATGTGAAGAGACCACCAAACAGGCTTTGTGTGAGCAATAAAGCTTTTTAATCACCTGGGTGCAGGCGAGCTGAGTCTGAAAAAAGTCAACGAAGGGAGATAAGAGTGGGGCCGTTTTATAGAATTTGGGTAGGTAAAGGAAAATTTCAGTCAAAGGGGGGTTGTTCTCTGGTGGGCAGGCGTGGGGGTTACAAGGTGCTCAGTGGGGGAGCTTTTTGAGCCAGACTGAGCCAGGAAAAGGACTTTCACAAGATAATATCATCGCTTAAGGCAAGGACCGGCCATTTTCACTTCTTTTGTGGTGGAATGTCATCCGTTAAGGCGGGGCAGGGCATTTGCACTTCTTTTGTGATTCTTCAGTTACTTCAGGTCATCTGGGTGTATATACATGCAAGTCACAGGGGATGAGATGGCTTGGCTTGGGCTCAGAGGCCTGACAGAATGAAGGAAAGGAGGAAAGAAAAAAGGAAGGAAGGAGAAAAGAAAGAAAGGAAAGAAGGAAGGAAGGAAGGGAGGGAGGGAGGGAGGAAGGGAGGGAAAGAAGGGAGGGAGGGAAGGAAGAAAGGAAGAAGAAAGGAAAGGAAAGGGAAAAAAGGGGCATAGAATCAGGCTTCAGGGAGGATAGAAACAGCCGCTTTGGGGAGGATAGAAACGGCCGCTTTGAGGATCTGGGTAGCAGGAAATAATGAACAGGTTCTCTCTTCAAGATGCCTTCCACAAAGGCAATGAGTTCAGTCCATGTTCAGTCTTTATGGACACTTCACTCCAGATGCCAGTTCCAGAGAGAGTATCTGATTGGCCTAAAGTAGATCATTGGACCAACCCTTGGCTGGGGGTGGGGCACCTAGATTGACAGGCATCCTGTACAGTGCAGATAGAACGACGTCATGGGGCAGAATTGCTATCCAACCCTCTACTGTCTATCTTCACATTAGGTGAGCAGGGCATAAATTTTACCTTGTTTAATCCACTGTGATTTTAGGTCTCTGCCCCTTGCAGACGAATCCTAACAGATGCACCCATCTGAACCTTACTTATGGTTAGAACACAAGCAAGTATAGAAGCCAGCTGTGTTGAGGGGAAAGTAATCCCTCCTCATGGAAGTCAGGAGAGGAAAAGAGGCATTCTTCTCTAATTAGTAATAATTTCTGCCTGATCTGGCATAGGTATTGAATAATACCTACTTCATTCATTCTCTAGGGCCTAAGGACCATAGAATTCAAAGGGTCCATTGTTAGGCGCTCCATATGAAGAGACCAGCAAACAGGCTTTGTGTGAGCAACAAGGCTGTTTATTTCACCTGGGTGCAGGCGGGCTGAGTCCGAAAAGAGAGTCAGCAAATGGTGGTGGGATTATCATTAGTTCTTACAGGTTTTGGGATAGGCGGTGGAGTTAGGAGAAATGTTTTGCGGGCAGGGGGTGTATCTCACAAAGTACATTCTCAAGGGTGGGGAGATTACAAAGAACCTTAAGGGTGGGGGAGATTACAAAGTACATCGATCAGTTAGGGTGGGGCAGAAACAAATCACAACGGTGGAATGTCATCAGTTAAGGCTATTTTCACTTCTTTTGTGGATCTTCAGTTGCTTCAGGCCATCTGGATGTATACGTGCAGGTCACAGGGGAGATGATGGCTTAGCTTGGGCTCAGAGGCCTGACATCCATGAACTTAGATGGGGGAAAAAAGTTACATCTTTATTTTCACTAACCTCTGAAATTTAAAATTTGTTTCAATTAAGAATTTACACCGGGCGCAGTGTCTCATGCCTGTAATCCCAGCACTTTGAGAGGCCGAGGCGGTGGCGGATCACCTGAGATCAGGAGTTCAAGACCAGCCTGGCCAGCATGGTGAAACCTTGTCTCTACAAAAAAATACAAAAAAATTAGCTGGACGTGGTGGCAGGTGCCTGTAATCCCAACTACTCGGGAGGCTGAGGCAGGAGAATAGCTTGAACCTGGGAGGTGGAGGTTGTGGTGTGCTGAGATCACGCCACTGCACTCCAGCTTAGGTGACAAGAGCAAAACTCTATCTCAAAAAAAAAGGAATTTAGGCAACATCCAGGAAGGAGTGTTTACAACTCATTGATTACAACTAGTTACAGATTTGTTTCTTCTCCACTCCCACTGCTTCCCTTGACTAGCCTTTATTTCTTTTTCTGCTTTCTTAGACGGAGTCTCGCTCTCTCACCCAGGCAATCTTGGCTCACTGCAACCTCCACCTCCCAGGTTCAAGCAGTTCTCCTGCCTCAGCTTCCCAAGTAGCTAGGATTATAGGTATGAGCTACCACACCCAGCTAATTTTTTGTATTTTTAGTAGAGACAGGGTTTCAGCATGTTGGTCAGGTTGGTCTCAAACTCCTGACCTCAAACGATCTGCCCACTTCAGCCCCGCAAAGTGCTGGGATTACAGGCATGGGCCACCATGCCCAGCCAACTAGCCTTTAAAAGGCAAAAACAAAACAAAGAATTTAGGTAATGAACCAAGTATTATAGTATTGGCCAGAACCTGTGGCTTATTCAACCAAGTAGTATCATAGGTTTTTTTGTAACACTTTATAGTTGCAGAAGATATCATAAAAAGTATACACTCATCATTATTTTCAAATTACAGTAGTTCTTAGACCTACCTATGGACGTTAACATGTTACTGAGAAGCACACGTGTTACAAATTTTCTCTTTTAAAATATTTAAAAGTATTTCAGTATAATTGGTTTCTTTAGTGATTCTATTTATTTAATGTTACACATTGAAAAATATTTCTCTGAGCTTTATGGAACTAGTCTACGAACACGTGGCACAACAAAGGTTTCACCATGTTGCCCAGGCTGCTAATTTTTTATTGTATAGAGACAAGATCTCCCTACATTGCCCAGGCTGGTCTGGAACTCCTAGACTGAAGTGATCCACCCACCTTGGCCTCCCAACGTATTTCAATCCCTGTTCCACAAATAACCCCCTAAAAAAGGGGCAAAGGACATGAACAGGCACTTCTCAAAAGAAGACATCCATGAAGCCAACAATCATATGAAAAAAAAAAAAATTCTCATCATCACTGATCACCATCTCACTAAACCATAATGAGATTCTTTCTCACACCAGTCAGTATGGCTATTATTAAAAAGTCAAATAATAACAGATGCTGGCAAGGCTGCAAAGAATAAAGAACGCTCATACTCTGTTGGTGAGAATATAAATTAGTTCAGCCACTGCGGAAAGCAGTTTGGAGATTTTCAAATAATTTAGAACTACCATTCAACCTAGCAATCCCATTACTGGGTATGTGCCCCCCCCCCCCGCCCCCGCAAAAAAAAATCATTCAACCAAAAAAAAGACACATGGACTCATATGTTTATCACAGCACTACTCACATTAGCAGAAACATGGAATCAACCTAGGTGTCAATCAATGATGGATTGAATAAAGAAAATGTGGTACATAGACACCATGGAATACTTTGCAGCAACACAGATGCAGCTAGAGCCATTATCCTAAGTGAGTTAACACAAGAACAGAAAACCAAATACCGGCAGAGAGTGGTGGCTCACGCCTGTAATCCTGACAGTTTGAGAGACTGAAGTGGGCAGATTGTTTGAGGCCGGGAGTTCAGGATCAGCCTGGGCACCATGACAAAACCTTGTGTCTACAAAAAAAAAAACCCACAAAAATTAGCCAGTGTGGTTGTTGTGTGCTTATAGTCCTAGCTACTCAGGAGGCTGAGGTGGGAGGATCGCTTGAACCCGGGAGGTCAAGGCTGCAGTGAGCCATGATTGCACCACTGCACTCCAGCCTGGGTGACAGAGTAAGACTCCGTCTCTTGCCGGGTGCGGTGGCTCAAGCCTGTAATCCCAGCACTTTGGGAGGCCGAGACGGGCGGATCACGAGGTCAGGAGATCGAGACCATCCTGGCTAACACAGTGAAACCCCGTCTCTACTAAAAAATACAAAAAAACTAGCTGGGCGAGGTGGCGGGCGCCTGTAGTCCCAGCTACTGGGGAGGCTGAGGCAAGAGAATGGCGTGAACCCGGGAGGCGGAGCTTGCAGTGAGCCGAGATCCAGCCACTGCACTCCAGCCTGGGCGACAGAGCAAGACTCCGTCTCAAAAAAAAAAAAAGACTCCATCTCAGAAGACCATGCACACACACACACACACACACACAAACCACATGTTCTCACTTATAAGTGGGAGCTAAACTTGGGGTACTCATGGACATAAAGATGAGAACAATAGACACCAGGGACTACTGGGCGGGGGAAGAAGGCGGGAAGTAGGGAGGAGGGGATGGGTTTAAAAAACGACCTATTGGGTACTGTGCTCACTACCTGTATGAATGACGGGATCATTTGTGCCCCAAACCTCAGCATCACACAACATATCCATGTAACAAGCCTGCCCGTGTACCCCGGTATCTAAAATAAAAGTTGAAAATATTAAAAACCCTTTAAGGAATAAGATACATTGTTATTAACTATTAAAAAAAAAAAAAAAAGAATTTCTGCTTTTGTTTTTTTTTTGAGACAAGCCCTCATTCTGTTGCCCTGACTGGAGTGCAGTGGCCACTGTCACGGCTCAGGCTCACTGTAGCCTCTATCTTCCGAGCCCAAGGGATCCTCCCAACTCAGCCTCCAGAGTAGCTGAGACTACAAGCACCTGCTGCCACACCTGGTTATTTTCTGGTTTTTGGGTATTTTGGGTTTTGTTTTTGTAGAGACAGGGTTTCACCATGTTTCCCAGGCTGGTAATTTTTTATTTTGTAGAGACGAGGTCTCCCTGTGTTGCCCAGGCTGGTCTGGAACTCCTTGGCTTAAGCGATCTATGCATCTCGGCCTCCCAATGTATTTCAATATATTTGGTTTCCTTTGTGATCTTATTTATTTTATGTTATGCATTGAAAAATATTTTTTCTGAGCCTAAGCCACTGCACTCGGCCAACAATCCCTGTTCTGAGGGAAGTCAATACAAGACTTTTAGCTAAATGACATGATCATATTTGTCTTTCATAAAAAGAACTCTGGAAGCCTTCACAGAAAGATCTAGAGTTGGGGGAAATTAACATGTCATACAAGGCTCTCTGCGGCTGGCCTCCACATCCCTGTCCTGTCTCTTGTCCTGCCTTTCTCTCACTTGTATCTGACCTTCTGGACATCCGGGCTTCTCACTGTCTGCCATATGTTTCATGCTCTTGACCTCTCTGGGACTCTGAACATGTTCCCTCTGTTCTGAATGACTACCTTCCTCTTTCCCATAGCATGAGCTTCTGTAAAACCCAGCACACGTCATCCTGTCTTTGGAGCTGCTTACTCCCTCTGTCATATTCCCATAGCCATAGCACCTTGAACATAATCCAGAATAATACACAACACACGGTATCCCTTGTCATTCTGAGTACCTGTCTCCCAGCTAAGCTGTTGCTTCTGCTGTCCTGGGGTCTGTAGGAGTCGTCAGCCAGTCCTCCTTGATCCATCTCCTCTCATGCTGGTTTTGTTGCTAGCACAATTCATCCCCTCTTTCTTTGATTACCAAGACTCAGTCGCCATTGCATGCAGATGTATCATATCGCTGTCCCCTTTTGCTTGGGTCACCAAGCCCTAGCAAGATAGCCTGGGTCCTCCTCATTGTGACTGCAAGGCAACCCCACCCCAAGTTCTCTAGTCAGGGTCCTGGTCAATTTTATGCCCCTGTGGGGAACTCTTCTGTGCAGCTTCATGTGCAGAGGGGGTGGGTGGGCAGGGGTATACGCTGGCTACACCTGCCACACTACCACTCATGCCCTCCTTCAGCTGCACCATATTAGCAAGTGGGCTAGGATAGAAGGGCTCTTGTCCTTCTGCCATGTTTATGCTCATTTCATAAATGAGTAAGTGGGGCTTATAGAGGACAGTTTACTGGCCCAATGTCATGTAGCTACTAAATGGAAATCCAGTTTTCAGCCTAATGGTGTTTAAGGCCAGAGCCCAAGCTCCTAACATGGACCTACTATGTGTCAGACACCATGCCATGAACTGGAAATACAAGGAAAACTAAGATACAATAGCTGGTCCTGCATTGCTGGGTCTGCTAATGATACAAAGTACTATTTTTATGCTGCTGCTGCCTGCAGTGATATTTCTGTGAGGTGAGGAACAATAATTTATCCTTTGAAATCTCCTTGATAACTACTCACTCATCAGCAATGTCATTTACTGCAAAGATCACAGGACTTATGGTCTAAAGCTTCTGGTTCTAGCCTCCTCTGCTACCTATTAGTAATCAGTTCAGTGTGGGCCTCCATTTCCAATCTGAAAAAGAATAAAATGTGTGCACTGATAAGCTCACAGGGATTCATAAATTTCACAGACTTGAAAACATAAGGCCCAGGCTCAGTGGCTCACACCTGTAATCCCTTTTGCATTTCTACAAAAAAAATACAAAAATTAGCTGGGCATGATGGCACATGCCTGTAGTCTCAGCTACTCGGGAGGCTGAGGTAGGAGGATCATTTGAGCAAGGGAAGTTGAATCTGCAGTGAGCCACGATTGCACCACTGCGCTCCAGCCTCGGTGACAGTAAGACCCTGTCTCAAAAAAAAAAAAACTTGAAAGCCTTCAATATAAGGTTGAGGATTATTGTTAATACCAATCTGAAGTCACGTTGCATATTCTCCCACTAAGGTTTTCAAACCTTTTTATAAATAGTTATAATCAGTTCATAATAATTTTTAAAAGTAAAGGGCAGTAGTGGTTCCTAGTGGGAGGGGAATGGCAGGAGAAGCAAGGAACTGAGCAGATGAATACAATGCCATTGTTATTGTTCTGGCTCTTGAGTTGATTGTGGTTCCACAGGTGTCTGATTTATTAGTATGCTTCTGAATTTATATCTGTGTTATAAGGATTCTTTTTCATATATTAAATATTGAGTAATAAAGTGTTTGGATTTTTAATTTTAAAAGTAAGGCTTTATTGGGGGAAAAAAGCTGCAAAGCAAGAGGTTAGAAATGTGGAAACAATCTGCAGGGGAATTCTTGTGTTTGGGACTCTTGTATGAAGGGAACTTAAAACCACACAGACTTTATGGGTGGAGGGGGATGAAAGCAACACATCTACCTATTAATTTTTAAAACTCAGATCCTACCAAATTTCAGTCTTAGAACAGAGTTTCATGCCCACTTTACACGAAAAAATCTATCTGTCTTTGAATTGTAGGAAACCATTTATTTCTTTTTCCAAAAAAGATATCTCAGCTAGTCTAGAGATAACACATTTGTCGTAACGATAAATTTATTTGGAAGAACAACTGGGCTTTACGCAGGCCATCTGGAGAAGACAAATGTTTCATGGAAGCATGTGGGAAATTTCACTGACAACATATGTAGCTAAATGAACTGTCTTTGGCATCGCGGAAAGAAGAAAATTCCATTACACACAAGGAAGGTATTTCAACAATCACCTCAGAGTAAATATACATTAATCTTCTAATTTAACTAAAACATATGTAAGGTGAAACTATGTTCCTCTTCCATGTACTGACAACTAAACATATAGCCTCTGCAGAGAGAGGCATTTGGTTCAACTCCACAGGGACACCTTTGAAATCACTGTATTCATCTGCACATGTTTAAAGAAATGTGTCTTCCTGCAACTCCCCCTGCCTCTGCACACCTTCCACTCCCCTGAACCCTTGTGTGATGTCATGGAAGTGTGGAAGAATATTAAGTAGGGAATCAAGAGAGATAGTACTACCCCTGTTACTCACTCAGAGACCTCAAACCAGCCACATGGCCATTTCATGTAGTTTTATCACCTATAAAATGAAGGAATAATTCCTTCTCTAGTTACATCACAGGGGTTTTCTGAAGACACTATTAACACCTCATATAAGCATAATAGTTTACAATTTGATAAGTGTTTTAAACAGATTGTTCCATTCATGTCACAACAACTTTATCCCCATTTTGTAGATAAGAAAATTAATGCTACATTAGGGAAACAGTAATTGCTACAATAAACAAAACAGTCAGTGCTTAACACAATAGGGGTATTTCCTGCTCATCTAACTGTGTACTGAGGGTGTTCCTGGTTGATGCGCAGTTTTCCTCCATGAGGTAATTGAGCCCTGGCTCCTTCTGTCTTGTGGCCCCACCAGACCCTACAGCCTTGGAGTCTCCTGCCTCGAGCTGGCAGACAGGCAGAGAGGTTGGAGAAAGCACACCTACTTTTTAACAACCTCATGCTGGAAGTGACCCAAATGACTTTCATTTACGTCTCATTGGTGAGAACAGTCAATGCCTCCACCCAGATGCAAAGGGTATTGCAAAATGTAGGCTCTCGCTGGGTGGCTGCTTCCCAGTGATAATGCTGTTCTGTGGAAGCGGAAGCATAAATTTATGGTGAACAGTTAATTACCTCTGCCATGACAAAGCAGTTCTGCTATTAACTCAAGGCCACACAACTAGTAGATAGTCTATTAGCTAGCTATTTCTGCATAGCAAATTACCATGGACTGAGTAACTTAAAATAACACACAGTCTGAGCCAGGAGTCTGGACATGGTTTAGCTGGGTTCTCTGCTTCAGAGTCTCACAAGGCTGTAGTCAAGGTGTTGGCCTGAGCTAAGGTCTCATCTAAAGGCTTGCCTGGAGAAGAATTCATTTTCCCACTCAAATGGTTCTTGGCAATATTAAGTTCCTTGCAGCAATAAGATTCATGACAGCTTTCTTCTTCAAAATCAGCAATGGAGATGGTGGAGGGGCTGAGGGAGCAGAAGGTTCTGGAGTGATATATAATATAATGAAAGTTTAAGGGCAGCATCTCCTCACCTTTGCTATAGTCTACCGATTAGAAGTAATTCACAGGTCTGCCTACCTGCAAGAGAAGAGGATTATATAAAAACGTAAACACCAGGAGGGGAACCATGGGGGCCACCTTAAAGTTTGTCCATCACAATAAAAAACTCAAACCCAGACTTGCTGACTACAAACCCAATGTCCTTTCCATTTAATCATTTGTCCATCTTTGGACTCCACAGTTCTAATCTGTAAAGTGAAGATAATATGTGCATATATCATACCCAGTTATTACGAGGAATGAATAAAATAGTGGATGTGAATGCACTCTACAAGCTGTAAAGTACTCTTGTAAATTTAATGGTTTTTTATTTTTATTTTATCCCCTTGCCTATGATGTTTTCCTACTCTTCCTGACCATCTAAATCCTGTTCTTCCCTCAAGGAATATCTCAATGCTACCTCCTCCATGAAGCATGTGTATCAGTTGGGATGAGGTTCAAATGATGGCTCAAATAATTTTGAAGCCAGAGCTGACAATACAAATATCCACAAAATCACTGAGGAGCAAGACATCTTCCAGATCTCTAACCTAGAGTATGTTCTCTATTCTCAAGGCCCAAGATAGCTACTAGAGTTCCAGCCGTCACATTCCCAAACCAGACAGCTAGAAAGAAAAAATACTTTTTATAGATACTTCTCAAAAGTCTTCCTTAAGACTTGGATTCAAGTCCTTTTGACCAGAACTAAATCCCATTCCTATACCTGGCTGCAAAAGAGCCTGGGAAATACAGTTTCTAGTTGGGTATGCTAACATCTTGAGTAAATGTAGGGTTCTGTTACTAAGCAGAGGAAGACAATTAATTTGAAGAGAGTAAATAGTCTCAGCCATAAGATGTTATTTATTTATTTATTTATTTATTTATTTATTTATTTTTGAGACAGAGTCTTGCTCTGTTGCCCAGGCTGGAGTACAATGGTGCAATCTCGGCTCACTGCAACCTCTGCCTCCCAGGTTCAAGTCATTCTCCTGCCTCAGCCTCTCGAGTAGCTGGAACTATAGGTGCACACCACCATGCCTAGCTAGTTTTTGTATTTCTGGTAGAGTCACAGTTTTACCGTGTTTGCCAGGCTGGTCTCAAACTTCTGACCTCACATGATCCACCTTCCCCAGCCTCCCAAAGTGCTAGGATTACAGGCATGAGCCACCGCACCAGGTCTCATAAGATGTTTTAGAAATATCAAGTATACACATCTACCCAGAGGAAAGGGAATAAATAAAAATATCAATAATTTGAAAATAGATTTGTAGAGAGCCTAGAATCATAAGCCAAGGAATTAGATTTCACTTGTTATCTAATAAGGAACAGTGACATGATGAAAGGGGTGAGTTAGGAAGCTGAATGTAACTGTGGCTTCAGACTTAGGAATATTAGTTCTAAGACTGTTATGATCTAGCAAGTGATGAAAAGATCTGAATGTTACCTGAATAGGGATGATGGAAGAATAAAATTAGAGAGATATTTTAAAGAAAAAAATTCAATGATGTAGACAGGGCAGGAGAGAGGACAAAGAAGCCAAGCGGGTGGAGAGAAAACGAGACAGGAAAACCTAAGGCGGTACCATGTCAATAGAACAGGAGGAGCAAGGAGAACTCTGTGGCTGACTGCTAGAGTTAAGGAAGGCAAATGATGAGGCCTGGCAGCAAACTTGAAAGCCATAGCAGTGAAATATTTATAAGAGAAATAATTTAAGTGGCACCATCTCCTACAACATAGGCAAGCCTTGGCTGGGCAAGACACTCAGGCTCTGTGGAGCTCAGTTCTCCTCATTTGAAAATGGGGATAATGATCCCTACTTTGCAAGATGGGAGTTCCTGGTACACAGAGTAAACAATGGCCATTACACCTAATTTTGCAACTAGAAGGGGGAATAGAGGCACACTGGCACTTGACGGCATGCCCGCTGTGTGACCTAGACACATCCACCTGTTAGAGCAGCAGGTAGATGAAGTTCCTTTCTCTTCCAGAAAATAACATGAATCTACTAGCTTTAATATAATAGAAAGCCCAATCGTGGGGGATAACCAAAAAGTAACAAAAAGTTTCCTTGTTTGAACTCAGTATTCTCGAAATGCCATCCACCTTTACCAGCCATCTGCCAATCTGGGACACATGCATGTACCAGGCCGGGGCTGCATCCCACCTACCCACCACTCCTCCTGAGGAACACCAGTAGCCAGCCTCGGGAGCCAGCCTAACTCACCAGTTATGCCCTTGGCCTGGCCCCCTACCTCAAGAGGCTAGGGACAGCTAGCCCAAGACTAGAGAAGGGACTACAGATAACAGATCCTGCCCCAAGACCACGCCAGCAGACAATCTGAGGTTGCCCAAGACAAGCCACCATACAGATAGGCGAGGCACCCAATGTGGAAAAACAACATTCATTCCTGCCCAGATAGCGGGTTGTTGGGAAAGGGTCTGCTTCAGTGAGCACTGATTAAATGAATGAATGAATATCCCTCAAGTTTTCATTAAGAAAGATGGGCTACAGAACAGATTTATCAGTGAAATATTTTGAACTGCTGCCAGCAGATCCACTCTCTTAATTTCATCCATAAATATAATGTGACAATAGCAGAACAAGATCCTCAGAATTGGAATTTATCAGAAAGTGTAGAGAAAGAAATTTAAACGTGTAACCATGTAGCGATGCTTTGCAATTTCCCATCACAGAGAAAATCTGCTAAGAGGACATGGTTCACTTTGTTAGCAGAAGTTGAACTTCTGGCCTAAGACTCAGGTTTATGTTTAGAAAACTGAATTTCCCCTTAATGATGTAACCAATTACATGATGAGACCACTTTAGAAGGAAATAATATCAGTACTAGAAAAGAAAATGCTTCTTGCTCCAAAGTAAATCTGATAAGAATTCACAAATCTACTTGGAAATGCCACACTTAAAAAAAAAAAAAAAAGTCTAATTTGGATGTCACCTCAGTGATGATTATGCCTTTGTTAGTTGAGTGACTTGTGCTGCCCAGATACATGACTTTGATCCCAAACTACCTCCACACAGTGTTTAAAAATAGCAAACCCAGATGAACTGAGTGTAGGTAACCCGAGCCAGACATGCGCTAGAGCCACACTATAAATAGAAGGAAAGAGGATCCAGAGAAAACAAGGTCAAAGAAACAACCAAAATGCTTTTTTAATACGGACTGATTCTCTTTCCAGAGACAATGAGAAAATGGGTTACTTCCTACATTGTTTTATTGAAGGCTGACATGATTTGCGCAAGCTCCTGAATTCTAAGAGTAGTGTTTCTGTGAAACAGTATCGCCTCCAAACAGCGGTGTATGTTCACGGAAGAAATGCACTGCTGGAATTTTCACCTGCTCGCCTCTCCCTAAAAGAGGGCATGCAGCATTGCGAAACCTCTAACTACCAGTATTTATGAATCCCTTCATAATTCGGTTAGAGTTAATTTTCCCTTTTATGTTCAGATTTGAGAGTGGTGTGTTCTTTGCCAAAATTAACCACTCTGCAGCATGAAACAAATGTGTGTGTTTAGCTTTGAATATGGGGATTTCTTTTGGGTTACAGGGAGTAGAATCAGTTGTAAATTAGCAATAAGAGATATTCACAGCCTCAAATGCTCTGTTTTTCTCTATCTTACTCCTTCTGGAAAGTCTTCCTCCAGTTCCTATAAGTTTGCAATACTCTCCCTGGCTGTCTTTCCTGGCACTGACCAAAGAAAGTGTACTGTACAGCTCCTGGAAGAACCCATGCACTTCTGAGGCCTCTATTGTCTGGGCAACACCCAACAGTGGCTTCTCTGCCTCAGACATGAGTGTAGCAGCAGGTGGGAAACTCCCAAAGGCTTCTGCACACAATTGCCTATCTCAGCTAGTGTCCAGTTTAATTAAGTTAATATTTAATTTAGCTTAATAGACATTAGATTCAATAAACATTCAACAAAGTCTGTTGTGAATATTTTATATTTAAATCATTAAAATTAGGTCCTACAATAGAGAGGGGAAGAATCTCTTAAAGTAACGTATTTCTTGCTCTAAGGCTGTGTTTTAATGTCTGCTTCGCAGAGCCTCAGGGTTTAATAAGGTGCATTAGAGACTATCAATAGAAGCAGAAGGATGAGGTCAGGAGTGCGAGACCAGCCTGGCCAACATAGTGAAATCCCATCTTAACTGAAAATACAAAATGAGCCAGGTATGGTGGCGGGCATGTAATCCCAGCTACTTGCGAGGCTGAGGCAGGAGAATCGCTTAAACCTGGGAGGTTGCAATGAGCCGAGATCACGCCACTGCACTCCAGCCTGGTTAACAGACCAAGACTCCGTCTCAAAGAAAAGAAAGAAAATAAAAAGAAGCAAAAGGAAACCAAGTCAATGGAGCTCTGAGTCTTTGGAACCTCATCACTGATTCAATCAAAGTATTATGTAAGATTTCACTGGGGAAAAACTTCTATAGACAAAAAAAGAAAATATATGTGTGTGTGTGTGCACACATGCAGACATACACACATATGTATGTATAGATATGTACATATATATACTGTAAATATATGTTTATAAAACTATTCGTTTTAGGGCTATTTCATTTGCAACTCACTATAGCTGTAAATTCAATTAACTAATTGCAAACCCAATTCACCCTAGCTGAAGTATGTGGAAAAGATTGTATTAACTATTGTATCTGGAAAGTCAAAGGGTTTTCTGGCTCCAAGCACTGATGAATGAAGAGTATCAAGCTATATCATCAGAATGGGTCTCTCTCTTTTTTCTCCACTTTCCTCTGTGCTGGCTTCATTCTCAGAAGATATTTTCCTTGTGGCAACATAGATGGCTCCCATGATCTCTGGATCTGCATAGTTCTTACTATTTACAATCTAAGAACCTATCTCTCTGTGTCCTTATTGCTCTTTCAGAAGGACTCTGCTTGACACTCTTAGATAATGTGTCCACTCTTGAGCCAAAAGAAGGTCTCTAACCAGCCAGTGTTGGGGCATGTGCCGACCTCTGTGGAAGGAGAAGATGCTTGCCCAATAGTATAACACATCAACAAAAGAAAAGAATACATGGAAGATGAAAGGTAACACTTACCGCTTACATCACTGAAATAAAGCAGGACAACTTTGCTTCATGGTAATATCAGACCTCCATTTTCAAAATGAAATTTGACGGCATAGCCCAAAATATACTAACATTCTTTGTTTATTAAAGCCAAATTGAAATTCACTCAGTGTATTAGTTTTGCTCTCACACTGCTATGAAAAAATACCTAAGACTGGGTAATTTATAAAGGAAAGAGCTTAAACTGACTTACAGTTCTGCAGGGCGGGGGAAGCTTCAGGAAACTTATAATCATGGTGTAAGGGGAAGCATGGTAGCAGCTTCACAGAGTGGCAACAAGGAGAAGTACAGAGCAAAGTAGGGGGGATGCCCTAATAAAACCATCAGATCTCAGTCGGGCATGGTGGCTCATGCCTGTAATCCCAGCACTTTGGGAGGCTGAGGTCAGGAGTTGGAGACCAGCCAGGCCAAAATAGTGAAACACTGTCTCTACTAAAAATACAAAATTACCTGGGTGTGTGGCACACACCTGTAATCCCAGCTACTTGGGAGGCTGAAGCAGGAGAATCGCTTGAGCCCAAGAGGCAGAGGTTGCAGTGAGATGAGATCACACCATTGCACTCCAGCCTGTGCAACAAAAGCAAAACTGTGTCTCAAAAAAAAAGATAATAAAATAAAACCATCAGATCTCATAAGAACTCACTAATCACAAGAACAGCATAGGGGTAACCATCCCCATGATTCAATTACCTCCCACTGCGTCCTTCCCATGTCACACGGGGATTGTACGAACTTCAATTCAAGATGAGATTTGGGTGGGGACACAGCCAGACCATATTATTCTATACCTGGCCCTCCCAAATCTTATGTCCTCACATTTCAAAACACAATCATACCTTTCCAACAGTCCCTGAAAGTTTGAACTCATTCCATCTTTAACTTAAGATTCTTAGTCCAAAGTCTCATCTGAGACAAGGCAAGTCCCTTCTACCTATGAGCCTGTAAAATTAAAAGCAAGTTAGTTACTTCCTAGATACAGTGGGGATACAGGCATTGGGTAAATTCACCCATTCCAAATGGGAGAAATTGGCCAAAACAAAGGGACTATAGACCCTATGCAAGTCTGAAATTCAATAAGGCAGTAATTAAATCTTAAAGCTTTAAAATAATCTTCTTTGACTCCATGTCTCATATCCAGGTCATGCTGATGAAAGAGATGGGTTCCCACAGCCTTGGGCAGCTCTGCCCCTGTGGCTTTGTAGGGTACAGCCCCCATCCTGGCTACTTTCACAGGCTGTTTTTGAGTGCCTGTGCCTTTTCCAGGTGCATGGTGCAAGCTGTCAGTGGATCTACATTCTGGCTTCTAGAGGATGGTGGCCCTCTTCTCACAGCTCCACAAGGCAGTGCCACAGTGAGGACTTTGTGTGAGGGCTCCAAACTCACATTTCCCTTCCACACTGCCCTAGCACAGGTTCTCCGTGAGGGCTCCACCCCTGCAGCAAACTCCTGCCTGGACATCCAGGCATTTCCATACATCCTCTGAAATCGAGACAGAGGTTTCCAAACCTCAGTTCTTGACTCCTGTGTACCCACAGGCCCAATACCACATGGAAACTGCCAAGGACTGGAACTTGCACCCTCTGAAGCCACAGTCTGAGATCTACCTGGATCCCTTTTAGCCACAGCTGGAGTGGCTGGACACAAGGCACCAAGTCCCTAGGTTACACACAGCAGAGGAGCCCTGGGCCCAGCCCATGAAACCATTTTCTCCTCCTAGGCCTTGGGGCCTGTGATGGGAGGGGCTGCCATGAAGGTCTCTGACATGCCCTGGAGACATTTTGCCCATTGTCTTGGTGATTAACATTGAGCTCCTTGTTACTTATGCATATTTCTGCAGTAGGCTTGAATTTATCCCCAGAAAATGTTTTGTTTTGTTTTTTCTATTGTATTGTCAGGCTGCAAACTTTTCAAATTTTTATGTTCTGCTTCCTCTTGAACCCTTTGCTGCTCAGCAATTTCTTCCATGAGATACACTAAACCATCTCTCTTAAGTTCAAAGTTCCACAGATCTCTAAGGCAGGGGAAAAACATGCCAGTCTGCCAGTCTCTTTGCTAAAGTATTACCAGAGTCACCTTTGCTCCAGTTCCCAACAATTTCCTCATGTCCATCTGAGACCACCTCAGCTCAGACTTTATTGTCCATATCACTATTAGCATTTTGGTTAAAGCCATTCAGCGAGTCTCTAGGAAGTTCCAAAGTTTCCCACATCTTCCTGTTTTCTGAGCCCTCCAAGTCTCTAGGAAGTTTCAAACTTTCCCAAACTGTTCCAGCCTCTGCCTGTCACCTAGTTCCAAATTTGCTTTTACATTTTCAGGTATCTTTATAGCAGCACCCCACCCCTGGTACCAAGTTACTGTATTAGTTCCGTTTTCATGCTGCTATGAAGAAATACCCAAGACTGGGTAATTTACAAAGGAAAAATGTTTAATTGACTTACAGTCAATTACAGGGCTTGGGAGGCTTCAGGAAACTTACAATCATGGCAAAAGGGGAAGCAAACATGTTCTGCTTCACATGGCAGCAGCAAGGAGAAGTGCAGAATAAAGGGCGGTGGGAAAAGCCCCTTATAAAATTATCAGATCTCATGAGAACGCACTCACCAGCAAAAGAACATCAGGGAGGTAACTGCCCCCATGATTCAATTACCTCCTACTGGGTCTCTCCCACAACACATGGGCGTTATAGGAACTACAGTTCAAGATGAGATTTGGGTAGGGACATAGCCAACCTATATCATTCAGAAAAGTAACCTGGTTATTAAAAGAGACTGTGTCTTAAATATGCATGCTTATTTGTGCAATTTAAAGAAACATGTACAATTGAAAGTGAAGGTTGAATAAAAGATATACTCTGCAACCACAAATCAAAAACAAAAATAAAGGCCATGCATGGTGGCTCCCACCTGCAATCTCAGCACTTTGTGGGGCTGAGGCAGGCAGATCACTTGAGCCCAGGAGTTCAAGACCAGCCTGGGCAACATAGTGAGACGCCATCTCTACAAAAAATACAAAAATTAGCCAAGCATGGCAGCACATGCCTGTGGTCCCAATTACTCAGGAGGCTGAGGCAGGAGGATTACCTGAGCCCAAGAAGTTAAGGCTGCAAGTGAGCCAAGATAATGCCAGTGCCCACTCCAGCCTGGGCAACAGCCAGTGGCATGATCTCTTTTTCCCCTTCCTCGAATACTTCAGTCCTAAAGCCATCAGTGGGCAGAGCAAGGTGAGCCTCCACACTGGTGATGGGAAGCACTGGTGGCACAGAGCAGGGTCTGTGCATGGTGGAGCCTGTGCATAGTGAGAACATCCTCAGAAGAAGGCTGCCCAATGCAGGGCATTGGAACCTAAACAGGTGAGGTGACAGAGCCTGCATTAAGTGAGGAGGATATCTTCATTGGGAGGGGACAGCCTGGTGTGGGGAGTCAAGCCTAGAGCGGTAATGGGAGGATCATGAGGGAGTGGCCCCTCCTGTGCAGGGAAAGAAAGGCATTCATGGAAGGAAGTGGTTCTCCATAAAGTAGACACTAAGTGAGGTGAGGAAGGCATCTATATGGGGAGAGTGCAAAGCCAATGAGACTAGTTACAAAAATGTAAATATATCAAAGATAGGGAACCAGGCTTCTCAGTGTTTGAGAGGGGACTTACAAATATAAAGAGGGAGAAAATTAAAATGAACCTGTAATATTGGATTGGAAATGGACAGTATGGGGGAAACCACTCCCATGATTAAATTGTCTCCTACCAGGTCCCTCCCACAACACGTGGAAATTATGGGAGCTACAATTCAAGATGAGATTTGGGCGGGGACACAGCCAAACCATATCAGATACCTGTGTAGTTTCAAAGTATCTCCCTCCAAATGACCCATTCACTAATGAAGGAGAAAAGAGTAAGTTTACCATGGAAAATCCAGGCAGACACCACCTATTATGTGCTGGACTGTGTAGCCCCCAAAATTTGTATGTTGAGGTCCTAACTCCCAGTACCTCAAACTGTCACTGTTTGGAGATAGGGCCTTTAAGATGGTGATTAAGGCAGAATGAGGTCATATGCATGGGCCCTAATCCAATATGACTGGTGTTCTTATTAAAAAAGGAGATTAGGACATAGAAAACACACAGACCAGGGGACAACCGTATGAGTACACAGCAAGAAGACGAAGTGAAAGGGAAAACCCTTTTTAAAACCATAAGATCTCATGAGGCTTACTCACTACCAATCCAATCACCTCCCACCAGGCCCCACCTCCAACATTGAGGATTACAATTGAATATGAGATTTGGGGTAGCAGGACACAGTTCCAAACCATATCACCACCTTTATCAAGCACCCAGAGTACTGTGCTTCCGTCATGGGGCAAATCAAAAGTATGCACCTCCTGATAGGATGCAATGAAAAGGGCACCGAGCATCAATCACTTCTTGTTTTTCCTGTCAAAGATGCATAACCTGGAACTAACGATGAGAAAACATCAGAAACACCCACATTAAAGGAACTGCTAAAAAAATGCCTGGCCTATGATTCTCAAAATTGTTAAGGGCATGAAAGTCAAGAAGGATTGAGGAAAGATCACAAATTTACCTGTTATTTGGCAAATATTGATCAAGCATATAGTGTGGCGGGAGTGTGTAAAACTAACAAATAATGTTCAAAAATAAGTACTAATGGGAAAAAAGCAGGATGGGGGATAGGGAGTGGCAGGGGCTGCTCTTTTAGGTGGGATGGCCAGGGAAGTCCTCTGAGGAAGGGATATTTGGGCAAAAAAATGAAGAAAAAGGAGCTTTGCAAATATCTAGGAGATCATTCCAAGCTGAAGTAGCAAGTGCCAAGGCCCTGAGACATAAAAATTCATAGTGGTTTCAAAAAAGAACAAAAAGGCCAGAGTACTGCAGGAGGTTGAGCCAGGGAAAGCATGATAGAAATCAGGCTAGAAGGCCGGGCACGGTGGCTCAAGCCTGTAATCCCAGCACTTTGGGAGGCCGAGACGGGCGGATCACAAGGTCAGGAGATCGAGACCATCCTGGCTAACACAGTGAAACTCCGTCTCTACTAAAAAAAAAAAAAAAGAAAAAAAAAAGAAATCAGACTAGAAGACTGATCAGTGATCAGATGGTATCAAGGCTTCAAATACTGGGGTAAGGATTTTCATCTTTATCCTCTGTGGAATGGGAAGCCACTGAAGAGTTCTGAAAGTGGGAGCAACATGATTCAATCTATGAGTTGAAATTATCACGCTAGCTTCTATTTACCAAAAAGACTATTTGGGGAACAAGAGAAGAGGCAGGGAGATCCATTAGAAGAGTTACCATAGCTCAGTAAGAAATGATGATGGCTTGGGCTAGGGTGGTGATGCTGGGGAAGTGGTAAATGGCTCCAAAGTAAGAACAGGGGGCATTTCAGAGTCAAAAAGGTCTGCTATTATAAACAATCCTCTCCTATTTGTTTTTTTGTTTGTTTGTTTTGTTTTTCTCCACGGTATGGGGATTGGGAAGGACAGTACATGTACAGAACAAGGAATCACCTGCACGTTTTCTGACTTCACTGGAGAGCACTTAGTCATTCTCCAAGGCACACTCATGTCCTCCCTTCTACACACCCTTCCACCCAACATTAATCACTTCTCTACACTGCCACAGCACTTTGTTCCTGGGCTGGAAAACAGAGCCTCGCCACTTCCTCTTGTGGTTAGTGGTGTTTGTCTCCACTTCCAGATTTTTCTAAGCTCCTAAATGGCAAGTTCCTGTCTTGGGCAGTGAAGAGCCTCAGGACTAACAGAGCCTGAATTATAGTATGTATTTTATAAAATATGTGTAAATGTCTAAAGAGGATAACTGTTAAACAGAAGCAGTTTCCAAAGAGAGCTATTGGAACAAGGAATTTCCTAGCTGAAGCTATGGTATTTCATTCATCACTCCATTGGTTAACCAAAATATCTGGAGAACTGGCTGGATAGAACAGGATTTCCAGTCATTTCTCTGCTTATCCTAAAAAAAATTCTGGTTCTGCAGGAACAATTTCAGAATCTGCCTTACAACCAACCAGCACTAAAAATTCTTTCCAGTTAGGAAGTTTGACAGGTTCACTTGTGCCTGATTTAGCAACAGACATCAGGGCTGCCTGTATCAAAGAATGATTGCAATGAAAAACAGGCTTTGAACCAAGGTCAACCCCACAGGTGACTCAGCACATGAGCACTGTCACGTGTGCATTCCATAGGTGTCAGCTCCACTCCCGGCTCCTAGTCACAGAGCTTGATTCCATTGACACTATACTTTAGTTATAAAGGAAGTATACTTTTCTGTAAACTCTTTCAAAAGAATGCTTAGGCATTTACTATCCCAAACTTATATGAAAAAAGTTCAAAGCCACTCTAAATCCCCTATGATGTTTTCATCCAAACATGTTTCTTGATTTTGTTTTTATTTTCCACCTGCTTCAGTGGATTTCCATAGCCCAACGTTTTTGTCTTTGTCATTGTTGTGTCCTCAGACCCAGAACAGTATAGGAATTGTAAGCACCAAATATAGGTGTTTTCCTTTCTAAAGCTAGAGAAACAACGATTTGAAAACTTGTCCAACTCTAACCTGTGATCCCTAACTGATTTGTGTAATCAGCAAGGATATATCTTAACCAAGCCAAGACATACAATTGTCAAAGATTCTCAAAAAAGTTTAAATTCACCTATTTGGACAAGAAATATATACATTTCATCTTGAGAGGAGAAGAACTGGTTCTGCTCTTTCAGATATCCACTCCCTGATCTCAGCTTAGAGGGCAAAGGGATTTGAAATGTTTTAGGTCACCAAGATAGAGTATACATTTTTTATTCTCAGAGTTCTCCAAGACATCTTTTCCAGACATACAGCCAAGAGGCCAACAAGTAGCCAGAATTACTATATGTGTCTCACAACAGCAGGGCGTTCTCATAACAGGAATTTATGAGCATGGAGGGCCATCAAAAGCCTTGATGGGATCCTCAGCCTAGGCTGTAACATGTGCAACCTGAAAACTCACCACCCACCCACAATGCCAAGAACGCCACTGACCTGGTAGCTTCTTTCAGCTGACTTCCTGCTGTTGAGTTTTTGTATTCTCCACCAATACCAAAATCTTACAGTTTTCCCTGTGTTAGTCCAGATCTCCTATAAATCACTTTATCTTACAAAAACTTTCAGCAAAACATTTAATTTGCAAATGAACAGTAATGATTCTAAGGGAGAGGCTTTTCTCTTTATATTTAAATAATGGCTTTAATCTAGAGTAAAACACTCAGAGAAACTTCTTTTTAAATTTAAAGTTGTCTTCTTCTAAAACTTTTATTTTTAGCAACAAGTACTCACTCTCTTCCTATATGATAAAAGAAAATGATTTTGAATGCTTCCGTAACTGGCAAGAAAGTTAGGACTACTCAAGTCAAAGACTTGAGTAAAGACAAGATCGGTTCCCAGAGAAAAAAGCAGAGCAGAGAGCCCAGCAGTTGTCATTTACTTTGTAGGCATTAGCTGAACCAGGCAAACTTGAGCATTGCTTTCTAGAGCCTCAAGGGCCTAAGGGACAAACACCAAAATTGAAGTCCTGCCCAAGATGGGAAGTCTAACTAGAGTCTTCCTTTGAAGGTGAGATATCAAAGGACTATAACCTCTGTGTAAGAGTAAAGTAGAAACGGCCGGGTACAGTGGCTCATGCCTGTAACACCAGCACTTTGGGAGGCCGAGGCGGGTGGATCACCTGAGATCAAGAGTTCGAGACCAGCCCGACCAACATGGAGAAACCCCATCTCTACCCAGAAAAAATACAAAATTAGCCGGACATGGTGGCGCACACCTGTAATCCCAGCTACTCTGGAAGCTGAGGCAGAAGAATCGCTTGAACCCAGGAGGCAGAGGTTCCAGTGAGCCGAGATAGTGCCATTGCACTCTGGCCTGGGGAACAAAAGCGAAACTCCATCTCAAAAAAGAAAGAAAGAAGGAAATCATCCATCCCCTACTCTCAGATGTAAGTAAGGTAAATTGCTTGTGTCAAACCTTACTGCTAAGTGAAAGGGAAAAATAACTTTCCCCCAAAGATTTAGAACTACTTGGCAATTAAAAGGAATGAATTACTTATAAACACAACACGGATTTATCTAAAAATCGAACGCAGATCATTCAAAACTGCAATGGCTCACATTTGGATTTACAGGCTAAATTCTCACTATTTCCATAGCCCAATAACCTCAAGCCAATAATACAGTTTAAAGTAGTACCAGACTGATAGTGCCCTAAAGCTGGGGTGGGCAAACCATATCAGGTGAAGAAACAGTAAACATTTTAGGCTTTGTAGGCCGTGTGGGTCACTATAGCAACTACTCAACTTTGCTTTTGTCATGCAAAAGCAGTTATAGGCAATATATAAACAAATGCTGTCTTCCAATAAAATTTTATTTACAAAAACAGACAGAGGGCAGGATTTGGTCTATAAGCTTTGGTTTGCTGAACTCTGCTCTCCAGGTCTAAGAGAAGATAAAATTCCATAGATGATAATTATGAAAATTCTCTAAACACACAAAGACTCTATGAACAAGAAGCAGCAGAAAAGATAGATCCAGACCCTCAAAAGATATGAGATTTTGGAGTTGTTGAGAAAAACATCAAATCAATAAGCATAAGGTACTTCAAAACTATATGAGAGTAATCACTTTTGAAAAAGAATTAGCTATAACTCTTACAAATGAGAAATAAGGCTGGGCGCAGTGGCTCACACCTGTAATCCCTACACTTTGGGAGGCTGAGGCAGGCGGATCACCTGAGGTCAAGAGTTCGCGACCAGTTTGGCCAACATGGTGAAACCCTGTCTCTACTAAAAATACAAACAAAAAATTAGCTGGAGGTGGTGGTGCACACCTGTAATCCCAGCTACTCAGGAGGCTGAGGCAGGAGAATCGCTTGAATCCAGGAGGTGGAGGTTGCAGTGAGCCAAGATTGTGCTACTGCACTCCAGCCTGGGTGACAGATGGAGACTCAGTCTCAAAAAAAAAAAAAGAAAAAACACAAAGGGAAATAAAGGACATTGACAAGATGACTGACCAGAGTTGCCTGGTACATATCCCTCCCTACCAACAAAAAACCCCAAAACAACAAATAAACAACTAACATTCAACTGTAGTGTCTGAAGGACAGCACTGGAGTGCAGAAAGGGACTGGGGAAATCCCTATGGAGCACAGAAGCCCAGGATGTCAGCAAAAGGCAGGGAGCTAAGCACCCTGCCCCGGCCACCCCATCTCTCCCATTGAGATTGGCTCAGATCCAGGAGGGACTTCCCCATATGGGGAAAAGGTAAGCAGAAGGCCCCCACCTGCCCGAACTGCCACTGCAGATTCCTGTAGTACTTACTATAGGAGAAACCCACAGTCCTCAAAAACCCTTAGCCCAGTTTGGGGAGCTGCTTGGAATTAACATAGCTGCATTACTCCAGAGTAGGAACAGAAGGTGTGCACTCCCCACCCTAATCTACCCCTGTGAGCCAAGCCACTGCAGCACTGTGCCATCTTGAAATTGGAACCACTGCTAGAGTCTGCTCTGCTCTGGGGTCCAGCAGTCACTGCATGTCTCCAGCCTTGAGTCTCTGCCATTATTTTACCAAGTCCACACAGATGGTTTCAAAACCACAACGCTGTCTGCTTGGAACATGGGGCCAGGAACAGCCACGACTTCAGCACTGCACAGTGGGAAAGTCAACCCTTGGCTGGCTGAACTAAATAGTCCAACGGACCTTCCTCCAGAAAGTCCCCCTTCTTGGCACTCCCCACCAAAGAAACAGCCTGACAAACCTGCCCCTGAGACAAGCCACCAAACTACTGCACACCCATGTCCCAGCTGGAGAAGCAACAAGGTGAACCCACCTCCAGCAGAAACACTCCTGGTGGACCTACCCCCAGGTTCACCAAGCATCTGTGTCCCTGCACCCATGGCCAGCAAAACTGCATGGAAAATTCACCCCCAGCAAGCCAGTCACCAAACCAACCAACCCACTGCACACTTATGCCTCTGGCCAGAGGAAAAGGTCAGTAGTCCCATCCCCACAAAGATACACCACTGCCACCATAGATTCTCGCAGCCTAGGCCACTGAAGTACCCGCAAAGATCATTAGCATGGATTCTAGCAAAAGAATCTTAACAGATTAATAGACTACACTACTGTGTCCACCCAGAACCAAGGCCGACTCAACTTACTGATGGACATCATATGACTCACCTACAGGAATGACTCTACCTACCAAAGGTACTCCATAAAATTGGAAGAGGCAATTGTTTCAGCAGATACACAGGTATCAACATAGAGATACAAGAAAACGAAAATGCAAGGAAACATGACACTTCCAAAGGAACATATTAATTCTCCAATACCAGCACCCCCCCCAAAAAAATTTACAAGATGCCAAAAAAGAAATTCAAAATAATGAGTTTAAGAAAACTTGGTGAGATGCAAGAGGATATGTATAGACAATTCAACAAAATCAGGAAAACACTTTGTGATCTGAATAAGAAATTTAACAAAGAGATAGATAGAATAAAAGAAACAGAAATCCTAGCACTTAAGAATTCAATGAATGAAATAAAAAAATATAACTGAGACCTTCAACGAAAGACCACAGCAAGCAGAAGAATTTCTAAACTTGAAGACGGGTCTTCTGATATGACCCAGGCAGGCAACAACAAAAACAAAAGAATAAAACAGAATGAAGAAAGACTACAGGATTTACAGGGCATCATAAAGCAAAATAAAAATTCACCTTATGAGAATTTCAAAAGGAGAAGCGTATAAGTCCATTTTGCATTGCTATAAAGAAATACCTCAGGCTGGGTCATTTATAAAGAAAAGGGGTTTATTGTTGTACAAGAAGCATGATACCTGCATCTACTTTTGGTGACAACCACAAGAAGGTTTTACTCATGGTGAAGGCAAGGGGAGCCAGCATGTCACATGGTGAGAGAGCGAGCAAGAGAGCAATGGAAGGAGTGGCATGCCTTAAGCAACCAGCTCTTGTATGAACTAATAGAGTAAGAACTCATTCATTACCACAGGAAGGGGACCAAGCCATCATTCATTACCATGGAAAGGGGATAAAGCCATTCATGAGGGATTACCCCCACTAACCAGACACCTTCCAATAGGCCCCACCTCCAACATTAGTGGGGATGGGTCACATTTCAACATGAAATTTGGGGAAGACAAATATCCAAACTATAGCAAGAGATGGGAAAATACATAGAAAACCTATTTCATAAATTAATAGCTGAAAACTTCCAAGGTCTTGGGAGGCATAGAGACAGTCAGATCCAAGGAACTCAGAAATTCCCAAATAGATTCAACCCAAAAGGTCCTCTGCAAGGTGCATATAGTCAAATTGTCAAAAGTCATAGACAAAGAGAATTCTAAAAACAGCAAGAGAAAAATGTCAAGTCACATATAAGGGAATTTCCGCTAGACTAATAGCATAGTTATCAACAGAAACCTTACAGGGCAAAGAGAATGAGGCAACATAGTTAAAGCGCATTAAGGAAAAAAAAAAAATGCCAGCCAAGAATACTATACCCAGGAAAGCTATCCTTGAAAAATGAAGTCCACAAACCCTTTCCCAGACAAGCAAAAACTAAGGGAATTCATCAACACTAGGCTTGCCTTAAAGTAAATGCTTAAGGGAGTTCTACATCTGGAAGCAAAAGAATAATAACCACCATCATGAAAACACATGAAAGAACATGAAAGCATAAAACTCACTGATACACCAGATATACAAAGGAGAAAGAAAAATAAATCAAATCTTATCACCACATAAACCACCAAACTTCAAAGATAAATGATAAGAGAGAAAGAAAAGAACAGGGGCTATACAAAGCAATTAGAAAACAATTGACAAGATGACAAGAATAAAGTCCTCACCTATCAATAATAATCTTGAACTTAAACAGATTAAATCCCCTAATCAAAAGATATACACTGGCTGAATGGATTTTTTTTAAATGACCCAACCATGTACTGCCTACCAGAAACTCACTTCACCTGTAAAATACACATAAACCAAAAGTGTAGGGAAAGAAAAAGATATTCCACACAGAAACCAAAAGTGGACAGGAGTAGCTATAGTTATATCTGATAAAATAGGCACTAGGTAAAGAAAACTATTTTTTTAAAAAAGGGACAAAGGGCCAGCTATGGAGGCTCACGCCTGTAATTCCAGGACTTTGGGAGGCTGATGTGGGTGGATCATGAGGGCAGGAGATCAAGACCAGCCTGGCCAACATGGTGAAACCCCATCTCTACTAAAAATACAAAAATTAGCTGAGCATGGTGGCATGTGCCTGTAATCCCAGCTACTCAGGAAGCTGAGGCAGGAGAATTGCTTGAACCCGGAAGTCAAAGGTTGCAATGAGCCAAGCGCACCACTGCACACCAGCCTGGCAACAGAGTCAGACTCCGTCTAAAAAAAAAGACAAAGAAGGTTATTATTCACTGATAAAGGCATAAATTTTGCAACAGGATATAACAATTGTAAATGTTTATGCACCCAACACTAGAGTACCTAGATATATAAAGCAAATATTATTAGATCTAAAAGGAGAGATAGACTCCAGTAAAATAATAGTTGGGGACTTCAAGACCCCACTCTTAGCATTGAAGAGATCATCTAGGCAGAAAATCAACAAAGAAACATCAAATTTAAACATACTACAACCAAAAGACTTAGCAGACATTAACAACATTTCATTCAACAGCTGCAAAATACACATTCTTCTCATCAGTACATGGAACATTCTCTATGACTGACCATACATTAGGCCACAAAAAATGCCTCAACACATTTTTAAAAACCAAAATCTCATCTAGTATCTTTTCTGACCACAATGGAATAAAACTAAAAATCAATAACAAGAGGAACTTTCAAGCTGTACAAATACATGGAAATCAAACAACATGCACCTGAATGACCAATGAGTGAATGATGAAATTAAGGAGAAAATTTAAAAATTTATTTAAACAAATAAAAATGGAAACACAACACCCAAAACCTATAGGATACAGCAAAAGCAGTATTAAGAGAGAAGTTTACATCAGTAAACACATACATCAAAAAAGGTAGAAAGATTTCAAATAAATAACAATGCACCCCAACAAACTAGAAAAGCAAGAACAAACCAAACCCAAAATTAGGAGAAAAAAACAAATAATAATATCAGAGCAAATATAAATGAAATTGAGACCAAAAAAATGCAAAAAAAAAAAAAAAAAAGGATGAAACAAAGAGCTGCTTTTTCAAAATAATAGACAAAATTTGAAAAGGAATAGCTAGACTAAGAAAAAAGAGAAATAACCCAAATATATAAAATCAGAAGCGAAAAAAAAAAGACATTACAACTGATAGCACGGAAATACAAAGGATCATCAGAGACTATTATGAACAACTCTACTTCCTAATTTCTGTTAGAAAAACCTAACAGAAATGGATAAATTTCTGGACACATACCACCTACCGAGACTGAACCAAGAAAGAATGAAAAGCCTGAAGAGAATAATTACAAGTAACCAGATTGAACCAGTAATAAAACATCTCCCAATAAAGAAAAGACCAGGCCCAAATGACTTCACTCCTGAATCCTACAAAATTATTTTAAAAGAACCAATATCAATGCTTCTCAAACTATTCCAAAAAGTTGAAATGGAGAGAATTCTTCCAAACTCATTGTTTGAGGCCAGCATTGCTCTGATAATACAACCAGACAAAGTCACAGTAAAAAATAGAAAAGTATAGGCCAAAATATCTGATGAACAAAGACCCAAAAATCCTCAACAAAATACTAGCAAACCAAATTCAACAGCACATAAAAAATATACAACATGATCAAGTTGGATTTATCCCAGGAATGCAAAGATGGCTCAATATATGTAAATTCATAAATGTTATACATCACATCAACAGAATGAAAAACAAAAACCATATCATTTTTTGGCAAAAAGAACAAAGCTGTAGGCATCACACTACCTGACTTTCAAAATATGCTACAAAACTATATTAACCAAAACAGCATGATACTGGCATAAAAAAAAAAATAGGCTAATGAAACAGAATAGACAATGCAGAAATAAATCCATGTACTTAAAGCCAACTGATTCTTTACAAAGCTGCCAAAAACATGCAATGGGAAGGACAGTATCTTCAATAAATGGTACTGGAAAAACTAGGTATCCATGTGCAGAAAAATGAGACTAAATCCTTAGTATAAAAATCAACTCAACACAGATTAAAGACTTAAATGAAAAACCCAAAACAATGAAACTACTAGAAGAAAATAGGGGGAATATTTCAGGACATTTGTCTTCTTTAAAAACCCAAAACTATGAAACTACTGGAAGAAAATGGGAGAAATGTTTCAGGACATTGTTCTGAGCAAAAAAAAATATTAATTAGACCTTAAAAGTATAGGGAAAAAAGCAAAAATAAACAAATGGAATCATATATAACTAAAATGCTTCTGCACAGCACAGAAAACAATAAATGGATTAAAGAGACAACCTGCAGAATGGGAAAAGATTTTTGTGGGCTAATCATCCGACAAGAGAATTTTTTTTTTTTTAATAGGCTCTCACTGTCACCCAGGCTAGAGTGCAGTGATCATAGCTCACTGCAGCTTCAAACTTCTGAGCTCAAGTGATCCTTCTGTGTCAGCCTTACAAGTAGTTAGAACTACAGACATGCACCACCATGCCCAGCTGATAAAAAAAAAAAAATTTGTAGAGGCAGGGTCTCACTGTGTTGCCCAGACTGATCTCAAATTTCTGGCCTCAAGCTATTCTCTCACTTTCACCTCTCAAAATGGTGGAATTACAGGCATGAGCCACTGCACCTAGCCACTGACGAGAGATTAATATCCAGCACATACAAGGAACTAAAAAACTCAAGAGCAAAATAATAATAATAATAATCTGATTTTAAAATGGGCAAATGATCTAAATAGACATCTCTCAAAAGAAGACATGCATATGATCAAGTTTACAGAAAACGTTCAACATCATTAATCATCAAGGAAATGCAAATCAAACCCACAATGAGATAGCATCTCACCCCAGTTAGAATGGGTATCATAAAAAAGACAAAAAAATAGCAAACGCTGGCAAAGGTCCAGAGAAAGGGGGACTCTTATACACTGTTGATGAAGATGTAAATTAGGACAGCTGTTACAGGAAACAGTATGGATGTTCCTCAAAAACTAAAAACAGAACCACCATATGACACAGCAATTCCAGTACTGAGTATTTATCCATAGGAAAGAAAATCAGAATGTCAAAGAGATATCTGCATTGCCATGTTTATTACATTATTTACAGTAGCCAAGATATGGAATAAACCTGTGTCTATCAACAGATGGATGGATAAAGTAAATGTGGTGTATATACACAATGGAATACTATTCTGCCATATAAAGAATGAAATCCTGTCATTCACAGCAACATGGCTGAGGCTGGATGACAGTAGTGGTTAGTGAAATTAGCCAAGCACAGGAAGATAAATACCACATGTTCTCACTCATATGTCGATGCTAAAAAATTTGATCTCATGGAAGTAGAGAGTAGAATAGTGATTACTAAAGGCTGAGAAGGGTAGGAGGAAGGGGAGTATAGGGAGAGATTGGTTCACAGATACAAAATTATAACCAGATAAGTGAAATAAATTCTGGTGTTCTATATAGCATTGTAGGGTGGCTAGAGTTAACAATTTATTGTATATTTTCTTTTTTTTTTTTGAGACAGTCTCACTCTGTCGCCCAGGCTGGAGCGCAGTGGTGCGATCTCAGCTCACTGCAACCTCCGCCTCCCAGGTTCAAGTGATTCTCCTGCCTCAGCCTCCCAAGTAGCTGGAATTACAGGTGTACGGCATCATGCTCAGCTAAATTTTGTATTTTTAGTACAGACAGCGTTTCATGTTGGCCAGGCTGCTCTCGAACTCCTGATCTCCGGTGACCCACCCGCCTCAGCCTCCCAAAGTGCTGGGATTACAGGCATGAGCTACCATGCCTGACTTTTTGTATATTTTCAAATCGCTGGAAGATAGGATTTTGAATGTTTCCAATATAAAGAAACGGTAAATGTTTAAGGTGATAGATTTGCTAATTATGTTGATTTGATCACTACACGTTGTACACATGTATCAAAATGCCACACTATCCCTCATAATTATGCACAATTATCTATCAATTAATAATTTAAAAACAGGTATGCTAAGGCTGATGCTGCAAACACCAACAGTCTAATTAAAACTCTCAGAAATTATGTGCCATTAGTTCATTATATAACGTTCCAAAGTTTTTACAAGCCACAAATTAACTTAAATATTACTTAGTGTTTTACATTTAATATGAATAGCTGATGATATCTTTTGCAATTTCTTGATTTTCCTTACATTTTGGGCACAGTCACTATACATGAGGAAAGAAAACAACAAAACCAAAGGAAAGCCCTTTCCCTAGACTGCCCAATTTTGAAAAATAGGCCTGCAAGACAATGTTGTGGATGACTGAAATTATTTTATTGGAGAACAAGTGCTGATTCTGAATGAAAAGACACAGGATTGAGAAGTTACCATCCATCACCTATAAAAAGGGGTATGAATATGAACTGAGCTAATAAAGACATATGGCAAGTAGAAGACATTATGAGCCAATCTCCAATGCTTGCTTACAGCAGTAGTAATAATAATAAATATGTACTGATCATTAAAAAAGGAATGTGTAATAAAAAATAGAATTGGCCAGGTGCTATGACTCACGCCTGTAATCCCAGCACTTTGGGAGGCCAACGCAGGTGGATCACCTGAGGTCAGGGATTTGAGACCAGCTTGGCCAACATGGTGAAACCTTGTCTCTACTAAAAATACAAAAATTAGCCGGGCATGGTGGCGCATGTCTGTAATCCCAGCTACTCAGGAGGCCGAGGCAGGAGAATCACTTGAACCCAGGAGGCGGAGGTTGCAGTGAGCCGAGATCACACTACTGCACCCCAGCCTGGACAACAGAGTGAGAGTCCATCTCAAAAAACAAAAAAAGAAAAAATAAAGAAAATGTTTTGTTTTATGACTCTCTGTCCCTTTAATCCCATTATCTTAACCACTATTTTTTTAAAAAATCATATCTAGTATCAATCCACTAGAAACAGCTGTTAAAAAACAAAAGCAAACACACAGCTTTTGTGAAGATACTTATTAGGGCCCCTAGCAGTATCAATCCCAGATCCCAGCCTTGCCCCCAACACCCCCAACACCCTTCCCCACTTCCCTCCACCCCACCTCCACCCCTGGCCTATCCTCCCATCATAACCTACCCTTTTCTATCATGAAGCAGTTTAGGTCAATAGTGCCATATTGAAGGAAAAAAAAACGTGAGAGCAGCTTTGGCCAAGAGGCAGTCCTCATGACTACAATACGTTATTTGTACTCACAAGAAACCAACAACCCTTATCATGTACGTTAAAATATCAACAGAATGTGCAAACTGCAACATAGGCACTGAGATCATGCAAATCACCAAGACAAAGGTGACTATGCCTTGGAAAGTCTGTTGACGCAGGGAAACTTCCCCTGAGATTGTTCTTTGCCCCAGAGTGGCATCTGAAACTATTTCCCCTGCGCTCCAAGTGTATTTACTGTTTCACACACGGCTGCTCATCCAGTCCCAGAATGTGGCATATTTTAGAAATCCTTGGCATTCCTAGGACCTGCTGTCTAGAAATATGACCCCAGGACAAAGAATTGAAATAAAAATAGGGCAACCTTGAGGCTAAATTAATGAATGTATGCAAGGGTTCAATGAAAGCTCAGCTTATCTGATGAGATTTTTCTACCAAATCCTGCCTTCCCTTCATATCGCCTTACAATTAGGGAAGACTCAGGAATACTAAACTCTGGATACAGTATCTCTAAAGTGGGTATGGAATAATATTAAGGAAAGCAAACGTAAAAGGAGTTCTAAGGAGCATACACTAAATCTGAGCAATATCAGCTTTCTAAAAACATGGTTTCAACAACATGGCAATTCCTCAAGCAACCCGAAAACTAGTTGTGTAAATCAGACCTGGAAGACGAAAGTTCAGATAGAGACACTATTAGGTTATCTAGTGAATACATGATAGCATTGCTATTTTTAATACAGTGATCTTGGAAAGATACACTTTTCTGAGAACTGAGCTAATGAAATAAGATTTATTAATTCATGCCATAATTAACATAGAAAATTTTTTTTTAAGGCACTCCTTTTTCTGAGAAAAAATAAGACAAAAAGTCACCCAACATACATATTTGAATTTGCTAATTTTCAGTCAAGATCACTCCTAATAGAGTTTGTGGGGCAAAATTTCCCCAAACAACAAAGGGAAAGTAGGGAGAGTGAGAACAGAAGGTGGATGGCCATGAGAGTAACCTATTTGCAAGTTCTCTTTTGGGATGAAATCCAACTAGCTAGATAGATAAGAAGAGTATAAACTGATATATGCTATGCTAGGCCTACCTAGTTAGATATAATTGCCTTAATTCATCTGCAAAATAACTGTAATCTGTGATATTGCTCAAGGTGGAGTTCAGAGGGCCAGAGTCCAAATAACTAGACTAAAAAATAAGATTTAAGCGGGGGGAGGGGGGAGAGAGTCAGTGGCTCATGTTCTTGTTTCCCATTTGTTCCAGTCCAATAAAATCTAACTATGTCACTGAAATGAAAAACAAAAAACTTTTGTTTGTAATAGAAAATAATGTAACTTACTCAAAACCAGAAAAGGGGGGAAGGGAGGGAGGAATAATGCAATACACATTTAGAAATATAGAATTTATTTATATTCATAAGACAGTTTCACATTCTGTACATGGCTACCAGAACAGATGCCATACTCTCAGGAGTTCACAACGGCATTCTATTGCTGTCAAACATTGCTTATGCTGTGTGAGTTGGGGAAAACTTATTTCTCCCGCTAAAAAAAATTAAGGCTCAGTTTCCAAAAGGTAATTATATCAGTCATTTTTTCTGTTTAAGAGACTGGGAAAATTAGGGAATAAACCACAAAGGGGTGGAGGGTGAGGGGTAGCTCCGCACACTCTCATTCATTCATACTGAAGTTACTCAATGTGATTTTTTTTTTTTAAGGCTCCTTCTATCTGAAAATGTGTTTGGTTATAAAAACAAAGAAATCAGTAGATGGGAGGGGTACTAGGTATAGATCTACAGCATTCAAACAAGGAAAACTAAGCTCTTTGTTACCAGTTGCTGGCTAAAATGTGGTCTATGAGCTGCCTACATATAAATGCACACACACATTAACTTTGACTCACTTTTCTTTGGTGAAGCTTAATTCACCTGCAAAATAACTGTAATCTGTGACATTGCTCAAGGTGGAGTTCACAGGGCCAGAGAACTCCTGTGAAAAAGAATAGTAGTATTTCTCTTCCAACATACTAATAACACTAATTTATGTTTCCTTTTGACTTTCAGAGCAGGTGGCCACAAAGTTGTCCCTTTTCCTAAATACAATCCTCCATTATTCCTTTCAACCTTGCAGTAGACCATAACCATAATGGTCATCTTGCACTGATGTGTAATCTCACCATTTAAGTGACTGAAGAAAGTGGCAAGGCTAATTATAAAAAGAGAGTTTGGGCATTTTTGGAGAATTACCCTATCGATGAGTTCCAAACACACTTTATAAGCACTTTTTTCTATACAAATATTTCATTCAGTCAACAGTGACGCCATCATTTTATCAAAGCAGAATCTGTTTGAACTCAGTAAACCACCTTACAATCCATGGGGCTAATGTTACAACAACAACAAAAGCCAAAAAGGGCACCTGTAGGTTCTGCCTCTGGCATAAAGAGGTAGAGACAATCATTCTGTAGAAAAGATTCACAATCATAAAAACAAAACAGAAAACAAAGCCATTCCATTTCTAAGGGCTAGTTCTAGATCTAAAGGCTGTCAGCTGTCCTCTTAGCTGACAGATCCATTGCCCACAATCATCTTGCTGTAATTTTTCTGCTGCTCTTCCTTGAGGGTGTCCTTCACCTTTGCTCTCTTTAGTCCTCCATCCCTGCGAACAGAAAGACAAATACATAAAAGATACTTTACAGCAGTGATTTAAAAGAGTTAACTTAATAATAACATGCTGTATGATGCCATGACGCTTAGGCAGCTGGGATGAAATAAGGGAAAGAACACTGGATTTGGAAACAGGAAGACCCAGATTTCAGTCTCTGCCCTACCACTTGCCAAACATACATTGCTTTGAGGAAGCAACAATCTCTCTGATGTTTGGTTAAAATAAGTAACAATATCTCCAACTCAGTTTCTTTAGAAGTTAAGGGGTGGTGTATTAAATATTTGGATTGGCCAGGTGCAGTGGCTCACATCTGTAACCCCAGCACTTTAGGAGGCTGAGGTGGGTGGATCACGTCAGATCAGGAGTTCGAGACCAGCCTGGCCAACATGGTGAAACCCTGTCTCTACTGAAAATACAAAATTAGCTGGGCATGGTGGTGCATGCCTGTAATCCCAGCTACCTGGGAGGCTGAGGCAGGAGAATCGCTTGAATCTGGGAGGCGGAGGTTGTAGTGAACTGAGATCATGCCATTGCACTCCAGCCTGGGCAACAAGAGTGAAACTTCGTCTCAAAAAAACAGAAAAAAAAAAACAAAAATTGGATTGAAACAAGGATTATTAAAACTAGGATTATTTCTCTATATTGTTCCTTAAGGAAAACAAAATACTGGTTTTTCATCTACCTATGTCTTACTGGAAAACCATAGGAAAATTTAAAATATACACAGAAGAAACGGTAAGGGTATACTGTATATGTGTGGGTAAATTTCCTAAAGATAAATGATTATTTAAAAAAGATAAATCATTGTTCAAATATAACCCTATCTATGTTTAACAAGTTGTATTTTCATTCAAAGCACTATATTTCCAGCATTTATAATCTTTTACATTCCAAAACAGACTCAGAATAAAACAAACAACAAAATCACAAGTTGCATTCAACCAGAAGTGCCTATGTAAGCAGCATTCCTTCATTCAGAACCTGTAAATCTTTGAACTCTCTCCAGGGTGCCTGTCTGGGTATAAGAACTCTGCAGGCTTTTCCTTCTTTGGATGACACACAAAGAAACAAAGGAGTTGCTGGGAGTAGTTTGGACTACCATAGGTCACTATCTGGCTCCTAATCTAATGTTTTGGATTTTAACTGCTAGGAGAGCATGGGCTGAGAACTTGCTTACTTTATACTCTGTTTAATTTTAATCTAGTTAAGCATGCATGTTTACCAAATGCTTTCTGATGATGATGAATGATCATAGGTTAGCCAGTGAACTCAGTGCCATGAGGACAGAACTTGACCTCCATAGAGACACCTGCTTGAGACCAATGCAGTGCTCTGGCTTCTAGAGTCAAATCTAAGATGCAGCAATAAGTCCTCAACTTAAAAACAGACTGTGATCCACAAATCATCCAGGGGGTCAGTTGTGGGAAGTTTTCATGAAACAAGATGACAATTTGTTAAGTCCACAGAATTGTCCACATAAGCCTCTTTTATCCAAATGAGCTTCTTCTATTAACAGCACTTACCTGAATTCTGAATAGTGAGAAATAAGGCAACTAAAGAAATGAGAAAGGCCTTTCTCCTTTCACAAGATCCAAGCCCAAAACAGGCAAAAATTTAAGTCTTGAGCAATTTGACATCATTTTGTACAATTCTCCTTTCCAAGCACGCAAAAAACCTCATGCTGCCCTAAGTACTTAAACTGTGACTTGCCACCCCTAGAGACTTCAAAATTTTACCCAATTCCCCTTTGCAATGGCAGCAGGTCTTAGTTCTTAAGGAAAGGAGCAGCCATATGTAAGAGCCAGTTTAAGTTCATAAAATTATATTTTCACTCAATCTATGAAAAAAAAATCTAGATATGTTAATTCATATCCAATAGGTAAATGACAGATATATCTAGAAAGGCAATGAGGCCACTTTCTTTTCTTTAAGAGGCTAGGTAATTAAAAGTAATTTTATTGTACAATTGCATATGGCCTGATAAAAGGAAATTGGACAATTCTGATGATCATTTTTGACGGATTTAGTTCAGCCACTCTGATGGAGAGTCTGTACTTGGCTGACTCCCCTAGGTGGTTCTTGCCTCTCAAGGCTTTCTTCCCTTCCTCTGTGTCTGAGACTACAGACACTGACTTCAGGGTAGAAGCAGGAGGGTTGAGTGTCAGGTAAGACAAAGGGTGTGTAAAGAGTTTTAAAAACTGAATAAGGAAAAGGAACCCAGCTGCACATATGACCATGGGTTAAAGGACATCTGTGGACCAAGGTCGTTTTATATAGTTTTATGATGCTATGATTCTGTCATTTAGTTTAACATATTCCAATGTAGATAGTGTAATACAAATGTTTAGTCCTAACCTATGCCTTAGGACTAGTCAGTTTCATACTCCAGGGTGTATGGAACTCAAATCATATACCCTGTTAGTCAAGAACTCATACTCCAGGGTGGTCAGCCAGCATTTAATCAGAAGGCTGCCTTTCAGAGATGCCACTAATGGCTTCAGCTATCTTTATCTTTATTGCCCATCGATTTCTCAAGCTTTGTTAATTAGCATAACAAATTTTATTTATTTATTTATTTATTTATTTTTGAGACAGAGTCTTGCTCTGTAACCCAGGCTGCCGTGCAGTGGCGCGATCTCAGCTCACTGCAGCCTCAACCTCCTGCGTTCAAGGATTCTCAGGCCTCAGCCTCCCAAGTAGCTGGGACTACAGGTGTGCGCCACAGCGCTCAGCTAATTTTTGTATTCTTTTTGTAGAGACAGGGTTTCACCATGTTGCCCAGGCTGGTCTCAAATTCTTAAACTCAGGTGATCTACCCACCTCAGCCTCCTAAAGTGCTGGGATTATAGGCATGAGCCACTGCACCAGGTCCTTGCATAACAAATTTTAGAAATGAGTTTTCACTGTAGAAATTAGTGGCGTGTTAATTTGCATAATGGATATCAGAAACGGTTTACCTGGACACAATTAGTTGTATTCACACTATGTGAATGGATAAATATTTTAGTGATACTCCCCACCCTTGCATAACGGAGTACAGTAAGTCCTCCCTGAACACCATTGATAGGTTCTTAGAAACTGTAACTTTAAACAAAATGATTTATAACAAAACCCAATATTTTTTCTCATCAACATTATAAAGAAAGTACATGGAACAAAATGATGTTATATATTCAAGAACCTACTATAAAGTCATTTTGCTTAAAGTCACAGCCTACAAGAACCTATCAATGATGTGAAGTGAATGCTTACTGTATAATATCTAGCCAGCCCTTCTTCTAGAGGCAGACACCTTAAACCATCCTCTGCTGGTTCAGGAGGGTCCTTGGTTTCCTGGCTGACAGCCTAACTCAGATGGCCAAATCCTCCTCCTAGAAACATTGCTACAATTGCCTCAAATAAACTTTTCATGCAAAGTGTTTTTCAAACACCAAAAACGACAGCAGGAACTTTATTAACTGCATAGGACTTGAAGTATAGACTGTTTTGTGACAGACTGCTAATTTAACACCCTGTATGTAAATAAGAATCCAGTCTCCAGGCCAGGGAGTTCATGCCTGTAATCCTAGCACTCTGGGAAGCTGAGGCGGATCACCTGAGGTCAGGAGTTCGAGAGCAGCCTAGACAACATAGTGAAACTCCATCTCTACTAATAATACAAAAAAAATTAGCTGGGCATGGTGGTGCACACCTGTAGTCCCAGCTACTCAAGAAGCTGAGGCAGGAGAATTGCTTGAACCCAGGAGGCAGAAGTTGCAGTGAGCCCAGATTGCACCACTGCACTCCAGCCTGGGTGACAGAGAGGACTCCATCTCAAATAATAATATAATAATAATAATAATAATAATAATTCAACCTCCCACTATAATGTAGGTATAGTTAACCTTCACTGATATAGACTGAATGTTTTTGTCCTCCCCAAAATTCCCTAACTACCAATGTGTTGCTATTTGGAGACTGATCCTTTGGGAGGTAATTAGGGTTAGATGAGGTCATGAGGGTGGGGCACTCATGATGGGATTAGTGCCCTTATAAAAAGAAACTAGGACTAGAGAACATGCACTCTCTCTCTTCACACCTGCACAAAGAAGAGATCATGTAAGCACACAGGAGAATGCAGCTATCTGCAACACAAGAAGAGAGCCCTTATCAAAAACTGACCATGCTGCACCCTAATCTCAAACTTCCAGCCTTTAGAACTGTGGGAAAACAAAGTTCTGTTGTTTAAGCCACCCAGTCTGTGGTACAGTAACTCCCCCCTTATACAAGATTTTGCTTTCCATGGTTTCAGTTACCCACAGTCAACCTGGGAAAATATTAAGATATTTTGAGAAAGAGAGAGACCACATTCACAAAACTTTTATTAGTCAGTGTATTATTATAATTGTTCTATTTTATTAGTTGTTATTGTTGTTAATCTTTTACTATGACTAATTTATAAATTAAGCTTTATCATAGCTATGTACATAAAGAAAAAAACATAGTCTATATAGGATTTGTACTATTGTATTAGGAATTTACTAGGGCTCTTGGAACATATCCCCCATTATCCCAGGGGACTACTGTATTTTGTCTGGCAGCCCAAGCAGACTAATACATTCACCTACGTTCAATCTTCTTCAAACAAACAAAAACTAAAACCATAGTGATCCATAACTAAAATATTTCACTTATTTCCCTTCTTTCAAGTTGTTCAATTTTCTTATTATACAGTTATAGCTAGAGTTAAATATGAAAGAGCCTGAAAGTAGCCCCTTGCCTCCCAATGTCTGCCCTACCCACAAATCCATCCTCCCTTTCTTCTTCAGAAAAACAACCCTAAATGTGAGATAGGCACATGACCACCCAGAACAATGACTACGTTCCCCAGCTTCCTTTGCAGCTAGGTGTTATCACATGACTTGAGTACTAGCCAATGGATACAAGTACAAGTGGGATATACAACTCTCAGCTTGTGCTCTTAGAGATGGGTGTATCCTTTTTAAAATTCCTTCCTCATAGCCATTTGCTACACACAATGAGTAGAGTTGGAACAGCCATCGTGGACCATAAGAGAAGCACAAATTGAGGAGAGTAAAGCAATACAGATTGAGCTGTTACCAGCCTTGACTGGTTATGTTTAAGTGAGAAATAAACTTCTATCTTACTTAAGCCATTGTTATGTATAAACCACTATTACTTTCAGCTAAATCTATAACTAACTAGAATGATAAATGACATTATTACCAGTGACTCTTTTTAGTTAAAAAAAAAAAAGGTCAGGAACAGTAGCTCATGACTGTAATCCCAGCATTTTGGGAGGCTTAGGCAGGAGTTCAAGCCCAGGAGTTTGAGACCAGCCTGAGCAACACAAGGATACCCCATCTCTACAAAAAATTTTAAAATAGCTGGGCATGGTGGCAAGCACTTGTAGTCCCAGCTACTCGGAAGGCTGAGATGGAAGGATCCCTTGAGCCCAGGCAGTCGAGGCTACAATGAACTATGATCATGCACTGCACTTCAGCCTGGGTAAAAGAGTGAGGCATTCTCTTAAAAACAAAACAAAAAAAAGTGATAGTAGTTCTGAAAGATCTCTTACCAGGGAAGTTCAGTCAGGCCTCCTTGTATAGCAATAGCAGACTTAACCCTGTTAGCAAACTGGACTGCATCTTCTCCTTCCTGGTTAAAAACAAACAAAAAAAAATTACAAGAACATCTTAGTTTATCAAGTTTTTAATACTGTCTCATAATCATTTGTATTTGTTTTAAAATATAAGATTCATATTTCAGCTCAAATGCTTTCTATTCTTAATCAATCATAGCAAATATCATTTATTCTATCAAGAAAATGCAGTGCTGTATTGTTTAATTTTTTACCATGTGCATATATTTATCACGCTTTTTATTAGTCTTACCCAAGATAATATCTGTAGGTTCAATAAACCAAGAGCAATTGTAAAACCAACATGGAAAAGAATCTCTAAATATAAAATGGTTTGATTTAAAGGGAGCTAAATACATTATTTAAAAAAATGACTCATTTGCTGAGCAAGCAGAAAAGCATGGCATGGAGAAGGGAGACACCCAGGTTTTCAGGTGAAGGTCTCCTTGCTTCTACCTGATTAGACAAAGTGTTAGCTAAGGAATACCTCTCTGGTCATCGGGGGCATGTACCACACGTCACAGACGATGGCCCAGCTGGTCATCATTCGAAGCAGGTAGCTCACCATATTGTACTTACTGCTGTTCCAAAATGCATCACCAAACTGAGGGTTATACTGAGAAAAAAGAAAAGAAAAGAAAATACATCCCAGTTATGAACTAAAAGTAGTTTCTCATCTGTGCCCAATATTTTAAATGTGGTAGGCCAAACAGCTTTATCAGACTCTAGGAAAAAGAGAAGTTATTTCACTTGATAGAATTTATTAAAAAATAAAAGTAAACCAGGTCAGCTAACACGTCTGACTAGAGCTGACTACTTTTCTGAATAGAACCACAGAGTGCAGCAACAAGAGTTATTTATGTGACTATTAAATATCTGTCTCCTCACTAACTAGAAGGCTGATGAAAACAGGAACAGCAACTGTTTCACTTAACACTACGAGCAAATACAGCGCCTGGCACAGAGTCACCCAGTATACATCTATCTACAGATAGAGAGTGAGCGCATGAGAAAGCAGAGGAGGCAAAGTGCAGAGGACTGGTACATGCAAAAACTGGTGTTCTTCGTTCTTGCAAATGTTAAGTTTAAAATGCTACCAAAATAAAATTACCAATACAATATCTTTATAATAATAATTATTATTCTTATTACGTATCTGTTTTACCTTAATTGCAACTGGATGTATGGTTCCTCCGATTTCAAAGCTCCCCTTTTTAAACATCATGACTGAAGTATTGTTGATGCAAGTTCCTGCAAGGGGGTGAGGGTAGGAGCATGAATATTTTTAAAGGGAGTCATTTTAAAAATAAATTTTAAAAGAAATTATTTTGATATAAAATATTTTAAAATATCAAAATTATAGGCATTGTACTACCAAATCATAAACCAAACCCTGTCAAAGGAGTAATCCAATAGTTCTAACTAAGCAGGTTTAACAACAAGCTTTTACTTTTCTACTGAACACTCTATGGGCCTATGGGTACAACTTCCTCTCAACAGGTGATAATTTCAATACATGCAACACTTAAAGCCATGGACAATTCTGTTCTCAGTTCACTACCCAGAAATGACTTTTGAATTAAAAAGGTAACATGATTTCTATCAAATCTCAAAAGAAAGCAAGGAATTAATAGCTCAGAGAATGACATCCCATTCCTGTAAGAGCAGAGATCAGGGCTAAGGTTGCCAATTCTATGGCAATTCTATTCCTCACACATTTTTGCTGGTTTATTGTTATCAACTATAGCTCGGTAGGCAGGCCCATTCTTACCTTCAGGAAAAATTAATATGGGTAATTTCTTCTTATCAGCAATATGTTCTTTTAGTCTATGAAAAAAAATAAAGGATCAAAATTTTGCCTTTTTTAAGAGAGAGGTGGATGTCCTTTTTGATATTCTTTGCACTTTACTGGCACAATTATGAAGCAATAAGGAGAAAAGAATTGAGATATAGGTAAAAGAAATAAATTTGAAGTTGTTTCCTTTCTAAAAAAGTATAAGAAGAGCTGCACTATTGTAATTTCTCAAATTTCAAAGTAAGTGATTTTTTTTTTTTTTTTTTTGAGATGGGGTCTCACTCTTTCATCCAGGCTGGAGTGCAGGGGCATGATCTCGGCTCACTGCAACCTCCACCCCTTGAGCTTAAGCAATCTGCCCTCCGCCTCCCAGGTAGCTGGGACCACAGATGTGCACCACTACACCCAGCTAAGTTTTTGTATTTTTTGTAGAGATGGCATTTCACTATGTTGCCCAGGCTGGTCTGGAACTCCTGAGCTCAAGCAATCCACCTGCCTCAACCTCCCCAAGTGCTGGGATTACAGGCATGAGCCAACATGCCTGGACCAAAGTAAGTGATTTTCAGTGTCTTCGCCTGTTCTTAAAAAAGAGTACTAGACAGTCATGTGACATGGACTCTGGAGACTCTGTGTCAGGAGCTTTGTGCTCTTTTCCATGTACTTAGGTTTCCTCATCTGAAAAATGGGAATATTGGGTTGCTGGATCTATCTGCATTATGGCCATTAAGTACAAGACAATCCTTAAACGATTCAGGTTGAACTTTCCATGTGTACACCATGAAGCTGAGAAAGACTGACGTTCTTCCAGGCTTAGGTCCTGTCCTCCCTGCAGCCAACACTATATTCCCAACTCTTCTCTCCACAGCTGGTAAGGGCTGAGGTAGCCAGACTGCAGCTGCCACAGTGTCCCACTGCCAAATGATCTCAAGATAGGGAATTGTTTCTCTAACTTGAAGCAGATTCAGCAAATACTTTTCATTATGTTCTTAAGAATATAATGTGTTTATAGAAGCAATAACCAATGTGCCTTCAGTTAAAGGCCTCAGGCCAAAAGCTGTTTCCTAACAAAGGTTTCTGGTAGCTCAACTCTACCCTAAACCCCAAAGGTTCCTTCTCCCATTCCTCTGTCTCTAGCTGGACCTTTTTTTTTTTTTTTTTTTTTTAAGACAAGGTCTCCCCCTGTTGCCCAGGCTGGAGGGCAGTAGTGAGGCTCAGCTCACCACAGCCTCAACCTCTTGGTCTCAAGTGATCCTTCCTCCCAAGTAGCTGGGACCACAGGCATATGCCACCACATTCGGCTAATTTTATTTATTTTTTTATAGAGATGAGGTCTCACTATGTTGCCCAGGCTGGTCTCGAACTCCTGCGTTCAAGCCATTCTCCCACCATGGCCTCCCAAAGTGCATGGCTTACAGATGTCAGTCACCATGCCCAGCTTCTAGCTGGACTTAAGTGATAACAATCATTCAGAAAACAATCAATCATCTATTTAGCAAGTAGTTATCAATTATTTAACCTTCAAGGTGGTATCTTTTTCCTTTTTCATATATTTTTCCTTGAGGTGAAATATACATATCTAATTTATTTTTTTAATTGCTCATACTCAAGTGAGAACATATCAAATTTAAAGGTGGTAATTTTTATCTTTGAAGATTCAGTGACTGGACTATATCTAAGTCACAGCAATATAAATACATTGGCCTTCTAATCCCATCATATATCCCACCATGACTACAGAATTACATTTTTAAAAAATCTGACTAAGACAATCAGAGAAATGCAAACCAAAACCACAATGAGCCACCATCTCACACCAGTTAGAATGGTGATCATTAAAAAGTCAGGAAACAGGTGCTGGAGAGGATGTGGAGAAATACAAACACTTTTACACTGTTGGTGGGACTGTAAACTAGTTCAACCATTGTGGAAAACAGTGTGGTGATTCCTCAAGGATCTAGAACTAGAAATACCATTTGACCCAGCCATCCCATTACTGGGGTATATACTCAAAGGATTATAAATCATGCTGCTATAAAGACACATGCACACGTATGTTTATTGCAGCACTATTCACAATAGCAAAGACTTGGAACCAACCCAAATGTCCATCAATGATAGACTGGATTAAGAAAATGTGACACATATACACCACGGAATACTATGGAGCCATAAAAAATGATGAGTTCATGTCCTTTGTAGGGACATGGATGAAGCTGGAAACCATCATTCTCAGCAAACTATCGCAAGGACAGAAAACCAAATACCGCATGTTCTCACTCATAGGTGGGGATTGAACAATGAGAACACTTGGACACAGGGTGGGGAATATCACACACCAGGGCCTGTTGGGTGGGGGCTTGGGGAGGGATAGCATTAGGAGATATACCTAATATAAATGATGAGTTAACAGGTGCAGCACACCAACATGGCACATGTATACCTATGTAACAAACCTGCACATTGTGCACATGTACCCTAGAACTTAAAGTATATAAAAAAAAAAATGTGGCTAAGACAGGTGATTTGCCAGGAAAATCCAATTGCAAACAGAGCTCTGTTTTAGTTTTGAGACTCAGTGCTGCTCGGCCCTCTTTGGTAGGAAGGCCAAGATTTATCAGCTTTCATGCTACTCCAGTGAACTCTGAGTAATTTCACTGCTTACCTCTTAGTAACCAGATGTCGATCCTTCATTTCTGAGCGTTCAAACCAGACATGAGGACAAGCCTTGACCATAGCTCTCTGAATAATTCCCATCAAGCCGCCATGAACCTGGCCAACCTAGAAGTACCATAAGAAAAAAAAAAAATGTAAAAGACACAGTTGTCCAAAAAAAGTTTTTTAAGTACCAACAAATTTCTGTTCTCCACTCAAAGATAAGATTGGCCTTCTATGGACTGAAGTTCTTAGTCTGATCAAAGAGTCTGAAAGGTCAAATGTAAGCAAAAAGGTATTCTTTAGTAGCACCTTTGAATTTTAAGTTATGTTCTTGTGCTAGCAATCCTCTAACTTCAAAAAGTAGAGGGTTTTCAACTTGGTCAAGATTAGAGAAATGCAAATTAAAACTACACTGAAATACCATTTCAAACCCATCACACTGACAAAGATTTAAAAGCTTGACAATACATTCTGACATAAAGGTATGGATAACTTTCATACATTGCCTGGGAGAAGGCAGCAGATTACAACACAAATGGAAGAAAATTTGGCTACATCTACAAAATTGCATATACATTCATCTTTCATTTCAATAATTCCTCTCCTAGAAATTTATCCTGAAGATAAACTTCCAACAAAATGAAAATATATATGCACAAGGCTATTAACTACAGCATTACTTGTTATGGCAAAATATTAGAAACTACCTAAATGTCCAAATATAAGAAATTAGATAAATAGACAATGGTACATACAAATAATGGAGTACTATGCAGCTGGGAATACAGCAAGGTTGATCTCTATGACTGATAAAGAGTAACTTCCAGGAGATATTGTTAAATGAAAAAGACAAAAGAACAAATGCAGTATGCTACCTTTTGTATAAGACTAAAGGGGAAATAATACACATACATGTGTTTATCTCTACAAAAAGAAATACCAAAGTCAATGAACCTACAAGAGTAGGAAGGAATGGGATGGAATGAACATGGAAGGTAGCAGCACTTCAATAAGTATACGTTTTCTGCTTTGTTTTGACATTCGGAAACATACTGATACCCTACATACTCAAAAAATAAATAAAAGTAAATCAGTAAGGAACAAATGACAAACTAAAGCAAACTGAAGCAAATGAACCCAATTGTATTTTAAGTGAATAAAAGAATAGCATTAAAAGAAGGGGGAAACATCCAAGAAACTTACACAGACAGTGTCTAACCACATACCCTCCATCTTGGATGCAAAACATTCTGAATTCTTTTCACTAGATTTTTGTCTGTAATAGTGAAGCAATTCTGAAATAATTTTAGATGTATTATAGAATTGAGAAAATTAGTAAACATATGATATTTTTGGGAAACAGGATTTTCACTATGAAAAAGCGAGATACAAATATGAATTGAAGGAAAGCAAGAAAGAACCTTAAGAGTTGGATGTATTCAGATTTCCAATGTAAATATTAGAAATAAATAGTAAATATAGGCCAGATGTGGTGGCTCACACCTGTATTCCCAGCACTTTGGGAGGCTGAGGTAGGCGGATTACTTGAGGTCAGGAGTTCAAGGCCAGCCTGGCCAACATGGTGAAACTCCATCTCTACTAAAAACTACAAAAATTAGCCGTATGTGGTGGTGGGCGCCTGTAATCCCAGCTACTTGGGAGGCTGAGGCAGGAGAATCACTTGAACCTGGGAGGCGGAGGTTGCAGTGAGCCGAGATCACACCACTGCACTCCAGCCTGGATGACACAGCAAGACTATGTCTCAAAAAAAAAAAAAAAAAAAAAAAGCACAGTGGTTCACACCTGTAATCCCAGCACTTTGAGAGGCCAAGGTGGGCAGATCACCTGAAGTCAGGAGTTTGAGACCAGCCTGGCCCACATGGTGAAACCCTGTCTCTACTAAAAATACAAAAATTAACTGGGTGTGGTGGTGGGTACCTGTAATCTCAGCTACTAGGGAGGCTAAGGCAGGAGAATCACTTGAATCTGGGAGACGGAGGTCACAGTGAGCCAAGATCACATCACTGCACTCCAGCCTGGGCAACAGAGTGAGGTGCTGTCTCAAAAAAAAAGAAATTTTAAAAATAAATATATTAAAAATACAAACATTTTACCCACATTTTTATAGGGAGAGATAGAACAAGACAGCTTTTCCCAGTACCTGAGAAAGCAAATGACAAAGCAAATGAGGCACAATGTTGCCAATAGGTAAAAGTGGATAAAGGGCGTAAGGGTGCTCTACTGTGATTTTCTTATTATTACAACTTTTCTGTAAGCTTGAAAACATTTCTAAATTTAGAAAAGTAGAGGTCTTTGTCTAGAAGGAAAAAAAAGACTAGAAAAGTCACTGAGTGAGGTAATGGATATGTTAATTAGCTTGATTTAGCCATTCTACAATATATACATCTATCAAAACATCTGTTGTATACTATAAATATATATAATTTTTATTTGTCAATTAAACAATAGATTTCTTTTAATAAAAGGAGAGTCACTGAGAAGAGATCTTTGATGTTCTTCAGATACAGAGTTTATATTTAGTCAAAAGAGGCCAATTATGATGTCTGGAGGCTAATGGCACCATATCATCCCACATCTGCCTTGCGCCACCTCCAATTTAAATTCAGTCAGCTTTAGTTTTCTACACTCAACCCATTGGACAGTTTGCAGTTACTATGCTTTTCTAAATTTTGACTAATATATTGCAACTGCAGTTATACTCAATCCAAAAATAAGAAAAATGGCAACAAAGTTCTGAGGTCCTTGGTCACAAATGGGTTATACTCAACTCTTTGTTGACCAGAATACAGGAGGAATATGATTTCTGAAACACAAAACCATGACCAAGGAGTGTTATGGTTTGCAACAGTTTTGGGAGGTGGGGCATAACGGGAGATACTGAGGCCATGACGGTGCTCTCCTCATGAATGGATTAATGCCCTTACAAAATGGCTCTGGGAGTGGGTTTGCTTTCTTGGGCTTTTGGCCCTTCTGCCTTATACCATGTGATGACTCAGCAAGAAGACCATGGCCAGATGCTGGTACCCTGATATTGGACTTCCCAGCCTCCAGAACTGTGAGCCAGTAAGTTTCTGTTCATTATAAGTTACAGTCTGTGGTATTGTTATAGCAGCACAAAATCAACTTTGACAGTCAGATTGGTTGCCTAAGCCTCTGCTTCCTCATCTATAATAAAACTTCAGACCTAACCTGATTGGATTACAGGGAGGGTCAAATATAATGCATGAAAGTGTTTGTCCACATAAATACAAGGATTATTACATACACTGAGAATTGTGCTGGGGGGTCTATCAAGGCTGTTAACATGAGGATCCTTGGACGGTCTTTAGGGAGACCCATAAACATCTTGAAATTATACATAAAATTGTGTTTGTATGATGCAGATACATGTTAGTTTTTTCTTTAAAAAGGTACATAATTAAATGACGAGTTGATGGGTGCAGCACACCAACATGGCACAAGTATACATATGTAACAAACCTGCACGTTATGCACATGTACCCTACAACTTAAAGTATAATAATAATAAATAAATTAAAAAAAAAAAAAGGTACATAATTATCAACTAATTCCTAACCTAAGAAAAGATTAAGAAGTACCAATTCCCATAAGTCTTTTCATAAAGGTGGCTAACGCTTCCTTGGATTCAGAAAGAGCTCAGTATTTAGAGAAATTTAATAATGTGTTAAAATGTAGTGTTCAAGAGTTATGTATCTGACCATGTATTTTAGACAGATTAAACACATGGCAATAAGTAGAAATTTTTGCAAAGGCCTTCAAAATTCCCTTAATGATTGTGTAACCCATGCAGAGTCAAATACCTGCACACGTGCCAATACTCTCCACCCTCCTACTTGCAGCGACATTTAATCAAGAATGGCTCCCTTCAAATGCCTTCTCAGAAAAACACACCAGACCATGATTACCAATCCCTGGAACTGGTAAGTGAAATAAAATCCATCTACTCTCCCTGAAGCCCAACCCACCACCATGAAAAATATGAGAAGGTAATCCTCTAGGACCCTTGTCCAGGCAAACACCAACTGAAGGCACATTTAACCACCATGCAGCTTCAATTATCCTGCAGAATTTACCTGACACAGAAAGGAGATGCAGGAAATCTTGACAAATTTGCAAGGGCAACAGAAAACACAGATTTGAAAAAAAAAAAAAAAAGCCAGAATATGATTCCTGTATTCATCCCCATGAAAGGCTGTTTTGAGGTATATAGTTTTACTGTGGGCTTTGTAGTTTGTTCTTGGGTTTTGTTTCGTTTTCTTTTCTTTTGGGGCTACAGGCAAGGACTGAGAAAGGCAACCTGATATAAATATTTGCCTTTCTTGCTAATCCTTGTTAAAAAGCCAGATTTCTTTTAATTGCATATAAGTCCCTGAAGGAAGAAAGAACTAATTGGGTGGCTGGGGGATATGTACAACTGTAAAAAGAAAGAATTTAATGTTGCAAACATTATTAAACACTGGCAGGGATTTTACAAGGAAAATGGAATCAACTTTACAAGGTACTATCAAGCTCAAGAATGTCTGCATTTCAGTAAGTTAAATTTTGACCATCTTAAATATCATGGCTACTTTCCTTCCTTTTCTTGCACTACATATTCCTCATGTAAATATATTACAAATAACTTATATAGCTACAATAGTATAACGCAGCCAAATTTCTAACATAAAACCAACTTGCTAATTTGTGCCAAAATAAAAAGTTTGATCAATCCATAAAACATGCAACTACTTGAAATATCAATGAGCTGCTCTTACCATAGCATAACATCCATCCGTTGTCAAGATTAAAACATCAATTGGGGAAGTATGGTTGGCAACACAAATGCCTCCCTTCTGGGGTCTGTATTGCCTGCAATTACAAACAACGGAAAATTCAAAGTCTTCTAAAATAGCCACAGCATGTAAATAGTCACCTTATTTTTTTAAGTGTGTGTTTGTGTGTGTGTGTGTGTGTGTGTGTGTATATATATATTTTGAGATGGAGTCTCACTCTGTGGCCCAGGCTGGAGTGCAGTGGTACAATCCTGGCTCACTGCAACCTCTGCCTCCAGGGGTTCAAGCAATTCTCCTGCCTCAGTCTCCCAAGTAGTTGGAATTAAGGGTATGTGCCATCAGGCCTGGCTAATTTTTATATTTTTAGCAGAGATAGGGTTTTGCCATGTGGGCCAGGCTTGTCTCGAGCTCTTGACCTCAAGTGATCTGCCCCACTTGGCCTCCCAAAGTGCTGGGATCACAGGCATGAGCACAGTGCCTGGTCTTTTTTAAGCATATTTTTAAAAATTAAGTTTGGAGGTAGATGGGCCCATCTTTAAAAGGTGATCTCTAGGCAGTATGATGAGAGTGTGGTAGGGGGCCCATGATTTTAACATTGATAATACATAGCTTTCACTTATTTAATCTGAAGCATTTTCATATTATTTTTATCTTCATATACATCACTTTTAGTGGTTTCATGGTAATCCATGCAGAAAATTCGCCGTAGTTTCCTCCCTCCTCTCCTTCTATAGCAGAGGTTGGCAAACTTTTCTTATCAAGGGCCAGACAGTAAATACTTTAAGCTTTGCAAGCCAGACAATGCCTGTCACAATTACTTGACTCTGCTGTTGTGACACAAAAGCAGCCATGGCTGTGAATGACCACGGCTGTGTGCCAATAAAACGTTATTTACAGAAAACAGATGGTGGGCCAGATTTGGCCTATAGGCTTCCCGTTCAGTTTGTGGATCTCTACCCTAGAGTGAAACCAGCCTTTGACACCAATAAAGCAAAGTAGTTTTGTTTGGGCCTATACAGAGAAGAAAGAGAACCAAATACGCAATTATTTAGCACATTTTCTTTAAAATTAGAAGTCATTCTATAAGAAGTTAGGAACTCCTCTTTATGTAATAAGTGTGCCTTTTCTACAGGTGTTTCTTCTGACTGCACCTCTGCCAGAGTGTTTTCTTTTACTCTTCACTTTAAAACTCATAGTCCAATTGCAAGATCATATAATTTAAAATGTTTAAAGGGTCTTTTATGTTGGTACCACATGGTAAAGCCAAATGGCAAAATGTTTCTCTTCTACAAATGAGAAAGAAAGACCAAATCAGTAAAAAAGAGATGCTTGGCCTAGAACTTTTAAAACAATGATGCTAAATCTAAAAAAACTGAGATAACAGAAAAGTAGTTCAAACGTAATCAAAATCCCTTTCACTTAGCTAATTATTTTCCTTTGCTACCTTCATTCTCTACAATTCTGGGAGAGAAAAGCAGAATTTTGTTTTAAGGCTCAATTATGGAATTTTAGAAGTAGCAGGACTAAGACTAGAGACCACATTTCCAGACTCCACGTCTAGTCCTATTTCCACCACACTACAGACCTGTCAACTTCATTGTTTTTAAAATCAGACAGACCTTGTTCAAAACCTGATTCCATTGCTTATTCACTGTGACCCTAAACAACAAATCCCAAAGCTTACATTTCTTCTCCTTTAAAATGGGTTAACAGTGCCTATCTCATAGGGATGAACTATAAGAAACATAGGGTCTGGCCTGCACACCATAAATGCCCAATTATTGAGCACAACTACATATTTATTATTATATTCTTTCTGCAAACACTGCTATTTAGTGTTTTTGTGCATTATGCCTGTGCCACCCTGAGAAGTAGAGATGAACACATTGGAAGCACTCTGACTCCACCCACTTCTTCCCACCCACTTCCAGTGCTTCCTTGTCAATCTCATGCTGAATTGACCTAGAAAAAGACAGGCACGTTGGCAGCAGATACTCACTTGTTATGATAATGAATGGTACCAGAGAGGGATCGCACACAGATCCGGCAGCAAGTCAGATGGACCAGTTCACTCAGCCAGTTTTTGAGGCTGAAGGAAATAGAAACATTTTATTGTGCCATTCTGGGCACTCTTAAGAAACAGTATAATGAAAGTTTTAATGTGCTTTTTCACAACAGCATACTGCATTCTATTCTGGTGAACCAGTACAGTTCAATTCTTATAGTCTCATTGGTGCATTTAGTATTAGATCATAAAAGTCTACCAAAAGAACTGGACATAACTCTGATGAAAAGTAGCTCAAAACCACTAGGCTATTATGACAAATTCCTGAACAAGATAAACTGAAGCTTCTTTCGTCTTGTTCTTATGAGCTTGCCAATATATAAGACTTTCTGAGGTAACTCAGTTCATTTTCTTTCTTCAATTCTCCTTTGAAAAAACAACTTCTTTCGATTAATATGGAAGTATGATAAAAAATCAAAGAAAGACTATGAAGATGAAGTAAGTGAGCAGGATTCTAATAAATGAGTAGAGAACATAAATTTTAATGCAATACAGCCAGGCGCAGTGGCTCACACCTGTAATCCCAGCACTTTGGGAGGCCAAGGCAGGCAAATCGCAAGGTCAGGAGTTCAAGATCCCCCTGGTCAACATGGTGAAACCCTGTCTCTACTAAAAATACAAAAAATTAGCTGGGCATGGTGGTGGGTGACTGTAATCCCAGCTACTCAGGAGGCTGAGGCAGGAGAATCTCTTGAACCTGGGAGGTGGAGGTTGCAGTGAGCCGAGATCGTACCACTGCACTCCAGCCCGGGTGACAGTGCAAGACTCCGTCTCAAAAATAATAATAATAATGATGCAATACGTAGGAATCAAACAAATATTCTCTTTGTGGACACAGCTAAGAGTAAAAACAATCCTATGTATGGCTGGATGGAAGGAAACATTTCACCTGCTGTCTGGCAGCTGCCCAACCAGTGTAGTTCCTATAACCAGCAAACTGATCCCAATGAAAGCCAAGGTAACCCTGAAAAAGAAAAGAAAGGGTCATATAAGATTTTGACGCATAGTAGGGAGGTAACCAAAAAGCTCATAAATAACAAAATTGTAAATAAGTTGTAGAGTATCCACATGATGAAATATGATGCAGCCACTAAAACAACTGGGTAAATCTATATAGCTCTAACACGGAAGAATGTTCCACGATGCATTTTGAGAGACAAAAAGCAAAGTAAGTTTCAGAATAAAGTACAGAATATGATGCCATCTGCAAAATAACAACAGGCACATGTGTAACAAGTCTGTACCTGCATAGAGAAGGCCTGGAAATTTTCATAAAACTATCAAGTTAAATCTATATAATCATCAAAGGGTTAAGAGGGCTAGTGAAGGGAATATATTTAAAGGTGCTTTAATAATAAGAACACCAAAATATATCACCATGTAGACATCTTTTAATGCAAATCTAACTGTTGTCCTTTTGCATGGTTCAAGATAACTCAGAAGTTAGCAAACAAGGTGACTGACAGTATCTCTAACCTCCATAGAGACATTGCCTTCTTTTTGAAAAGTGCTTTTAATATACATTCCAATGACTTCAAAAGGAAAGTAGTAATTTCTAGAAATGTAAATAGAATTATTCAAAAAGGAAAGTTAAGACTTAAAATCTTTCAAAATAAATAGGATTTAGTTAAAAGAGGAAAAATCAATAGTTTAATCACATTTTACTAATAAGATTCTTTAAATCATCTTTGTCAAATGAAGAAAGCAGAAACTTTAGATTATCTCATTGCTCTCTCAAATCAAACCAGAGGCCTATCTATGTCTTCCTGTTCCCAGAAGAGCATAACATTTTGCTGAATGTGTGAGGTATTCAGTAAGAAGACCGAAGGGGACCATCACTGCAGTATCAGAAGGACCCTGTGTGTTTGGGGAAGCTACAATGGCTGCCTACGGTCAAGGGTCAGGAATAGTAACCCTCTCCAGGGTGAAGCTCATTTACTGCTTTACCTCCTGATCAGATAGTTGGAGCATAAAATTGTTTGTCTTAACCAATTCCAGGTTTTACATTAGATGATGATAAAGCAACAGCTAACACTGTATGCCAGGCAATATTCTAAGCACCTTTTATATTTAACACATTTAATCATCCCCAAGACTCTATGAGGCAATAATATTATCATTATCCCCATTCTACAGATGAAAAAATTGGAGGCCGGGCGCGGTGGCTCAAGCCTGTAATCCCAGCACTTTGGGAGGCCGAGATGGGCGGATCACGAGGTCAGGAGATCGAGACCATCCTGGCTAACACAGTGAAACCCCGTCTCTACTAAGAAATACAAAAAATAGCCGGGCGAGATGGCGGGCGCCTGTAGTCCCAGCTACTCGGGAGGCTGAGGCCGGAGAATGGCGTGAACCCCGGAGGCGGAGCTTGCAGTGAGCTGAGATCCGGCCACTGCACTCCAGCCTGGGCTACAGAGCGAGACTCCGTCTCAAGAAAAAATTGGAGCATAGAAAGGCTAAATAACTTACCCAAAGTTACACAGACAATAAGCAGCAGAGCCAGGACTTGAACCCAGGGAGTCTGGCTCCAGAATTCATTTTCATAAGCATGATGTTATTCTGTCTTTCAGGAGATTATTATTATTTAACAGAGCAGTTTAACATTATTTAAAACAAAAGAAATAAGCAGTGTCTCATCGCTATAATCCCAGCAGTTTGGGAGGCCCAGGCGAGCGGATCACTTAAGGTGAGGAGTTGGAGACCAGCCTGGCCAATATGGTGAACCCTGTCTCTATTAAAAATACAAAAATTAGGCAGGCATAGTGGCACATCCCTGTAACGAGAATCGCTTGAACCCAGGAGGCATGGGTTGCAGTGAGCCAAGATCGTGCCACTGCACTTCAGCCTGGGCAACAAAGCGAGACTGTCTCAAAAAAGAAAAGAAAAAAAAAAAACAAAAAAAAACCAAACAGTGTAAAAAGCAGTGGTCTCAACCCAGTTGGAGACACACTCCATCAATAACATATCTGAACAGGTATCCCAATATGTTTAAGAATAATGTGCATATGCTGTACTGATATAATGTACATTATAAAACATCTGGAAACATAAAGAATGTAAAAAAAAATAAGTATTTTTATGAAAAAATACAGTATTTTGAAATTATATTAATGTTGCAATTTGTCCTCACTCAAAATAGGATAATATAGTAATACATTAATAAATACATATTATTAATTTTATTATAATTATAATTGTATGTAATGATAATGTTATCAATCGTATAATTATAATTTAATAGCATGATATATTACTATAGCTAATAAGTATAATTAACACTATTACTATTCTGAGCGAGAAGAAAGCTTTTTGAATATGCTTTCCTATAAATACCTTGTTAAATAAGGTGTTAAATCTTGTTAAAGATTTGACATAGCAATTTGAAGGTCAGGTTCTTTTTTCTTGTCAGTTACTGATGCAATAACTAAATTACTGTTTAATCTCATCATCAATTATGCAAAACTTTTAAAATAATGTTTTGCCATCTTGCCCCAGGGAGAATCACTTGTTCCTGTCCATTAAATCAGAAGGACTTTCATTTTAACATGTTTAACAATTGGGTTCAAAACTACTGAAACTTTTTACCCGCTAGATTAACAGGCAAGAACATTATGTATCCCAGTTTAAGTGAGCCAATGTTAGAGTTCTCATAGATGATATAAGTTTTCAGCCACAGTCTGCATTTTAGGAGCTTTATTGAGATACAATTCATGTGCCATACAATTCACCCCATAAAAATATGCAATTCAGTTCAGGCACTGTGGCTCACGTCTATAATGAGATTCCCCTGGCACTTTGGGAGGCCAAGGCAGGTAGATCACTTCAGGTCAGGAGTTTGAGATCAGCCTGGCTGACATGGCGAAACCCCATCTCTATTAAAAATACAGAAATTAGCCAGGCCCGGAGGCACATGCCTGTAATTCCAGCTACTGGAGGGGCTGAGGCGTAAGAACCGCTTGAACTCAGGGGGCAGAGGTTGCAGTGACCCAAGATAGCGCCGTATGCAATTCAATAGTTTTTGGTTGCGCCGGGCGCGGTGGCTCAAGCCTGTAATCCCAGCACTTTGGGAGGCGGAGATGGGCGGATCACGAGGTCAGGAGATCGAGACCATCCTGGCTAACACGGTGAAACCCTGTCTCTACTAAAAATACAAAAAACTAGCCGGGCAAGGTGGCGGCGCCTGTAGTCCCAGCTACTCGGGAGGCTGAGGCAGGAGAATGGCGTAAACCCGGGAGGTGGAGCTTGCAGTGAGCTGAGATCTGGCCACTGCACTCCAGCTCGGGCGACAGAGCCAGACTCCGTCTCCAAAAAAAAAAAAAAAAAAAAAAAAAGTTTTTGGCGTATTCACAGAGTTGTGCAACCATCACCACAGTCTATCTTAATACAATCTGGTTTTTGAAAAGCTCATTTTGTACTAGGTGCTTCTTTTAAAAAGCATTTACAAAGCAATTCTTCCACACTGAAAAGTATCTACTAAGAGTAGGAGTGTTAACTCTGCATTTTCTTTTTGTTCTCAGATGCTTATATCACTGCACTTGATCTTAGCCCAAAGGCCAAGAAGTGATAAATGTTTACATTGCTTTATTATCTTAAATCAGTTTCTTTGCAAAAATATTTTAAGTCACTTATCTACTTTGTGAGCATTTGTTTAGTAGATAAGGGAATCACAACAGCATTTTCTGGGCCCCCACAGGACGGTGAAAGCTAACCAATAACAAACAAGGGCATCTCAAGCACTGTGCTGTAGAATTCCTCATTCTTCCTTCAGGTTACCTTGGATATGAACCAATCCATATATTGAACTTGACTAAAGCTTCATGTATTTTTTTGTTTTTGTTTTTGTTTTTGAAATGGAGCCTCACCTCACTCTGTCACCCAGGCTGGAATACAGTGTCTCACTGCAACCTCCGCCTCACGGGTTCAAGTGATTTCTCCTGCCTCAGCCTCCCAAGTAGCTGGGACTACAGGCACATGCCACCACTCCTGGCTAATTTTTGTATTTTTAGTAAAGATGGAGTTTCACCATGTTGGCCAGGTTGATACAGAACTCCTGACCTCAACTGATCTACCCACCTCGGCCCCCCAAAGGGCTGGGATTACAGGCATGAGCCACTATGCCCAGCCAAACTTCTTTTTCTTTTTGAGACAAGAGTCTCACTCTGTCACCCAGGCTGGAGTGTAGTGACGTGATCTTGAATCACTGCAACCTCTGACTCCTGGGTTCAAGGAATTCTCTGCCTCAGCCTCCCACACAGCTGGGACTACAGGTGCGTACCACCACACCTGGCTAATTTTTGTATTTTTGGTAGAGATGGGGTTTTGCCATGTTGGCCAGGCCAGTCGAACTCCTGGCCTCAAGTGATCCACCCACCTTGACCTCCCAAAGTGCTAGGATTACAGGTGTGAGCCACTATGCCCCTAGCCTTTTTCTTTTTAAGAATGAAAACAGAATAAATGGAAGTGCTAGTTATAAAGAGAACAGAAGCTTTTTTCTTTTCTTTCTTTTTTTTATTTTTTGACACGGATTCTCGCTCTGTTGCCAGGCTAGAGTGTGGTGGCGCGATCACAGGTCACTGCAACCTCTGTCTCCCAGGTTCAAGCGATTCTCCTGCCTCAGCCTCCCGAGTAGCTGGGACTACAGGTGTGCGCCACCACACCCAGCTAATTTTTGTATTTTTTGCAGAGACAAGGTTTCACCATGTTGGCCAAGATGGTCTCCATCTCTTAATCTCGTGATCCGCCCGCCTCGGCCTCCCAAAATGCTGGGATTACAGGCGTGAGCCATTGCGTCCAGCCAGAACAGAAGCTTTTAATAAATAAGAGCTCTAATATTTCCTTCCTGCATGCCAATGAATAGTCTTGTACACTCCCAGAGTACATGAACTCCACTTTGGGGGCACTAGTTTAAGGTTCAGGCAAAAGTGTACGTGAAACCTTGAATTTTGCTTCACTATCACAGCTGAAATGATTCCCAAAAGACATACTATGCCCCAATGTCTGAACTGGCAATATGGGCAAAAAAAAAAAAAAAAAGAAAGAAAGAATTTCTTAGAAATCTACATTTGCCTGTAGTTAAGCAATACTTTCTCTGGTAATAAATCTGAATGAGGCAAGCACAGGCCACCCTGGGGGTAGTAAAAAGATTTCAACTCATGTGCCAAGTTTAGTTGGCAGGTAGCCACTGCCTGGAAAGCTCTGCTGAGAGGATGCCAAGCCCATGTCCAGGGAAATGAAGCAAGATGATCAACAATAATGTTGTGGCTGGTATACATGCCTACTACTGCTACCACCATGCTAATCAGATCTCGGCCACTTACAGCTTCATCCCACCACGCAGTGCCTTCTACTCACGTTCCACATCGTGCTTTCCATAAACTAGGCTTGACACTGCCTTCTCAGCAGGTAGCACTCAAGCTCAGAAGCAGAAGCGGACCCAGGTGATCACAATGAATTAGATGGAACAAACTCACACTTCTAAATGGCTGTCTCCCACGTGTAACCACACTCAAGACGTTTTTCTCTCTTATGAAGTGCAATGGACTGGCAAAGAAAGGCAGTGGGTTCTGGTCAGCTCTTACAGTTTGGTTGATGCTCTAGTGAATATGAAACTGTTAATGATCTCTTCTTCTTCTTCTTCTTCCTCTTCCTCTTCTTCTTCGTTTTTTTTCTTCTTCTCCTTCTTTCTTCTTCTTCTTTCTTCTTCTTTCTTCTTTCTTCTTCTTCTTTGTTCTTCTTCTTCTTTCTTCTTTCTTCTTCTTCTTTCTTCTTTCTTCTTCTTCTTTCTTCTTCTTCTTTCTTCTTCTTCCCTTTTCTCTCCATCCTCAAGTTAGCTCGGACTCTAATAGCAAAGTGGATCCAGATTCTAAGATACACGTTGGATTCTGAATATACAACTTCATTTGGGGAAAAATTGTGAAAGGAAAATGGAGACTTAATACATTCCTGCAGAGGTCATGTTTGGTAGCATTTCCTACGTAGAAATGGGTGGAATAAGCACCACAGAACACTTACATGGCCACTATGTACATGATTCAAAAAGAAAGCTGAGTCAAGCATATCATCAAATTACCAGGCATGTGACTTACCTCAGAGGCAGTAGGACGCAATAGCGCACTATGACGCCCAGCACCCACACCATAGTGAGCCGCAGACTGATGTACTGGAAATTTACATTGGTTCTTGTGAGGAGATTCCATGACACTAGCTCCTCTGAGGAAAACCTCTGGGTCACTTCATCTTCCACAATGGCTTCCAATCCCTTCTTGGAGAAATAAAACACGTCAGACAGCTCAAAGTCCCTTCCTCGTAGACCAGAGAGCCCTTTTTCCATGGGTGACTCATCTCTTTGGATAATACCTTAAAAGAAAGCATCAGGACATAAGAAAATGCCATAGGACAGAAGAATTGACCAAAGTGGCAACTTTAACTGTGTAGAAGTTAAATATGCAAAACAAGTAAATAAGTTTAATGGGTGACATCAGCCATCTTCAGAAGTAAGAGACAAACAATTGCAGTGGGAAAAGAGGTGAAATCACTATGTCTGCATGAAATGGTCTCTACCCCATGATCTTTGTTAATTATAAACAGGAGTTTTGGTCCTCCATAATCCTCTTGCTTGGATTTCTTCCCTGTGTACCATTAGCCAAAGAACTCATGCACACAAAAATAATTCTCCCCAAGTATAGCTCTAGGTTGTGTAAAAACAACGACTTCTGTTCTCCCTGACAAAAACCATAAAATCAAAAAGCAAGCAAAATGGCAAAAGATTTACTGTAAATGGCAAAAAGTTGATTTTTTTTTTTTTTTTTTTTGAGATGGAGTCTTGCTCTGTCGCCTAGGCTGGAGTGCAGTGGCACGATCCCGGCTCACTGCAAGCTCTGCCTCCTGGGTTCACGCCATTCTCCTGCCTCAGCCGCCCGAACAGCTTGGACTACAGGCGTCCGCCAAGGCACCCGGCTAATTTTTGTATTTTTCATAGAGACAGGGTTTCACCGTGTTAGCCAGGATGGTCTCGATCTCCTGATCTCGTGATCTGCCTGCCTCGGTCTCCCAAAGTGCTGGGATTACAGTGAGCCACCACACTCAGCCGATTTTTTAATATATGAAAATTATTTAATAAGAAAAACACAGCCTTCTGCATAAAAGTAAGCAAAGTTCACAGAAACAAAATAAATATTAATAGTTAATATCACAGAACTTTTCACTAGTGAAAAAAGAAATGTGAATTAGACAAAGGCCTATTTACAGTAGCAAATCAGCAGCATTTTACTCAATGATAAAATTCAATGACTTGAAAGACACAGGTACTCTCATATTCAACTTGTACAAGTATGGAAGTAGTAGCAACTTGGTCAAAGTTGGTTTGGCATGAAAAGACTGAAGATAATTTTGCTGATGATCGGTAACTCCAATTCTGGGAATCTGTCATCAGAAAATAATTCGAAATGTAGGCAAATGTAGGCAAGGGTGTTCACTGTAGCATTCTTCATTATAATTAATCCACACAATGATATAAAATGCATCCATTACTAAATACTATAATGTTAATCAAGAAAAGACAGAATCTAAAACTATAGCTTCACTCTATGAACTACTATACATAGAAAAAATGTCAAAATGAAAACATTAAGTAGTTATTTCTAGAAAATAGGATTAGATTTTCCTCTCTATACTGTTATTGTATTTTCCATCAAGAAAATAATCCAATGATTTTTAAAGCAGCATAAATTTTTATGAATTGAAAAGTGACTACTGTCATTCAGTTCTAACTACTAAGTACAAAAAATGAGAACGTCTTCAAAGAATAAAGAGTAACTACATACACAGTCATATGATCATTCATTGCTTCCTTTGGGGTGTATCACAAAAGGTTACTTCTGACATTAGACTACAAAGAAAAATATTTTCTTTTGAGATAGTGATTAAGATGTTAAATTCCCTGAAAGAAGATCTTTTTTGATCACCTCATTTTCCAGTTTACTAGGAAATCAATGAGGAAAATGGACAGTGCTGTATTACCTATCCCCAGGAAGAGTTATATGTGTATCAGTAGAAAGAGCTGTAATAGTCTAGTTTTTGGAAGGACTAATACTAGAGGAGAAAGGAAAGAGGACCTGGAGTCAAAAGCCAAGTCCTGTTTAGGACAACCTCCAGCTCCATGACTGATGTCTTTTATAAACTGAGAGAATGGAAACAATTTTAGTTTTCTTACAGGGCTAATGTTTTATGATTTTAGGTTTGGGATATATGGGTATTTTGGAGTTTGTTTTTGTCCCACATGCAAAGTTTATACCTAGTCACCTTAAGAATTAGAGCAATAGGGGCTAGGCATGGGGGGTCATGCCTGTAATCCCAACACTTTGGGAGGTCAAGGCGAGCCGATCACTTGAGCCCAGGAGTGTGAGACCAACCTGGGCAACATGGTGAAACTTGTCTTCACAAAAAAATACCAATATTAGCTGGGCATAGTGGCATGTGCCTGTAGTCCCAGCTACTTGGGAGGCTGAGGCAGGGGGATAACCCAAGCCCGGGAGATGGAGGCTGCAGTGAGCCGTGATCATGCCACTGTACTCCAGCCTGGGTGACAAAATGAGATGGAAAGGGAAGGGAAGTGGAGGGGAGGGGAGGAGAGGGGAGGGAGGGAGGGGAGGGGAGGGAAGGGAAAGGAAGGGAAGGGAAAGGAAGGGAAGGGAAGGGAAAGGAAGGAAAGAGAAAGGGAGAAAAGAGGGAGAGAAGGAAGGAAGGAAGGAGAGAGAGAGAGAAAGAAAAAGAAAGAAAGAAAGAAAGAAAGAAAGAAAGAAAGAAAGAAAGAAAGAAAGAAAGAGAAAGAAAGAAAGAAAGAAAGAAAGAAAGAAAAGAAAGAGAGAAAGAAAGGAAGAAAAGAGAGAAAGGAAGGAGAGAGAGAGAAAGAAAAAGAAAGAAAGAAAGAAAATAGAAAGGGAGGGAGGGAAAGAAAGAAAGAGAAAGAAAGAAAGAAAGAGAGAGGGAGGGAGGGAAGGAGGGAAGGAAGGAAGGAAAAAGAAAGAAAGAAAGAGAGGGAGGGAGGGAAGGAGGGAAGGAAGGAAGGAAAAGAAAGAAAGAGAAAGAGAGAGAGGGAGGGAAGGAAGGAGGGAGGGAAGGAAGGAAAAGAAAGAAAGAAAGAAAGAGAGCGAGAGAGAGGGACGGCGGGAAGGAAGCAAGGAAAAGAAAAGAAAGAAAAAGAAAGAGAGAGAGAGAGAAAGAAAGAAAAAGAGAAAAGACAGAAAGAAAGAGAGAGAGAGAAAAGAAGGAAGGAAGGAAGGAAGGAGAGGAGGGAGGAGAAGGGAGGGAAAGAAGGAAGGGAAGGAAGGAAAAAATTAAGTTCTTGAATGATTACTAAGTTCTCTTTCAGAAGTCAAGTCTAAGTGGTTTAATCTTTTTTCACCATCTCCAAAAGAAGTTTAATTAGCATTAGAGGATGAACCACCATACCGTGCCTACTGAATTACCCTCTTGCTCTACAGGCACTGCAATACCACTCAAAGCCCGTTACTCAATCCAAGTACTGGCCAGTATTTAGCAGTGCAAGAGTTTCATTACAGCAAGAGGGAAGAATACATTCTTCAGCAAATTTCTGAATGAAATACACTGGGGACAGACAGCCTTCCTAAAAATAACCTTTTTCAGAGGGGCCAGAGATAAGAATGCAAGTTCAAGTTGCCCCATATTATTAGACTGAGCCAAGAGAGAAGAGATCTGCAAACAATGCCAGCCCTCCAGCCCCTACACACTTGTTGTGCGATGTTTTCTCTGCCTTCTTACCTAGTGTATTCTGTGTAACTTAAATAAAATATAACTCAATTTTATATTTTAGTTAAGCATCTTTCAAAAGTATGTAGGTAACTGTAATGTATCTAGTTGACAAAGGATTAATTTCCAGAATATATTAATACATAAATTAATTTAAAAGTGTCAAAGAACTCTGTTTTAAAAATGGCTAAGAATATAGCAAGCAATTCATAAAAGAGTAGCCTTACTGATGAAACATTTGAAAATATGTTCTGCTTCACTATAATCAAAGAAACGCAAACTAAAACCACAGTGAGACCAGGCATGGTGGCTCGCATCTGTAATTCCAGCACTTTGGGAGGCTGAGGTGGGTGGATCACGAGGTCTGGAGATCGAAACCATCCTGGTTAACACGGTGAAACCTCGTTTCTACTAAAAATACAAAAAAATTAGCTGGGCGTGGTGGTGGGTGCCTGTAGTCCCAGCTGCTGGGGAGGCTGAGGCAGGAGAATGGCGTGAACCCGGGAGGAGGAGCTTGCAGTGAGCCGTGATCGCTCCACTGCACTCCAGCCTGGGCAACAGAGCAAGACTCCGTCTCAAAATAAATAAATAAAATAAAATAAAATAAGGAGTCAAAAGGAGCACGACTGAAAACATAACGTTACTTTCTGCTGAGATATGTTGATTATTGAGGGTCTGAGTTACAGATCCAATTTACCTAAATATAAGCTCTGACAGGAAAAAATATTCAATTCAATCAACATACAGGGAACACTCACTATGCGTCAGACCTCAAATTACAGATTAGAAAGGAAGAGAGGAAATATTTGTTTTGGCACCAAGAAATGTTCGTGAGTAGACCAAAAGTCTTCAAAATACATAGAAATAAACACATATCAGATTAGCTAACACAGATTCAATTATTATATTAGTTTTGTTATCATTAAAACAATCTCATTATTTTTAATAAGTTAATCCTGAACCTTCAAAGCAGTCCACAGTTCTTAAATTGGTAAAACTCTAATTCTAAAAAAAAAATTCCTTTTACTTTACAAGTCAGCTTTAAAAGGGTAAAGCCATAAACATTTGAACTTTGTTCTTACACTAAATGCTTTCACCAAGCCAACACAGTCCATGCTTGGATGAAGATAAAATTACAACTGTCTCTCTATCTCACGCAAGCGATTAATTGCACAAGCTGCCCTGTGCCCCTGTGACTTTAGCAAGTCACTTGTACATAAATACCACCAGACATGAAAGGCCTGTGGAAATGAAGGCAGAAGTTGAAACCATCTCAAACATAATTAACTCTAAATTAGCTGAGTGAACTCTTAGAATAACAGTGCATTTATAAATCACACTAGTTTTTCTGTCCTCCAGTTGTAAAGCAAACTTCCTAAGCAAGCAGTTAAGAAAATCAGGGTCTACTGCAGACCAAAGAAGATATAGTAGCTTATATACAGAAGTAGACCCTTAACCTACCAATGGCCTGTGTTCCAAACACAGCAGCAAAACCCTCAGCATGAAAAACACTTTGTCATGGAAGCCTTGTTTGAAGTGGTCTGTGTGAGCAAGAACCCTACCCAGTCATAAGCTTAACTCACTCAAAAGCAGGTGATCACAGAGCAGTAATAGCACGAACTAGAAAGTCTCTCTTAACACTGTTTCTATAGGAAAATTTTAAATTAAATCTAGTTTGGAATTGACAAAAATACACTCCTAAATCCCACAGAGACTGGAAGGGGGCTTTGGGGGAACGTTCTGGGGTACTAGTAATGTTCAATTTATTGATCTAGATGAGAGGTATATGAGCAAGTTCATTTTGGAAAATGCATGAAGTTGTACACTTATTATTTCACACTCCTGTCTATGTATGTTATTATTTTAAAATTGGGCAGGGAGGAGTTTACCTGTTCCAGCACCAATTATTGGTGATAGTGTACTTTTCCTGGCATGAGAAGCTCCTCTGAGGGGCTCAGATCCTTGGCAAAGAAGCCAGGTCTAGATCCTTCCCTACCATCCCCAACCTCCTCCCTGACCCATAAATGTGATTAGTGTGATTAAAGAAGAGACCACGATAAGGTAGTATAATGACCAACTGTATGTATACATTGGGGAATGAGATGGACCAGTGCTACTGAGATTAAAGAGCAGAAATATTCAATGTCAAGGAAGAGGCCTGGCCCATACTCAAGCAATCACCTAGATGTAAAGACTAAAATGATCATTATGGCCAGGTGCAGTGGCTCATGCCTGTAATCCTAGCACTTCGGGAAGCTGAGGTGGGCGGATCACCTGAGGTCAGGCACTTGGACTCAGCCTGGCCAATGTAGTGAAATCCCATCTCTACTAAAAATACAAAAATTAGCCACACATGGTGGCATGCACCTGCAGTCCCAGCTATTCAGGAGGCTGGGGTAGAGAATTGCTTGAACCCAGGAAGAGGAGGTTGCAGTGAACCAAACCAAGATCATGACACTCCACTCCAGCCTGGGCAACAGAGTGAAACTCCATTTCAAAAAAATAAAATATTAAATTAAATAAAAATAAAAAGATCATTATACCATCTTAACAAGCTAGTACCAAGGACAGATCCCAGGAACGTACAACTGATCTCCATCTTGTCCTTCTACAGTTCATTAATCACTAGATATGTTAATAAGTTAATTACTGCATCAACAACATAGTCACCTAACTGCACAGATTTCAGTCCACTTTTTGCCACCTTTTCTCACAATAATTTAGATGTAACACTGCAAGGCTAAACTGTAGATATACCAAATCCAAATCATTCCCTGAGCCATTAGTCAAGCCAGGATTTCCAGGACATAAGTTAGGCCACTTGGCTAAGCTCATTTCACAGTGACTCCTTTGTGATCCTGATTATCACAGCTTCCCTTGCCAAACATTTTTAAATTTTTTAATTGTTATTAATTTAGTTAAGCGTAATAATGGCACTAGGGTTATATTTTTCAAAAAGTCCATTTTTTGAGATGTATACTGAAGTATATAAAAGGATATGATATCTGCAATTAACTTTAAAATACTTTCATAAAAGGATATACATGAAGATGAGACTATGGTATTTCTAATTACTTACTGGTGTTCTCTACCTTTCTACATTGCTCATATATTGCTTCTGTAATTAATTTTTTAAATTGAAAAATACTTACACAAAGGAAAACCTGAAATAAAATGATACATGTAGCAAATTCTTGATAATTGTTGAATTTGGGTGATGGGTATAAGGTGACTAATTGTACTATTCTTTCTACTTTTAAAAAATTAATACTATGCTTAAAAATGCACTTAAGAAATTTGTAGGAGATACCAGCTTAGCTGAGGATCAATTTCCTCATCTAAATTTTAAAAAATCATTCACTCATTCATTCAGTTAGTCAATATATAAAGAGTGACAGGCACCAGACAAGATACTAAGTTATAAGGGAAAGAGAGAAAAAAAGGATTGAGCTAACTCAGTGGTTCTCAAGCATGGCTGCATTCCATAATTCTCTGTGGAATCTTTTAAAAAACAGACACCAGGGCCCACTCCCAGATATATTAAAATAAAATGTCAGTTACATTTTAAAATATATATATGAAGCCAGGCGCAGCGGCTCACGTCTGTATTCCCAGCACTTTGGGAGGCCAAGGGGGGTGGATTACCTGAGGTCAGGAGTCTGAGACCAGCCTGGCCAGCATAGTGAAACCCCGTCTCTACAAAAAACACAAAAACTAATCGGTGTGGTGGCAAGCACCTGTACTCACAGCTACTTGGGAAGCTGACACAGGAGAATTGCTTGAACCCGGGAGGCAGAGATTGCAGTGAGCCGAGATGGCACCACTGTACTCCAGCCTGGATAAAAGAGGGAGACTACCTCAAACAACAACAACAACAAAACTATATATATATGAACGGGGAAAAACTATAAGGAAATACATAAAAATATTAGGCTTTTTCTGATTAATAAGTATTTCATATGGCTGATTTTTAACTTTCTTATTTATACTTCTGCAACGTCTAATTTTTCAATGAAGTATATATATTAATTTACATTGAGAAAAATACTTAAGATGTTATTTTTAAAACTATAATAAGATATTACTACACACCCACAAAAATGGCTAAAATTTTAAAAGGCCAAAAATACCAAGTGCTGGAGATGCTAGGGACCAGCTGGAACTCTCAAAGGTTGCTGCTGAGTGTACAAACATTTTAGAATACCATGGAGCAGTTTCTAATAAAGTTCAACAAATACTTGCTTACCCTATGGCACAGACAGTCATAAGAATGTCTGTACAATGTTTATAGCAGCTTTATTCCTAATGGCTAAAAACTGGAACTAGCCCAATTATCAATCAACATTATAATAAACAAACTATTGGTATTATATAAAGGAATACTCCATGGCAATTATTTTTAAAAATCCACCGATTCATGCAACATGGAGAAATCTCACAAATATTATACAGAGTGGGAACAAAAACAAACACAAAGAATATGTAATGTATGATTCCATTTTTGTAAATGTGAAAAACAGATGCTGACAGAAATCGGAAGACAGAGTACCACAGGGACTGAGAGATGAAGGGCAAATATTGAGCAGGGGCTTAAGAGAACTTTGAGATCATAAATGTGTTCTCTAGCTCGATTAGGGTAATCACATGAGCCTACAAATATGTAAAAAATCATGTATCTGTACATATAATATGTGCATTTTAACAGATGTAAATTATACCTCAATTTTTTTTTAATCAGAGAAAAAAGGTTACCTTTAAGGGTTCTCCCAAGCCGGGCACAGTGGCTCACGCCTGTAATCCCAAAACTTTGGGAGGCCAAGGCAGGTGGCTCACCTGAGGTTAGGAGTTCGAGACCACCCTGGCCAACATAGTAAAAACCTGTCTCTACTAAAAATACGAAAATTAGTCGGGTGTGGTGGTGCACGTCTATAGTGCTGGCTACTCAGGAGGCTGAGGCAGGAGAATCGCTTGAACTTAGGAGGCGGAGGTTACAGTGAGCCGAGATCATGCTGATGCACTCTAGCCTGAGTGACTGAGCAAGACTCCGTCTCAAAAAAAAAAAGAGTTCTCCCAAATTTCTAGCTATAATTTCAATTAAAGGCTCTAGCCAATCCTATCTATCTTCCCATGTATATTTTAAAGTCTTCCTTCCTAAACTAGAAGGTAGCTGACATTGACTGAGGGTTTCCTGATGCCAGGCTGTATATAAAACCCTTGACACCTACACTTTTGTAGTCTTCACAATCCTATGAGGTATTCTTTATTATCTCCAACGTATACATGAGGAAATTAAAGTTCAGAGGGGTTGAGTAACTTGCCTGGGGCCAGAGAGAAGAAGGAACTGAGCTAGGATTTGGAACCAAGTCGGTGACTCCAAAACCAAGTGCTTCCTCATATGTTATTGCCTCAAGTTTCACATCACTCTGTCCAATACCTGCCCACTGATGAATCCCAAATATGTAAGATATTTCCCGTCAATATCACACCACCCCCAGTTCTTTCTTGCCAAACAGAAAGCCCTGAGTAGCAGCTCTTCCTAGCATTTCTCCTACCTTTGAGGGAAGAAAGAGAACTTTAATTGATACAAGAAAATCTATATATGGCCCCTATCTAACATTAATCTAGAGATGCACTTATAATTCACTTACACTTGATCATTCTTCCCAGCAAGTTGTGACTCAATTTACCTTTTTTTTTTTTCTTTTAATGGAGGCAGGAATCTTTTATAGCTTGGAACCCACTTAAATTCCTCTCATTTAGAATCTCTGGACCATCCTGCAATAAGCCATACAAACAAACAAAACCATCCCCTGGGCTGTGGTGCACCCAGTGGTCCCCCAGTGCTGTAGTTCAGCCAGGTCCACGGTGTCCAAGGAGACCGTTCTGCCCTCTGTTAAGACTGTAACATCAATGCACAGGCATCCTGCCAGTATCCTTACTCTTCAAGGCCTCTACACGGCAGAAGCAGCTTCCCTACACATCTTACGGCTTAGTCAAGGTTTAGAAAGGATAATCACCCTTGATTTGTTGTTGGTGTTATTGTTGTTACATATATTCTTACACCTTCTACCATTTTTACATCTTTAATAACCTGGACTGTCACCCAGGCAAGGTTTGTAGAAAATGGTCTCTCTTTTTTGTTCCGAAGAGTCAAGCAGCCCTGCTATATCCTCAGTCATCACTCCAGGTTTGAGTTCAAGGTCTTTGAGCAAAAGACAGATTAACCATGAAGCCAGTAAGGTTAAATTCAGGGTCCAAACTTGCATAGGCCCCTTCCAAGGTCCTGTACTTACTTTTGCCTGGGTCACTTTGGATTCCTTATTAAAGAAGGCCTCCAAATTACATAAACTTTAAGCCCCCACAAGACCTGGACTTGCCCCTACCTCTGAATAACATTATCATTTTGTTGATACAAACAACAGATCTATGTTAAACCATTCACCTTACAAATGAAGCTGATTTAGGAGAAATACTTAAGATGGGAGAACCAACTTATTACCAATAAGTATTAGAACACTGGGAGGTCACAGAAACACATTACATCTTTCCACTTAATTTCACTTACTATGAATAGTATTTTACCTATTTAATGGTTACATTAGCAATGTACTAGTAAGAGGGGTTGCTCCTTGTTAGGCACTTTTGTTGTTATTTTAAGGTTTTAAGTTTCTCAATTATTGGAAGTGAGGAAATTGAAGAGGATGACAAATGAAAAATGTGGGCCAGGTGCAGTGGCTCAAGCCTGTAATCTCAGCACTTTGGGAGGCCAAGACAGGCGGATCACTAGGTCAGGAGATCGAGACCATCCTGGCTAACACGGTGAAACCCCATCTCTACTAAAAAATACAAAAAACTAGCCAGGCGAGGTGGCGGGCACCTGTAGTCCCAGCTACTTGGGAGGCTGAGGCAGGAGAATGGCATAAACCTGGGAGGCGGAGCTTGCAGTGAGCTGAGATCTGGCCACTGCACTCCAGCCTGGGCGACAGAGCAAGACTCCGTCTCAAACAAAAAAAAAAAAAAAGAAGAATGTGAATACAGGCAGGGTGTGGTGGCTCATGCCTGTAATCCCAACACTTTGGAGGCTGAGGCCGGTGGATCACCTGTCAGGAGTTCAACACCATCCTGGTGAACATGGTGAAACCCCTCGTCTCTACTAAAAACACAAAGAATTAGCCAGGTATGGTGGCGGGTGCCTGTAATCCCAGCTACTTGGGAGGCTGAGGCAGGAGAATCAGTTGAACCCAGGAGGCAGAGGTTGTGGTGAGCCAAGACTATGCCATTGCACTCCAGCCTGGGCGACAAGAGTGAAACTCCATCTCAAAAAAAAAAAAAAAAAAAAAGTGAATACAACTGAAAAATGAAAAAAACTCACTACATAAAAGTTTCACAGGTTTCCTGGTAGCAACAACCCTGCCTTAGAAGAAATAGATTATGATACACCATACAGTAGGTCCATAAAATGAAAAGCGGAAGAAGTCATCACAGCTATGATGACCTTTAATATACATGAAATGTGCTCAAAATAAATGCATCTCCCTTGGTTTTCCTAAGCACTACTCAATCATGATGACTCAATCATGACTGCCTATTTTGAAAAAAAGCATTCAAGTTATGAAATTACTCACGCTCCCCCTAGTAACGTGGCCTGGGTTGGCACATTTAAAGTTACAAGTTACAATCAATTTTTTTTTAATGTGAAAAAGGGTAAAGTTTACTTTAAGTACTGTACACCCCACTACTTAACCCAATTAAGAAAAATAAAATAAGGGCAGGAGAGAAAGCCCACATACAATACAAAATGAAAATGTGCAAAGAAAAAACAGAAAATCATAAAAATCGTAAGAAAGAATTCTACACAAAGTCTTATGCAAATAACTTTAATAAAAATCTGGGCAAATACACAACTTTCTATTAAAAAAAAGAATTGTTCAAAGCTTTACTGACACCAAGAGATGAACATGCTAAAAAGAACCACTTGCACAGATGAAATAACGTTGCAGGGAGCAAAAAAAATACTTATATATGCACCCCTAACCAACCAATGGGCACCGGACCCAGGCTTTCTTTATTGTTGTTTTTTTAAAATAGAGACAGGATTTTGCCATGTTGCCCAGGCTGGTCTTGAACTCCTGAGCTCAATGATCCACCTGCCTCAGCCTCCCAAAGTGCTAGGATTACAGGTAAGCCACCACTCCCAGACCAGACCTTTTTTTTAAGGCATTCTACCACACATTTAAACTGACAAGGGAGGGAGAAATGAAGGAAGATAGGTAAGTAATACACTAATCACAAGTATAAGAATCAACTGTAAAAATCCTAACTTCAATTTTGGCAGACAACTTCCAGCATTATATTATGACCAGGTAATGTTTATTCCATAAATGCAAAGTTAATTCAAACATTTTTTAAGTTATTAATAAAATTCATTACAATGGGTCTAAGGGGGAGAATCTATCTTCACCATCAGACATGCTTTAAAAGCATGAAAAATTCAACATTCATTCTTAATTTAAAGTAACAAAACAAGAATCAACAACTATTTAATATGAGATGGAAAAATAGATCAAAGCTGACATGATCCTTATTGGGAAGACCCTAAAGGCACTGAAGACCATCCACATAGGAATGCCAACTAGCACCACTACTGTTCAGCACTGCAGGGAGTACCAGCCAGCACAACCAGACAAGAGAAAAAAAACGAAGTACGAACTGGGAAAGAAATAAAATGCAAACCAAAATTGAATAAGAAATGGCAAGCCTATCAACATCTGAAGATAAAATAATTATGTATCTGAACAAAAGGGAATTCCTGAAAAACCATATACAGTATGAGAATTCTTAATTTTATATCTTCTACCCTACTAAAGTAAGGTAGTAAGTCCTATGCATGAACAACAATTATTTGGAAAATATAATGGAAGAACACACCCTATTTATAATAGCAACTAAAATATAAAACTAAGAGGAAATGTGCAACACCTATCGGAGGAAAATTTTAAAACATCTCTTAAGGATACAAAAGAAAACCTAACAAATGGGGGGAAAAAAAAAAAGAAAACCTAAACAAATGGAAAGATATAATGTCCTCAGAAAGTAAAACCCAATATAGATAATGTCAAACCTTCCTCAATAAACTTACAAATTTAATACAACTCCAATAAAAACGGGTTGTTGTATTTCCTTGTATCACAGAAAGCTGAATCTCAAGATCATATGGAAAAATAAGAAAACAAGAATAAACAGGAGGCCGGGCGTCGTGGCTCACACCTGTAATCCCAGCACTTTGGGAGGCTGAGGCGGGTGGATACTTCAGGTCAGAACTTCCAGATCAGCCTGGCCAACCTGGTGAAACCCTGTCTCTATTAATAATAACAATAATAATAATAACAACAACAAATTAATTTTTTTTTTTTTAAAAAAAGAATGAATAGGAAAAGCAATAAGAACAACTATTCCTACCAGACACTAAAACAACTATTGGCTGGGCTTGGTGGCTCACGCCTATAATACCATCACTTTGTGAGGCCGAGGCGGGTAGGTCACCTGAGGTCAGGAGTTCGAGACCAGCCTGGCCAACATGGTGAAATCCCGTCTCTACAAAAATACGAAAATGTGGGAAAGAGAGTCTCTTGGATGCCAGATGAATTGGTCTTCCCTGTGTGAGACAGCCATGGGGAGCCATGGGCGGCCTCTGAGGAGAAAAGTCTCCTTATCGCCTTCATGTCTTTATGCCCCGAGAGCATAACAGCTCTGGCATTCCACAGGTTGCTCAGGGAAATAACACCCCCTTGAAGGAGTGGAGTCTAATCATCTTGGTTTCTCCTGAAACCCACTCCTACTGATGTCAGTCCTGATAAGTTAAAGATCTTAAGTACTTTAGACACACGCCTTTGCTTAAGGAAATTCACAGAGTTCTCCTCCACTGATGAATCCTTTTCTTCATCCCTTCCTACCCCTCCCATTTGCCTTAAGAACAAAGAGCTTGTAAATAAATAAACTGGGTGGAGACGAAGAGCTTGGGGCTGTGAGCAAGCCTCCGATGCTCCGGACCCCCGACCGCCTTTTAAACTCTTACTCTATCTCTTTCTAATTCCTTTGTCTCTGCTGGACTCAGGGTACATGCCGAGTGGTGTGGGGCTGGTTTCCCCAACACAAAAATTAGCCGGGCATGATGGCAGGTGCCTGTAATCCCAGCTACTAGGGAGGGTGAGGCAGGAGAATCGCTTGAGCCCTAGAGGCAGAGGTTACGGTCAGCAGAGAGCACACCACTGCACTCCACCCTGGCGACTGAACGAGATCCTGTCTCAAAAAAAAAAAAAAAAAATTCAATAATTAAGATAATATGATAACAGTGCATGAGAAGACAAGTACACAAATGAAATAAAATAGCTCAGAAACAGATCTAAATGTATAAACTGGAGGCCGGGCATGGGGGATCATACCTGTAATCCCAGTAATTTGGGAGGCTGAGACAGGAGGATCATTTGAGGTCAGGAGTTCGAGACCAGCCTAGTCAACGTGGTGAAACCCCATCTCTACTAAAAATACACAAATTAGCCAGGCATAGTGGTGGGCACCTGTAATCCCAGCTACTTGGGAGGCTGAGGCAGGAGAATCACTTGAACCCGGGAGGTGGAGTTTGCAGTGAGCTGAGATTGCGCCACTGTGCTCCAGCCTGAGCGACACAGCAAGACTCCATCTCAAAAATAAATAAATAAATGGATAAAGAAATAAATGTATAATGGAATTCTGCAAATTATTGAAGATGCATCTCAAATCAGTTGGTTAAAGGATTTTTTTGCAGAGTGTTGAGACAACTAGATAGACATCTGGAAAAACACACAAGAATAAATGAATCAAAGATTTTAACATAAAAATAAAACCATGAAAGTAATCGAAGAAAACTTTGGAGAATTCCCTTAAAACTTAGCAGAGGAAAAAAAAACATTTCTACTAAAAGCTCAAAATCCAGAAGTTAGAAAAAGAAAATATTGATACATTAGACTACATAAAAATAAAAAATGTCTGCACAGTAAGAAGTATGATAAGCAGAGGTAAAAATACAAATTGCAAATTGAAACAAATATTTGTCTCTCATCACAGACAAAAGCTAATCCTTTTTTCTTCTTTCTTTGTGACAGAGTCTTGCTCTGTTGCCCAGGCTAGAGTTCAGTGGTATGATCGCAGCTCACTGTAGCCACGACCACCTGAGCTCATGTGATCCTCCCACCTCAGCCTGCCAAGTAGCTGGGACCGCAGGTATGCAGCACCACACCTGGCTAATTTTTTGAGTTTTTGTAGAGACAAGGTCTTGCTATGTTGTCCAGGCTGGTCTTGAACTCCTAGGCTCTAATTATCCTCCCACCTTAGCCTCCAAAACTGCTAGGATTATGGGCCTGAACTACCACACCCACCACTAATCATTTTAATATATGAAAAGGTCCTAGAAAACAAAGAAACAGAACAGCCTGATAGAATAAAGGTCAAAAAACAGGAGTAGATAGTTCCCAGAAAAATTAATGCAATTGACCCTTAAACATGAAAACATGTTCAAACGCACACTCTTTATCAGAGAAATGCTAATTAGAACCCAACTGCGTTTCCACTTCTTGTCTATTGGATTGGCACAAATCCAAAAGTTAGACATGTATTTACAACATTGGTGAAGCTGTGGGGAGACAGGCACTTGCATACACTCCTAGCGGGAACTCATAGCCCCACTAGCCTCCACAATAGAGGTCATTATGGAGGGCAGTTTGACACTATCAATCCAAATCACACATGTTCTCTGACAGAGCAATCCTATTGCTAAGAATTCATGTTACAGATATATTTACTTCAGCATCATTTTCTAAGCAGCAAAGGTTGGGAACTACTGGTAAATTGAACTATTTGCATTCATATAATGAAATTTCTTACAACTCTTAAAGAAGAAGAAACTTTCTAAGTAATAATATAGAAAGGTTTATGGGGTATATAATAAGTGAAGAACACAAGGCTCAGAATACTGTTTATAGGACATCATGTTTGGTATTAGCAAGTCAAGAAAATAATAAATACTTGGCTGGGCGCAGTGGCTCATGCCTGTAATCTCAACACTTTGGGAGGCCAAGGCGGGTGGATCACCTGAGGTCAGGAGTTCGAGACCAGCCTGGCCAACATGGTAAAACCCCGTCTCTACTAAAAACACAAAAATTAGTTGGGTGTGGTGGTGCACGCCTATAATCCGAACTATTCAGGAGGCTAAAGCAGGAGAATCGCTTGGACCTGGGAGGCAGAGGCTGCAGTTAGCTGAGATTGTGCCATTGCATTCCATCCTGGGAGACAGAGTGAGACTCCATCTCAAAAAAAAAAAGAAAAGAAAAAAGAAAATAATAAATACTTGCATTAGAATAACATGTTTGTGATGTAATAGCATAAAGAAACAATAGAAAGATACATAAGAAACTAACTTGGGATAGAGGTAGTAATAGGAGTGGAAGCTACATTTATTAAAGCGTATGTTTTTAAATTGCTATAATTTCTGACCAATGTGAGTTTATTACTTATGCAAAAAATTAAAACGTTTTCAAAACAATGAGTAAAACCCAAATTTAAAGTGTTTACACAATAACTTGCACACACATATCCTTTGTGTGTTTGTCCACTAGTACTAGCCCTCCCAGAATAACATCAGTCTGATGGCTCAGCATGTCCTCAGAATTGTAAAGATGAAACAAAGTAAAACTGGATTATGGTGCCTTCCACATAACTAGTGTTGCAGGAAGTCAGGGACCCCGAACAGAGGGACCGGCTGAAGCCACAGCAGAACAAAAATTGTGAAGATTTCATGGACATTTATTAGTTTCCCAGATTAATACTTTTATAATTTCTTATGCCTGTATTTACTGCAATTTCTGAACATAAATTGTGAAGATTTCATGGACACTTATCACTTCCCCAATCAACACCCTTGTGATTTCCTATGCCTGTCTTTAATCTCTTAATCCCGTCATCTTCTTTGTAAGCTGAGGAGGACAAATGTCACCTCAGGGCCCTGTGATTGTGTGAACTGCACAAATTGTTTGTAGAGTATGTGTGTTTGAACAATATGAAATCTGGGCATCTTGAAAAAAGAACAGGATAACAGCGATGTTCAGGGAACATCAGAGATAAGACTTCTGGCCACTGGTGAGCCGGCTGGAACAGAGCCATATTTCTCCTCTTTGAAAAGCAAATAGGAGAAATATCGCTGAATTCTTTTTCTCAGCAAGGAACACCCCTGAGAAAGAGAATGCGCCCTGAGGGTAGGCCTATGACCAGCCCCTTAAGGCATGCCATCTTTTATGGTCAAAGCGGAAGGGATGAAATAATCCTGGTTCTCCTGTAGCGCTCCCAGGCTTATTAGGAGGAGGAAAATTCCCACCTAATAAATTTTGGTCAGACAGGTTGTCTGCTCTCAAATCCTGTTTCCTGATAAGATGTTATCAATGACAATTGCTAACTTCATTAGCAATTTTAATTTTGCCCCATCCTGTGGTCCTGTGATCTCGCCCTGCCTCCACTTGCTTTGTGATATTTTATTACCTTGTGAAGCATGTGATCTCTGTGACCCACACCCTATTCGTGCACTCCCCCCTTTTGAAAATCGCTAATAAAAACTTGCTGGTTTTACTGCTCGGGGAACATCACAGATCCTGCCGACATGTGATGTCTCCCCCGGACACCCAGCTTTAAATTTCTGTCTCTTGTACTCTTTCCCTTTATTTCTCAAACCAGCCAAGACACCTAGGAAATAGAAAAGAACCTACGTAACAATCAGGAGTGGGTTCTCCCGATAACTAGTGTTACCCTTTCATTCCAAATCTTACATAAAATACTTAATTTCTGTGTTAGCTTTAGAAGCCCCTAATAATCCCCCGCCTCATATGTGTTACTAACTCACAGAAAAGCACAGTTTACAGATAAGACATTCAATACTTTTGTTTCTGAAGAGGAGTTGGTAGACAACTTCTATTATTCTTGGGAGAAAAATATAGCCCACAAGAGTAGCAGTGGACAGAAGAATGAGGAGAGAGAGAATATATATATATAGTTAGAAGTATCTATCTATCTATCTATCTATCTATCTATCTATCTATCTATCTATCTATCTCTATCTCTTTCTCTCTCTCTCTCTGTTTCCATTTTCTCTGCTCTTACTCTCTTTCATCGTTGATCTTTGTCTCGTTCATTCATCTCTTCCTGCCCCTTTTCTATGAATTTTTCTCCAGCCCTTGTAAATGTCTTTCACTTTCTGTGAGTTCATTAAATCTACAACTTTCACCCTCTGCAAATAACTCCCAAATACATACCTATAGTCCTGACTTCTTCCCCAGGCTCACATTATTATACGGCTGCTAGGAAACTCCACCAATGCCACTGCTCTGGTTCAAGCCCCCATTATCTTCTACAATGTCCTCCTGTCTACTACGCCTCCTTTCTCCACTTCCCCCACACACATCCTGTCTAATCCCACTTTCATAAAACTGCCAGATTCATCTTTTCAAAACTTTGTGATCTCCTCCTCTCAGGAATGAATTTCATAGCCTGGCATTCACTTAAAGCCTTTTAGGATTTAATGTAAACCTGCATATTCAATCTCAAGTCCATCCATGCCCAACTCATCTTCATGCCTTCTAGCTGCAGCCAAACTATATAATATATATATAATAACTAGAAATCAGTTATTGGGTGTCTAATATCTCCTAGGGTCTCCTAACCTCCTGCCTTTGCTTACAATTTCTTCTACCAGATGCCCCTTTCCCTGAAATCATTCTCAGTTTTCACATCAGTAGAACTCTATTGTCTTGTTTCTTATTTTCCTTGAGCTCATGACTCCATTCATTACATAAGGGGTTGTCTTAAATGATTATAAGCAAAGACCAAAAAATGACCAATTTATATGAAACTTACGAAATATCATTTCCAAATTTCTAAAATTAAATCAGGCTTATATTAAAGAACATGATAGATGCCTTGTCCTATGGAGATAAGGATGGAATGGCAAGGCAATGCTCTTTCTTTTTTTTTTTTAACCCAAAAAGGGAAGAAAAAGGACATTATTTATGTTATCTTTCTCAATTACAAAATGCCTGTTTTTAACTCTCCTTTACACAAACCCTGATACACATGCTTCTTTATCGATTAGCACTGTTGGGCTTATACTTTTTGTACAGGACGCCAGTGGAACATCAGATGCTGAATACCAGCACATGCTCTAATTTTGCAATCCCTGCTCACATCACACACTTGATATTATTTGTGGGAGGTCATGTGGGTCGGCCTACACACTGGCAAGTAAACTCACTGATTTGGACAATGAGTCAGTGAAAATGAGGATGTTATTTTATTTTAGCACATTTGTGCCAACGTCATTGCAGAGGCAAGAAGAAGAAGGGATATGAATGATACACTGACAGATATCAACAAATAAACAGCTTGCCAATCTTGAAAAAAAAAGGAACATACACTTACACCTTGCAAAGACTTGAAGTACTTTACATATTCTACCAAGCATGTTATTAATTACACATAGCCAAAGCCTGTAATCTCTTTCTGGCATTAATCTCCTTTTTTCAAAAAATTCTGTTTTGTTATATTAAAATGATAGCCTCTGGAATTCATTATCAGTTTCTCTCCACTTAAACCAAGAGAATACTGCTGGTTGCAAAAGGATACTAGAAATCACCCCCCATTGTGCTGTTTTCTCTAATAACTTGAAGAAGGGTGTCATTTGCTATGTTTATACACTGTCTCCAAAATACATTAACTTCTTGTAAAGGCCTGATGCTAGTTGTATTAGTCTGTTCTCACATTGTTATAAAGAAATACCTGAGACTGGGTAATTTATAAGAAAAGAGGTTTAATTGGCTCACGGGTCTGCAGGTTGTACAGGAAGCATGGCAGCATCTGCTTCTGGGGAGGCCTCGGGAAACTTACAATCATGGCAGAAGGCAAAAGCAGGGACAGGCACATCACATGGCCAGAGCAGGAGCAAGAGAGAGAAGGAGGGGAGGTACCACACACTTAAATAACTACATCTTGCGAGAACTCATTCACTGTCATGAGGACAGTACCACGGGGATGGTGCTGAACCACTCATAAGAACCCACTCCCGTGATCTAATCGCCTCCCTCCAGGCCCCACCTCCAACACCAGGGATTATATTTCAACATGAGATTTGGGCGGGGACACATCCAAACTGTATCACCAGTATTCCTTCAAGTTGCAGTCCTCTGCATAGAGTGCTTTTTCCCAGATACTCAAAGGTAAAGGGGCCAAAGTATCCCACCCACAAAAATCTGTCCTCAGTATCCCCTGCATCCTCATGCTTCAGGGTCCACTCCTATTTCTCAGGTGAAATGAGCAGGTACGTATGACCGTGATGTCACTTAAATTAAAAAAAAAAAATTTAAACAAAAATAAATAAGAAATGAGCAGGTATGGGCTGCCTGGGCACCATACCAGAGAAGTTCAGAGGCAACGCCCACCCACCCCAGGGAGAAATGCTGAGGCTCAAACTGGTGAAAATCAGGCCACATCGCACTTTCCTCTTGCTCTTGTTCACCAGCTGTTCCTCAGAAATTACAGAAGATGTAAAGGTCTACTGGTTTGCTCCCTGAGGGACCTTCTGGAAACTTGATGGGCCTCTAGGCAATCAAAGCTCTTCTTTCACCAGCCCAATCTTTGGGAAAAAACCAAAACAAAACAGAGCTTTGAGGAAGAGAGCAGGAACACCAGGCACCCGGTCTAGAAAAGTCAGTGAAGGGGATCCACAGTGGAGCCTCCACTATACTATTCTGAGGCTGCCTCACAAAGACCAAAGCTCCTGCCTGAAGGTTTTGCCTGCTCCCTGGGCATCCAGACATCACTGGCTTTTTCCTACTCCAACCCAAGAAAAGGATTCTGTCTAATCACAAGTCCAATTGGCTGTCTCCTTTCTCTGAGCCCAAAAGCCTGTTCTCAACAAACAGAAGCACTGTTATCTACTTCCATCTCCCCAGCCTTCTGTGTACAAAGCATGCCTTGCCACCTGCCCCCCTCATCTTTTTGTTCATATGAGAATGCATGGGTCCCAGGAGCTTCAGTGAGAGGACAGAGAAAAATGGGAAATTCCATTACCAAAACCTTTTAGAGAAAGAAGAAAAGACAAAGGAGAATGAAAGGATTGTTGATACTCGCTGGCAGATTAAAAGAACTGATGAAGAACTTTCCTGCTTTCTCCGGGCGCAGTGGCTCACACTTGTAATCCCAGCACTTTGGGAGGCCGAGGCAAGCGGATTGCCTGAGCTCAGGAGTTCGAGACCAGCCTGGGCAACACAGTGAAACCCCATCTCTACTAAAATACAATAAATTAGCCGGGCGTGGCAGCATGCGCCTGTAATCCCAGCTACTTGGGAGGCTGAGGCAGGAGAATCACGTGAACCCGGCAGGCAGAGGTTGCAGTGAGATTGGGCCACTGCACTCTAGCCTGGGTGACAGAGCAAGACTCCATCGCCAAAAAAAAAAAAAAAACAAAAAAAACTTTCCTGCTTTATCTGCTATATACTAAGTAATCCACATGAGATAGTCCCACAATTATAAACACTGACTAAAGAAGGATTTAAAAATAAACAGACATTTAAAATTTTTATAGAGGTGTTTTACAACCAAGATGACCAGGCACTGTTAAGAAAATAAAAAGAGCTTTGTTATGTAACTTATACCTCTCCCAAAATTCTAAACTATTTATCCTACTTGTAAAAGATCTCATATAATCTACCTGCTAATCTGGTCCAGTTTTCTAATCATTTTTTGCTAATAAGAAGTTTTTTCTTATATACAATATTAATTCTTTTATTTCCATTTAAGCCAATCTTTTGGTTCCACCTCTTAAGAATTCGAGAAACCGTGGGTTTGCTTCCTCTTTCCAACTTAGTTAACCAACTTAATATGAGTCATCCCTTGGTTTTTCTCTAAATTCAGTAATCAGCCTTCACAGATCTCATTTAACAGATTCACAGATCTCTTAACCATTTTTTTAGGCTTCAGAATTTCCTCTTTACCACCCTTAATATGAACAGTAAACCTGGGTTTATCTATGCTTTTACATCAAAGCCAAGCTGCTTTGTTTTTAGGGCCTCCAGAACCCAATCTTGCCTACCTACAACTTTATTTCTATGTTTTGTCCCTTCTTTAAACTAAATACACTCCCACTGCTAATTAAGCTATTCCCTCATCCCTCCAGTTTAGACAGTCTTCTCACTTTATTTAATCCCAATCCATCTCCACGTGGCCGCTTCAACACCAACATATCCACCAAAAAACATTTTCCAATGTCCCCCATCCAAAATGATCTCCTTTCATACTGCATGCAGAAACCAGGGTGAGTGGTTCAGTCATGGCTGTGTAGTTGAACGTGCTGGTTCTGATATGCATTGCCACATCTTTTTAGGTTCTATGTTTTGCCTTGTTTTTCACCTTTTGGTTGTCTAAACCTCTGCCTCTGCCATTATGTGGCACGTCTTTATCACATAACCCAGCCCAGTTTTTTTAATCCCATTTTAGAGCATCATCTATGGGTAAACAATCTTGAAAGTAGTTCTGCTCTCTGATGGCTCATTCATCAAAACTATCAAGATGACTTTTTTTTTTTTGAGACAGAGTATTGCTCTGTCGCCTAGGCTGGAGTGCAGTGGTATGATATTGGCTCACTGCATCCTCTGCCTCCTCAGTTCAAGTGATTCTCCTGCCTCAGTCTCCCTAGTAGCTGGGATTACAGGAATGCACCACCACGCCCAGCTAATTTTTTGTATTTTTAGTAGAGATGGGATTTCACCATGTTGGCCAGGCTGGTCTTGAACTCCTGACCTCAGGTGATCCACCCGCCTCGGTCTCCCAAAGTGCTGGTATCACAGGCATGAGCCACCACACCCAATCAAGATGGCTTTAAAATCCGGTTTCCTACATTGTTTAAAACTCTAAGAGTCTCCAATCAACTACAGTGCCCTTTACATTATGTCAAATTCATCAATACTACCTCAAACAATAAAATCAAATGCATGCCAAAACCCAGCTACTCAACAGGTTCCAACTCTCAGTTAGTGACCCTCTCTGGTACACAGCATGAGAACCCCTATCTATCCTCCAGATGAGAGGTGGTGCAAAGGCCAACTCCAAAACAGTGAGACATGAGTAGCTGTCTGCTGGATTGCATGAAAGAGTTCTGAGGCCATATCACGGTTTAGGGCATCTTGTCCAACCCATGGCCTATGGGCTGCATATAAATTTGTTTCGGGCCACTTTGAATGAGGCCCGACACAAATTTATAAACTTTCTTAAAACATTATGAAATTTTTTGCAATTTTTTAAAGCTCATCAGCTATTGTTAGTGTTAGTGCATTTTATGTGTGGCCCAAGACAATACTGCTTCTTCCAACGTGGCTCAGGGAAGCCAAAAGACTGGATACCCCTGAGTTAGAGTCAGACTTCATCAACTAGTGATGCCTGCCAGGATGATGGCAAGGGAACAGGCAGAATGGATTTGCTGACCCTGTTACTTGGGATTACAATAGAATCAAAAGCTTTACTAAAATAAAGGTAACTTCAATATTCCCATTTCTACATGATTTGTATATTTGTAACAGAATAATCTGCACCCCTCCCCTTTTTTTATAACTGAGTAATTTTCTGCTAGCATCTCTCAGTTATTAAAACCAAGTTAAAAGTACCGCTATAGACTAAATGTTCGTATCTGCCAAGACTAATGTGTTGAGACCTAATCCCCAATGTCAGAGTATTTGGAGGTGGGACCTCTGGGAGGTAATTAGATCATGAGGGTGAAGCTTTCATGAATGGGACTATTGCCCTTATAAGAAAGGTCCTAGGCCAGGCGTGGTGGCTCACACCTGTAATCCCAGCACTTTGGAAGGTCAAGGTGGGTGCATCACAAGGTCAGGAGATCGAGACCATCCTAGCTAACACGGTGAAATCCCACGTCTACTAAAAATACAAAAAATTAGCCTGGTGTGGTAGTGGGCGCCTGTAGTCCCCACCTACTTGGGAGGCTGAGGCAGGAGAATGGCATGAAACTGGGAGGTGGAGCTTGCAGTGAGCCAAGATTGAGCCACTGCACTCCAGCCTGGGTGATAAAGCGAGACTCGTCTCAAAAAAAAAAAAAGGTCCTAAAAAGATCCCTCACTCCCCTCATCATGTGAAGTTACAGCAAAAGGACAGCTCTGTACAAACCTGTACAAATAGGAAGCTGGGCCTTGATCTTGGGCTTTCCAGCCTCCGGAACTGTGAAAAATCAATGTTTGTTATTTATAAGCCACCCACTCTATGGTATTTTGTTATAGCAGCCTGAGTGGACTAAGAAAAATACCAGGCTAGAAGCAATAAATTTACTTTTTTTTTTTTGAGAAAGGTAGATGAGAAAATCTATTTCTTTTTTCATCATTACATATTCCAGTAGTTCTCTAAAAACTTACAAAATAATCAATGCTGATTATAAAATAGGAAAATTTTAACCCCAAATATAAGTATTAGCCACATAATTAACTGTGAATTTTGATGCCTAAATGGGGGTAGGGGTGGAGCTGTGGACACTAATCAGTTGTCAGTTAGCACTAAAAAAAAAAAAAAAAACACCAGTGTTGTGAACAACAGGCAGAGTTCCTCTTTTTTTTTTTTTTCTTTTTCTTTTTTTTCTTGAGACTGAGTCTCACTGTGTCACCCAGCCTGGAGTGCAGTGGTGCAATCTCAACTCACTGCAACCTCCGCCTCCTGGGTTGAAGCGATTCTCATGCCTAAGCCTCCCAAGTAGCTGGGATTACAGCTGTGCACCACCATATCCAGCTATTTTTTTGTATTTTAGTCAAGACAGGGTTTCACCATGTTGGCCAGAATGGTCTCAACAGAGTTCCATTTTAATGACTAACATTTTAACAACCCACTCAACACACAGTGGACCCACATCTTGGCTGGCAGCACACATTAACTCTGTTGATTTGGACACAGCTAATTTGATTAAACAAGAAATCCCACAACACAGAAGCATTCATAAAACTCCACTGTCAAATGAACCATCAGTTCACTTAAAATGTCAGCCTTGTGGTTTGGCATTTATGTAGAGTATCTTTGATTGTAATGCTAAACATTCTCAATAGATTTGTTTCTTCAAAAATGTCATTGACGACTTGAGGACAAACTGTCATGAGCTTCCTGGTAAGTGACTACATAACAAGACAAAAACAGACTGACTTTTCTTCTACTATACTCTCACCACAACACAGAACACTCCTGTGACCCCAGATGTGTGGGTTTTTCTCCCACACCAAACAATTCTTCAACACCAGTTAGATGTCCCATAATTCAATTAAATGTTGACACTATCTACCTGGAGTTAGAGTCAAATCCCACAAATGAAGGGCTCAGTTCTACAAGACCACAATAGCACCTCCACTTCAGGTGTCAATTGCAAGTCCAAGCCTTTGGTACTTCTGATCTACCAGCTATAAATTGAGGGTTCCCATAGCCCCTTCTTCAGATTCAGTCATTTGCTAGAATGGCTCACAGAACTCAGGGAAACACTTTACTTACTAGTGCTGATTTATTACAAAGGATATTTTAAAGCATACAAATGAACAGCCAGATGAAGACTGCACAGACGACAAGGTTCAGAAGGGTCCCTAGCACAGAAGCCTCTGTTCCCATGAAGCTGGGGTGCACCTCCCACCAGGCAGCTGGATGTGTTCAACAACCTGGAAGTTCTCTAAACCCTGTCTTTTTGAGTTTTTATGGAGGCTTCAGGACATCAGCATGATCGATTAAACCATTGCCCTTTGGGGAGCAATATGGAGGGGAGCTGAAAGTTCCAACCCTCTAATCATATGTTTGGCTTCCCTGGCAATCAGCCACCATCCTGAGGCTATCCAGGAGCTCCCAGCCACCAGTCATCTCAACAGCATATACAAAGATACTATCACTTATCACTGCAGAGATGCCAAAGGTTTTAGGACCTATGTGCCAGGAAAGGGAGAGGGAGCAGAAGTCCAATACATATTTCTTATTATATCACAGTGACAAAGCCAATTCTCAGAAGAGGAGGCCAGGCACGGTGGCTCACACCTGTAATACCAGCACTTTGGGAGGCTAAGGCAGGTGGATCACCTGAGATAAGGAGTTCAAGACCAGCTTGGCCACATGGCATAACCCAGTCTCTACTAAAAATACAAAAATTAGCCAGGCATGGTGGCGTGCGCCTATAGTCCTGGCTACTCAGGAGGCTGAGGCAGGGGAATCACTTGAACCTGGGAGGCAGAGGTTGCAGTGATCCGAGATTACGCTACTGCACTTCGGCCTAGGTGACAGAGCAAGACTCCATCTCAAAAAAAAAAAAAAAAGAAAAGAAAAGAAAAGAAGAGGGAGCTTCCATTCCATGTGTAGAAGAGTCACCTTAAACATCAAAAGGAGAATCAGAAAGTATGGCCCAGAGGAGCTAGTAAGGAAGGCATAGTAAGAGAGTAGTAGGAAGTGGTAACAGGGGCTTTTGAGTAGAACAGACAAACTGGGATTCTTTTCAAGCTGCCTTTGACCAGCCATGCAATGTAGAGCAAGTAAAATGATGGTTAACAAGACCCCCTCATATATAATAAATAATTTGGAATAGTGGGGCCAATATTTAACAAATGGTGGTGACTATGATTACTATTATTGACAGGTTCTTGCCTAAAAGATAGAAACAAAATAAAGAAGCTTTGGAGTTTTAATTGGGATTTTTCTCTGGGAGATTTAGAGACCAGGAGATATACAGAGGGTGAGGAGCCTGGTTTGGGAAATAATTCTAAAATGACAAGCTGGATTTTCAGTGCGGTAGATACTGGCTAAGAGGTCTGCTCCTATCAACAGTGAAAAGAACTTCCCTAAATAAATAAGGCAGGCAGCCTTTAATCCGAGCACTTTGGGAGGCCAAGGCGAAAGGATCACCTGGGCCCAGGAGTTACAGACCAGGCTGGACAACATGATGAGACCCTGCCTCTGCAAAAAGGAAAAAATTAGCCAGGCTTGGTAGTGCATACCTGTGGTCTCCCAGCTATTTAGGAGGATGAGGTGGGAGGACAGCTTGAGCCTGGGAGGTCAAAGCTACAGTAAATAGTGGTCCTTACTACTGCACTCTAGCCTAGGCAACAGAGGGAGACCCTGTCTCCCTAAATAAATAAATAAAAGGCTATGTATTCTTGAGCTGACTATAAGGGACTATTGTCTGATCCTATTATCTTCTCACTCTCAAATATTTCATTTTATTTTATTTTATTTTATTTTATTTCGTTTTGTTTTGTTTATTTATTTTGACACAGGCTCTCACTCTGTCACCCAGGCTGGAGTGCAGTGGTGCGATCTCAGCTCTCTGCACCCTTGACCTCTCCGGTTCAAGAGACCTTCCCACCTCAGACTCCTGAGTCACCATGCCTGACTATTTTTCATAGTTTTTGTAGAGACAAGGTTTCACCATGTTGCCCAGGCTGGTCTTGAACCGCTGGGCTCAAGCAATCTACCTGCCTTGGCCTCCCAAAGTGCTGGGATTACAGGTGTGAGCCACTGCACCAGGCCTCAAATAATCTTTGAATCTCAGTTCTCACTCAGCCTTTTCAAACCTCCACAACTCTGAGATGCAAGTACCCTCCCTCTTCCAAGCTGCTCAGGGGCTTTGGACTAATACAGCTAAATCACCAACCAGAACTTCAGCAGTTAGTGCTAGAGACGAAAATTTTAAAACTAGTTTCACTGAAAATAGAGGTAAGGCACAGGAATATTATCCATGTTGTTACTACTATTTGAAAAGAAAAACAATCTAAAAAATAATTCAAGACATTTTATGAATGTCCTAGCTAGTTTCCTTAGATGGGAGCCTTCCTTTCTGTGATTCAAGGCTTATTTCCTTCTCTTTACACCCATCACTTCGCAATGCAGTTACAAGACCATAGCTCTGATCTGACCTTTTACCTTCTCATTTCCTGCCAGAACAACTTCATCCTGCTCATTCATCAGTGGTCAAAGTTAAATGCTAAGTCATTTAGTTTCAGAGGTTTAGAGCACTGTCTTAGTCACTTCAGGCTGCTATAACAAAGTACCATAGCCCGAGTAGCTTACAAAAAACAGAAATTTATTTTCCCACAGGTCTGGAGGCTGGAAGTCTAAGATCAGGGGGCCAGTGGGGTCAGGTTCTGGTGAGGGCTCTCTTTCCGATTTCCAGATGGCTATCTTCTCACTGTGTCCTCACATGGTGGAAGGGGCTAGACAATTCCCTGGGGCCCCTATTTACAAGGGCACGAATCCCACTCATTATGGTTCTACCTTCATGACTTAATTACCTCCCAAAGGCCCCACCTCCTAATACCATCACTTTGGGAGTTAGGATATCAACATATCAATTTAGGGAGGGGGGACATAGACATTCAGTCCATAAAGCACAGTTATATGCCAGTCTCTAATCCATTTTAAAGTAAAGGTCCCTCCAAAATAAACCAGTATGTTCTCATTAGATTATGAGGCAAAGTTTGAAAGAAGATTTCTTTGTCTGCTTCTACCTTTCCTTAAGGAACCTGCCTCCTCTTCTACCATCTGCTAACCCTGCTGCTCATCTAACCACCCCCACCTATGCCTTACTTTGTCGTTCCATTCTTCCCCAAATCAACCACCAAAAACTGTAGAAATCAAATTCTGCTCCTTCAAGGGCCTACTTGTTAGAAAACTAAAATCATGCTAACGATAGTGGGTACCAATACACTAATGCATTCTTCTTTAGGAGCAGTGATTCACAAATGAGCAGGGGTGGGGTGAGGGAAGGAGAGAGAAGTGCCCCCAGGGGACAACTGGCAATGTCTGCACACATTGTTGGTTGTCACAAATGGGAGTGTGCTACTGTCTGTCATCTACTGAGTAGAGGCCAGAGATACTGCTGAACATCTCACATTGTACAGGACTGTTCCCCACAACAAAGAATTACCCAATTCAAAGTATCAGTAGTGCTGAGGTTGAGAAAACCAGCTCTAAGAGGTAATGTATTTTTATTAAAAACTCCTTTGTTCCATAGGTTTAAGTTTAAATTCCAGGCACTGGTCAGGCTGAATGGAGCTGTTTTGGAGCAGATAACCATCAAATCACACCTCAAGAAGGTACCTATCTTCCATTCATATATAACTAGTTCTATTTGTCAGAATAAACATTAGCTGAATGATTACTAATGTTTTATTTGGTTGGGGTTTTCTATTTTTTATGCTTACAATATAAATTTAACCCCCAAAATTGAGTTTAATAACTCAGGGCGCAGTGGCTCACGCCTGTAATCCCAGCACTTTGGGAGGCCTAGGTGGGCAGATCATGAAATCAGGAGATTGAGACCATCCTGGCCAACATGGTGAAACCCCATCTCTACTAAAAATGTAAAAATTAGCCAGGCGTGGTGGTGCATGCCTGTAATCCCAGATACTTAGGAGACTGAGGTGGGAGAATCTCTCGAACCCGGGAGGCAGAGGTTGCAGTGAGCTGAAATCACACCATTGCACTCTAGCCTGGGCAACAGAGCCAGTCTCCATCTCAAAAATAATAATAATAAATATATACAAAAATTAGCCAGGTGTGGTGGCGCACCCCTGTAATTCCAGCTACTCAGGAGGCTGAGGCAGGAGAATTGCTGGAACCCGGGAGGCAGAGGTTGCAGTGAGCAAAGATTGCACCACTGCACTCTAGCCTGGGCGATAGAGTGAGACACTGTCTTAAAAATAATAATAATAATATATATTATGTATTAATAACATATTTCACATACTAATACATAATGTTTCATATATATGAGACAAGTTTATATATTTCACATACAAATACATGTTTCATATATATATATATATGACAACTTCCTGTATTGTATCAATAAGATAACCCCATTAGATGCATTATACTTCATATTCTTGAGGGCAACACATACTGGTTTGTATTCAGAGTGTACACCATTAATTAAATTAGCTAATATAGACTATCAAAAACGCCCTGCCCAAAACAAAATAAGTGTATAAAAATATTCCTCAAATTTCTTTCTTTTTTTTTTTTAGATGGGTCTCACTATTTTGCCCCGGCTACCCTCAAACTCCAGATCCTCCCCCTTCAGCCTCCCAAGTGTCTGGGACTATAGGCATGCATGACCCCACCTGACTTCATATTTCTCAAACTTCTGTCACAAAATATGATCCCATATTTTTCTGTGAATGCATAAGATTTTATTAATGTTCATATAACCAGTGTATACAGGATTTCAAGTAGTTAGTCAATTACCTCACAGAAAAAAATTCCCGAAGTAAAATTAGAGGGCCATGTTAGGCAACCTGAATTCTCTCTGAATAGGTATAACACCATAAGTTTCACCTTAGTACCTTCTCCTTTTTGAGTGTTTAGGTGGGCAAAAGAGACTTAGGGGCATGAGATACAAGGCAGAGAGAAATTCAGCACAGGGGCTAAATCAATAGCAGGCCATGTGACCACAGTCTTCGTGTGCGGTGCTGCTGGAGCAGGGGATGGTGCAGGACTTGCAGTGGTTGTGTGCACTTTGTGGCCAACAATGCTGAGTCACGCCAGCATCACACTCTAAGGGAACAATGCCAAAGGACAAGCTACCACCTCTATGTATTTGTGGTGTTTATGACTCACTCCCAGGTAAATGCAGGCCTTTATTCATGCTTGGTGACTTTTCATGGTAATCATTCAAAATGTCCTAGTGTCATAATGCAATTAGAGTAGAATTCATCTTGAGTCACTAAAATTACATAATTACTAATATTAATCACAATTACTATCAAAGCTATGAACCAAATTCAAACTCAATCCTAACAGCATCATAATCCTCGAAAATCAGATGCCCAAAGAGTAAGGCCGGTGCCTCTTAAAAGTCAAACAATCCTTTGTATATTTAAAACAGGCTAAAATAAAAGTTGCTAAGATCTTAGTCAGACCAAGTCCCAGGGTCCGAGGAGATGCATTTGTCCTGTGGCTGGAGCAACAAAAGCACAGCTGATAAAAAGAAGCAAACGAGCCATTATTCTTGTATTTTCTTGTCCTAGCCTTCTATGCTGTGGCTCTAGCACTTCTGCTTTCAGGGGACAAAACTAGGGTAGAAGGGTAACTATATTCTCCACTGAAGTTTAATGCTCAGAATAAAATAGTTACTTGAAGTGGGGAAAAAGATTTACCCTTTTCTTTGTGTTAACAATGAAGAAAAGTCCTGAAGCTTACAAGAGTAAGGTATGGCCCAGCACTATGGCTCATGGCTGTAATCCCAGCACTTTGGGAGGCTGAGGCAGGAGGACTGCTTGAGGCCAGGGATTTGGCACAATACAGCCAGACCCCATCTCAAAAAAAAAAAAAAAAAGGAAGAAGAAGAAGAGGAAGGTGAAAGTGCAATAACATAACTTCTTAACAAGATTTACCCATAATCATATCTGAAGCTCAACAAATTAAATAGCTTTTAAATAAAAGACACAGCAGAATATGACCAAAGACAGAAGAGAATTATTTAACCACAGTTAATAATTTGCCTAGGCTCACCTTTCAATTGGCTTATTCAATAAAAGCACAGAAGAAATACAATGCAAGAGGGATTTAACTGGGGAGACTTGAAATGCATTTCAAAAAAAAAAGTGTGTTTCACTAAATGAAAGAGCAGCAGAAGGAAGTTTTTCAGTGCAGAAAATAAGCCTAACTCTCCCTCTCAGCTCCTCAAAATCTATTTTCAGGACTATATCATTCAGACACATCTCAAAATCATACCCACACTCCTGGGGTCCTTGGCCTGCCTGTGACCCTTGCCTAAACTTTGATACAGAGACGTGGTGCTCTCAAGGCCAAAAACTGCACCAGCCAAGCACACAAGTGCTCAATGTTTCATCATCACCCTCTATCAGTCTGTCTAGGATTGTGACACTACTTCTCAGATGACTCCAAACACTAGTATGTATCAACAGGGCACACACCCCTTACTTAATACCCCTGGTACTAAGTACCCCTGGATACCCAAGCACCAAGTCAGGAGGGGAGCAGAGTTGCATACCATGCACAGTTGTGGGATTAGCAGAGACGAAAGCAGTAATATCAGAGCCGAAATGAGATCTCACACTGTCCTTTGCTTATGCACCTATTTCAGTATTTATCACAGTGGTCTGTGAAATGCCTATCTCCCCACAGGGACCATGTCTTAATCAACTTTGGATCCTTTGTCAACCCTACATGTTGCAGTTGTTCAATAACTATGAGAGTCAATTTCCAATTTCACAGGCTACAAGGAAGGGCAGACACTCTGAATGAAATACGACAAATTTTGCAGGCATCAGCATTACTCTAAAATATTATTTCTATTTTCTCCTCCTGTTCACTTCCATTCTTTCCTGGAGATACCACGGAAAAGACAAAGATCAAAAACAGAAAAAGCAGATGTTTGACAAAGATTGCAATAAAAATAGTAATCCAGTAAGTGTAAACATTCAAAAAGTTTTCATTTCTGCATAGGCAAAAAAAAAAAAAAAAAACAACTAAACCCATGCTACTGGACCCTCTCATCTACTGATTTTTTAATCCCATCACCTGCCAAATTGAAATACTTTGTGTCCTTTAAAACTCATGGCCTGGCCGGGTGCAATGGCTGATGCCCTGTAATCCCAGCACTTTGAGAGGCCGAGGTGGGAGGATCGCTTGAGGTCAGGAGTTTGAGACCAGCCTGGCCAACATGGTAAAACCCCATCTCTACTAAAAATACAAAAATTAGCCGGGCATGCTGGCACACGCCTGTAGTCCCAGCTACTCAGGAGGCTGAGGCAGGAAAATTGCTTGAACCTGGGAGGCAGAGGTTACAGTGAGCCAAGATCTCGCCACTGCACTCCAGCCTCGGGGACAGAATGAGACTTTGTCTCAAAAGCAGAAAATTTAATTAATTTAATGTAAATAAGAAAATTAAATTAAATTAAAACTCATGGCCCAAAACATGTACCGCAATCACCCCAATATATTAAGGCTCACTGATTTTCACTCAAGATCAACAGCTCAGTCTCACCAAGCACAACAGAAAACCAGCAAGAAAGTTTGTTCTTTCCTTAAATCATAAGGACATACATTTTTAAAGGAACTCAGAATAATTTTTTAAAATTATAGATCTGTTATATCTCAGAGAAGGTATCTGGCAATAAAAAAACGATAAAATATAGCCAGAAATATCCAGACTTGGTAAAAATGTTATTGGTGATAATATTTTGGTGTTTAAGTATACACAATGAAGCTCTACTAGTTGCTTCAATCATTTGAAAATCATAATCTGATTATACAAAAATACTGCAATGTTTTCAGTCAAATATTTTGTTATTTCCAAAACTCGTTATAGAATACAATTTCTATAATTCCTTTTAGAAAAGCTTCCAGAAGATAAATTCCTTCCAACAAAGTATTTGATAGTTTGACTTTTTTTTTTTTTCCAAATGAGGTCTCACTGTATTGCCCAGGCCAGAGTGCAGTGGTGTGATCACGGCTCACTACAGCCTCAACTTCCACGGTTCAAGCAATCCTCCCACCTCAGCCCTGCTCCTAGTAGCTGGGACTACAGGTGCGCACCACCACACTCAGCTAATTTTTGTATTTTTTGTTGAGACGGGGTTTCACCATGTGCCCAGGCTGGTCTTGAACTCCTGAGCCCAAGCAATCTGCCCGCCTCAGCCTCCCACAGTGCTGGGATTACAGGCGTGAGCCACCGCACCTGGTCAAGCATGTTTCTTTATTGCAGGACTTTTCTGAGCCTTTATTAGTATGCAATAGACTCTCCAAAAGGAAAGTGTAGTATGTGATGATTCCTAAGCTTATTTCACAAGAAAATTATTTTTTATTTCATGTATTACCAATCAGCCTTCAGCAGAAAAGAGTATTTTGAGAAACATACTTTGAGAATCACAAGTTGGTTAATGAAACCTCAATAATAGGTTCTAACTTGCAGGAACTCCCATTAGCCTTTTTCTTTTTCTTTTTCTTTTTTCTTTTGGCCATTGACTACATCTTTAAAACCATGGACAGCCATCTTCAAATGCATGCCCTTAGAAAGGAAAACAATACCTATAAGAACACATAGATGAGCTAACACATATTACCACCTTTACAATAAAAAGTCCGTGAAAACTCAGGCAGCTGCTATTCTACACTGACAGAATTATGACAGATCCAAAGCCTATAGAACATACTGCTCTCTGCATATTTCAAGTTCAAATTGGGTAGGTTTACATCTACGCAATTTGAATATGGTAACAATCATAATGAAAAGGAAAACTTACCAACAGAAGCAGAGTTTTTAAGAATCGACTCCTTTGGGGTTCCTTTTTCAATTCGTATTGTGGCCCACTGTTCAAAAACAAGAAATACTAATTTAAACTGTCCCACAGACACAACATAAAATACTTCAACCATATTATACACAAGTGAAATTACACATCAAGCTGTGACAGTATCTGAACTAAAGAGATAACCCCAGTGAATCTCTGATGTAGCAGTATTCCAAGTCCCAAGTATACTTTTATATCAGTTACTGATAATGCCCTAATAAAATGTGGAAAGGACAATATTTACCCTTTCTCAACCACCTCACATGCATGGGTGTCGTGATAAATTATTCATTGAGAAGGCTGTGAAGCATGGGGGGCTTGAGTACAGGTCACGGCATCAAGAATGTCTGGGTTTAAAATTACTTATTCCCTATAGGCCTCTGTTTCCTCATTGTAAAATAAGGATAATAGATCCTATCCTATAGGGTTGCTGTCACATTAAACAAGATAACACATATAAGGGCCTAAAACGTAGGGCATAAAGTATAACAATTATTTTCACAACAAATTAGACATTCAGGGGTAGGACACACTCAAAGATGCATCAGAAATAAGCTCGCAGAAAGAGGCAGCACAGACTTGGAAAGTTAGAAAGGACTCGATGAAATCATTAACTAAGGCACGATTGGCTCACGCCTGTAATCCCAGCACTTTGGGAGGCCCAGGAGGGTGGATCATTTGAGGTCAGGAGTTCAAGACTAGCCTGGCCAACATGGCAAAACCCCATCTCTACTAAAAATACAAAAATTAGCCAGGCATGGTGACGCATGCTGGAGCTACTCTAGAGGCTGAAGCAGAATTGCTTGAACCAGGGAGGAAGAGGCTGCAGTGAGCAGAGATCGGGCCCCTGCACTCCAGCCTAGGCAACAGAGTGAGACTCTCGAAAAGAAAAAGAAATCATTAACTACAGAAAATCATCTGTCCACATGGATACTTATAAAGATGCATAGGAAAATGTTATAATTATGAAGATCTACAGATTTTAGGGAATTTAAGAACTGGAAAACAACTCTCGTGTTGTTTTGAAGGTACCTAGGAATATAAAAAAATGTACCCAGAAGTAATTTTAAAAATTTTTTTCTTTATACATTTTTTACACACTTCCCAAATTATTCACTATTAACATCATAATTCAAAAACTGCTAGTGAACTTTTCAAGTCTCTCATTCTAGAGAATCCCCAGGGCTCTTACACTAAAAAGTATCGTAGTAATTATAATTGAACATAAGCACCCTTGAAGGGGCAGAGACAATTTTTTTTTTTTTTTTTTTTTTCTTTGAGACAGGGGCTTGCTGCAGCCTTGACCTCCTGGGCTCAAGCAATCCTCCCACCTCCGCCTCCTAACTAGCTGGAACCACAGGCCCACATCACCACTCCCAGCTAATTTTTGGATTTTTTGTAAAAATCGGGTTTCACCTTGTCAACCAGACTGTACTTGAACTCCTGAGCTCAAGCAATCTACTGGCCTCAGCCTCCCAAAGTGCTGGGATTACAGGTGTGAGCTACCATTTTATATCGTATTTTATTTTATTTTATTTTATTTTTTGAGAAGGAGTTTCGCTCTTATTGCCCAGGCTGGAGTCCAATGGCACGATCTCAGCTCACTGCAATCTCCGCCTCCCGGGTTCAAGCGATTCTCCTGCCTTGGCCCCCCAAGTAGCTGGGACTACAGGCACCCACCACCAAGCCCAGCTAATTTTTGTATTTTTAGTAAAGGTGGGATTTCACTAAGTTGGCCAGTGTGGTCTCAAACTCCTGACCTCAGGTGATCCAAATGCCTCAGCCTCCCAAAATGCTGGGATTATAGGTGTGACCCACTGCACCTAGCCCACAGACAGATTTATTAATAGGCCAAGTCAAAACCTCAGTTATTGCTAGGCTCAAAAGAGTTTGTTGACTAGAGAGGTTAAAAAATTTTTCAAATAAATAAGAACGTAACTGATAGAGAATAAATAACCTAAAACGTACATGAAGGTCAGGGAGTAATGCATGATATCTGACTACGTCAGGACCCCTTCAAAACAACCCACAGAGCCAAACAAGAACATGCCATTTGCACTTAGAAAACAGCCTATAAATAGAGGCCAGTCTTCCCAGCTTCCAGTGACAAGTGACTAAATCATAAGACTCAGTCTTAATCTGATTGCATCCTGTTATCTTTTGCGGATTTAGTGCATGAGTTCTCAAACTCTGGACTAATACCACTCAGCTTTTCTCAACTGAGGTAACTGTTTCCATAGATTTTTACTTAAAGCTTCAGGGCCTATTATCATTTGTAAGTAAACCAAAGATATAATTAAAATAAAATGTTGTAAACAGTCAATCATTGTTCATTTCAGACTCATTTTTTTTCATTGTGAGGCGAGTGATTTTATATTTTATACAAATAGTAGTTACCTTAGACTAGAACTATTATTCCATGCTCATATGATGGAAAATGCTGGTATTCTGTTCCTGTTAATGGGCTGAATTATGTCCCTCTAAAATTCATACGTTGAAGCTCTAACCCCCAGAATATGACTATATTTACAGATAGGGTCTTCAAAGGGTGACTACGTTAAAAAGAAGCCCTCAGGGTGGGCCCTAATCCAATCTGACTGATGTCCTTATAAGAAGAGAAAACTTGGACACGCAAATAGACACAAGGATGTGAGCACAGAAAGGCCCATGTGAGGATACCACACCTTCTTGCTAGAAGGTAGTCACATGCAAGCCTAGGAGAGAGGCCTCAGAATGAGGCTAAACCTGCTGACACCTTGAACTTGAACCTCTAGCTTCCAAAACTGAGAAAATAAATTTCTGTTGTTTAGGCCACCAGTCTGTGGTACTTTGTTATGGCAGCTCTAGCAAACTAATACAGTGACATTCCTCAAAAAGCATGATCTGCTCAAAAGCACTCCATGTTTTGGCACCAGACAAGTTTCAGAATGCATTCTGTCTCCTGAAATGATAGCTCTAAAGGTCTACCCTGCATAACACAATGACTGTGTTAAGATAAGCACATTTTAGGCCAGACACTGTGGCTCATGCCTATAATCACAATACTTTGGGAGGCCAAGGCAGGAAAATCACTTGAGTCCAGGAGTTCGAAACAATCTGGGCAACAGGGTGAAACATTGTCTCTCCAAAAAAAAAAAAAAAAAGTTTTAAATTAGTTGGGCATGGTGGTACACGTCTGTGGTCCCAACCACTCAGGAGGACTGGTTGAGGAGGTCGAGGCTACAGTGAGCTGTGATCATGCCACTGCACTGCAGGCTGGGTGACAGGGAGATCCTGCCTTAAAAAAAAAAAAAAAAAAAAAAAAAAAAAAAAGATATGCAAATGTTAAGGTTGAAGAAGCAGACATTTAGTGCCTAAGGGAATTTGTACTAGAAAACCCTTTTCTTCTGTAGGATGACCCTCCATTGAAAGTAAAAACATGCCTGTGCCTTGCAGCTAGATAGATATACATTTGAATTGCAATTCTGCCACTTCCTGGCTGGAATCATCTCACACAAGAGACTTTAACGTCTTGGGGCATCCATTTCATCATCTCTAAAACAGGGACAAGGCCAGGCGGGGTGGCTCATGCCTGTAATTCCAGCACTTTGGGAGGCCAAGGCGGGTAGATCACTCGAGGACAAGAGTTGGAGACCAGCCTGGTCAACATAGTGAAATCCCGTCTCTACTGAAAATACAAAAATTAGCCAGGCATGGTGGCTCACGCCTGTAATCCCAGCCACTTAGGAGGCTGAGGCAGGAGAATCGCTTGAATCCGGGAGGGGGAGGTTGCAGTGGGCTGAGATTGTGCCGCTGCACTCCATCCAGCCTGGGTGACAGAGCAAGGCTCTGTCTCACAAAAAGAAATAAAATAAAAATAAAACAGGGGCAATACCAAAGGTGGCTGTAAAGGCTAAAGGAGATAATGTAGCTCCTGCCTACCACACAGCAGGCCACAAAGTAGCCTCCTCCTCCCTATATTCCACATTTCAGGCCTCTGAAATGGCCAGTTTTTTCCAGACTGTCCAGTGCTTCTCCCCATAAATAGTTATTTCTCTTTTACCATGCCAGCTTCTCTAGCCAATCAGATCAACCCAAATACAAATACAGAATATCTCTTCCAGACATTCTGAATCTCTTACAGGGGTATATCAGAACATATCTGCCTCAAGGCATCACAAAAGAGGCAGCTCTGTCAGCAAAATGGTCCTAAAGTACAAAAGTGGCTTCTAACAACCCACAGTTTCTGCCTCCCCAGGAAAGTTGAAAGATACTTATCAATGAAGTTATCTTTCCACCTAATTTCCAAATCCTCTTGGAGGGAAAAAGGTAGCTGTCCAAAATTCACCAAAAGAAATGGCTTTAAGTCTGATTTTTTTTTTTTTTTTAGATGGAGTGTTGCTCTGTCACCCAGGCTGGAGTGTAGTGGCGTGATCTTGGCTCACTATAGCCTGTGCCTCCCAGATTCAAGTGATTCTCCTGCCTCAGCCTCCTGAGCAGCTGGGATTACAAGTGCACACCACCATGCTTGGCTAATTTTTGTATTTTTAGTAGAGATGGGGTTTCACCATGTTGGCCAGGCTGGTCTCAAATTCCTGATCTCAAGTGATCCGCCCGCCTCGGCTTCCCAAAGTGCTGGGATTACAGACATGAGCCACCACACCTGGCCAAGTTTTACTTTTCATAATTTGTATTCCTAAAACAATTTTCTCGAATATAAAGCTGTAATATTAGCATACATATCCAACAAATTATCATATATCCCTTGAAAATCACTGGCTTGGAGAATCACTAAACTTATTCTAAGTATTCAAGGCTTATCCTCAAGTATCTTGTCATATCAGTGACTTATGCATACATCTAGAGATACCCAGCAATGCAGAAGAAAGTAGAGGTAGGTGCTCAATAAATGATTATTACTTGAACCAGTGGGTTAAGAAGGGGTCAGAGAAGAGCATAAAGCTCAGTGAGTTGACAAGTAATAATTATCAAAATCAGCAATTTAGAAGGTACCCTACACACATTTCAACTTCTAGAATTTGAGTTTATGGTCATAAGAAAGATACCCATTGACAGTAAAACTTGTCAAAGTAAACATATAATAGACAAAACTAAATGATCTTTTTAAATGGTACATAAATTATAAGCAAAGAAACTTGAGAAACATCCAATTATGATCAGAGCTCAAAGAATATTCTTGGGAATGAAATGTAAAGAAAGAAACAACTAAATCAATTAAGAATTTACCAAGGAGTGATACAAGGGCTGGGCCTTAAATGCAATCTACAAAAAGGCAGTGTATTTGTCCAGCACTGAAGATTTTCTCATGCTAAACATCAACATAATCCCTTAAGGAATTATTCCTATAGTTGAGAAAAGCAGTCCACCATATTAACCCCAGTCTAACAGAAATGTCTTTGAAACATCTAACACTGTTCTAGTTGAAGGAGAGAAGATCCTGGGTTACTGTTCTCCTGCACCTAAAGCAGAAATCACTATGGGATCACAGCTCTCCTTCCTGATGAGCTCAGATGCTCCCACAGGAGTTCCAGGCAGTCACAGCCAACAAATCAGAGCTGGCTCACACAATGAATCTGTATTCAAATTCCACATACATCAAGCACCTCTTTGACCTAATAACTTAGTCTCAGCAGACAGGGTGGGTTCCTTATGTGTCACCTACCTAGTTTCCAAACTATCTAGTTTCTCCCACCAGAATTAGAAAACTGGCATTCTTGACAGTTTGATTGACAAGGAGTTCAGCTCTGGAGTTGCGCAGAGGGACAAAAATTAAAATCTGTGGCCCTGTCAAACTGAAAGTCAGATCCTGGACTGGAGATCATCCTATCAGGCGCAATAATTTGCCAGGTTGACAGCAACTAGCTGGCCTCTGCCCTTAGCTGTACCTTGAGTCACTAAAGAAAAACAGGAGTGAGCCCCTGGAAGCCAGTGGGTATGATTTACCTTAAACCATTCTTAAACAGGGTATAAATTCCAAAAGACATTACTGTATGGGAGAACAGTTCAATCATTTCAGAGTTCAGAGAAAGACGGAACACCAGCTGAAGAGGATCATCTGCTATGGGAGAGGATTCTGAAGAAGGTCTAACAGTAGCAGGCAGCTAAGAAATTCACAGCATAATGTGACCAAGCTCACAATGTAAAGTCAATAAGAGTTCAAAACAGAAATAGCTCCCAAGTAGAAACAATAAAACTTTAAAAGCATGAGCACTGAGAATGAAGAATCACATACAACTTCAAAGACTAGGCAAAGAAATAGCCACAAACGAGAGTCTAGGGCAATACAGGAGGCTAGCAGGTACAAGACAGTGTCCGGTGGGTTAGAGATGTATACCTGGGAGCCACCCAATTAGCTGAGGAAGAAGAGCAGATAAAGCCACATCCTAAGGGCAGAGAGAAAATAAGGTCACAAAAATGGGAACCAAACTTATAAGAAGGCACTGTGGAATGCTAGAATCTCAGTAATCATATTATTCTTTTAATAGCAACAAACATTCATATAGTCGATGCAGGCAGCCTTCTAAGGTGCTTGATACATTTTAACTTATTTGAACAACCCTGTGGAAATAGGAGTTATTGTTACTCCTATTTTATAGATAAAGAAAACGAGGCACAAGAGTAGATGACCTCCTTAAGGTCACATTTTGAGAAACAGAGCTACAATTTTGGTACCAAATCTAAGCAAACCTGTATCCAGGATCTCTACTCCTAACCACTAGGCTGTAGGGCCTCTTCTCAGTTAAGACTCCTGTTTCTGGCCAGGCGTGGGGCTCACACCTGTAATCCCAGCACTTTGGGAGGCAAAGGCAGGAAGACTGCTTGAGGCCAGGAGATCAAGACCAGCCTGGCCAAGATAGCAAGACGCTGTCTCTTATATTTAAAAAAAGTATATATAATATATACATATAAATATTTTTGAAACAAGTAGATATAAATTATATACATACAATTTTTTTTTAAAAAAAGACTCCTGCTTCTAACAGTTAATTCAAACAAACCACTTATCTCTGACTCTCAGTTTCCCTCTCTGTAAAAGGGGGATAGCACTTGCCCTCCCTACCCTACCCAGCCTTTTGACACTTAATAAAACCCTAAGAGTAAGCTGCAGTTGTTCTCTACCAGGCCCACTTCCATCTAACATTTTTCTTTGCAGAATTTGGAAACAGGAGGGTAGGGAGACCTGAGGTCAAAGAATATATACCTTTTCAATGGCATTTCAAGTGCTGTTAGTTAGATAAAATTCCATGACTCCACTAAAATAAAATACGATTTCTTTCTGCCATCCAGGAATTGGTCTCTTATCTTGGGCATAAAGAAGAACACGATGCCTTTCTTAACAGGATGCCTGAGTACACTAAAGGACCTCTGAAACCTGGGGCTGTAAAAACAAGCGGGTGAGGCGGAAACTGCACTGCATAATGGATATAAGCAAATCCTCTGATACAAAAAGTTGGTCGCATTGTTATTATAATCAGTAAAATAATAACGATGCTCAGGGAATGGAGTGATTTTTGCTTCCGACCAGAGGAACAATAGTGGTCCAGTGGTTTCAGCCCAGATCCCTCCAGGTCCGCGAAAGCCGCCGAGATGCTGACTTTCGCACTGCCGCGGGCAAGGAACAGAAATGCACGCACGCATGCACACGCGCGCACACACACCCCTGACCCGCGACCACTGACCTTGAGAGCTGGACCCCAGGGTTCTGAGCCCGCAGCGGCGTGGGGCTGGCTGCATCCCTCCCGGCACTCACCTCTAAAGTTTTCACCAGGATCTTCATGTAGATCTCGGAGATGCCCAGAGACACTCCGAAGACCGAAGGCAGAAGGATGAAGCCGAGAACCAGCGTCAGCCAGGTGGAAAGGATCTTCCCGGCCAGCTCTGCGCCCTCCATGACTCGGCGCACCCACTCAGGAGAGGTCCGCAGTGGAGGGCCGAGCGCCACAGCAGTCCCTGTCCCCAGGCAGTCCCGCGGGAGCTCCAGGAGCAGAGCGCCGAGCCCGGCACTCACCTCTGCGAGGGGAAGAGAGGAAGGAAAAAAACTTTCAGAATTACGGCAATATCCTTCCTTCCTCCCCGGGCTCCTCCTCGCCCCTGTCAGTTAACTCCTTCTCCGCCGGCGGCCCAGGTCTGGGCTGAAGCCACCGCGGCGTGCGCAGACCTGGGTAGCGCGAGCCAGTGGTCGGAGCTGCGGGTAAGCGAAGGGACACTGCCGCGCGGCAGAGCGCGCGAGCGCAGCCGGGAACGCGCCCCGCCCGGTGCCTGATTTCCTCTGGATGGTGATTGCGACAACTCAGCAGATGACTCACAGAGGCCCTCCCCGAGCCAGGTTCCCTGCGGGAGCACCGCACTTTGGCACACCGGCAGCGGGCGGAGCTCGCACCGGGCCGCGGGCTGTGCTGGAGGCTGGCTGCGCTCGGGCGTCCAGAGCCCTATTTCTGCGCGCTGCCCTCGCCCCACCTCCTCCGTCACCCAACGGGGGAGCTCCCTGGCAGGACTTAGCCCAAGAGCGCCGCAGCCTCCTGGGCGGTCTCAGTTTTTCCCCGCGCCCCGCCTCCCCCAGCACTCAGCAAAGGTCCTTTCAGGAGGAGAGTTTTCATCTGAAAAATGTTAATATTTTCTTCACCCGCAGAATGAACTGCTGACGTTTCTGGGACGCTTGAGGTCTTGTTTGTGTGGGTGTAAAACGAACTCTTGGGAAGGGCTTCCAAGGACAGAAAAATGCAGAGCGCACCAGGTAGCCGTGTACGCCGCTTCAGACTCCCACACCTCCTTCCCCGCATGGCCTACAGCTGTGGGGCTCAATCTTGCTTATCCCGAGACTAGGAAGCTCTGTCCACGCGTCGCCTAACCCATTGAGCCGCCATCTCCCTAGCACAGAAACCTATCTGTCACTCCCTTCCTGGAGAAGATTCCAACCACACCCTCCCCTACCATTCAGCTTATACTCTCCGCGCTTAGAGGTAGCAGAAATGCCAGGCCGGCGCAAGCCTTCATTCACCAAGCTGACACGTGTCTCCTGGGTGTTCAGGCTCCGCGCTTCTACCGTGCCAGCCCTTATCAGAGCAACGAAGGGCAAAACCCTGTATGTTATTTACTCCATTGCAGTTCTCTTAGAGACCTGAACTATTTTAAAGAATGAGCAGAAGGGATTTTGAGAAGGGATTTTCCAGATTGCCGCTGAATTCGACCAAAATATCTTACAGGTACTTTTCAGGTGTTGTTTCAAGCTGGAAAAATTGGGAGGGCCAGCAAACTGAATTGAAACAGCGTTGATAGCAAATATTGCAGAGAAAATGGTCCCTGCCCAGGGTGTGGAGGAACTGGGGAGGCAAGAAAGTGAGAGGCACCTCTGTAAATAATGTAGATGTCTGCCTTATGTACTTACTGCCAGGTAGCTGTCACAAGCCCCCTCCCGCACTAAGAACGGAAAAAATTATAACTTGATGATTAAAACCAGGTTATGGACCGGGCGCGGTGGATCACGCCTGTAATCCCAGCACTCTGGGAGGCGAGGTGGGCAGATCACCTGAGGTCAGGAGTTCAAGACCAGCCTGGCCAACATGGCGAAACCCCCATCTCTACTAAAAATACAAAAAAAATTAGCTCCGCGTGGTGTCGCACGCCTGTAGTCCCAGCTACTCAAGAGGATGAGGCAGGAGAATCACTTGAACCCAGGAGGCGGAGGTTGCAGTGAGCCGAAATCGTGCCACTGCACTCCAGCCTGGGAGATAGAGCGAGACTCCGCCTCAAAAAACAAGAACGAAACAAATAAACAAAGAAACAGATTATGAATGAAGACGTGTTAGGAGCTTGGTTTCTCAAAATTAAACCTCTGTATGGGTTGGCTAGTTTAGAAAAACACGGAAAACACAACTACCGAAAGCTGCCCAAAGTCCTTGCTTCCAAAAACTATATATATTTAGTGCAAAACTCCAAAGATTATATTGGCATATTTAACACCATATGTTCAGGCAAAACTCTTATTTTCCTTTTATTCCTCAAACCAAGATGACTAAGGAAGGCTGAATCCTTGTACCAAAGTTTACCCTACAACGGAGATAATACACACAACTTTGCGTGTGCTGAGTGCACACACTCTCCAATGATTTTTGGTGCTCATGAACAAACTCCACAAAATGGTTTTGGTTTTGTTTTAACTCTTACGGAAGAATTATTCTTCCACAGCTGTATGGTGCAATGGTAATAAAATGGAATTTGGAGTCTTCGATTGACACCAGCTTGACACATGTAAGTTTGAGCAAGTGCTTCTGTGCTTCACCTTTCTCATCAGTAAGATGGGTTCTTTTCGGGGTTGAAAGTGATTCTGAGCATGAAACTGCATGGTAAATGACAAAGCTTTATGCAGAGATCAGCAGGCAGCCTGGTGCAAGGACAAAAACTCTCCATCTTTTTCTTGCCTAAAACGCAGGAGAGCCAACACAGGCTCCCCAGGGTAACAAAGGCTCATCTTTGCAGTGCTGGAGGAGGGTGAGGGAAGAGAAGAAATGTAGGGTGATCCTGACCCTGTCTCAAGTCAGGGAAGGGTGGTCCCGACTTGCCGCTCTCCTTGTCTCTCTTTCACTTACCTCACCTCTCCTCCCTCCTCCATTCCTTGAGACTTAAACCTAGGTAGGAACCTACCTACTCTGTCCCTGAAGTCAGGACCCCCTGTACTTACTGTATTTGTTTCCTAGGGATGCCTTAACAAATCACCACAAATTTAAGGACTTAACACAACAGAAATTGATTCTCTCGGTTCTGGAGACCAGAAGTGTGAAATCAAGGTGTCTGTCTGTAAGGCCACATTCCCTCCAAAACTGTAGAGGAGAATCTTCCAGGTTCTGGTGGATCCCAGCATTCTTTGGTTTGTGGCAGCACACTCATCTCTGCCTCAGTCTTCACATGGCCTTCCTGTGTCTCTTCTTCCCTTCTTTTCTTTTACAAAGACACATTATTCTGGATTTAGGGCCCACCCTCATCCAGGATGATCTAATCTTGGGATTCTTCCCTGAATTAAACTTAATCTGCAAAGACCCTTTTTCCAAATAAGATCATATCCACAGTTAGGGGTGTTAGGGCTTGGACATGTCTTTTGGGGAGGCTGCAATTCAACCCATTATAATTACCATCTCTGTAAAATGAGGATAATAACACCTACCTGGCAAGGTTGTTATTGGCTATGTATTAAATGAAGGGTACGTATTAAATGGTAGCTAATAGTCAATGCTCAATAATGAAGTTATCCATACTCCTGTTTTTTACCTATTAATCCAGGCATGTATATATATACACGCCTACCCAAAAGATATGTCCAAGTCCTAACACCCGTAACTATGAATATATATACACACCTGTATATAGGTACACTTACACACCTGTGTGTGTGTATATATATTATATATATACACAGCTGATCTCTACATATATGTATATTCAAGTGTGTATGTATATGTATATACAGGTGTGTATATACATATATATGCACACACATACAGGTGTGTGTGTTATATATACACACATATATACACACACTTATATATATAAAATATATATACAGTATACTGTATATATGCAAAGCTCTATGCAGAGATCAGCAGGCAGCCTGGTGCAAGGGCAAAAACCCTCCATCTTTTTCTTGCATTAATCTGCAAAGACCATTTTTCCAAATAAGGTCATATCCATAGGTCATATCCATAGCGGGGAGAGTGCCCGCCTCGGCCTCCCAAAGTGCTAGGATTACAGGCTCTGTGTGTGTGGGTGTGTGTGTGTGTATGTGTGTGTGTGTGTGTATATATATATATATATATATATATTCATGACAGCTCAGGAGGTCCTGACGACATGTACCCCACTGCACTCCAGCCTGGGCAACAGAACAAGACCCTGTCTAAAAAGGAAAAAAAAAAAAAAACATTGAGGTCCAGCTAGGTGTCTGGATATCAAAGCAAAAATAATTGATTCCAAACAGCTGCCCTTACCTGTTAACTCATTGTGTTATTCAAGTCTTCTTCAAGCCTCTGCTTTGACAGCAATTGTGGCCAATGTGAACAGAATTTAGAGACAGTGTCTTGCTCTGTTGCCCAGGGTGGGGTGCAGTGGCATGATCTTGGCTCACTGTATCCTCTACCTCCCAGGTTCCAATGATTCTCCTGCCTCAGCCTCCCAGGTAGCTGGGATTACAGGCAGGCGCCACCACACCCAGCTAATTTTTGTATTTTTGATAGAGACGGGGTTTCACCATGTTGGTCAGGCTGGTCCTGACCTCAGGTGATCTGCCTGCCTCAGCCTCCCAAAGTGCTGGGATTACAGGCGCGAGCCACTGCGTCGGCCGGGCACACACTCTTAAGTTAGATTTTTCGATCTTGTCTGCCTATTAAGTTAGGTTGCAGTTCATCCACGAGCACTCAAATATAGAAGTACAGAGTCCTTCTCAGACCATATTTAGTTACTTTAATGCTCCCTAATAGCCAGAAGTTAAAGATGAAATATTGAACATTTTAGGTTAGATCTGGAAGCATTCCACAGTCTGCATCCAACCCAAATTTCATCACATGCCAAAAAATAATCTTTCCCACCTTCTGGTTTATGCAGGGTTTCTTCTTCTCTGGGTCTTTGGTCACATCCCAGTGCTTCCCCCAATGCACATACACACACACCTGTCTCCTGTTCTCATCCACATCCCTCACTTCACAGGTCAGGGATCCACCATGGAGATTCTACCAGTTGCTGAGCATGTCTGTCCCAATTTTGCATTCAGGACTGGGGAAGTAACCACAGGATGAGTTCAAAGACTCATTGGGCCCAATATAAGATGGACCTGAGATAAAACTCCATTGATCACCTGCCCTACATAAGCTCCTAGTTTTACTTGTGAACCAGGATGACATGCTCCCACTTCCTTCACGTCATTCCCACAGATATTCTCCAGGTTTCTTTCAGCATACATTGCAAAAAATACTCAGTTCTTTGGCTGGGCACAGTGGCTTACCCCTGTAATCCCAGCACTTTGGGAGGCTGAGGCGGGTGGATCACCTGAGGTCAGGAGTTCGAGACCAGCCTGACCAACAGGTAAAACCCCGTCTCTACTAAAAATACAAAAATTAGCTGGGCGTGGTGGCACATGCCTGTTGTCCCAGCTACTTGGGAGGCTGAGGCAGAGAATCTCTTAAACCCAGAAGGCAGAGGTTGCAATGAGCTGAGATCACACCACAGAACTCCAGCCTGGGCGACAGGGCAAGAAACTCTCCAAAAAAAAAAAAAAAAGCAGTTATTTTGGAGTACAGTATACCTTCTCCTAGGACATACTTTGGAGTATAGTATACCTCACCTTTCATGACGTGCTAGGACTGGAGTCTAGTTCTAGTCTAGAACCAGACAGGAGTGATGGAGGCAGGTCCTGAGGAGAATGAGCAAGGCAAGTGCCTCAGGGGAGGCCATGACACATTCTTCAGGCATAGGCATAGGAGGGCTAACTTCTTCAGGCAGTGGTGGAAAGCCCCTCCAACTGGCAAAGGAGATGCATCAGAACTTAGGGATTCTGTAGCCTCAGCTTCATCAAGATCTGCCTTGTTCCCATACCAAATTTCAGGATCATGTTCCTTCTCAATCAAGGACTCACTTTTGTGTCTAACTCAGCCCTTGGCAGAGGGAGACGCGGGGGTTGGTTTTCAGAAATCTTTGCCATGTGGCTACAGGAGATGAGGGTTTATTTCAGGGCAGACATAGATGCTTTCAGGTTTCTTATGTGGAGTATGACCTGAGAATTTGAAGGCTTGAGCTCATCCTTTTCTTTTCCTACTACTCAGTGAAGTTAGGAACAATCAGCCCATCTCATTATATTCCGTAGTTTGACTCAAAGTAAATACTTGGCCACCCAGAACCTTGCCTCCTGTAGATACTTTATTAGAAGTATCCAGGGGCCATGCCTTGCGTATCTCTTACCATATCATAACATGGACTACCAGTGCCCTCTTTACCTCTGAAAATAGAGGCATTGGTGCCTTCAAATTTAATCAGATTAGCAAACCAACTCCAAAAACTCATTCTTATGATTCTGTCCAAAATCTCTATCCAGCAAAATCTTTTTTTTTTTTTTTTCTGAGATGGAATCTCACTTTGTCACCCAGGCTGGTGTGCAGTGGCATGATGTCCACTCACTGCAACCTCCACCTCCCGGATTAAAATGATTCTCATGCCTCAGCCTCCTGAGTAGTTAGGATTACAGGCGCATGTCACCACACCCGGCTGATTTTTGTATTTTTAGTAGAGACGAGGTTTCACCATATCGGCTAAGCTGGTCTCAAACTCCTGACCTCAAGTGATCCACCTGCCTCGGCCCCCCAAAGTGCTGGGATTACAGGCGTGAGCCACCACGCCTGGCCTCTATCAGTCAAAATCTTAATCAGAACAGGAGGAATTATGTATTAAGAGATTAACTGTAAAGAATCACTTATGCAATTGTGGGGACAGGCAAGGCAAGTCTGAAATTCACAGGAAAGGCTATCAGATGGAGCTGACTGAAATTCTAAGGCATAAGAAGCTAAAAGTCCAGTTGGTATTTCATCAAAGAAACCTCAGCTCAACTTTTAAGGCTTTTGGACTGATTGAATCCACCCACCCAGATTATCTAAGATAATCTCCTTTTTACTTAAACTCAACTTTAATCACATCAATAAAATAACTTCACAGTAACATCTAGATTGTAACTAGAGGACTATAGCCCCTGAATAACCGGAGACTATATCCTGGCCAGGTTGAGACATCAAAAAGATAATAAATCACACGTATGAGAGAATGAGGGTAAAAAAGGAAAATAACATCTCAGTATTATAAAAAAGATAGTTTTGACTTCATGAACCCTCTGAAAGGTTTTTTTTTTCCAGACAGGGTCTCACTTTGTCACCCAGGCTGGAGCACAGTAGCATGACCACAGCTCACTACAGCCTTAACCTACCGGTCTCAAGCTATCCTCCCACTTCAGCCTCTAGGGTAGCTGGACTACAGATGCACACCACCATGCCCAGCTAAATTTTTAATTTTTCTGCACAAATGGAGTCTCTTTATTCCCAGGCTGGTCTTGAACTTCCAAGCTCAAGCAATCCTGCTGCCTCAGCTTCCCAAAGTGTTGGGATTACAGGAATGAGCCACAGTGCCCAGTCCCCCTGAAAGGTGGCGAAGACTTCCAGGAATAGCTGGGCTACACTTGGAAAAATGCTGGATTACATGAAAGTAAGTATCCAACAAAAAATAATAGTGCTTGGAGGTACATTATTTACAGTGGAATTGCCTAATACCCCATGCCCCATTTAACATATGTGAATTAAACTATATGACTAAAATCATGTAAAGAACAAAAATTAAAATCGTCGTCATTCCACTCAGAGAGCTTTTTGAAATGGGGAATATAAATGTGCTTTTCCTTCTAGAGGTCTCAGTTCCTGGGGGAGGATCTCTCAAAATGTGAACATTTTCTCCATGGAGTGCAATCCTAGTGTTTAAAGCTATAGTTTATATTTTCAAACTACTCAGCCCTAAAATCCACATAAGTACTTCATCTGTGCTCAGCCCAAGAAGCAATGAATCGATTCCAATAATGGAAGTGTAACTGCCCAACAGATTCTTCTTCTCCACTGCCCAAATAAAGCTAATTTATTAAGACAAGAGAATTGCAATAAAGAGTTTAGGCCAGGCGCGGTGGCTCACACCTGTAATCCCTGCACTTTCGAAGGCCAAGGTGGGCGGATCACCTGAGATCAGGAGTTTGAGAGCAGCCTGGCCAACATGGTGAAACCCAATCTCTACTAAAAATACAAAAATTAGCCGGGCGTGGTGGCAGGCACCTGTAATTCCAGCTACTCAGGGGGATGAGGCAGGAGAATTGTTTGAACCTTTGTTATCACAGCTATTTCCTTTGTTTCAAAGTTAAATGATAAGCTAAATTACTCCCATAGTTAGCTTGGCCTACACCCAGGAATGGTCAAGGGCAGCTTGGAGGTTAAAGGCAAGATGGAGTCAGTTAGGTCAGATGTCTTTCACTGTCATAATTTTTCTATGACAGATTTTTTTTTACTGTCATAATTCTTGCAAAGGCAGTTTCAGAAGGAAAACTAACATGGTGAGAGGTGGTCTGAAATGGTCGCCATGATGGAGAATTTCCAGGGAACTTTTCAAGGATGATATTGATACATCCAACTTTTTCTTTATGGGTGGGCTTAGAGCCTAATCCTTGGATCTACTGTTAAAAACTTTAGACAAATTAAACTGAGTTTAATTGAGCAAAGAATGATTCACGAATCAGACAGCCCACTTTCCAAAACCAGAAACAGATTCAGAGCAACTCTGGCACTGCTGCCTGGTCAGAGATTTCTAGACAGAAAAAAGAGTGACACACAGAAAATGGAAGTGAGGTATAGAAAGAGCTGGATTGGTTACACTCAGTGTTTCTCTTGCTTAAATAGTTGGCCACCTGTGAATGGTTGAAGTATGGCTGCTGTGATTGTCTGAGAGTTGGCTTCTTGCTCTTGCTACAAGAGTAGGTTATAGTCTGTTTACACATCCAGTTTGCTATGTACAGATAAACCTTTAGGCCAAACTTAAAATATGTAAGGAGGTAGCTTTAGTCTAAACTTTATTTATTTGTTTATTTATTTAAAGAGAAACTCACTCTGTTGCCCAGGCTTGAATGCAGTGGCACTGTCTCAGCTCACTGCAACCTCTGCCTTGAGGGTTCAAGCGACTCTCTGCCTCAGCCTCCCACGTAGCCAGGATTACAGGCATGCGCCACCACACCTGGCTAATTTTTGTATTTTTAGTAGAGATGGGGTTTCACCCTGTTGGCCAGGCTGGTCTTGAACTCCTGGCCTCATGATCCACCTGCCTTGGCTTCCCAAAGTGCTAGGATTACAGGTGTGAGCCACCATGCCTGGCCACTGTTACTCTTATTTACCCCCTCCTGGTATCTTCTTCCTAGAGTTCCGAAGGAAAAACACTTCCCATCAAACCGGAGTTTGAAACAGATAATGGTGTCAAGGACCCTAATTTCCTAGCATGATTCCTATGCTTCACTTATTTCCACTATTCTTATTGTTATTTTAACAAAAACTTTTTTATTTTACTTACATTTAAATCTATCAGATACTGTTTTCCGTAGAAGACTGATAACATTTGAGGCAAGATATCAATATAAATGCAATGCATGAGTAAATAATCCTATGAAAAGAATTCTCATTGGTTCTCAAAATGGGGTCCCTGGAACTCGTGAGGGGCACAGACATACTCTCAAAGACCTGTAAGCCACCTGTGAAAATTTTTTGTTTGGGCTTTCATTAATAGGATGACCTACAATTAGCACATGCCTCATGAGTAACCATTTAGATTTGTATATTGCCAAATTTGCATTTAAAACATGGCTGACACCTATTCTTTAAATCCAATATTTCTTTTTTTAGAAAAGATTTTTATAGCCTGGCCAACATGGTAAAACCCCGTCTCTAATAAAAAAACAAAAATTAACCAGGCGTGGTGGCGTGTGCCTGTAATCTCAGCTGCTCGGGAGACTGAGGCAGGATAATCGCCTGAACTTGGGAGGCAGAGGTTGCAGTGAGCCGAGATTGCACCACTGCACTCCATCCTGGGCAAAAGAGTGAAACTCCATCTTAAAAAAAAAAAAAAAAAAAAAAAAAAAAACCAATTTTAGAGACAGTGTCTCACTCTGTTGAGTGAATGGTGTGATCATAACTCACTGCAGCCTTGAACCCCTGGGCTTAAGGGATCCTCCCATCTCTGCCTCCCAAAGCACTGAGATTAATTACATGCATGAGCCACTGTGCCTAGCCTGATATTTATTAAGTTAGAGTATATAAACAACATCTCTGGGATCTGAGAATTCTCTTGTTTGAGCATCCTGGGAGAATGGTGATATCGTTCTGAATCTGATAACTTGAAGCTAGAGGAAGTGTTTTTTGAAACCAGGAAAAGCCCAGTTTATGAGATTATTATAAAAGACCTTAAAAAGCAGGTGATTCACTTACCTAAATGTGTTGAATGAATCAAGGAAAATACCTGTTTTCTTACTACGGACTGAAGTCTCAGCCTCTTAAATTTTCCTGTTGATCTGCCTTTTTGTGATGATAGGTATCAACTTGACTGGATTAAAGAATACCTAAAGAACTGATAAAGCGTTACATCTGAATGTATCTGTGAGGATGTTCCTAGATGTGTACCAATTCATGGGCTTTAGCCAGTGGTTTGGCTGGATGGTCAGGGACATGAAAGGAACACAATTAGAGAACTGGTGACAAAGCAGTTTGGGAAGGAGTTACTGGCTAGACCTCTCTGAATGGGCAAAAGACGTGAAGATATTTGTGTCCCATGTGAATGCTCACCAAAGGGTCACTTCAGCACAGGAAAACTTTGGTAATCAAGTGGGTAGGATGACCTGTTCTGTGGATACCAACTGGCTTCTTACCCCAGTCACCCCTGTCAGTGGCCAATGGGCTCACAAACAAAGTGGCCATGGTGGGAGGGATGAACAATACGGATTGGGCTCAGCATCATGGACTTTCACCCACCAAGATAGACCTGGCTACAGCCACTGCTGAGTGTCCAATATGCCAGCAGCAGAGACCAGCACTGAGCCCCTGATATGGCATCATTCCCCAGGGTAGTCAACCAGTTACCTGGAACACTTCCATCATGGAAGGGGCAGCATTTTATCTTTACTGGAATAGACACTCTGGATATGGATATGCCTTCTCTGCACACAGTGCTTCTGCCAAAACTGCCATCCATGTACTTACAGAATGCATTATCAGGCCGGGCACAGTGGCTTACACCTGTCATCCCAGCACTTTGGGAGGCCAAGGTGGGCAGATCCCTTGAGGTTAAGAGTTTGAGACCAGCCTGGCCAACATGATGAAACCCATCTCTACTAAAAGTACAAAAATTAGCCAAGAGTGGTGGTGTGCACCTGTAATCCCAGCTACTCGGGAGGCTGAAGCAGGAGAATTGCTTGAACCCAGGTAACAGAGGTTGCAGTGAGCCAAGATTGCACTACTGCACTCCAGCCTGGGTGACAAGAGTGAAACTCCATCTCAAAAACAAAAACAAAAATACAGAATTCCTTATCCACCATCATAGTATTCCACACAGCAATGCTTCTGACCAAGGAACTCACTCCACAGCCAAAGAAGTGCATCAACAGGCTCCTGTTCATGGAATTCACTGGTCTTACCATCTTCCCCAACATCCTGAAGCATATGGCTTGACAGAATGATGGAATGGCCTTTTGAAGTCAGTTACGGTGCCAGCTAGGTGACAATACTTTGAAAGTCTGGAGCAAGGTTCTCCAGAAGGCTGTATGTGCTCTGAATCAGCATTCAATATATGGTACTATTAATCCCATTGCCAGGATTTATGAGTCCAGGAATCCAGGGGGATACGGGAGTGGCACCAGTCACCATCACCCCTAGTGACCAACTAGCAAAATCCTTGCTTCCTGTTTGTGCAATATGTGCTCTGCTGGCCTAGAGGTCTCAGTTCCAGAGGGAGGAATGTTGCTACCAAGACTCACAACAATGACTTCATTAAACTGAAAGTTAAGACTGCCACCCAGTCACTTTGGTTTCCTCGTGCTTCTGAGTCAATAGGCTAAGAAGGGAGTTACAGTGTTGACCGGGATGACTGATCAGATTACTAAAGAGAAATTGGACTATTATTCCACAATGGTGGTAAGGAAGGATGTGTCTGGAATATTAGAGATCCCTTAGGGCATCTACTAGTATTACCATGCCCTGTGATTAAGGTCAATGGGAAATAACAACAACCCAATCCAGGTAGGATTATGACTGGCCAAGACCCTTCAGAAATAAAGGTTTGGGTCACCCTGCCATGTAAAGAACCACAACCAAGTGAGGTGCTTGCTGAAGACAAAAGGAATACAGAATGTGTACTGGAAGAAGGTCGTTATAAATACCAACTATAACCACATTACCACTTACAGAACTGAGGACTATAATTGTCATGATTATTTCCTCACTATTTTGTTAAAAATATTTTTGTAGGCATTGTGGATTATACCTGTAATCCCAGCACTTTAGGAGGCCGAGGCAGGAGGATGGCTTGAGTCCAGGAGTTCAAGACTAACCTGGGCAACATAGTGAGACTTTATCTGTACAAATTATTTAAAAATTAGCTGGGTGTGGTGGTGCATGTGTGTAATCCCAGCTACTCAGGAGGTTAAGGTGGGAGGACTGATTAAGCCCAGGAGATCGAGACTGCAGTGAGCTGTGATTTTGCCACTGCTCTGCAGCCTAGACAACAAAGTGAGATCCTATCTTAAAATAAAAAATAAATAAGCTTAAAAAAGTATATGTTTTTGTGTATATACACATATTAAGCAGATGACCTGTTTTTGTTCCTTATTCATCTTATAAAATATATTGACTTTGAGTCAGTATTTAAGTATTGCTAATTTTACATCATAGTATTTAAGTTATAGGATACCAGGAAAAGAGTAAACATCACCCAGGGACTTTATTCCCTTTTCTAGGGAAGAGATTCATGCACTTTTTGTTGTATACAATACAGTTTTATCATGTTAATCAGAATTATTTACCTTGTTATTGTCTTTACTTGGAAATTAAGGATTTTAAGGATACATGTGGGTGCCAAGCTGACAAGGGGTAAACTTTTTTTTTTTTTATTTTTTGAGACGGAATCTCTCTGTGTCACCCAGCCTGGAGTGCAATGGCATAATCTCGGCTCACTGCAACCTCTGCCTCCAGGGTTCAGGCAATTCTCCTGCCTCAGTCTTCTGAGTAGCTGGGATTACAGGCACGTGCCACCATACCATGAGAATTTTGTGTTTTTAGTAGAGATGGGTTTTCACCATTTTGGCCAGGCTGGTCTTGAACTCCTGACCTCAAGCAATCCACCCACCTGGACCTCCCAAAGTGCTGGGATTACAGGCATCAGCCACTGTGGCTGGCTGGGGATTGACTTCTGATGATTAATTTTAGATGTCAACTTGACTGAATTAAGAAATAGATAATTGGTAAAGCATTACTTCCAGGCATGTCTGTGAGGGAATGGGTGTGTGAGTTGGTGGACTGAGTGGGAAAGATCCACCCTCAATATGAGCATTTGGCTGGGGGCCCACATAGCACAAAAAAGAAGAGAAGCAGGATTTTCTTTTTCCCCTCCTGAAGCAGGGACACTTTTCTCCTCCTGCCCTTGGAAATAAGAACTCCGGACTCTCTGACCTTGCAACTTCAGACTTAGACCAGCAACCCCACATGTGTTCAGGTCTTTGGCCTCAAACTGAGAATTACACATCAGCTTTCCTGGTTCTGAGGCTGTCAGACTTGGACTGAGCCACACTACCAGCATCCCAGGATCTCCTTGCAACTGCCTGTTGTGGGACTTCTCAGCCTCCATAATTACGTGAACCAAGTCCTCCAACAAATTCCCTCTGTCTTTATTGTATTGGTTCTGTTCTCTGGAGAACACTAACACACTTTATGAAAGTGCTGCTGAGGGGCAGTTCCTTTTTCTTTTCTTTTCTTTTCAATTTTAGGCAGAATCTTACTCTTTTGCCCAGGCTGGAGTGCAGTGATGCAATCTTGGCTCATTGCAACCTCCACCTCCTAGGTTCAAGCTATTCTCAGGCCTCATCCACCTGAGTAGCTGGGACTACAGGTGCGCACCACCATGCCCAGCTAATTTTGTATTTTCAGTAGGGACAGGGTTTCATCATGTTGCCCAGGCTGGTCTCAAACTCCTGGCCTCAGGTGATCCTCCTGCCTCAGCTTCCCCAAGTGCTGGGATTTTAGACATGAGCCACGAGCCTGGGCAGTTTCTTTTTTATTTTTATTTATTTATTTATTTATTTATTTATTTATTTATTTATTTTTGAGACAGAGTCTTGCTCTGTCGCCAGTCTGGAGTGCAGTGGTGTGATCTCGGCTCACTGCAACCTCTGCCTCCCAGGTTCAAGTGATTCTCCTGCCTCAGTCTCCCAAGTAGCAGGGATTACAGGCTCGTGCCACCACACCCAGCTAATTTTTGTATTTTTAGTAGAAACAGGGTTTCACCACATTGGCCAGGATGGTCTCAATCTTTTGACCTTGTGATCCACCTGCCTCAGCCTCCTAAAGTGCTGAGATTACATGCGTGAGCCACCGTGCCCAGCTGGGGCAGTTTCTTACTAGCTCCTCTCCTACCTAGATAATACCAAGAGACCTGGATAATACTGTGACCCAGTCTCCCCAGCATTCCTACAGCCAAGGCCATGCAAATGTACACATCTCTTGTAGAGATCCTGCAAGATTGCCTAGTAATGAGCTATCCTGATGAGACAGGTTCCTTCTACAGGAGTCCTGTGTTGTTATAGTGAGACAGAACATCAAAAACAGAGGCACAGCACTACTTAAGTGTGATTATCTCCCTTTGATATACATGAAGTGGCTCTTTTTTTTTTTTTTTTCCCAGACAGAATTTTGCTCTTCTCGCCCAGGCTGGAGTACAATGGCGCAATCTCGGCTCACTGCAACCTCTGCCTCCCGGGTTCAAGCAATTCTGCTGCTTCAGCCTCCTGAGTAGCTAGGATTACAGGTACCTGCCACCATGCCCAGCTAATTTTTGTATTTTTAGTAGAGACCAGGTTTCACCATGTTGGTCAGGCTGGTCTCAAACTCCTGACCTCAGGTGATCCACCTGCCTCGGCCTCCCAAAGTGCTGGGATTACAGGTGTGAGCCACCACGCCCGGCCATGGTTCTTAATTTTAAGATCAAAACCATGATTTCATCAAAAATCTTGTGGTCAGTTCATAATAATCAAATTCACAGGAGACTTTATAAGTCAGAATGCCATGTACAGTGCTGTATGTATTTTTCTAGTAACTAGAACATCTTTGAAATATAATGCCTCCTCCTTCACTGTGTCAAAGGGAAGGAAGTCCAAACTCATCAGAAGAAGAAATGAGAGTGAGAGAGCAGTGTACTGTTGACGGCTTTTTTATCCAGGCCAGGAAAAGTCTGAAATGAGGCCACTGTTGTGTGGCTAAAGGATGAGTGACCAACATGCAGTGCCTCTGCTGGCCAGGTGACCTGCACACAGTCCAGGTGGGGCTCTCTGGTGTCTCCCTTTGTTCCTGATTCACCTGGACTCCCTGTCTTCCTTCCTTAAACAGATTACAATACCCAGTGAGATCACCAATTCCTTTCATATTAGTCATATTTTCAGTCATTTATCTGGGAAATCTACTCAAGTCAGCTTCATGGGTGTTCCTCAGATCTCTTCAGGACCACATTTACCAGTTTTTTTGTGATGGGATTGATTGCTACAAATGACATTATGCATAGTTTCATTCATCCCCTTGATTCAGAATAAGTAATTGAGGGGGGAAATGATAGGCAATAAATAAATATATACATTATTCTCATTCTCAAAGAATATTCTTATTTTCAAATTCTGGCAATCTGGGGATATCTTACTCCATACTTTATATAATGACTTTATTAGTAATCTCCTAATGAAAAAGTCCATTTATTCCATAGGTAAATGTGGACGGCATAATATATTATATATATCCCAGATATGATGATGAATCTTAGGAGTTTAATGAATAAAATGACCCTGTGCCTGGTGAAGAAAGGCCTATAAATACAAAGTAACCTAGAACGAATCCATTTCTGCATCTTTCAAACTCTTTTCCACTCTGCTGTTACAGCTGTCATTTCTAAAGCAAGCATCAGTGTATTGTGATTTACTCAGTCTTACAGTCACGTGTAAGTTATGAACAATCCAGCATAGGTTGGGTTATGCCAAGCCCAGTCTCATCCCTCCTTACTGCTCTCCTGGTCGAGGGTAAAGACTCTGCGACAAAATCGCTGATCTTCAGCAAGCGATTCTTTTTTTTTTTTCCAACTGGGTCTCGCTGTGTCACACAGGCTGGAGTGCAGTAGCAAGATCATGGCTCACTGCAGCCTCAACCTCCTGGGCTCAAGCAATCCTCCTGCCTCAGCCTCTGAATAGCTGGGACTACAGGTGTGTGCCACCATGCCTGGCTATTTTTAAAATAATTTGTAAGCTGGGCGTGGTGGCTCACTCCTGTAATCTCAACACTTTGGGAGGCTGAGGTGGGCGGATCACCCGAGGTCAGGAGTTCGAAACTACCCTGGCCAATGATGGCCAACATGATGAAACTCCGTCTCTACTAAACATACAAAAATAGGCTGGGTATGGTGGCTCATGCTTGTAATCCCAGCACTTTCGGAGGCCAAGGCGGGCAGATCACTTGAGGTCAGGAGTTTGTGACCAGCCTGGCCAACATGGTGAAACCTCATCTCTACTAAAAACTACAAAAATTAGCCAGGCGTGGTGGCAGTCACCTGTAATCTCAGCTACATGGGAGGCTGAGGCAGGAGAATTGCTTGAACCTGGGAGGAGGAGGGTGTAGTGAGCAGAGATGGCGCCACTGCACTGCATCCTGGGCAACAGAGTGAGACTCTGTCTCAAAAATAAAATAAATAAAATAAAATAAAATAAAATAATAAATAAATAATTTGCAGAGACAGGGTCTTACTATGTTGTCCAGACTAAAGCAATTATTGAGTAAGCTCACACCTATCTTCCCAAGGGAAGGTCTCCTTTGCTGTACCACACTCACCAGGTGTAAATAAAGTCAAAAACATCTTTCAACACAGAAGTAAATGAGTCCCAAGGCACAATAATCATTTAACCATACACAATTATTTAAATGGCACTGCCCCCAACTTATGTCTAAAACATCTCCAATCTTTTCTTTCAGTTTCCTCCTGAAAATGAAGGATAAGTGCTTCCTCTACATTTGTGCAATTAAAGGGTCCATTCACATGATTTCCCACAACAAAGAAACAGTTCACAGTGGACTCAAAATGAGATTCCAAAATACATTTTAGTTTTCTCTTTCAGCTCAGACAACCCTTTCCCCAAGTTTTGATCATCACTGCAGAAGCCTTATTTGCAGTAACAGGTCATACGGTAGAGAGCTGCAAGTAGTGCTGTCCTAAATTGGAAAGTGGTCTATTTGTCAACAATGTGATTAAGATTGAAACTGGTCAGCTAACGCCATTTTAGGCCTGAGCCTGCCTGTACCCAGGTGCTCACTAAAACAGCATGTTGCTCCACACCGCCTCAGGTTGTCTGTAGGCACGCTCTCAGGGTTCAGACCTATACAATAACCTTACATCTGGTGCCCAAACCCGGGAGGGGCTCAGGTCTGAGTCCCCCATGGACCTACGCCTCCACCTCAGAAAGCAGGCCACAGTAGCCAGACAAAGGAAGCTCCTCAGCCTCCAGTCGCCTCTCTGTGCATGCACATCCATCACTAATCTCGCCTACTGGTAAGTTTCCCTGGGAGCCCGGTTTGGTTTACAGGAGAAAATCTGCACAGCTTCTCTTGGTTTCTCCGATCCGAAATTCCAGTGTTGGTCCAAGAAGGTTCCGAGCGTGTGCCAGGCACTCGCTGATCATTTGGTCTTAGGGGGACGCCTCTAAGCCATTTGATCCTGTTCCAGAACCAGAACGAAAAAGGCAGCGGTGACGATTGCTCCTTTTATTGTCTCCCACGAGCAGTTCAGGATGGTCTACTTTTCCCTGTTCTCCCGAGCCTACCCTCAGTGATGGGAAACTCCCGGTCCTACATTCCAAAAAACAACACTCTAGGCTGCCTCATTAAAAACAAAACAAAAAAAACACCCCCTCCCCCACCGCCAGCAAACCTTAAGCCTCAGGCAAGATATCCGCCCTAAGCGCCTTGTCTTTTTTTGCAATTCAGTCTGGCCACAATATGAATTAAATAATGGGTCCAAATGGCCCACATGGCACATTCGAGTTTACAGTTTTAACTGACTTAAGCAATTATTGCCAACGTCTGGAGAAATGGGGAGAAATTCCTTAGGTCCAGGCCTTTTTGCATTCAGATCACAGCCCGACCTCTGCAATTACTGCTTACCTGTTCAAAGCCTTCTCCTCCATTCTCGCTGCCCTGATCGCCTTTCTCTTCCTGACCCTTCCTCTTTTTCCCTTATTCAATCCCGCTGACTGCTGTCCACCTCTCCTAGGCCCTAACTCTTCCTCTCAACCATCTTCTTTAACCCCCCGAGCCTCCTTATTACCTTCTCAGCCGCCATCCTCCCAGCCGCAATTTTCCCAGCCTCCATCCTCCCAGCTGCCATCTTCCCACCCATCTTCCCAGTCAGCTGTATCCACTTCTTTTCCTACACTATCACGTCATTAAGGACAATTCTAGTATTGCCTGGGCCCATTCTCCTCCCCCACCACCCTCTCCTGGGGCTTGTAAACCCTTTCCGCCACCTTACACCCCTATCTATCCTCCACTGCCTGTTAATTCCCCTTCCCCCTTCAAACGCTCAGCCGGAACCACTTCCAGGTTCTTCCTTTGCTCCTGCCCACACTCGCTCAGGCGCCATCTTTGGTCCATGCCCCGTTCTTACTTCAGCGCCTGTGCTGGAGTGCCCCCTTCAGGAAGTAGCAGGAACTGAAGGTATTGTTAGAGTTCATGTTCCCTTCTCCCTCACTGATCTCTCTCAAATTAACAAAAGACTCGGTTCATTTTCAGAAGACCCTACCTCTTATATTCGGGAGTTTCAGTACCTTAACCAGTCTTATGAACTAACCTGGCATGACCTCTACATTATCCTCTGTTCCACCCTCACCCCAGAAGACTGGGACCATATCTGGACCCTAGCTCAGGCACATGCTGATACAATTCATCACCAAGCTCCTGCCCAGCCTACTGGCGCAAAAGCGGTCCCCAACCAGGACCCCCACTGGGATTATCAAGACGGGGGCCTCTGGATGCTGCCATCAAGACCACATGATTGTGTCTCCTTGCAGGACTCAAAAAGGGTGCCCATAAAGTGGTAAACTATGAAAAACTTTCAGAAATCCCCCAAAGTCCTGAGGAAAACCCAGCCCTTTTTCTCTCTCATTTAACTGAAGCCATGAGAAAATATACCAACCTAGACCCAATCAACCCAGAAGGAACCACTATTTTAAACCTTCAGCTCATCTCCCAATCCACCCCGATATTTGGTGCAAGCTTCAGAAGCTTGACGACGGCCCTCAAACCCCACAATAAGACCTTCTTAATTTAGCCTTCAAAGTCTTTAACAATCGTGATGAGGAAAGTAAAAGGCAAAAACAGGCAGAGTTCCAAATGCTTGCCTCTGCCATTAGAGACCGTGCAGGCCCACGGGGCCACAGCTCCACACAGAAGCCTCCTAGCAATCCACCTCCACCTGGCACCTGTTTCAAGTGTGGCAATGAAGGCCACTTGACCAGACAATGCCCAAACCCAAATAAGACCACCAAGCTGTGCCCCCTCTGCAGAGGACCCCACTGGAAGTTGGACTGTGAGCAGCTCCCGCGAGGACCGCCCCCATCCCTTCCTGAGCCAGCCAGAACCTCCTACCCGGATCTCATCGGCCTTGCGGCTGAAGACTGACGGTGCTCTGGAACAGACGCCCCGACAACTACCATCGCTTCATCCAAGCCAAGGGTAACTCTGATGGTGGCAGGTAGGCCAGTATGTTTTTTTAATTAATACCGGGCAACCTACTCTGCTTTACCTAATTTTTCAGGACCCACCCAGTCCTCCCAAGTCTCTGTTGTGGGAATTGATGGAGAAGTCTCCAAACCCCAAGTCCCCTGCTTCATTTTTCTGCTCCTTGAACACCTTTTCCTTCACTCACTCTTTCTTAGTCCTGCCCTCACGCCCAACTCTGTTCCTAGGCAGAGCTATCCTTTCAAAACTTCACACTACTCTCCACTTACACATTCCCTGTTGTACCCAACACATCAATCCAGACCCCTCCAGGGCGTCTAACTTTCTTCTACTCCTCCAACCTCCCACCTTAAAACATGCAACCTGTTCTTATCCCCCATCCGTAGTTAACTCTGCTTTTTGGGATACTTCCACACCCTCAGTCACAGAACACCACACCCCCGTCCACGTTACCGTTAAACAGCCCACCCAGTTCCTATCACAGAAGCAGTATCCTATCCCCAAGCAGCTCTCATAGACCTAAAGCCTGTCATTTCTCACCGCCTCGCTGGTCATCTACTCCGCCCAACAAATCCCCCTTTTAACACATCAGTTCTACCTGTTAATAAAGCCAGATGGAACTTAATCACTTAGTCCAGGACCTCAGGCTCATTAACCAAGCTGTACTCCCAGTATGTCCAGTAGTTCCTAACCCATATACTTCACTTTCCACAATTCCCTCTAATACCACCCATTTTTCTGTCCTAAACCTAAAGGATGCTTTTTTTTTCCCCACAGTGCCTTTACACTCTGATTCCCAAAACCACTTTGGCTTTACATGGGAAAACCCCGACACCCACATTTCACATCAGCTCACCTGGTGCGTACTACCTCAAGGTTTCAGAGACATCCCCCACCTTTTCAGACAGGCCCTTGCTTGTAACATCTGTACCTTATCCCTGAAACCATCCACTCTCCTTCAATGTGTTAATGATCTGCTCCTGTGTCACCCCTCTCAAAGAGACTGCAACGCCCATGCTCTTTGAAACTTCTTGGCAGAACAGGGGTATCAGGTCTCCCCTAAGAAAGCACAAATATGCACCCCCTCATTCACCTATCTAGGCCTAGTCCTTACCCCGCTAACCCGAGGGCTAACAACTGACCGCATATCCCTCCTCCAGTCCCTCCCGCCTCCACAAACTAAGTAAGAAATTCTCTCTTTTCTAGGACTAGCAGGATATTTTAAGCTCTGGGTTCCCTCCTTTGCTCTACTTGCCAAACTGTTATGCCAAGCCACTAAAGGCCCTCTCCATGAGCCTTCAAACCCTGCACAGCCTATTACCCAACCTTTCCGTCTACTCCAGAAGGCTCTCATCTCAGCTCCCGTCCTCACTCTCCCAGACCTCACCAAACCTTTCTCCCTCTATACTGATGAACAGCATGGAGTTGCACTAGGTGTTCTAACCCAGTCTAAGGGACCCACCCTCCAGGTTGTTGCCACCTCTCAAAACAGCTTGAAGCCACAGTTCTCAGATGGCCTGCCGGTCTCCAAGCATTGGTGGCAGCTGTTGTCCTCAGTCTTGAAAGCCTAAAACTATCTGTCCACGCCAACCTAACAGTTCATTCACCCCATAACATCAAAGACATGCTAGCTCACCACAGTGTACTAAGTCTCTTCCCTGCCCCACGGCTCCTCCAACTGTATGCTCTATTCATTGAAACTCCCCACATCACCTTGCTAACCAGCTCCCGTCTAAACCCGGCCATGCTCTGTCCCTATCCTTGTTCTCTCCTCTTTCCTCCTCAGAAGAAACGAGGACTTCCGAGCCCAAAACCTTCAAAAAGCAAGGACCATGGTATGTCAAGGAACAGTGCTTCATTCTTCCTCACCTCCAAAGCCTCCACAACTCTTTCCATGTTGGTTACAAACCTCTCCTGCAACTTCTCTGCCCTATTCTCAGTTGTCTTCACCTTTCCATCCGTGTTCGAGAAATTACCCAGTCCTGCTCTATCTGCCACTCAGTGTCACCCCAGGGCTCCCTCCTGCCACAGTCTTTTCCTACCCACCAAGCCCAGGGCCAGGTACCCGGGCAAGATTGGCAAGTAGACTTCAGTCGCATGTCACCCGATAAAGGGCTTCGCTATCTTCTAGTCTTTGTCTGTACTTTCTCCAGGTTGGTAGAAGCATTCCCAACAACTTCAGAAAGTGCAAATATTGTCATACATACTCTCGTCATGCATATAATTCCCAGTTTTGGACTCCCAACATCCATCCAGTCCAATAATGGACTCGCCTTCATCAGCCAAATTACCCAAGGCATCTCTACATCCTTAGGTATAAAATGGGTTCTCCACACACCCTATAGGTCTCAATCTTCAGGCAAAATTGAAAAAGTTAACTCTGTCGTTAAAGCCCCACTCACCAAGCTGGCTCTAGAAACCCACCAGTCGTGGACAAAAAAATCTTCCTTTCACCCTCATGAGACTCTGCACAACACCAAAGGCACCCTCTTTTTATAGTCCCTTTGAAATCATGTATGGCCAAACTTTTGTCTTGGGGCCTCCACCCTTACCAGACTCTGAGCCACTCAGGAATTACCTCCCATCCTTAACCCAGACACGATCTTTCATTCGTAAAGCAGCAAATGAGGCCATGCCTCTCCCTGTCGACACCTCCTTGTCCTCTCAACATAACTGTCTTACAGGCACAGACGTGTTTCCAGATCCAGACGATGCTCCTGCTACAGCGACATGGTGGATACCAACCCATCTCTCAAGAATACCCAAAAAATTGAGGTTTTCTTTTTCCAAGGTGCCCATGCCACCCACTATGTCATGCCTTAAGTAGTTATTGAGAAAGTCATTCCTTTTCCCTTTTCTATAACCAAATAGACAAGAATGTAAGATTCTCCCCGGGACCTGAAAGCTTAAGGGGATGAGTAGCTCCTCCCTGCTCAGGCCCAGTCCCAAGGCACAAGGCCACTTGCATCAGCAGCGTGCGTCAGCAAGATAGCAGAAGCAGGAAGAGAGCCAGCCGGAAGACACATACCCCTGAAGATCAAGAAAGAGGCCATCCGGATATGACGTAGCAGTTACATCAGACTAGGACACTTCCTGTTTACATGAGACTGTAAAACCTTTGCCCCATCCTAACTTGGGACTGACACCATTTTAGGCCTCAGCCCGCCTACACCCAGGCGCTCATTAAAACAGCATGTTGCTCCAAAAAAAAAAAAAAAAAAAAAAAGATTGAAACTGGCCCAATAGTTCCATAGACTATTCTTTCTGATAAACATAGAAATTGACCCTTCTGGTCTCAGCTTGAAAGTTATATTTATTTTATTCAGAGTTCCTTCCTCAGGAAAGGACCTTCAGGCCTCTCAAAATGTAAGTATCAAAGAATTGAAAGTCACCAGATCACCACACCAGATGATTGCTTCCTTGCCCCTCCCCAGTTCTTGTTTTCCTACACATTGTTACACTTCTTCCCTGATATATAAACCTGGCATTTTAGTAGTCTGGGAGATGCACTTGAGACTGAGCTCACATCTCCTCAGCTACAGCATCTGACTAAAGCTTTCTTCCTTGGTAATACTCGTCGTTTCAGTGGTTGGCTTTCTATGCAGCAAGCAGCAGGACAGAGACCAAACCCCTGGTGTTCCAGTAACAAGATCTCTGTCCCAAGGCTACATACAGGTTCACTCACAGTGAACTCAGGTGAAGATGCAGACCTTAGAGTCAGCTAACTGTGAGTTTGAATTGAAGGAAAGCATTAAGCCTCAGTTTCTTCCTAAATAGGAAAAGTACAGTACCTCTTAGGATCTTAGTGAGACAAAATTATATAATATGATGAATGCAAAGTGCCTGGTCTGAAGTGAGCATGGCCTTCAGCAAATAACTTTTGTGAGCCTAAATTTTTAAATCTATGACTTTGATATAGTAGAATAGCGGTTTGTTATGAAATGAAATAGTGTACAAACACAACAGACACACAGTACTTCTCCACTTCCTGCCCCTGGTCCCAGCCCCAGCCAGCCAATCACAACTTTTACATTACAAAAAAGTCTATTTCAATTTCCTGACACATTTCTGTGAAGAGTAACTCACCACAACAATGAGCAAAGATTAATTTAAAACATAAACAGAGCTTAGGCAACACAGGAAGACTCTGTCTACAAAAATTTTTTTAAATTAGCCAGGTGTGGTGGCACATGCCTGTGGTCTCAGCTACTTGGGAAGCTGAGATGGGAGGATCACTGGATCCTGGTAGGTTGAGGCTATGGAGAGCCATAACTGTGCCACTGCACTCCAGCCTGGGAGACAGAGCAAGACCCTGTCTCAAACACACACACAAACACACACACATAAATAGGCTGGGTGCAGTGAATCACACCTGTAATCCCAGCACAGCACTTTGGGAGGCGAAGGTGAGAGGATTACTTGAACCTAGGAGTTCAAGGTTGCAGTGAGCCATGATTGTGCCACTGCACTCCTGCCAAGGTGACAAAGCAAGATTCTATCTCAAAACTAAATAAAATGAAACAGGGATGAAAAAATACATTAGTGAAGAAAAAAATTACCATCTTAAGAAAAAGACCTGAAAAGTCCAGCTGCACGAGATAATATTGTAGCATATATGCAACCTTCAAAGTATGCCCAGTGGTATATCACTGGTTTCTTTCTCTGATGAATAAAGAAAGTAAGTTTTGGGAAAGAGTCTGACTTTTGAAAATTGGGCCACTTGTACATAGTTTATTCTTCTTAAGAAATTATGACTTAACTTTTATGTTAAATATTTATTTGAAACAAGCTGAGGCAAGTTTTATTAAAGAAAAATTTTGCTTGGTTGTTGGGCGTGGTGGTTCACGCCTATAATCCCAGCACTTTGGGAGGCTGAGGCAGGCAGATCACTTGAGGTCAGGAGTTCAAAACTAGCCTGGCCAACATGGTGAAACCTGTCTCTATTAAAAATATAAAAATTAGCTGGGCATGGTGGCAGGCGCCTGTAATCCCAGCTACTTGGGAGGCTGAGGCAGGAGAGAGAATCCCTTGAACCCAGGAGGCAGAGGTTACAGTGAGCCAAAATCACATGCCACTGCATTCTAGCCTGGATGACAGAGAGAGACTCTGTCTCAAAAAAAAAAAAAAAAAGAAAGAAAAACTCTACTTGTTTTACTTTTCACCAGTCTGCTCTGGTATGCTATTAATGATATCAGAATGGGGTCAATGATAGCCAGTGTGTGTACTCTGTAGTATTTTCCCCACCCTGTGCCCAGTTCTATATTATTGCCACTGTGGTGATGGACACCAGTTTTGGCCAGTGTGGCATTGTACTTTATTTCATATTTCCTCAAAGCTGGGCAATTGTTGGTGAGGTCAACTGATTTTGCTTTGCCTTGTCTGATCATATTCACAGTCTGCTTGTATCCCAGCATGTACTGTCCACTTTTCACAATGAGTTGGAACCTAGAGTTTATCAACTCCAGTGACTTTTTCATCTTCACTGCAGCCAGCATCTTCCTGCCTTAGGTATGTGATGCTCCTCGGTTAAGAGCTGCCACTAAGATAGCCAGGGAGCAAGAAAGGAAGGAGTTCTCACAATGCAAAGTTCTTCACAGCCTACATTAAATATTTTTTAAAATCATAGTCTCCAGTTCTGCCTTTCAGGTACATTCCCCATTTTTGCAGGCTTTAATGACTTCCCACTAAAATTTATCAGGTTTATAATAGGGTTCTATAGACATACATATTACTGGCATACTAAAACCTAATTTTCTAGTTACTATTTATACTACTTCCCAATCCCACTATTCAGCTACTTATACAAAATCTTCATTCATATATTCTAGTACATTTTTTTAGTTGGGATATAAATGTGTTGTTAACTAATTTACTTAAAATGGCATCAAATGCCATTACCTTGTTAAAGGGTGCCAAAAATTTAATCTAAATGTTCAATGGGGCTGGGTACAGTGGCTCACACCTGCAATCCCAGCATGTTGGGAGTCCGAGGTGGGCGGATCACTTGAGGCCAGGAGTTCGAGACCAGCCTGGCCAACATAGAGAAACCCATCTCTACTAAAAACACAAAAATTAGCCGGGCATGGTGGCGCATGCCTGTAATCCCAGGTACTCCGGAGGTTGAGGCACGAGAATCGTGTTTGAGCCTGGGAGGCAGAGGTTGCAGTGAGCCGAGAAAGCGCCACTGTACTCCAGCCTGGGGTGACAGAGCAAAACTCTATCAAAAAAAAGAAAGAGAAGGTAAGAAGGAAGGAAGGAAGGGAGGGAGGGAAGAAAGAAAGAGAGAGAGAGAGAAAGAAAGAGAAAGAAAGAGAGAGAAAGAAGGAAGGAAGGAAGGAAGGAAAGAAAGATAGTTCAATGGGTTCTGAGGCAATTGGTCTAAGAGAGTTGTGGCGGGCAAGACCACACCCTCTGTGGTGGTGCAGATCTTCGCTTGGAGGTGTGCATATTCTCACTGGCAGTCATCCTGAGGGGAGGCGGATTCTAGAACAGAAAATAATGTGGGGCAGTGCACCTTTCATTAGAAGGGAGGAAGGAAAAACTTTCCTTTATCTTGTCTTCTGCCATTCGGCTTAGACTCTGAGAGTAGAGAATCTTAACGCTACACACAGTAGTAGTGGGACTGAGACTTGGGCTATACTAGTGTTGCTTTGGGGCCAGTGAGAGAAAGTTCCATAAAAGACCCTGAGTAAGGGCCTGGCCCTTATAGTTTTTTGTTTGGTTTGTTTTTAACTTTAATTTTATGCCAGGCGCAGTGGCTCACACCTGTAATCCCAGCACTTTAGGAGGCCGAGGAGGGTGGATCACCAAGTCAGGAGTTCAAGACCAGCCTGGCCAGCATAGTGCAACCCTGTCTCTACTAAAAATACAAAAAAAAAAAAAAAAAAGCTGGGCATGGTGGCAGATGCCTGTAGTCCTAGCTACTTGGGAGGCTGAGGCAGGAGAATCACTTGAACCTGGGAGGTGAAGGTTGCAGTGAGCCAAGATTGCACCACTGCACTCCAGCCTGGGCAACATAGTGAGACTCTGTCTAAAAAATAAATAAATAAATAAAATAAAATAAAAAACTTTAAGTTCAGGGATACGTGTGCAGGTTTGTTACATAGGTAAGTTTGTGTCATAGGTGTTTGGTGTACAGCTTATTTTTTCATCACCCAGGTATTAAGCCTAGTACCCATCAGGTATTTTTCCTGATCCTCTCCCTCCTCCCACCCTCCACCCTCCTGTAGACCCCAGTGTCTATTGTTCCCCTCTTTGTGTCCATGTGTTCTCATCATTTAGTTACTACTTGTAAGTGAAAACATGCAGTATTCAGTTTTCTGTTCCTGGATTAGTTTGCTAAGGATAATTGTTACAGGTAGTTAGGCATGAGTGGGGCAGGAGAAGACTCCCCAACCCACTAGGAATGTGGATGATGGTTCAGTATTATCACATCACCTCTCTAAAAGTGATAAATTGGCAGCCGGTGCCAGGGAGAGGCCATTTCCTGATGGTCCACACCTTTTGCACTAAAGCGTTAATTGAAGGCAGACACCAGGGAGAAGCAACTTCCCAGGAATGCGCATTAAGAGATAAAATGGTGGGGTATGACCCTCCAAGAAAACACCACCGAAGAAGGGGAGAAAGCCTCAGATGGGCATGTGTACAACTTCCTAAACACGTGCACCCAAAGATAAGGAGGGCGCTGTGCATGTGGGCAGCCCACCCTAAGGGAAGACTCATGGGAAAGGGGCCAGCCTATAAAGTTCCAGAATCAAGGTTAAACACCACACTTGATCTCAGTGCCCGCTTGGGTCTCTTACAAGCCTACTCTCCTTTTCTTTCTTTTCTGTTCTAAAGCCTTTTAAATAAATTTCCACTCCTGCTCTGGAATTTGTCTGGGTCTCCTTTTCTGCCTTATGCCTCTCAGTTGAATTCTTTCTTCTGAGGAGGCAGGAACTGAGGTTGCTGCAGACCCATACAGATTTGCCACCAGTAACTCAGATACCTTCCACCAGTAACATAATGGCCTCCAGCTTCATCCATATTCTTGCAAAGGACAAGATCTCATCAATGGAAGACTAGATAATGTGGTACATATACCCCATGGAATACTATGCAGCCCTTGTAGTTTTGCATTACTCTTAGCTTTCCGTATCTGTAAAGCATTCAGTAAAGCTACATCAATTGTCAGGCCATGAGCCATCCAGCTTCTTTCTCTTTGGAGACCATATGTCCCAATTTATCATCACAGTCTCATTGATTAAGAACAGCAGATGACTGTGCACAGTGGTCCATGCCTATAAACCCAGAACTTTGGGAGGCCAAGGTGGGAGGATCACTTGAGGCCAGGAGTTCCAGACCAGCCTGGGCAACACACCAAGACCCCATGTCTACAAAAAACATTTTTTTAACTAGTTGACTGGTGGTGGATGTCTATAGTCCTAGCCACTCAGGATACTGAGGTGGGAGGATCTCTTGAGCCCAGGAGTTTGGGGCTTCAGTGAGTCTGAAACAGAAAGAATACAGGATGGTCACAGGAGAATAGAAAATTTTAGGCAGGAGTTACACATGATTAGAAGAAAGGAAACTGTTGAAATGTCTGCATAAACTAGGGGCTGATAAGACCCTGAAAACCAGGTGTGAACCAAGCTGGCTAAGACTGACCAGACCCATCATAGTGCTGGATTTGACCTGAGTTTCACCTAGGACCTCATTATATGCTCATTAAAATACTCGATCTCACACCCACCAGCACCATGACAGTTCCAGGAACACATACATTTGGTGTAAAAATGGGTGGCACCACAGTTCCAGGAAATCTTTACCTTTCCAGGAATCTTCATGAAATATTCCATGCCTTGATTTTTATTTTTTATTTTTATTTTTATTTTTTTAATATATTTTAATTTTTATTGTTTTTTTATTTCTTTAGCCACCCCTTGATTAAAGAAACTCATAGAGATAGAAACCCCAGACCCCACTGTGCACCTCTCTTGAGTACACCTGCACTCCCCTTTCTTGAGTGTGTACTCTTCACTTTGCAACAAATCTTCATACTTTCACTATTTTTACCAACTCGTTCTTGAATTCTTTCTTGCAATGGTGTCAAAAGCCTGGACACCAACCAGAGGTCCCACTGGCATTTGGGGACCTCTCCCCTAGCCCATTGGTATCAAGTCCAACAGTGGCTCATGCCTGTAATCCCAGTACTTTGGGAGGCCTAGGCGAGAGAATCGCTTGAGCCCAGGAGTTTGAGACTAGCCTGAGCAACATCGTGACACCTCATCTCTACAAAAAAATTTTTAAACTAGCCAGGTGTGGTGGTGTGCACCTGTAGCCCCAGCTACTCAGGAGGCTGAGGTGGGAAGATCTCTTGAGCGCAGGAGGTCGAGGCTGCAGTGAGCCATCATTGCACAACTACACTTCAACCTGGGCAACAGAGCAAGACCCTGTCACATTTAATTCTGCTTTCTTTGTTGTATATGTATCCAAGGAGTCTAGAAATATACATTAAAAAAAAAAAATCCCTGTTACCTAAAACTTTTTTAGGGATTATTGTGTATAAGTATAAACACATAAGTAACAATTATTTAATTGCATTTTCTACCTTGTAGGAGAAAGCGCAATTGTATGGGCAGAGCACTTGGACTAAGAATTAGGAAACCAGTGTTCTAGCTTTGGCAATGCCACTAAATGGGCACGTCACTTAATTTAGGGTTCTCCAGTTTTAGTCATATAAACCTTCATGTCCTCTTGAGAGCTTTCTACCTGTTTAAATAGCTTTGAGCTCTAAAGAAAAAGCTATCATTATATAAGCTCAATGAGAGCTGCATTGTCATTATTTACATAAAAGTTTCTGTAGTCTTCCAAAGTACATACAAATTTGAAGTTAAGCTTTTATTTAAAAACATCAGAAAGGCCAGGCCCAGTGGCTCATGCCTGTAATCCCAACACTTTGGGGGATGGAGGCGAGAAGATCACTTGAAGCCAGGTGTTTGAAACCAGCCAGGGCAACAGAGGGAAAACCCATCTCTACAAAAATGTTTTGTTTGTTTTTGTTTTTGAGACAGAGTCTCACTCGGTCGCCCAGGCTGGAGTGCAGTGGCACAATCTCAGCTCACCGCAACCTCCGCCTCCTGGGTTCAAGCAATTCTTTGGCTCACTCAGCCCCCCGAGTAGTTGAGATTTCAGGTGTGCGCCACTGTATCAAGCTAATTTTAATATTTTTAGTAGAGACAAGGTTTCACCATGTTGACCAGGCTGGTCTTGAACTCCTGACCTCAGGTGATCCACCCACCTCGGCCTCCCAAAGTGCTGGGATTACAGGTGTGAGTCACCACACCAGGTTAAGGTTTTATTTTTTTTAAAAAGCGTTTACTACATTAAAAAAGAGATAATTTATTTATTTAAGACAGGGTCTCACTCTATTGCCCAGGCTGTAGTGTAGTGGCGCAATCTCGGCTCACTGCAATCTCTGCCTCCCACTTTCAAGTGATTCTCCCACCTCAGTCTCCCAAGTAGCTGGGATTATACGCACCCGCCACCATGAACAGCTAAATTTTTTGTATTTTTAGTAGAGATGGAGTTTCACCATGTTGGCCAGGCTAGTCTCAAACTCCTGACCTCAAGTGATCTGCCCTCCTCAGCCTCTCAAAGTGCTGGCATTACAGGTGTGAGCCACCGAACCCAGCCAAAAAAGAATTTAGCGCATTCTTTTCCTCTATAAATCATGCCAATACCTGAAGTAGAAATATTTCTTATAAGGTAGCATAAAATAAAATGAATGAATTAAACTTTCTTATGAGATGATTTTTATTTCCCTGATATCTTCTCTTCTGAACAAACGAAGTGAAGACAAATACATAAACATGGAGAAAATGTGTGTTGTGGACTTTATTTGCAAAAGAACAGTGATATTTTGCATGTAATTAAATATCTTTTATGTAGGAACACATAGGTTCTATTGTATACACAAAAAAGAGAAATATTCTTAAGTTTAGCTTTTCTGATTAAAAAAATACATAAATGGCTGGGTGCGGTGGCTCACACCTATAATCCTAGCACTTTGGGAAGCTGAGACGTGTGGATTGCCTGAGCTCAGGAGTTCGCGACCAGCCTGGGCAACACAGTGAAACCCCGTCTCTCCCGAAAAATACAAAAACTTAGCCGGGCGGGGCAGCATGTGCCTGTAATCCCAGCTACTTGGGAGGCTGAGACAGGAGAATCGCTTGAACCCAGGAGGCAGAGGTTGCAGTGAGCCAAGATGGCACCATTGCACTCCAGCCTGGGCAACAGAGCAAGTCTCCATCTCAAAAAATAAATAAATAAACCCATAAACATTTAGGCTGGGCGTGGTGGCTCACGCCTGTAATCACAACACTATGGGAGGCCGAGGCTGGCGGATTACTTCAGGTCAGGAGTTAAGACCAGCCTGGCCAACATGGCAAAACCCTGACTCTCCTAAAAATACAAAAATGAGCTAGGCATGGGGGTGCATGCCTTTCATCCTGGCTACTCGGGAGGCTGAGGCACGAGAAACACTCAGACCTGGGAGGTGTAGGTTGCAGTGAGCCAAGATTGTGCCAGTGCATTTCAGCCTGGGTGACAGAGCAAGACTCTGTCTCAAAAAAATAAAAATAAACATTTAAATAAGATATTTTAGTTTTCTCTTGCTTCATAAAAAAAAAAATCACTCTAAAATTTAGTAGCTTAAAATAACAATGATCTGTTATTTCTCATGATTCTGTAGGTTGACTGAATTTAGCTGGATGGTTCTTCCACTCCACTTGTATTTGAAGTCACTCATGAGGCTATGCTCAGCCTGAAGCACACCTGGGGCCAAACCATTCCAGAGAAGCACATCCTCCAAAGTGTCTCTCCACATGGCTCTCATCATTCAGTGGTCTGGCTTGAGCTTTTGTACAGCACAGTGGCTGACTTCAAAGATACTGAAGGTGGAAGCTTCCAGAATACTTAAAGCTTAGGTGTGGAAGTGGCAAAGTCACACAAGATGCATTTTATTGATTAAAGGAAGTCACAAGGCCACTTCAGTTAAAAGGAAGGGAAAATAGACTACTTGATGGCAGAAGCAGCATGAGTGCATAAGGTGGGAGAAATTGTTGATGGTCATGTTTGCCGACAAACTACCACACACAGTAATATATAAGATCATTATATATATTTCCTCTCCGTCTCATTAAAGAGCTATCAAAGAGTTTGTCCTTATTTTATTTTGTTTTTTTAACTTTTTAGCATGAACCTACAGGACATAGAGAGTCCATTTTCCTTCTTTTTTTCCTTCTTTCTCTCCTTTCTCTTTTTTTTCTCTCTCTCTCTCTCCCTTTCTTTCTTTTTTCTCTTTCTCCCTCCCTCCTTCCTTCCTTCCTTCTTTCCTTCCTTCCTTTCCTTCCTTCCTTCCCTCCCTCCCTCTCTTCTTTCTCTCTCTCCCCTCTCCTCTCTTCTCTTTTTCTTCCTTTTCTCCAGGAGACAAGTGTTTGCTCCAGGCTGTAGTACAGTGGTGCAATCATAGCTCACTGTAGCCTCTAACTCCTGTGCTCAAGCAATCCTCTTGCTCCGGCCTCCCAAAATGGTAGGATTAAGGTGTAAGCCACTGCACCTGGCCTAACTGTCCTATCTAAATGCAGTTAACTTTTCCACAACTTTGTGAAGGTAGCAATTTACTTTGAGATAAAATTTACATAGCCAAGATCCTCTCTCAGTTGTGTTTGCAGCTGCTCAGCCATCTCTCTCAGGCATCAGTGCCACCTCTAGCTTGCTGAGCTCCGGGCAAAAGGCAGGGGGCTGGTAAGGAACAAGTTTTCTATACCATAGCTCTTTCCAAGCTGATTGCCTGCAAATTAACCAGGGAGTGAAGAAATCTTATCACTACAGGCTTGGCACTCTGGCATTCCTTGAAACCAGACATTGTTAGAAGTTCACTAAACTTTTATTTTTCAAATGTCTCATCCAGCATCTGGTGTGAGAAATTGTGTAGGACTTTAACACTGATCTTGGAGCTTCCAGAGTATAGGTTTTAGTGCTTTGAAGGAGGCAAGTGAAGCCTATCTGGCTGCCCTATTTGAAGTTACTAACTAGTATGTGATCTTAGTGTAATAATTGTAAAAAAAGACATCCAGCCATTCCCCCCAGTATATCTACAGAAAGAGCTTAAAATCCACTACGATCAGGCGCATTTCATTCTCAAGCAAAACAAAACATGTTTGTCTTCCCTGCTATTATTTATTCTGACCATTAAATATTTGGTGGGGGCAGGGAGAGAAGTCAAAATGTATCTACATATATTATTGTTACATTAGACTGGGTGGCTTAAAAAGAAATGTAGTTTCTCACAGTTCTGGAAGCTCTAAGTCCAAAATCAAGAGGTCAGCAGGCTTGGTTCTATGAATAAGACCTCAAAAGCACAGGCAACAGAAGCAAAAATAAATGAATGGGATTATATCAAACTAAAAATCTTCTACACAGCAGAGGAAACCATCCACAGAGTGAAAAGACAACCTACAGGATCAGAGAAAACATTTGCAGACACTCATCCCACAGGGGATTAATATCCAGAAGATACAAAGAACTCAAACATCTCAACAGCAAAAAACAAAACAAGAAAAAGTCTGATTATAAAGTAGGCAAATGATCTTAACAGAAAGTTAAATACTGCATGTTCTCACTCACGTGTGGAAGCTAAAAAAAGTTGATCTAATAGAAGTAAAAGTGGAACCAGAGGATATTAGAGACTGGGAAGGGAAGGACAGGGAGAGAATTGTTAAAGGATATGAAATTACAGCTAGATAGGAGGAGTAAGTTCTAGCGCTCGGTAGCATTGCAGGTTGCTTATAATTAACAATAATGCATTGTATAGTTTCAAATAGCTAGAAGAGAAGATACTGAATGTTGCTCTGTGTGTGTGTGTGTGGGTGTGGGTGTGTGGGTGTGTGGGTGTGTGGGTGTGGGTGTGTGGGTGTGTGGGTGTGTGGGTGTTTTAAGATGGAGTTTTGCTCTGTCACTTAGGCTGCAGTGCAGTGGTGCAATCTCGACTCACTGCAACCTCCACCTCCCCGGTTCAAGCAATTCTAGTGCCTCAGCCTCCCAAGTAGCTGAAATTACAGGTGTGCGCCACCATGCCCAGCTAATTTTTGTATTTTTAGTAGAGATTTTTTCACTATGTTGGCCAGGCTGGTCTCAAACTCCTGACCTCAGGTGATCCCCCGGCCTCCACCTCCCAAAGTGCTGGGATTACAGGCGTGAGCCACTATGCCTGGCAGGATATTTGATAGAGCAGGAGCACCGTCATCTCGGACAAACACTGCCACTTTAAGTTCCAACTCCCTTTCTAGCCTCATGCATTTCAAGGAAATCACTTCTCTTCTAACTACAAGCAGCCAGAAAGAGCAGACAATAAAACACAAGTGACCGCTTGGGCACAGAGGGAGGTGAGGAGAAAGTCTCTTGGGGTAACTGCCAAACTTCACCCTCATACAGTGGGCCCCAGTAAAACAGTGGCCTTAATAAGCACTTTTCTTTCCCTTCAGGTACACTAAGATAGAAAAGCTAAAAGCAGACTTGGGGGGATATGCCTGCAGCTGCAAAAAGATGTATGGGAACAGACATGCAACTGTCCCTCCCAGAGAAGCACAACAAAGAGACACAGAAGCAGTCCAAGCCTCTCATAAACTCTCCCACCCTGAATCTTTAAAAACTCTTAGTCTGTAAGAGAGTGTGACTCTAACCTAACTTGGCCAACTGCCCCTCTCAGGTTTGTTTAAAATAAACCTGTCCCTGTTGACTGAAAAGCCATCTTCTGTGTTTCTCTCCTCTTTAATTCTTACAATATTAAATGTTGTCAACACAAAGAAATGATAAATCTTTGAAATTACCAATATGCTAACTACCCCGATCTGATCACTATGCATTGTTTGTATTAAAACACTATGTAGCCCATGAATATATACAATTACTATTCTTTAAAAAATGAAAAAAACATGTAAATGTAGTATTGACAGCAACTAATTGGATTAGTTTTTGTAGCATTTTTAGCTTCTATCCCTTCAGTATTCTTTCTTTTTTTTAGACAGAGTTTGGCTGTGTCACCCAGGCTGGAGTGCAGCGGAGCAATGTTGGCTCACTGCAACCTCTGCCTCCTGGGTTCAAGCCATTCTCCTGCCTCAGCCTCCCTAGTAGCTGGGGTTATAGAAGTGTGCCACCACACCCGGCTAATTTTTGTATTTTTAGTAGAGATGGGATTTCATTGTGTTGGCCAAGCTGGTCTTGAACTCCTGACCTCAACTGATCTTCCCACCTCAGCCTCCCAAAGTGCTGGGATTACAGGCATAAGCCGCCACATCCAGCCCATTCAGTATCTTTTTATAATTAAATTTAATTTTTAAAGTATATTTATATATATTTCTTTTCTTTTTTTTTTTTTTTTTTGAGACAGAGTGTCACTCTGTTGCCCAGGCTGGAATGCAGCAGTGCAATCTTGGCTTACTGCAACCTCTGCCTCCCAGGCTCAAGCGATTCTCGTGCCTCAGCCTCTGGAGTAGCTGGGATTGCAGGCGCCTGACACCATGCCTGGCTAATTTCTGTATTTTTAGTAGAGATGGGGTTTCACTATGTTAGCGAGGCTGGTCTCCAACTCCTGGCCTCGGCCTCCCAAATTGCTAGGATTACAGGCCTGGGCCACCAGCCATTCCCACATTTTTTTTTTTTTTTTTTTTGAGACTGAGTCTTGCTGTCACCCAGGCTAGAGTGCAGTGACACCATCTCAGCTCACTGAGACCTCCACCTCCCGGGTTCAAGAGATTCTCCTGCCTCAGCCTCCCAAGTAGCTGGGACTACAGGTGCATGCCACCACACCCAGCTAATTTTTTGTATTTTTAGTAGAGACAGTATTTCACCATGTTAGCCAGGATGGTGTTGATCTCCTGACCTTGTGATCCACCTGCCTCGGCCTCCCAAAATGCTGGGATTACAGGCATAAGCCACCAGGCCTGGCGTTTTTTTTTTTGTTTTTTTTTTTTAAGACACAGCCTTGCTCTGTCACCCAGACTGGAGGGCAGTGGCGCGATCTCGGCTCACTGCAACCTCTGCTTCCTGGGTTCAAGTGACTCTCTTGCCTCAGCCTCCCAAGTGGCTGGGATTACAGATGCCTGCCACCACTCTCAGCTAATTTTTTGTAGTTTTAGTAGAGATGGGGTTTCCCCATGTTGGCCAGGCTGGTATCGAACTCCTGACCTCAGGTGATCCACTCGCCTTGGCCTCCCAGAGGGCTGAGATTACAGATGTGAGCTACTGCACCCGGCTGTTTCCATTCTTTTAAGATAAATTCTGGACCGGGCATGTTGGTTTACACCTGTAATCCCAACATTTTGGGAGGCTAAGGTGGGAGGATTGCTGGAGCCCAGGAGTTGGAGATCAGCCTGGGCAACATGGCGAAATCCTATTGCTACAAAAATTAGCCCAGTATGGTGGTGCATGCCTATAGTCCCAGCTACTCAGGAGGCTGAGGGGGCAGGAACACCTGAACCCAGGGAGGTTGAGGCTGCAGTGAGCCATGATCGTGCCACTGCACCACAGCCTGGGCGACAAAGTGAAACCTTGTTTCAAAACCAAAAAGATAAATTCTAAAATCCTATGTTACAACAGCCAGCATGGTCTGGCTCTTCTCACTTGTCTCCCTCCCTCCCTCCCACACTCCAGGTTTCGGAATCTTCTAATTGCCTCAGTGTGTTCACACATGGTGTTCCTTTAACTGGGAACACTCTTCCCCACTTATTTCCCTTTTCCCAAGTATCCAGGTCTTTGAGAAGACTTTCTCTGATCCCAGCACTAGGGGAGTGGGGATCTCAGTTACCCTTGCTTCTAGTTTTCTATTTTTCCTAGTACGTATTTATTGGAATCGTAATTATATCATCATATGAGAGATGATGTAAGTAATTTTCCTTTCCCCCACAGGAGTATAAATTCTATTAGGGCAGGCACTACCTCTATTTTGTTATTCAGTGTACCTCCAGCAGCTAGCACAGTGCCTGATGTAAAGCAGGCAGTCAATATCTGTGAATTCATGAACATAAGGGAAGTGGAAAGCAAGATTTTTGCCCTTTAAGAGATTAGAATCTTCCTGGGGAAAGAAAAAAAAAATTCAGGAAACACTTAGCTGTGCCCAACTATGCCTGGCAGTTCAATAATTAAGAACCAAAAGGTGCATTCACCATTGTTCCATCTGTAAGGGCGCACCCTTCTATATAGAAGTAACTTGACTCGCTGAGAATTAAAAAGAAAATTAAAAAATAAAATAAAATAAAATAAAAAAGAACCAAAATGCCAGGTACAGTGGCTCACAACTGTAACACCTAATCCCAACACTGTGGCAGGCCAAGGTGGGAGGATCACTTGAACCCAGGAGATTGAGGTTGTAATGAGAAGCTGGGCAACAGAGCAAAACCTAGTCTCAAAAAAAAAAAAAAAAAAATTACATGGCCAGGAAAGATATCATAAATCCAGGGTAAGGTTTTTTATACAGATTAAGGTGATGCCTTCTCCAGTGATTAAAAGTCTCTAAAGATTTAGTCATCCTTCTCTTCCTGATTCAGAGAGGGACATACACTTACAAACAGAGATTTCCTTTACAGCTTTAAATTTCTTTTACAAAAAGGTAACTCCCCAGAACTTCTCCTATGTCTGTTGTTTCTCAAAATAACCAGCTCACAATAATCCTTATGACAAAGAGGCATATTTGGGATAGCACATTCTGGACTCTACAGTCATATTTTGGGGTGGTGTGTCCTGAATCCCATTAATATGTTTCAGTTATAAAATTAATAATAAAGTATAATATGTATGTTTAAAAGTGAAAATAGACTTTCACTTTTAAATGATTTTTCACTCACACCTGTAATTCCTGCACTTTGGGAGGCCAAGGCAGGAGGATTACCTGAGCTCAGGAGTTCAAGACCAGCTTGGCCAATATGGTGAAACTCTGTCTCTACTAAAAATACAAAAATTAGCTGGGAATGGTGCTCACCTGTAGTCTCTGCTACTTTGGGGCTGAGGCAGGAGAATCGCTTGAACCCGGCAGGTGGAGGCTGGAGTGAGCCGAGATAGTGCCACTGCACTCCAGCCTGGGCAACAGAGTGAGAATCTCTCAAAAAAATAAATAAATATATTGTAATATAATAATCAAAATATACACAAACACCTATATACATTAATACACATATGAATATATTAAAAACCTGAAAGAATATAAGCCAAACCATTCACTGTAATATCTTTGGATGGAAGGATTATGGGAACTTTCTCTTATCTCATTATATAAATATATAACATACTTTTTGTCTGTTTGTGACGGCATGTTGCTCTGTTGCCCAGGCTGAAGTGCAGTGGTGCCATCATAACTCACTGTAACATTGAATTCCTGGGCTCAAGTAATCCTCCCGCCTCAGCCTCTCTAGTAGTTGGGATTACAGGTGTGAGCAGGTGCTTTTTTTGTTTAACCCAAACCAGTCACTTATTCATTATTTAAACTAGTGTAAATTATTCACTGAAGCTATAGAAATTAATTTTCTACCAGAAACAACCTTATATCTAGAGTCATCTATACAAGCTCAGATCAAACTAATGCCTCTTGGAATTCTCTATCAGAATGCCTTCTCAGGATTAGCTGAACTGACACTGCTGAAACTTTTACTTTGCTCTTGGAATTTTATCTTAAGGAGGACTCTGTTGGAATTCAAATTAGCTTCTTAACCCTGTCTGCAATAATTCTTAAAGCATGAGTCGCACCACTATTTCTGCAGTTACTTTATCTCCTTTGCCAGAGTTCTATTGTTTTTATATTTGTGGATGTTCAAGGGTACTTTTTTTTTTTAAAAAAAACCAATGATCCTTACCCAAGATACATCATTTAAGTCATTTTTACTAAATCACCAAGGATTTTCAAAGCAGACTATTTTAACACATTATAACAGATTAGGCCCTATTAACTATTTTTACATAATAATAAGGTCTGCAGTCCCCATCAAAGGCCTTTTCCTTCAGAACTACTATCACAGTGTCCCCTGCAGGTCACCAGGTAGACATGCATCCTGAGGGGGCATATTTCTTAACGGTGTTTGTGTAATTTTCCTTATGCCTCTTTAACAGATGGAATGAAATAATAACAAATTGGAATGTTATCACATTAATACATCTTCAAATTTCCCTGGAACTTCAGATAAATTTATTTCTGTGTCTATAATCTTAGAATTATATCAAGTTTTATCAGAGATTTTTAAAACTCTCATTACATTTTTAATACACAAAAATATTACAAAGAAAACAAAATGTGTTTATAACAGTATTTCCCAGATAACATAGCCTTAACAAATAATACTTATCTAGGGGCAGTGGCTCACTCCTGTAATCCCAGCCTTTTGGGAGGCTGAGACGGGAGGACTGCTTGAGCTCAAAAGTTTGAGACCAGCCTGGGCCACATAGTGAGACCTCCCCATCTCAACAAAACATCAAAAAATTAGCCAGGGATGGTGGCGTGCACCTGTAATCCCAGCTACTCAAGAGGCTGAGGCAGGAGAATCGCTTGACCCTGGGACGTGGAGGCTGCAGTGAGCCATGATCACGCAGCTGTACTGCAGCCTAGGCAACAGGATTGAGACCCTGTCTCGAAAAAAAAAAAATTAAAATAATACTTGTTCACCATTAGAAATAAATCATGTCTATAATTAAAACATGAAATTCATCATATTATATTTTGAGTATGTTTGCATTTGAAGTTTTTTTTAATTGGCAGATATTTGAAAATGTGATCTTTATGGCCCTGAAAGCCCTTCACAGGTGATATGAAAAAGCAAGCACTGTTTCACTTTGGATGCTCTGAAAAGCAGACACAAAGACAGGAGTCCATGTGCAAGAGAGAGACCTACTGGGGAAATGTCTGTGAAAGATAAAGGGAAGACAGCAGGAGTAAGCAAGGAGAAGCTGCAGAAAACCATGCTTATCTGACATCTGGGAAAGGAGGAAGGGAAGGATAGGAGTCTCAGACTTCAGCACAAGCTAACATAATCTTAGCCAGGCTGATGCAGAGTCCTTGAGCCAAAGCCCCATTACAGGAATCCTGCATCTTGCAAGAATGGGCCTATGTTAATACCCCACCATGGTCAGGGATGCTGTGGCAGAGAAGGTTAGAGGGTGGTAATGTTCACAGAAGCTGCAGGGGGGGAGCTTTCAGCCAACAGTGGCTCTCCCCACAGGTTCAACCAGAGTGGAGCATGTCCATGGTCATCAAATACTCCATTCATTCTGAATAAACTGTATAATTAATAATATTCTATGAAGATAAGATATATTTCCCTTTATGATACTCATTTATTTGTAAGCATATTTGTTTAAAAGTTTATCTGTTGTGAGTGAAATCATTACTTAAAAATCATATTCTTATCCTTTTCATGAGAAAAAATCAATATCCAAAAATTCAAATAGAAAAGTAAAAGATAGTTTTTTCTTGAAATTGAGGTTCCATTAACCCTATTTAAAATAGAATACCACAAATTTAACAGAGATGAATATTATTGGATCCCAATTAAAGCAAGCAAGCACATCCTTCTGAAGCAATCAACCCTATAATTAACATGATTCTAATATAGCAGCTAAAATGTTTGTCTTATTTTCATAGTTATTCTTCTTTCTAAATTTTTTTTAAGAGACAAGGTCTCACTCTGTCTCCCAGGCTGAGGTGGCACAATCAAAGCTCACTACAGCTTCAAGCTCCTAGACTCAAGCAGTCCTCCCGCCTCAGCTTCCCCAGTAGCTGGGACTACAGGTGTGCACCACCACACTTGACTGATTTTTTATTTTTTGAAACTGGGTCTGGCCCAGGCTGGAGTATAGTGGCATAATCTCAGCTCACTGCAACTTCCGCCTCCTGGGCTCAAGTGATCCTCCCACCTCACCCTCCTAAATTGCTGGGATTACAGGTGTGGGCCACCATGCCTGGCCAACTAACTCTTTTATTTTATTTATTTTTTATTTATTATTTTTTTTTGAGTCAGAGTCTCACTCTGTTGCCCAGGCTGGAGGGCAGTGACACAATCTTGCCTCACTGCAACTTTGGCCTCCTGGTTTTAAGCAATTCTGCCTCGACTTCCTGAGTAGCTGGGATTACAGGCACATGCCACCTACCTGGCTAATTTTATATTTTTAGTAGAGACGGGGTTTCACCATGTTGGCCAGGCTGGTCTTGAACTTCCGACCTCAGGTGATCCACCTGCCTTGGCCTCCCAAAGTGCTGGGATTACTGGCGTGAGTTGGGATTATAGGCATGAGCCACCACACCTGGACTAATTTTTTGTTGTTGTTTGTTTTTGTTTTGAGATGGAGTCTTGCTCTGTCACCCAGGCTAGAGAGCAGTGGTGTGATCTCGACTCACTGCAACCGTCGCCTGGGTTCATGTGATTCTCCTGCCTCAGCCTCCCAAGTAGGTGGGATTACAGGCACCCACCACCATGGTCAGCTAATTTTTGTATTTTTAGTAGAGATAGGGTTTCGTCATATTGGCCAGGCTGGTCTCCAACTCCTGACCTCGTGATCCACCCGTCTTGGCCTCCCAAAGTGCTGGGATTACAGGCATGAGCCACCGCACCTGGCGTAATTTTTAAACAGTTTCTGAAGACACAGTCTTGCTATGTTGCCTAGGCTGGTCTCAATCTCCTGACCTCAAGCCATACTCTCTGCTCAGACTCCCAAAACACTGGAATTACAGGCATGAGTGGCCGTGCCCAATCTTTTTTTTTTGAGACAGATTCTCTGTTGCCCAGGCTGGAGTGCAGTGGAGGGATCTCGGCTCACTGCAACCTCCACCTCCCAGGTTCAGGTGATTCTCCTGCCTCCCAAGTAGCTGGGATTACAGGCGCATGCCACCAGGCCCGGGTAATTTTTGTATTTTTAGTAGAGACGGGGTTTTGTCATGTTGGTCAGGCTGGTCTCAAACTACTATTTCAGGTGATCTGCCCACCTCAGCCTCCCAAAGTGCTGGGATTATAGGTATGAGCCACTGTTCCCGGCCAGGTATTTATAGCAGTGCAAGAAGGGACGAATACACTCTCCCATGAGTCATTCTTTAGCATACAAAAACCAGTAAATTCCTAACGTTTTAGAAGCTTCCACGCCAGGAACTCAGGACAAAGACTAAATATTTATTTTCTTTTTTACTATACTACAGACAAATCCTTGATCTTTGACCACTGATTCCTTTAGGCAAAGAATCATAAGAGTTAAAAGACAGTGGCACATTTCTAAAACCCCATTCAATCACTAATAATCTGTCCAGTCCATCAGCCTATCATATGAAAATGTCTCCCAGGGTGTAGCCACTCAGGTTTCCATTTGATCTTTTCAGGTTTCAAAAGCAGAGTTCTTAGCAATATATATCTTCATTATTTCAGGCATCTGATATAATTAAGCTAAGAGACAATATCTTCCCTTGAGTTTCTTTGGAGATCTTAATGAATATTGGATTTCCCTCATTATATAACCCATTTACTTATTCCTTTACTCTCATCTACTATTTCTCCTTATCTCCACTCATATCCAAGCTTTTTTGGCTTTGGAAGGAGTATTTGGTTCAGCTACTGTGCTGCTCTGGTTTGCAGGCAGTAAAACTAGTGATGTGGTTCAGGACACACTACTCCAAAATATAGCACCTGAGCATTTGAGAGATCATTTTCATCTTCACCTCACTCCTTTTCCTCTGAAGCAGGTCATAAACCATAGAAAGAATACTCTGGCCATTTCCCTTGAGGCAGGCCATAAAACCCTGTGTCCTTCCCTGAAGTAGGTCATAAGACCGTCATTTGAGAGGTACCCTCCCCTTACATAGAGAAAAGGAACATCCTTACCTCTGAAGACCCCAGGACACAGAGAAGAAAGAACCTGAACAAACAGTCCATTCTAAGTTCCCCCAGTTTGTTACCATTACATCACACTCCCTTTGTGTAATCATACTCCTGGACGACTGTCCACTCTTTATCAACGCTATGACAATTGTCTTCCACCCCTTCATTGAAATTTCATTATCTACTGACTGCAGCAAGAAGACTGAAAGTCAAACATCAAACCTAGAGTACAGAGGAACTTTGTCGGAAGCTATTGACTTCTGCTTGGGCTCATCCAACTTCCACAAAGAATCCTTTGCAAGCAATCGTCCATCTCTCAAGCTCATCCAAAGAATCATTTGTGACCCTCAAAATTACTTACATTCCTCCATCTCCCTCTCCCTTACGAAAAAGTGTACATAAGCATCTGAACCTAACTGGGTTATGGGGTAATCACTCTACTGTGATTTTCTCCAGGGCACATTAATAAATTTATATGCCAGCCAGGAGCACCTGTAATCTCAGCACTTTGGGAGGCCAAGGCGGGGGGGGGGGAGGGGGCAGATCACCTGAGGTCAGGAGTTCAAGACCAGCCTGGCCAACATGGTGAAACCTTGTCTCTAACAAAACTACAAAAAAAATAAGCCGGGCTTGTTGGCATGTGCCTGTAATCTCAGCTACTCAGGAGGCTGAGGCAGAAGAGTCACTTGAATCTGAGAGGTGGAGGATGCAGTGAGCTGAGATAGTGCCACTGCACTCTGGCCTGGGTGACCGAGAGAGACTCGGTCTCGAAAAAATAAAAAATAAAATAAATTCATATGCCTTTTTCTTCTCTTCTTTTCTTTTATTTCACTACAGTGAACCTTCAGAGGGCAGAGCTTTCCCTTCACCGCTACAAAATGAAGGCAAGAAACTCAATTTTAGGGAAAAATATATAATCATTAATTATATACATATGTACTGTGAGTTATGCAGCCACAGACAACTGCTGGACAACAAAACCCACAAATGTGCCACACTAATTCAGTAGTCTGTTATTACGCTTTCAGTCATGTGAAAAACATAGGTTTACGTGTGCGTGTGTGTAAAATATATTTGCTAAGCCCTGGTCCACTCACCTTACCATTTACATTAAATGAAGCAGCACACTATGATTATGCCCATCATTAAACTGTCAGAACATTAAAAATCCATGTATTGTTTAAATTAGGCTTAAGTTTTCTAAAAGCAAGGGACCACACACACGCACGCACACACACACATACACACACAAAGAGCATGGCTTCAGAGTTCTAGCAGAGACAATACCCAAATGGTTATTAGTATTCTAGAAGTTTCAGTGAGTGAAGGGCGCTAAAATGCAGTTTGAAAACCAAAACCGTGGCATATCCAATGTGGTATCGTAATGTTGCTCCTCAACTCTTTAAATCTTGTAATCATTGCTGGTCTTAAAACGATCCTGTCAATCGTGTTCATTTTGATAGCGTTGCGTCTTTGTGAAAGGTCGCTCAGCAGCCGCAGGCCACCAAAAGGCAATTCGCGGCCCTCTGCAGTAGTACCTGCACTGAGCGGCCTTCCGGGAGAGGTAGGCAGCAGACTTGAAGGAGGAGCCGAGAGCGCGGCTGGGGACCCGCCCGCGCTAGCCCTCAGCCCCCTCGCCCGGCCCCTCCGCGGAGCGTGCAGCAGCCCGTGCGCCGGCGCAGGCCCCGCCTCCTCGCTGGGCCCCGCCTCGCCGCCACCACGGGATCCGGCCCCGGGCACCCCGCCCTCGTCCTCTCGTGGAGCCGGAGGCGACGGTAGCATGGAGGGGGAGAGTACGTCGGCAGTGCTCTCGGGCTTTGTGCTCGGTGCACTCGCCTTCCAGCACCTCAACACGGACTCGGACACGGTGAGCCGAGGGACGGGGCGGGGTCCGGCGTGGCCTGGGAAGAGCCCTGCGCGCGGCCTGCCTCCCCGCTGTTGCCCCGGTCCCCCGCCCGCTCCCCCGACGCCGCCGCGCCTCCTCCCTGCCGTCGCGGCTCTGCCTTCTCTCCCCCTCAGCGGTCCCTAAGGTGCCTCGTGCCCACGAAGTCTTTTCTCCAGCATTAGCCCTCCCTCTGCTATCCTCCGTTGATTTCCCTTTTCCGACCAGTGTCCCACACGCTCCCATCTTTCCTCAGCGCCCCTTTCGCTGTGGAAACTTGGGCGTGAAAAGATGGAAAGTTCACGGAGCGTCTTCCCGCTGCTCTGCGGAGCCTGCGGTAAACTTTCCGTTTCTCGCGACGTCCGACAGGCGTTTGCAAAGCCAGGCGGACTTTGTCAGGCAGAGCAGCGCCTGTGCATGTTTGTCGAGATGGTAGGATGGTAAGGGAATAAAAATAGATGTTAGTGGATGAAACAGCTTAATCTGGTATGTCAGATATCTTTTTATTTGCGTTATTAAATTTGTAAAACAGTTTTTAAAAGTACGTTGCCTATTTTCTAAAAGTTCTATGAAATTAAAGAAACACTGTAAAACGTTGAGCTCGGAAGTAGTTAATGTCCTGTAGTACTTTGAGTAACTTGCAGAAAGAACGTCTAAGCATCTAAAATAACCTCCCTGCTGTGTGGTACAATTCGGAGAATACCCTGCTGAACAATGCCTAGTAATTTCTGCTAAGTACATTTTAAGATAACAACACATGTTTTACTCTCAAAATTGCCTTAATATAGGCCGGGCGCGGTGGCTCACGCCTGTAATTCCAGCACTTTGGGAGGCCGAGGTGGGTAGATCACCTGAACCCACGAGTTGGAGACCATCCGGGACAACCTAGTGAGACCCGGTCTCTACGAAATCTAAACATTACAAAATTGCTTTTTAGCACAATCCTAATAAAGATTGGAATTGATATGTTTTATGTATATAATTTCAGATAACCTTACACATTAATACCTAATAAAAACAAATATATGACCATTTAAAATATATGTGTAGCCGTGGAAATTATTTTGGAATGTCTTTAGTGTAGATAGAGTGGGACCTTAATTCCTCGGTAGCTGAAAGGATTAGCCCTTGGGAAATACCTGGGTGCTAGGGAGGCCCCTGTTTCTCAGATCTTTTTCCTGAAGTCTTTAAAGGGTGCACTTGGGTTGCCCCTGCTTCCCTTCCCTGAGTTCGTCTTTGGGAGTATCAAAATCAAGAACACTAGATTCTGGATATCCCCCCGCGTGATTCCAGTAAAGACTCACATTATGGAAAAATCCTTTTTTACTTTTAGGGGAAAACATTATTAATTATTAAGAATATAAAATATTCCTGTAATCCCAGCAGTTTGGGAGGTGGAGGTAGGAGGATCATTTGAGCCCAGGAGTTCAAGACCGGCCTGGGCAACATAATGAGACCTCATGTCTACAAAAATTTTTAAAAATTAGCCCGGTGTGGTGGCACATGCCTGTAGACCCAGCTACTTGGAAGGCTGAGGCGGGAGGATTGCTTTGAGCCCGGAAGGTCAAAGGAGCAGTGAGCAGTGATTGAACCACTGCACTCCAGCCTGGGTGACGACAGAGCTAGACCTCTTCTCAAAAATAAAAAAAAAAAAGATATAAAATCTTCATTGTCAAGCACATTGGGTCTTTAAGTGTACCTAGAGAAATTGAATTCTCCAAAACTCAGATGAATTACCACTGGGGTGGCAGAATACAAGTAGATTAAAAGAATTGGGCTCAGAGCACTCCTTTTAGAAAGGAGACTCTGAAATTGAATTTTAATCTTTCATATTGTGCATGAGTTTTAATCAGAAAACACTAATCATGTCATTTCGTACCTTAGAAGCTTTCTGTAACTCCCAGAAGCACATGTGGTTAAATCCAGAGTAGTCATTCAGGGTGTCCCATTATTGGCTCGCTCTGATTTACCTTTGATTTCCTTCTGCTCCAAGGCATAGTGCTTTACTCATTCCTCGGTGTGTGCTCATTTCTGGCTTTAAGTCTTGTATGCTTCCAAGTGTGCCGAGTTCTCCATGCTCTGCTTACACAAATACTGCCCACCGCTTTAGTCTAATCTGTACTTGCCTCCCCAGGGCCAACTCTAATTATTTCAGGCCAAGCTAATCTCTCCCTTCCTCTCCTCTTTATTTCTACTTTTTTTCTTTTGAGGCAGAGTTTCACTCTATGGCCTGGGTTGGAGTGCAGTGGCATGATCACAGCTTACTGCAGCCTCAACCTCCTGGGTTCAGGTGATCCCAAGTAGCTGGGACTACAGGCATGTGGCACCATGCCTAACTAATTTTTCTCGTATTTTTTGTACAAACGGAGTTTTACCCTGTTGCCCAGGCTAGTACTGAACTCCTGGGCTCAAACCATCTGCCCAGCTTAGCCTCCCAGTGCTAGGATTACAGGTGTGAGCCACCGTGCCTGGCCTCTTCTCATTTTTATTTAACTCTTCATCTTTCCCAAGTAAACTAGAAGCATCTCAGATCTTTCATGTGCCCCCGACTGGTAGCACATACTTGTATACATAGTAAAATACTCAGAAAATACTGGTTAGTTAAGTGTCTGAACAGTAATTCTATCAGTGTATTCTATATACTGCCTCTTTATCTTCATAGGAAGGTTTTCTTCTTGGGGAAGTAAAAGGTGAAGCCAAGAATAGCATTACCGATTCCCAAATGGATGATGTTGAAGTTGTTTATACAATTGGTGAGTTATTTATTTCTCCTATATTTGAGTCATTTGTGTCTCCCATATTTGATAGTGTATGCTGAAAGGGGTCAGCATAAGTTATTGTTTTTAAATTAAGAAATATAGATGCTGGCCAAGGTGGCTCACACCTGTAATCCCAGCACTTTGGGAGGCTGAGGTGGATTACCTGAGGTCGGGAGTTCGAGACCAGCCTCGCCAACATGGTGAAACCCGTCTCTACTAAAAATATAAAACTTAGCCAAGTGTAGTGGTGCATGCCTATAATCCCAGTTACTTGGGAGGCTGAGGCCCAAGAATTGCTTGAACCCGAGAGGCAGAAGTTGCAGTGAGCCAAGATCATGCCACTGCACTCCAGCCTGGGCAACAGAGCGAGACTCTGTCTCAAAAAAGAAAAATAAATTAAGAAATATATATTGATTTTAAAATAATTTAAAAGGATATGTTGTACTCATTTTGCAGTTAAAATTATGGCCATGGACTGGTCTAAAGTAAGAAATAGTATGAGAGTTAGGAAGCAGATAAGATTACTGCCAGGGAAACAAGGATGAAACACTTGCTGTTTAGTTGGCAGGAAGATGACCCAGCAATAGGAAGACCAAGGAAAAAGATAAAATGTTAAATGCTGCAGAAAAGTTGGAAGATGAGAACTGAGAAAATGCGGTAATTGGATTATTAGATGACTGAAAACCCTCAGTAATTTCTGGAGTGTAATGGGGAAGAGACCAGGCTGCAAAGGGTTTGAGGGGTGGGTGGTAAAGCAGTTACAGCTGGTGGCAGCTTTTCTGTCAGGGAAAAGCAGGGGAGAACCTTTAAAATGTATAGGGAAAAAATGTTTAAAAGAAATAAAATGTATAGGGAGTTTTCTGATTGTCTAACATAGTTTTTCTCTATATGTGTATATATATTTTTAAACAAAATTGGTAGTGTACCTTATAAAAGGTTTAGCATCATATTGTGTCATGTTCACTTTCCAGTGTTGCATAATGCATAATCCTCTACAATATCATTTTTCTTTTTTTTTTTTTTTTTTTGAGGCAGAGTCTCACTCTGTTTCCCAGCCTGGAGTGCAGTGATGCTATCTCAGCTCACTGCAACCTCTGCCTCCCGGGTTCAAGTGATTCTCCTGCTTCAGCCTCCTGAGTATCTGGGATTACAGACGTGCACCACCATGCCCAGCTAATTTTTTGTATTTTTATTAGAGATGAGGTTTCATCATGTCTCAAATTCCTAGGCTCAAGCAGTCCTCCTGTCATGGCCTCCCAAAGTGTTGGGATTACAGGCATGAGCCACTGTACTGGGCCCATCATTCTTTCTGCTGGCTGCATATATCCTATTGTATAGACGTACCATAATTTATAATTTATTTAACCGTCTAAGAATGATTTTCTGTGTTTTTGTTAAACAGTATTACCATGAACATTTAGTATTGTACGTATCTTTGTGCCTTTGAGTGTATATTTAAAAGTCACATTCCTGGAGGTAGACTAGCTGATTGCCTTTTGGAAAACTTAGGCCATTTTAGGCTTCTCCACAGTATCTAAAAGTGCCTAGGTCCCCATACTCCTTATTTTTTTTGAAATGGAGTCTCACTCTGTCGCCCAGGCTGGAGTGCAGTGGTGGGATCCCAGCTCACTGCAACCTCTGCTTCCCGGGTTCAAGTGATTCTCCCTGCCTCAGCCTCCTGAGTAGCTGGAATTACAGGTGACTGCCACCATACCCAGCTAATGTTTGTATTTTTAGTAGAGACAGGATTTCACCATGTTGGCCAAGCTGGTCTGGAACTCCTGACCTCAGGTGATCCGCCCGCACCGGCCTCCCAAAGTGCTGGGATTACAGGCCTGAGCCACCATGCCCGGCCCCCATGCTCTTGCCAACACTAGGTATTATCAAATTTTTTAATCGTTGCCAATTTGATAAGTGAAAAAATAGCATTTTAATTTGCGTTTCGTAATTACAAAAGAGGTTAAGTATTTTTTCACACTTTTTACTTTTTTTCTTGGCCTTTTTATTTGAAAAGGATAGGCCTATCCTATTCTTTGGCTGCATTTGTACTATTTTGCTTTTAGTGATTTGTAATCACATTACTTAAGGAAACTGGGCTTTTGTCATATGTTTTATACATATGCTAATGCAGTTTATAATTTTTTTTCTGCCAATAAATACTTTAATGAGAACCGAGGTCTATAACATATATAGCAATAACCACCCTGGCCTATGCCTTCTGCTCTAGCCCAAGTCTGGGTCCCAACCAATTACATTTAACCCACATTTGGAAAGCAGGCCATTTTCAGTGTCATCTGTCAGTATCCATCTTCATAGAACGTACCAGTCTGAGGCTAGAGTCTCAATGTTAACACTTTCTCTCAGGGAAAAGTTAACATGGTAACCCAAACATATAAATAACTTTGAACCATCCTACTGTTCTTCCATCAGGAGGCCCTTAGGAGACCAACAGTTTGGTAAACACTTAAAACTTTGCCAAAATACATTAGAACACAGGAAAAGGGAAAAGCAGTAGAAAGGCTGGCAGGGCTGGGCTCACGTATAATTCAGTCCTTAGAGTTAAAGCCTCTTGAGCTGCTCATATGTAATTTAAAAAATAATGTTCCAGGGTCCAAGCCGAAGCCACTTTGGCCAAAATCCTTTATAGAGTGCAAAAAAGCCCTCATGTTTCCACATCTTTAAAATACCATCCAAAGTACACCTACAGAGATCCACATATCCCACGATTGCCCTCTGGTTCATCATACGAGTGCCTACCACATCACCCGGATTAGAGGCAAGAGGTCCAGCTAAACTACATGTAAAGCTGGAAACAAAGCAAGTTAAAGTTGTGTCTTCCATCATTCCTGACAATATTAAATACTTCTTAGTAATATCATAGACTGTAGCTCTACTCCCACAACGATGGCAGCATGCTGAACAGTTGGAACCACGCCCCTCCACAGACCCCTGGTGCCTTTCTGTTGGTACATATCAGTGAAGCTGCCAATCATGTTCCCTTGGAACAAACTTCCTTGAGCCTGCATTCGAATCTTTAGAACATCGGTGGGATTGGCTATAGTGGAAAATACCACTCCTGACACCACCCCACAGATCATGTTAATTGAAAGAGTTTCATCTTCTAAACGTTCTACAAATAATTGCTTCAAGCTTTGGTAAATCCCAATTTTAATGGTGCCATATGATGCTTGTCTTCGCAAACAGAAGCAATTCCTTAATACAGAGCCAATACACCTTCCTCTTTGTAGATCCAAAACAAAGCTTGAAACATCCGTCTATATTTTATTTCTTTGAAACAGACATCAGTGCTTTGGCCTTGAACCTACCTGAAGTGTGTTTTGGTAAGGTCCATGGGGAATGTTCCAAACTCAGCAATGATAGAGGCAAGGCCGCCATATACAAAGGGTTTCCAATTCAGACCAGACATCTCTTGGCTGTGGTACTTTGCTGCTGCTGTTCAGGCTCATCGGGGGACTGGGAAACTGAGGCTCCCACAGTCAGAAATGCCACTGCAGTGCCAACCCGGAAGCATTGAAACCCTGTAGTTTATAATTTTACTGTAGTTTTTTTTTTTTTTTTTTGGTTCAGACACTTGAGTTTTAAAAGCAAGCCCTTTATAGCAATACAAGATTATTTTTTAAAAATTAAAAAATAAAAGCAAGCCCTTAGAGCGTATTTTTTTCCCCTAATTGAAATTAGCGTGCCACCCAAAGTATCTAACATAGTTCTAGGCATTCGATTTACTTAAGCAAATGTTTGCTGAGCAACTACATTGTGGTATTAGGTACAGTGCTAAGCTGTAAGGTATTTGCTCAAATTATTTTAAATGTTGGATTATCACAGATGTTTAAACACATAAAATCCAACATCAACATATTATTCCATTGCTTTGGTTAAGAAGATTTTCATCATTTTAAATTCCTTTAACAGGTGATTTTATTAATTGGGTAAATTTAGAGCACAGCGTTTTTAGAACTCAGTGAAAATGTGGCAACTTTGAATTTATCTTTTGTGTTGGACTTGTTAGACCATTATTTAGAGGAAATATAGCATTGTGGTTCCAGGTGAGGTTCTGGGTTTTGAACTCTGGCCCTACCACTGGATTGGGCAAGCCACTTGTCTCTCTTTGCCTGTTATATCATCTTTGAAAGGGGAATAATGATAGTATATGTCTCAGATTTGTTGTGAGGATAAACATCAGATGATCAGTGGTAAGATACTTCCTGGCATGAGGTAAAGGTTCAATATGCAGTATTCAAATGATTGTGAATTGAATTAATGTAATCATAACTAAAAAATCCTTTTCTTCCAGACATTCAGAAATATATTCCATGCTATCAGCTTTTTAGGTAAGTAGTAGTGCTAGTAAGTAAATGATCCATTGTGAAAATTACTCTCTGCAAGTGAAATAGTTTTTAAAACTAACAGATTATCTTAGTTATCACCTATACATGGTGGTACTGAGTAGAATGGAAAGTTTTTTTTAAATAGCTGAAAAAAATCACTTGTGTATGATCTACCCTAGTAGTTCTTTCTCTGTATTTATATTACTTTAAGCTGATCTTCATTACCTTTCCCAAGCACCAGTTTACCTTGAGAATTGCTTTTCCTTCTCACACCCAGTCACCTCATTGCATATTATAAACTCAGTAAATGAAGTGTTATTATACATCATCAATAGCAGCCCTTTTTTCTACCCTTTTATTTCAGCATATTTTAGCAACTGGTTCCTTATTTATATTTTTTAGTGTTATCTTTTATCTGTTAGCTGGTCATGTTCTTTGTTTTTCTTTTTGAGACAGGGTCTCACTCTGTCACTGAGGCTGGAGTGCAGTGGCGTGAACACAACTCACTGTAGCCTTCATCTTCTGCGCTCAGGTGACCCTCTCCACCTCAGCCTCCCAAGTAGCTGGGACCACAGGCACCAGCCACCACACTCGGCTGATTTTTGTATTTTGGTAGAGACAGGGTTTTGTCATGTTGCTCAGGCTGGTCTCAAACTCCTGGACTCAAGCCATCCTCCTTCCTCGGCTTCCCAAAGTACTGGGATTACAGGCGTGAGCCACTGCACTCAGCTGGTTATGTTCTTTAACCTGTTTCCTATTGCTTTTCTAGGATGAACGCTTGCACTCAGTCCTACAGATAGTCATAGTACTGTTAACTCTAATACATTGTGTATTTTTTAGCTTTTTATTGAGTATAGCATACACGTAGAAAAGTACACAAATAAATGAATTTTCAGAAAGCAAACATATGTAATCATGTAACCATAGCAATGTGTAATTTTAATGAAATAGTTTTATGATTTATATAAACTATGCAAGAAAAATCAGCATAAACAGCCTGGGCAACGTGGTGAAACACTGTCTCCACTAAAAATACAAAAATTAGCCAGGAGTGATGGCATGCGTCTGTAGTCCCAGCTACTGGGGAGGCTGAGGCAGGAGGATCACTTGAACTCAGGAGACAGAGGCTGCAGTGAGCTGAGGTCATGCCACTGCACTTCAGCCTGGGTGACAGAGCAAGACCCTGTCTCCAAAAAAAAAAAAAAAAAGAAAACGATCAGCATAACTATCTTACAGACTACGTACTATACACATCTTTAAAGTTATGTAAGAATTACAGTGGAGCATATGGTTAAGGTGAGAAATAACTGTAGGAGGAGAGCAGAAAAAAGCTTAGCGTGGTCTTAAACTGCTATACCAAGAAAAGGTATAGCTTCTACACTGCCTTATGTGTAATGGATATGCAAAAATATTTGTTAGATAACGGAGGAACTCTTAGTGGAGACTCATAAAAAGGACTTTATTGAAGGATCTTCTGGACCAACAAAGGATTTAGAGGAGGAGCAAAAAGTGATTCAGTACCTTTTTCAACCACATTAATAATTAGACTAACTTAATAGAGGCTGAGACGTGAAGAAACCATCTATTTCAGTGATGAGAAACCAATGTCTGAGTCTTTTAGCTCTTACAGGATTAAAGCAGAGTGGAAAGGCATTAGGAGAGGCATGTGAAATACTTCTCATTCAGAGGGTAACTACATACGTCATTAAACAACACAATAATAGGCCTGAAAAGTTCATGATTTAACCAAGGCCACAGATCTAGTTAATGGCAGGGCAAAAATTAGAAGAATAAGGATTTCTTGAGCTCTAATCCAGCATCATACTATGCAGTTTCTTCCTCTTCCTGCTCTGATACAGAGGTTGCTAAAATAGAGCCCCATGATGTATTTTTATATAGCCCTCAATCTGAGACTGTTTACTACTGTTTTTTTTTTTTTTTTTTTTTTGGGAGACAGAGTCTTGCTCTGTCGCCAGGCTGGAGTGCAGTGGCGCAGTCTTGGCTCACTGGAACCTCTGCCTCCCGGGTGCAAGTGATTCTCCTGCCTCAGCCTCCAAGTAGCTGGGACTATAGGCGGGTGCCACCACGCCTGGCTAATTTTTTTGTATTTTTAGTATAGACAAAGTTTCACCATGTTGGCCAGGATGGTCTTGATCTTTTGACCTCGTGATCCGCCCGCCTCGGCCTCCCAAAGTGCTAGGATTACAGGTGTGAGACACCCATGCCTGGCCTTGTTTACTACATTTTTTAAGGGTTGTAAAAAAAAGGAGGAAAAATACGCAATAGAGACTGGATGTGGCTGTCAAAGCCTGAAATATTTTCTATACAATCCTTTACAGAAAGTGTGTTAACCCTGCACTAAATACATTGTGATGCAGACTTTTCCACTGAAATACACTGATTTGGTTACCTCAGAAATCTGGAGGAAGTACCTCCGAAATAGCCTACTGAAACTTAGTGTATGGATGGATAGATAGAGTTTTTTTTTCTTTCTTTCTTTTTTTTTAGACAAGGTCTCTGTTGCCCAGGCTGGAATGCAGTGCTGTGATCTCAGTTCACTGCAACCTCCCAACTCCAAGGTTCAAGCGATTCTCCCACTTCAGCCTCATGAGTAGCTGGGACCACAGGTGTGCACCGCCATGCCTGGCTTTTTTTTTCTTTTTTGTATTTGTAGAGATGGGGGTTTGCCATGTTGGCCAGGCTGGTTTCAAACTCCTGACCTCAAGTGATCCACCCACCTCAGCCTCCCAAAGTGCTGGGATTATAGGCGTGAGCCACTGTGTCCGGCTTCTGAAACTTAAAGTCACTTTTTAAAAAATTATGCAGGTGGGTCACATCTATAATTCCAGCACTTTTGGAAGGTGAGGTGGCTGAATTACTTGAGCTCAGGGAGTTGGAGACCAGCCTGGGTAACATGGCGAAACTGCCTCTCTACAAAAAATACAAAACAATTAGCGGGGTGTGTTGGCGTGCCTGTAGTCTCAGTTTCTAGGGAGGGTGAGGTGAAAGGATTGCTTGTGAGCCGAGATCCAGCCCAGGTGACAGAGCGAGACCATGTCTCAAAAAAAATTATGCAGTTTGACATGACTTCTGCATGATATATCAGTTTCTACATAAAATGCCACCCCATTCATCTTCTCCCCAGAAACTTCACATAAACCTAGTGCTTCCACAGATGATGTGCACTGTTATCCTGTTGCTAATGTTACCCTAATATACTGCTTTATGCTCCGATTTGAGCTCAGAAGTGGACCATTCTAGGGAAATATAGGAATAAATTCTTGTATTTAGAGAATAATTTCTTGTATTTTGATATTGGAACTGTAAGTAGGCAAATACTGGAAATACAACTAGACGACAGAGTCTGCTCTGTTGCCCAGGCTGGAGTACAGTAGAGCCATCTCATCTCACTGGAAACTCTGCCTCCCAGGCTCAAGTGATCCTCCCACCTCGCTCCCTCTAGAAACTGGGGCTACAGGCACACACCACCACGCCCCAGCTAATTTTTGTATTTTTTTGTAGACAGGGTTTTGCCACATTGCCCAGGTTGGTCTTGAACTTCTGGGCTTGAGCCATCCACCCCCCTCAGCCTCCCAAAGTGCTGGGATTACAAGTGTGAGCCACTGTGCCCTGGCAAAAATTATTTATAAAGGATTTTGTATAACATATTTAACCATCATAGAAAATATTGTTGATCTTAATGAATGGTAAAAAGAAGAAAATATTATTTGCAGTCTCTGTTATTGGAAGAGAAAGAAAGCTGGAAGTAGAATCTTTTAGAATTATCTTTTAATTCTTCCTACATCTTGGATATTCCAACTCCTGAACAAAGACTACTATTCTAAACCAAACAAAACCTATTCCCTTCCCCCAGCCCAAAAAACCCAGTCACCTCCTAAAATACATAGCTTTTGTAACTAGCAGTGAATAATAAATTGACCTTTTGTTATTGTGCTTCATTACTGGTTATACATTCTTTCATATGTATCAATGTTGTAAAAAATATAAATGAGTAAACTGAATGAATTGTGAACCGGCTATGTGAACTTACATTATAATACCTATATTTCATGGATAGTTTATTGTTTTAGGTTCAAAAAAAACGATTCCCAAAACTTGTCTCTTAAGTTACACCTTTTTCCTTTTCATTGCTTTATGGACTTTATGTTTCTACCACTTTAAGTCAGTTAATTTGAGAATTTTCTCTACTATTTGTTTTAGGACTTCATCTGACGAGCAAATAGGTATATGGGCTTTGGGTATTGGGTTAGGAATAACTAAAATTTAAAATACTAATAAAATTATTTATATTTTTAGCATATTTGAAATATCTTTAATTTTGGCTTTTACAGCTTTTATAATTCTTCAGGTGAAGTAAACGAGCAAGCACTGAAGAAAATATTATCAAATGTCAAAAAGGTATTCTCTAATTTATCTTTCCTTTTTTTGGTATTACTTGCATTGTTTTTGGTTCTTAAAAACACACAGTACTTTGACAGAATTTTTAAGCAGTGTTTGACACCATGGTATCCTGTAAAGTAGGTAAGAAAAGGTTTGTTCTTCCCAGAAATTCAAAGCGGTTGCTCTGAAAATAAAATTAGTAATTAAAAATATTAATTTTGTTCTCATCCTTTGACTAATATAATTAACATTTATCTCTTTCTCTTGTGTTTCCACCATACCCCTTCCCGCTACCATTTATTCTGTGACCTAATCAGTTCTGTTATTTTACTTGGCTGTAGTTTTTTGGGTTTTTTGCTTTGTTTTTTTGAGATGGAGTCTTGGCTTTGTCACCCAGGCTGTAGTGCAGTGGCATGATCTCGGCTCACTACAACCTCTGCCTCCTGTGTTCAAGCGATTCTCCTGCCTCAGCCTCCCAAGTAGCTGGGATTACAGGCACCCGCCACCACACACCGTGCCTGGCCTCAGTTATTATTTTTGATAGATACTGCAGGGATGTTTCCTATATAGCACTGAATTTGGATCCTCTACAACATACTTCGTGTTTGGTTAAAAGTTGTTGAATGATCAAAATGGATTTTTCCCCCAAATACAAAATTTTTTCAAGGCACTACTTTTTCTCTTAAAACTTTGATTTGAAAATAAAAATAGATTAATTGAAAGATGTTTCTTGGCTGGGCACGGTGGCTCACGCCTTTAATCCCAATACTTTGGTTGGCTGAGGAGGGTAGATCACAAGGTCAGGAGTTCCAGACCAGCCTGACCAACGTGGTGAAACCCCGTCTCTACTAAAAATAGAAAAAAAAAAAAAAAAGGCTGGGTGTGGTGGCGCATGCCTGTAATCCCAGCTACTCATCGGAGGCAGAGGCAGGAGAATCAGTTGAACCCGGGAGGCAGAGGTTGCAGAGCTGAGATCATGCCATTGCACTCCAGCCTGGGCAACAGAGCCAGACTCTGTCTCAAAAAACGAAAAAAAAAAAGATGTTTCTTTCAAAAAATGTGTTTGGCTGAAAATGATTGTTCCCCCCCCAATCAATTTGAGTATTTAAAAATGTACCTATAAAAATACCTTATTTTTAAAAACTAATTTTAATTTCCTCAATTTAAATGTGCAGATATAAAATTTAGTTGCTGAAACTCATAGATCTGTAAGCAAAGTTGTTGGTTTTCTCTTTGTCTTAAGTAAAGGAGAATTATTTTCCGAGTTAAAAAAAGGTCTAGTAATATAAACACATTTGCTTAGTATGTTGTAGTTTACAAAACCCTTTAATCTGATCTTAATCTTGAAACCAATTTTGTCAGGTAGGTGATATCATTCCCATATAAATTTTAGGTAAAAGCTGTAGGGTTCAGTTTAACTTATTTAACAACCAAGTGTCCATACAGGCAATTAATTTGTTTTCAGGGAGTGATTGCCTTTTAAGTGAATCATTGGCATTGATATTTTTTTCATTTAAATTTTGACTAAAGATTAAGATTGCCAGATAGCAAATGCCATAAAAGAAACTACAGGAAGTCAAGAATTTACTTCTCCCTTTTAATCTATATTGATCAAAATTATACGCTTTTAAATGAATGGAAAGTAAGTCAGTTTGTATATTTTTTTAAGCATATGATTAAGTGTATTCTTTGTTTATATATGCCCAAAATCTTTCTAAATATTAAGAAAACCATTTTAAGGTTGTTTATTTTATTTAATTATAGTAGTAAGACATATTGTAACTATTAAGATGTACATTCTTTTTTTTCTGTATTTCAGAATGTGGTAGGTTGGTACAAATTCCGTCGTCATTCAGATCAGATCATGACGTTTAGAGAGAGGCTGCTTCACAAAAACTTGCAGGAGCATTTTTCAAACCAAGACCTTGTTTTTCTGCTATTAACACCAAGTATAATAACAGAAAGCTGCTCTACTCATCGACTGGAACATTCCTTATATAAACCTCAAAAAGGGTAAATGTTGGCCAGTCACTGGCTGTATTAAACTAATAGAAAAATATAGTATTTAGTAGTTTTTGCAGCTTACAAAGTGTTCTCATATATTGTCGCATCAGATTGTCACAATAACCCTCAGAAGTAGATCTTACCATCTGTTACTTTATAGGTGGGAAAATAATGGTCAGATAAGGAAATGAGAAGCCTAGTGTGGAATGATGACTTGTATTCTGGCACTGAAGATTTGCTCTTATTTACTATTTAAGGTGGAAAAAACCTTTATATTGATTGATAAAGGGTATAATTTAGAATTTAAGCCTAGATACTTGAGTAGCTTTTCTATAACTGAGCAAAGAAACAAAGTAGCTTTTGATAGTCCACTAAAATGAGTCTAACCAGGGACTCCCTACAGGTTGTATATAGTAAACTACATTTTCATAGAATATGAGAATTACGTTAAAAGAGTACCAACTAAGAATAATTTTATTGTTCATGGAAGATAGGGTAAATCTCAATGTTAATACTGCCTTATTTACACATGTACTAATCCAAGGAGCCATTAAACTGCTTTTCCACACCATTATACTAAGCACATTTCACAGCTTTACATGTCACCTGGGCCTAGTGTGGTGACTCACACCTGTAATCCCAGCACTTGGGAGGCCAAGGCAGGAGGATCACTGAGCAACATAAGGAGACCTCATCTCTACAAAAAACTTAAAAATTAGTCGGGTGTGGTGATGGGCACCTGTAGTCCCAGCTACTTGGGAGGCTGATGCAAGAGGATTGCTTGAGCCCGGGAGGTTGAAGCTGCATTATTGAGCCATGATTGCACCACTCCATTGCAGCCTGGGAGACAGAGTGAGACGCTGTCTCAAAAAAAAAAGAAAACAGTTGTCTCAAGTCAGTAAATTCTATTTTGGATAAGCAGTAAAGAATGGGTTTGGGGGAGCATATTTTTTAAATCTTGTAGGGGACAAGTAGTCTATTCTGGCAGGTAGATACTAATCTTTCTTTTCATTCTAAATTTATAAAGTTTTATTTTGTCAGACTTTTTCACAGGGTACCTTTAGTGGTTGCCAATCTGGGCATGTCTGAACAACTAGGTTATAAAACTGTATCAGGTTCCTGTATGTCCACTGGTTTTAGCCGAGCAGTACAAACACACAGGTAAGATTCAACTGCTTTTTCACAAAACTTCTATTCACCTTTGAAATTAATTTTCTTATTTCTCAAACAACAGCAGAATAAAAATGAAAGGGAAAACTAATCCATTACTCAAGTAAACTAGGCGGTTTTTTTTTTTTTTTTTTTTTTTTTTTTGAGACGGAGTCTCGCTCTGTCGCCCAGGCTGGAGTGCAGTGGCACGATCTCGGCTCACTGCAAGCTCCGCCTCCCGGGCTCACGCCATTCTCCTGCCTCAGCCTCCCGAGTAGCTGGGACTACAGGCGCCCGCCACTACGCCCGGCTAATTTTTATTTATTTTTATTCTTTATTTTTTTTGTATTTTTTTTTAGTAGAGACGGAGTTTCACTGTGTTAGCCAGGATGGTCTTGATCTCCTGACCTCGTGATCCGCCCGCCTCGGCCTCCCAAAGTGCTGGGATTACAGGTGTGAGCCACCGCGCCTGGCCAACTAGGCTGTTTTTACCTTCCTCATCCCCTCCTGTTAGTGCTTGTCTACTTACAAGATACAAAAAAGGTGGTGGTTAGTCCAGGCATGGTGGCTCACACCTGCAATCCCAGCACTTTGGGAGGCTGAGGCAGGAGGATCTCTTGAGCTTAGGAGTTGGAGACTAGCCTGGGCAACACAGCAAAACCCCATCTCTACAAAAGAAATTAAAAAAAAAAAAAGTACTGGGAGGAGCTTGTTGCATATCCTGTTAATTTTAGCATATCTATTCTAGGTGAGAATAAGTATATAGCCTAAAAATTACAATTTTCTAAGGCAGTGGTTCAGATTAAAGGCTTCGAAATTAGATATTTGTAAAAATCAGACTTTAGCCAAGACTCACTCATACTGTAGGCTGCTTAGATATAACTTTCTTTGTGGCCATTAAGGAAGTAATGTCAAAAACAGCAACACTGGTAGTATAGGATACCTACTAGAGTGTAAACTTTAAGGGGTTAGGTTTTACTTACTTACTTTTGTGTCCCCACAGTGCTACCAGTTTAAAAACTGAATACCATATTTCTTTGATTCTGAGGTGCACATTTTCCTGTTTTTTTTTTTTTTTTTTTTTTTTTAAGACGGAGTTTTGCTCTTGTTGCCCAGGCTGAGGTGTGATGGCATGATTTCAGCTCACTGCAGTCTCTGCCTCCCAGGTTCAAGCGATTCTCCTGCCTCAGCCTCCTGAGTAGCTGGCATTACAGGCATGCACCACCATGCCCAGCTAATTTTGTATTTTTTTAGTAGAGATGGGGTTTCTCCATGTTGGTCAGGCTGGTCTCAAACTCCCGACCTCAGGTGATCCGCCTGCCTCGGCCTCCCAAAGTGTTGGGATTACAGGCGTGAGCCACCACACCTGGCAAGATGCACATTTTTCATATTTATCTCTGACATTGGGATGTCTTACGAGTCATGCCTTCTTAGAATTACTTTTTTCCTTATTTCATGGATAATAAAATAATGATGTCTCTTTCAAGTAAAGGTAACTTGAATTCAGTAAAATATTTAAAAAATTGACTCCAGTTCCCATTGCCAATAGAGACCTTTTTTCCTTCCTTCAATTTTTATCTATTTTTATGCAATCTTCCCCATCCCCTGCCCATCCTCGCCTTTTTGGGAGACCTGTCAGTAGTACTTCGGAGGCTAAAATGTTTGCTAATGTGAAGATCAATGAAGTAGGTTTTGTGGTTGGTTTTTCTGCATACACATAGATTGACAAAATTATGGTTCCTACAAAACCAGTAAAAAGAATCTTCCATTGCTCTTTGACAATAAGTTTTTCACCTTATCATGAAAATGAGTTTTGTGTATTTGCCTGAGGAAATGGTAATTTTTTACAGCTCTAAATTTTTTGAAGAAGATGGATCCTTAAGGGAAGTACATAAGATAAATGAAATGTATGCTTCATTACAAGAGGAATTAAAGGTAAGTTAACATATCAAACACTTCAACCACTTCTAGATAGAGTTCATATCGAGTTAATGACTGACATTTTTTAGGGATAACCTGACATCTTGATTAGATTTATACAGTTATGCGTTGCTTAATGAGGGCTATACCTTCTGAGAAATGTATCATTAGGCAATTTCATCATTGTGCAAACATATACTTACACAAACCTGTATTTTTACTTTTTAGTTTTCACAGGGAAAACCAAATGTCCCCAAATTATTGAATATCAATCATTTCCCCTATTTGATCTGTAATGCCAATATCACGTGCTGTATATCAGCTTTCTGTATGTGCTCCATTATAATCTCGTGAGACCCCATCATATATGCTGTCCCTTGTTGAACAAGATGTTGTTATTCCTTTAGCTTCATTGACTGAGACGTATTTCTTTAGCTGTAGTAACAAAGATTGCAATCTCAGTGCTTACAACAACCATGGTGTGGTCTTGCTCACATTATATTTTGGCTGTAGCTCTATTCCTTTTCTGAATGTCACCTTCATCCAGGATCCAGGCTGAAGGAGCAGCCCTTATTTGGGACATGTTCTCATGGCATAAGGCAAACAGTAAGAAAGGTAGTGGAGCCAGGCATGGTGGCTGACGCTTGTAATCCCAGCACTTTGGGAGGCTGAGGTGGGCAGATCACGAGGTCAGGAGATCAAGAGCATCCTGGCTAACACAGTGAAACCCCGTCTCTATTAAAAATACAAAAAAAATTAACCGTGCATGGCAGCGGGCGCCTGTAGTCCCAGCTACTCGGGAGGCTGAGGCAGGAGAATGGTGTGAACCCGGGAGGTGGAGCTTGCAGTAAGCCAAGATCGTGCCACTGCACTCCAGCCTGGGTGATAGAGTGAGACTCCATCTCAAAAAAAAAAAAAAAAAAAAAAAAAAGCTAATGGAAATTCACAACAGCTCTGAAAACTTTGCTTAAAATGGCCATGTCACTTCCACTCACATTTCATTGACCTGAACACATCACATGGTAATAGGCAGGGATATATAATCCTTCTTACAGAATAGAGGGACGTATATTTGATAACAGTATATACTTCCCTCTACTTCATGTGTCAGTTCTACTTCATGTGTCAGTTCAGGTCCTTTGAGAACTAGATGTCAAGATGGGATTATAAGTGCAGGAGATTTACTGGACCTGAGAAGGATAAAGAAGAGGAAGCAATAACAGGCATGAAGAGCCTTCAGACAACACTGCAAGTCTGACCCCTGCGAAAGGAGAGGGGGGAAGAGGACAAGTGGTTAGGAAGAGCCTCAGACTGCAGTGCCATTTTAAGGAAGTTCCACTAGGCTGATGGGGAGTGTTTGAGCAAAGTTGCCCAAAAATTGTTCTATAGGCATGGACTTGCACTAATATCTGCACTGTGCTTAGTCAATGGCTAGGAACAGCCCAGGGGAAGTGTGGCTTAAGAGCAAACACACTGGTAGATCCAAAGCTGGGGCTGTTAAGTCAACTATGCTTTCCCCAGTTGGAAATCTTAGTAAGGAGTATATTTCCATGGCCACCATACTCATCAGTAGAGCACACTAACAGAAAAGCAGTTAAAATATTTTGATTCGTATTACACTACTTTTTTCATATGAAACAGGAATTTTAGATGGTGAAAACATCCAGAATCTCACCCTTTTATTTATTTTTTAGAGACAGTGTCTTGCTCTGTTACCCAGGCTGGAGTGCAATGGCATGATCTCAGCTCACTACAACCGCCACCTCTTGGGCTCAAGTGATCCTCCTCTCTCAGCCTCCAGAGTAGCTGAGACCACAGGTGTGCACCACTATGCCCAGCTTTTTTTTGTATTTTGTGTAGAGACAGGGTTTCACCATGTTTACAGGCTGGTCTCCAACCCCTGAGCTCAAGCAAGCCACCCTCCTTGGCCTCCAAAGGTACTGAAGTACTGGGATTACAGGTGTGAGCCACCACATCCAGCCTGGACTCTCACTATTTTAACATAACTATTTTCACTCTGCCATGTGCTCCAGTTTTTCCTTAATATATGTATACTTTGATATAGTTGATAGTCACAGTGACATAAATTTGTGTCATGATTTTTAAAAAATTTGATACATCAAACATTGTTCCTGTTGCTACATATTCTTTAGCTGTTTTGTTTTTGCATTTGTTTTTTTGTTTTTTTTGAGACGGAGTGTCAGTATGTCGCCCGGACTGGAGTGCAATGGCGCGATCTTGGCTCACTGCAACCTCTGCCTCCCAGGTTCAAGCGATTCTCTTGCCTCAGCTTCCCAGGTAGCTGAGATTACACACACCCACCACTATGCCAGGCTAATTTTTGCATTTTTAGTAGAGACGGGGTTTTGCCATGTTGCCCGGGCTGGTCTCTAACCCCAGACCTCAGGTGATCCACCTGCCTCGGCCTCCCAAAGTACACAGATGTGAGCCACCGCGCCTGGCCTCTTTATTTTTAATGGCAATATATTTCATAGAGCAATGTTATGGAAAAATATCAACTTGGGCTAAAATAGGGAATGTAACGTAGAGGTATATCATAAGAACTGTAGGCAGAAAGCAGCTGAACTTTAGGAAGGAATTGTAACCAGGAGCTAGAAAGCCAATAGAACTTTCTCTGTCTGCACGTTGTTATCCTTCCAGACCTTTGTTTCTTCATCCACTGGCAGGCCAGAAAACAGCCAACCTATAGCTCCTGCATTTAGATGTCTTCTAGAGCATAAGATTTGCCAATTGGCTATGTAATACCTCCAGATTGCCAGGCAAGAATCTAATTGGTTCTGTTTGGGTCAGCTCGGGTGAAAGATGGGTACAGGGGTAACCGGCAAAACTCTTATGTCAGGGCAAAAAGTTTGTAAAAAGTAGGCTTGGCAGACATCCTAAAAAGTGTCCACTAAAACTGGCAAAACAACTATTAGCCTACAATTGGAAATTAGTTTTTTTTAAATGTTCTCCCCTCCCCCAGTTGTTTTATGTTATACTAAGAAACATCATCTTATATTTTTGTTGTTATTAAGATATATTCCCAAATGGAATTATGGCATCAAGTTATTGGTATTCATACTTTTAAAGCTAAAGACACACAGAACTGATCTGCTTTTCAAAAGTAGTGTGTCTTACAGGAAAAACTCTTCAATAGTATCCTTTCATAATAGTAAAAGTCACTTTGTTTTCACTTACTGTGAGTTTCTTAGTGTTAAATGTATGCAGTAACTCTGCATCTGTATTTTTTGTTTCAAAGTTTTTTTGTTTTTTTTTTTTGAGACAGGGTCTCACTGTATTGCCCAGGCTGGAGTACAGTGGTGTGATTTTGGCTCGCTGCAACCTCTGCTTCCTGGGCTCAAGCAATTCACGTGCCTCAGCCTCCCGAGTAGCTGGGACTACAGGCATGCATCACCACACCTGGATAATTTTTTATATTTTTAGTAGAGACGGGGTTTCACCATGTTGCCCAGGCTGGTCTCAAACTCATGAGCTCAGGTAGTCTGCCCGCCTCACCCTCCCAAAGTGTTAGGATTACAGGCGTGAGCCACTGCAGCCTGGCCCATGAGTTCATATTTGTTTATTTCTGTGTATTTTCAATGAAATTAACTGGCATGATAAAAACTGTATAAATGAGTACTTACTACCTCTGAAAAAGCATTTTATAACATATAAGGCTTATTTATAACCTACAAGTGCTTGTTACTGAGGTCCTCCAGAAAATAAATAAAATGTATATAAAAGGCAAATAGTTTTCGGTATTATATACCACCAATGATTTTATATTATTTGTGAATCCAGGCTATATTAGTACAGAGCTTGAAATCTTAACCTATGCCCTTAAATTATTTTATTTTGCAGAGTATATGCAAAAAGGTAGAAGACAGTGAACAAGCAGTAGATAAACTAGTAAAGGATGTAAACAGATTAAAACGAGAAATTGAGAAAAGGAAACGAGCACAGATTCAGGCAGCACGTAAGTAAACAACACGTCTCTACTTTCTGTGCTAAAAATTTTTATTTTTTATTTTTTTGAGATAGAGTGTCGCTCTGTCACCCAGGTTGGAGTACAGTGGTGTGATCTCAGCTCACTGCAACCTCTGCCTCCTGGGTTCAAGCAATTCTTCTGCCTCAGCCTCCCAAAAAGCTGGGATTCCAGGTGCCTGCCACCATGCCTAGCTAATTTTTTTGTATTTTTAATAGAGACAGGGTTTCACCATGTTGGCCAGGCTGATCTTCAACTGCTGACCTCAAGTGATCCACCCGCCTCAGCCTCCCAAAGTGCTGGGATTATAGGCGTGAGCCACTACGCTCGGCCCTTCCTGTGCTTTTAAAGAACATAATACTACAGTAGCTATATTGCTGACATGAAAGAACACAACTTTAATTTTGTCTTAGAATACTGTGGCATATAAATTAGAATTCAGAATTATGTATGTTATTCTCACTTTAGATAATAAAACTGTTAAAATCTTTTTGACTTAATTTTACAATAGTTAATTATAAAAGCTTTGTAGAAGAAATGTTGTATGTTGAACTGTTACTCTATTTTGTTTAGGAGAGAAGAACATCCAAAAAGACCCTCAGGAGAATATTTTTCTTTGCCAAGCATTACGGACCTTTTTTCCAAATTCTGAATTTCTTCATTCATGTGTTATGTCTTTAAAAAGTAGACATGTTTCTAAAAGTAGCTGTAACATCAACCACCACCTCGACATAGTAGACAATCTGACCTTAATGGTAGAACACACTGACATTCCTGAAGCTAGTTCAGCTAGTACACCACAAATCATTAAGCATAAAGCCTTAGACTTAGATGACAGATGGCAATTTAAGAGATCACGGTTGTTAGATACACAAGATAAACGATCTAAAGCAGATACTGATAGTAGTAACGAAGATAAAGCGTCCAAAATGAGCAGCCCAGAAACGGATGAAGAAATTGAGAAGATGAAGGGTTTTGGTGAATGTTCACGGTCTCCTACATTTTGATCCTTTTAACCTTAAAAGGAGATTTTTTTTATTTGGCTGATGGGTAAAGCCAAACATTTCTATTGTTTTTACTATGTTGAGCTACTTGCAGTAAGTTCATTTGTTTTTACTGTGTTCACCTGTTTGCAGTAGTACACAGATAAGTCTTAGTGCATTTATTTCACAAAGTGCTTTTTCAAACATGAGATGCTTTTATTTCCAAACCTTTTTTTCACCTTTCACTAAGTTGTTGAGGGGAAGGCTTACACAGAAACATCCTTTAGAATTGGAAAAGTGAGACCAGGCACAGTGGCTCACACCTGTAATCCCAGCACTTAGGGAAGACAAGGCAGGAGGATTGAGGCCAGGAGTTAGAGACCAGCCTGGGCAACGTATTGAGACCCATCTCTATTAAAAAAGAAAAAATTGGAAAATCAAGAATAGCTTTATTTTCACAATATGGAAGGAAATTTATATGAAAAAAGTACGTTATGGCTAGAGTTGCCAGATAAAATGCTGGATACCATGCAATAAATTTGCAAAACATCATCTAAAATTTAAATTTGTCCTACATTTGTACTTGCTAAATCTGGCAGCCTTAATTATTACACAACTATAATGCAACACAAACAGTAATCTCTCCCCTAGAGTCCTTTGCACGAAATTTAGCAAATCCATCATTTTGAATACAGTACAAGCCTGGTAATCCAGTGTATTTGGGATAGGCCAGTGGAACTCAGAATTGGTACATATATACATACATGTCTATCATATTCAATGTCTATTAGGTGTAAATCATCTTTATGTAAAAGACACTACTGGTTTGAGGATAGACTTGTCTAGGAATATTTTGTCCTCCTGTGACAACACCACTATCCATCCCAATGTAACATTTCTACAAAGGGAAGATACCTTAACCAGGCATACTTACATTTGCTAGTTGGAAAATCATTCTGAGCAGTTTTAATTCCATTCAATTGAATGGATTATTGTATGAGCTATTTGGGAATCAGATATAAATGAAAATCACACAGAACCACTTTTATTCAACATATGTAAAATGTGATGAGTGTTAACATTTTAAATAAGCAATCTGCTTAATGGACATTGGTATGAAGGGAAGTGTCATTCTTTACCTCACTCCTCAAACACTTTTCTATCCAAAGTTTGGTTTGAGTCAATATTGGCATCATACAACCACTTACTGTAAAATAAGTTTATTGGTGGAAATGTGATATAATTTATTCTCCATATCTGATGTTACAAACTTTAGGGTCCTTGAGATATGCAGGATCCTTGTATGTAACTGGCATAAACCCTGTAAAGAGATAATTAAAGTTCTTGAGAAAACATAATGAACAAAACTTCAGCTAGCTCAATTCAGTTGTTGAGGTGTTCTTTCTTACCCAGTATTTGAGCTCTCTTAATTGCTTTTGTGATTTCTTTCTGTTTCTTCCCACAAAGACCTGTAAAATAAAAAGCTTTCTTATTCATAAAAAATGTCAATATTTAAAGTTTGCAATTTTTTTTTTGAGACAGAGTCTCGCTGGAGTACAGTGAGGCGCACTCTCGCCTCACTGCAACCTCTGCCACCCAGACTCAAGCAATTATCTTGCCTCAGCCTCCTCAGTAACTGGGATTACAGGTGTGCACCACCACACCCGGCTAATTTTTTTGTATTTGTAGTAGAGACAGGGTTTCACCATATTGGCCAGGCTAGTCCTGAACTCCTCACCTCAGGTGTTCCGCCCACCTCAGCCTCCCAAAGTGCTGGGATTACAGGCGTGAACCACCACACCCAGCCTCAACAAGTTTTTAAGTCAAGGGTTGGTAAATCATTTTTGTCAAGTGCTAGAATAATAATATTCTAGGATTTCTGGGCCATAGTCTCCATCACCACCACTCAACTCTGCTGTTGTAGCTCGAAAACAACCATATGGTACTATGTAAACAAAACTGCAAAAACAAGTGGGGCTGGGCACAGTGGCTCATGCCTGTAATCTCAGCACTTTGGGAGGCCTAGGTGGGCGGATCACCTGAGGTCAGGAGTTCAAGACCAGCCTGGCCAACATGGAGAAACCCCATCTCTACTAAAAATACAAAAATTAGCCAGGCATGGTGGTGCATGCCTGTAATCCCAGCTACTCGGGAGGCTGAGGCATGAGAATCGCTTCAACCCAGGAGGCAGAGGTTGCAGTGATCCGAGATTGTGCCAGTGCACTCCAGCCTAGGTGACAGAGTGAGATTCCATCTCAAAAAAAAAAAAAAAAAAGGTGGCATTTGTATATGATGAACCTGATCAAGATAAAAAGGGGGCAGGTCGGATTTGACCTATGGGCCATAGTTTGCTGACAGCAAGTTTAAGTATCAATCTAGGAATGATTATAGGATCTTCCAAAACACCAACAACAGTTTTATAAAGCCCAAGTTTTCTATATAGTCAACTCTGCATAAGACAGCAAAATAATAATCCCCTTGGCCTAGGAGGCTTTTTCATAGTAACTAGCTCTAGTCCCTGTAGTATCTGATCTAGTAGTAATTTATAGCACAATTTGAAAATTTGACAGTTTTCTTAAATGACAGAAATACATTGATATAATTCTTATCTACATATATATTCCCATGATAAAAAACAAAATACCTGTAATGTGCCTTCCATAAATGCATCCAGTAAATGGAGAAACAAACTGGGACAAAAGCTGTTTTGGAGTTTTATTCGGAGGGGGAAAAAAAGTATTTGTTATTTATTTCTGAATATGTAAATTTCAAAAAACAACCTTCAAGTTATATAAAGCTTTACTACATTTCAGACATTTCATGAAATATGAGAAAAAATATTGTTATCCATCCTGTTACCTTTTAAATATTTTCTAGTGTGTCAAAAGTCTATATATAATTAAATAGCAGATTAATTAGCATATTCATTCAATGTTAAATCTGTTTTCTTGACCTCCACAGATACTTTTCTAAAATATTGCTTGAAACAAGCTACTAAAAAACTTCATCTATCATGACAAGCTATCACATTACCCTCTGATAATAATCATTAAGATAAATTATCAGAGGGTAATAAGATTTTCCAGAGGTACAAGTACACCAGGCATTTGCTATAGTTTATGCTTTATTTAAATACTTATTTAGAACTTTCTAGGTGCCAGTCATTATTCTTGGCACTTTGCATAATCTTCCTAGTATGTGTGTTTCTGTAATTTCTTGGTTCTCTCTCAAAGGCAGCTATCACCTTATACTATTGTCAATATACAGAATTTTTTTTTTTTTTTGACAGTTTCGCTCTTGTCACCCAGGCTGGAGTGCAACGGCACGATCTCGGCTCACTGCAACCTCCGCCTTCTGGGTTCAAGCAATTCTCCTCCCTCAGCCTCCCAAGTAGCTGGGATTACAGGCATGCACCACCACACTCAGCTAATTTTTGTATTTTTAATAGAGACGGGGTTTCACCACGTTGGCCAGGCTGGTCTCAAAATCCTGACCTCAGGTGATCCGCCCGCCTTGGTCTCCCAAAGTGCTAGGATTACAGGCGTAAGCCACCGCGCCCGGCCAACATACAGAACTGTAGCGCTATTCATTTGCCCCAAATTTGCAACTTCTAACTTGCTGAGAGTTAGACAAGAGATAAGTAACATGTGAATCAGTGATATGGGTGGTGAGGTAAAGAGATCAGCTTCACCAGATGAGCTTTTTCCAAAGTTCTGACCCTCCCCAGTTGAGAATTTTGACAGAATTTTAACTCTGTCAAAAAAAAAAAAAAAATTACAGTGAGCTATTATGTTTGGTGTAGTGAAAAAAACAGAGTGGAAATAATAGTAAGTGGGGAGAGCCAAGGTGCTTTTACTTGAATAAAACAGAGATATGCTTATACATAGAATTATAACCAAATTTGAAATTATGAAGTTGCTAAAACAGTTACCTCTACAAAAGCCTGCTATAAACTGACTTCTCTTTAAGCAGATCTATCAGAAGAAAAACCTTAAAATATAGTGAAGTAAAATCAGATCTCACCTGTACATTCTTATAATCTACACGCTTTCCACACAAGATACATTTCTTAAGAGGTTCTTTATAAGGATTTTCCATTGTAATGGGCTAGGGAAAAAAACGAAAAGTGTGATAATAGGATGTGTTAATTCTGAATTTTAAAAGGTTACTATTCTACATTCAAATCCATTCAAAGGATTAGTTATACCTTTCTTACTGTGTACATATTTTATATAAGCACTTTATTTTGTTTCAGTTTAGCCTACAAATGAACTCATGGGAAGATTCTGGAATAAAGTACAATCTTTGTAGAATAAAAGAGTTTACGGCAGAACAAAAATGATGTCTGATAAGAAAGTGATTGCTGCAATGCTTTGCTCAGATTGTAGATAATGAAAAAATTTTTAGATTTAAGAAAACTTGTAACACAATAGATAACATACGGCATTCTTAAATGAGTGCAATCCCTAATTTATCCATCTCCATGTCTCTATCAAGTATTTTTTCACTATTTTTATACATAATGGCCCATGACTTACTGTAATAAAAGGTTGTTTGACTTTATCACCCCAGGCTACTATATAAGTTTGCATTAGCCTTTTTGGCTTTTCTGTTACCACCATTGCCCTAATGCTTCTGCCACAGTGCCTCCCTCCTACCGTCAGTATGGCTGTCTCCAGGATAGAGGTTCTTAATCTAGAAATGGCTCTGAAGCCCATGACTCCCTGTAATCGTATGCAAAACTTCAAATGAATGGAACTTTGTGCCTTTTTCTGTGGAGAGGGTCCATAACTTTGATTAGAGACAAAGTGGGATTTATGAACTAAAAAAGGAATAATGTCCCTTTACTTTCTTAAAGTGTGGTGCATGGATTAGATTACCAAGACAGATGCTCAGAGAAACTAGACAAGTTCTTTTGTTTTTTCCAATTCTTCAAACTTTCCATTTTACATTCAGCTCACGTGACTACTCTTCAGCTCTGTGCCAAGTGCTTTGTATGTTCTGATTAGTGTCAAAGTACCTTTGCATGTAGTAAGAACCTGTGCTTTCAAGTCCATGCTAATACTATAGCCAACCTATAGCTAAGCTTTGTACAGTCTCTTTTCAGTTATCTAAAATTCTACTCACCCAAACTACCTTTTAAAATTGCCAAATCATTTGCTTATAAAGGGCTATGTAAAAAAACCGATTCCCAAATCACATATCCTGAAATTTAAGATCTAGGAAGAAAAATACGGTATTATAGCAGCTTTGCTTCTAATCTAGGAATTCCCCTAGTTCAAAACTCAACTGACTACAATCAATTCATCATCATTTCTGAACTCAGAGTAATTATCTAATTGTTTTGTCCTACAGCAGAACTCTATTCAAGTAGCTAAAATAAAAGATGTTAGAGTCTAATACCAGTTCTCGTTTTAAAAAGAAAAAAACATTTGGTCAGATTTGCAAATGCCTTACTAATAGAAAAAAAAATTCTTACCAGGTCCTCGTTGCTGGATACCTGTTTATATTGTGAACAACCTCTTCTCCAAAGCACTGTGATTAAACAGAAACAGCAATTAACTATTTATTTTTCATAGCTGAATAGCTAAATATTTTTGTTTTTATGGAGACAGGATGAACTAAGGGACACGATATTAAAGGTTTTGTATTCATTATATTCAGAATGACTGGTTAAAAACCTTTATATTTGGGACAGAGTAAGACTCAACATGGGTGTGCTTTCCAGGGCTTTGGGGGAAAAGCACGTATTTTCCCACCCATACCTGCTCTCTTTCTGACATTGATTTTCCCTTCATTCCATGGTTAGAGAAAATTCTTAATGCAAATTCTTACAGGAGAAGCAACAGGCACTATCATACAAAAAGAAATGAGTAACAGACCCGTCCCAGAGAGAATTTATAGAGAAACACAGAGGAGATAAAATGGCAAAAATTACACAATTTTGTTCTGTTTGGGGACCTTAGACAACTGGAATTTGCTGCTGGGCGACTCTGGAAATGCCCCTTCCTCACTAAGATTATCCGGACATCTTAGGAAGGTCTCTGCTTTTTAAATAAGAACCACTCTAGCTTCCTCATACGTTTAAAGAAAGGAGTGGATTAGACGACTCTAAAACAGTCAAAGGCGATTACAAATTCCCAACCATCTTGGAGAAACTTAATTGCCTAGAAACTAGAGTCGTTTTGCTAACAGGGACGACTCCACCAACCATTAAGACTAAGGTTAATGCCTGCAACGCTACAACGGAGCATAGAATATGGAGACTTTACCCGTGTGAGTCCCGGGATGTGTAAGGCTGACAGCAGCCGTTACCAAGCGTGTCAACTTCTTCCTCCCTAGACCACGGCAAACAGCAACCATAGCGGCCATGGTTCCGCGTTTGTTCCACTTCCTTTCGCTCCGAATCGTTCCGAAAGGCCCCTTCCGCTGCTTTTCCCCTGTGGGCTCGAGTACGCGGTTCAAAGGTTCCGCAGGAGAACGCTGAGGACCCGCGAGAGTAGGTGAGGTTTTTCAATACGCATGCGCAGCACCTTTCTGTTCTAGCCCTCGCTGCGCTGCAGGTCACGTGAGGCTTATGATTGGAGAAGGAGAACGTAGAAGTTTATGCTTGCTTCCGGTCCGCGAGCCCAGAGCACTAACTTGGGGTCTTTTCCGAAGGTGAATGTAGAAGCGGGCGCTGGCCTCCCACTCTCTTTTCCATTTGGGCTTAGCGTCTGGGTCACTGAGAACGACGTCTGAATAGGGCCCTGGATCCTTGCCATGGATGAAGGTGGTTCCCGCATCCGCCGGCGGGTGTCTCTCCCCAAAAGGAACCGTCCAAGCCTGGGGTGCATTTTTGTCGCTCCCACCGCGGCCGAGCTCGAGCCCGGAGATGAGGGGAAAGAGGAGGAGGAAATGGTGGCTGAGAACAGGAGGCGGAAAACCGCGGGCGTACTGCCGGTCGAGGTACAGCCCCTTCTACTCTCAGATTCCCCCGAATGTCTCGTCCTTGGAGGTGGTGATACAAACCCGGACCTCCTACGTCGCATGCCCACTGACAGAGGGGTGGGAGACCAGGTACGAAGGGCTTGGAACTTGAAACTGCAAATTTTTGGCATCCTTCCCAGATGCAAAGAGTTGACCAGTTTTATCGCCTTCGTTTACTTTTCTCTTCTTTACCACTGTTAATCGGCACTTAGGAGGTATTGATTGCCTCTATATAAATATGAAATGTAAACCCCGAGACATAAAAGTTGTACACGCAGCAAATAAGTGGCTGACGGAAACACAAATCTAGGCTTCCAAATAACTGCAGCTCCTACTGTACAAATAAAATCTGCTGTTTATTGAAGACCCATTATGTTAAACTAGTTACATTGTCTAGATTTTACAACAGTAATCAGGCCCTGAAAAGTTGAGATACTACAGTTCTTGCTCCAAATCCTGTTGTCGTAATCACTTTACTATATTGCTGCCTCCAGGTTTGTTTTTCTAATGTGTAGTAGACCACTCCAAGTCAGTATTCAGATTATCAGTCTCAATTCCAAATTCCTAGGAACTCCTTGGAGTGTCTAGGGGTACAACCATGTTTCTGTTACAGGCCAGTTTCTGTAGATTGTAGTCTGGGAGGGAAGCACTGCAGTTATCAGAAACTTCGAATGCACTGACATTTCAGTAGATGTCTACCAGTCTTCCTGCTGTTTTAGTATAGCTTTAACAATTAGAATCTGGCCAAGTGTGGTGTCTCATGCCTATAATCCCAGTGCTTTAGGAGGCCGAGATGGGAGGATCACTTAAGCCCAGAAGTTCGAGTTCAAAACCAGCCTAGGCAACAGAGACCCAGTCTCTATTTAAAAAAAAAAAAAAATTTTTTTTTAATTAGCCGGGTGTGGTGGCCTGCACCTGTAGTCCTAGCTACTTAGGAGGCTGAGGCAGGAGGATCGCTTGAGCCCAGGATGTCAAGGCTGCAGTGAGCTGTGATTGTGCAGTGGCTGCCACTGCACTCCAGCCTGGGTGACAGAGCCAGACCCTGTCTCAAAAATTAGAATCTCAGTGTCATTGTAACACTCGTAAACCTGCTGTTTAGCCAAGTAATTTAACCTCTTTGGGCCTCCATTTCTTCAGCTATAAATTGGTGATATCTATTTACATATAGGTCTATGATCCATATGTGACCATATAATTATATACTTGGTACAGCCCTAGGCTGAAGTGTTTTTGGGTTTTTTTTTTTTTTTTTTTTGAGAAAGAGTCCCACTCTGTTGCCCAGGCTGGAGTACAGTGGCGCAATCTCGGCTCACCGCAACCTCCGCTTCCCAGCAATTCTCATGCCTCAGCCTCCAAGTGGCTGGGGCTACTGGAGCGTGCCACTGTGCCCAGCTAGTTTTTGTATTTTCTGTAGAGACTAAGTTTGACCATGTTGGCCAGGCTGGTGAAGCTTTTCTTCTTAATGAAACTGGAATTGACCATAAGCGTTTTTGTTCTCTTTGCAGCATAATGACAGTGAAGAGGACATGTTTGGTGACTATGATAGCTTTACTGAAAACTCCTTTATAGCTCCAGTTGACGACCTGGAACAAAAATATATGCAACTTCCTGAACATAAGAAACATGCTACAGACTTTGCCACTGAAAATCTTTACTCAGAAAGTATCAAAAACAAACTCAGCATTACTACCATAGGCAACCTTACTGAATTACAAACTGATAAGCACACAGAGAACCAGAGTGGATATGAAGGTGTCACTGTTGAACCTGGAGCTGATCTTTTGTATGATGTACCTTCCTCACAGGCTATATACTTTGAAAATTTACAGAAGTCTTCAAATGATTTGGGCAATTGTTCTATGAAAGAAAGGGATTGGAAGTCATCCTCTCACAACACTGTGAATGAGGAACTGCCCCATAATTGCATAGAGCAACCCCAGCAAAATGATGAGACCTCTTCCAAAGTCAGAAATAGTTCAGATATGAACAGGAGAAAAAGTATTAAAGATCATCTAAAAAGTGCCATGACTGGAAATGCCAAGGCCCAGACACCAATATTTTCTAGAAGTAAACAGCTCAAAGACACTCTCCTATCTGAGGAAATTAATGTTGCTAAGAAAACAATTGAGTCATCATCAAATGACCTTGGTCCTTTTTATTCATTACCCAGCAAAGTGAGAGACCTTTATGCCCAGTTCAAGGGAATTGAAAAATTATATGGTAATGCTTTTTGCTGGAATAAAAAAATTTTTTTCCTATCATTACCATAATATTAGTGCAAGTCAATGGAAGCGAATGCTTTCATGGTTCATACTAGTTCTCATTTTGAAAACAAAATATTAGTGATCTCTCAACCCCTTCCGTTCCTACCTATCCTGCTACCACTGAACCTCTTTCCTTCCCTCACAGTCACGCTTACCAAACCAGTTATCCTTTCTGTCTGTTTCCTTACCTCACATAATTCCTCTAATTCCTCATCTATAAGAAAGGGATAGTAAATTGTTAGGCAAGTTAGATTCTGGTTCAAAGACATGCCAAATTAGATATTGGTAATGATTTTCAATAATTATATTGGTAGCCTCTAAGTAAGAACTTTAGTAAATTACCCCACTCTAATTCTGGGTTCTGTGCTCTCACTTAAGATCTGATGACTAAGATCTGACGTCTAAACACAATGTTACTTTTAATGTTTACCTTACCTGACTTCTCAATAACTTACCTGATGCTGTGACTACACCCTTCGTGAAATTCTTGTTTCTGGATGTCCTTACACCCACTCCTGTTTTTTGACTCTGATTGTCTAGTAGATCCTTAGTTTTCTTAGCTTGTATTTCCTTGGCTGGCTCTGTCTTCTCTACTAAAACTTAGCTGTTGCAGTATGTCTTGGACACTCACATGTCTTGAGTGAAAGAAATCCATATTAGTAATACTGTTGATGAAACCAAACATCTTTCCCCCCTCACCGGCAGCCGCAGCCACCTCTCTCCACGGGCACATCCCCACCACCACCCAGGTGCTCTGCTTTGTGCTGCCTCTCCCAAAACTAGACATCTTTAAAGACAGCTGCAATTAAGTTTTAAGTCAGTGATGTCCAATCTTTTGGCTTCCTTGGGCCACATTGGAAAAAGTATTGTCTTGAGCCACAGTAAAATACACTAACGATAGCTGATGAGCTAAGAAAAAAAAATTGGAAAAATAAAATCTCATAATGTTTTACAAAAGTTTACAAATTTGTGTTGGGCCACATTCAAAGCCATTCTGGGCCTCATGAGGGCTGTGGGTTGGACAGGCTTGTTTTAAGTGCAAAGAAACAGTAATATTAAGAAGGTATCTTGTAATGTTTTTAAAAAATCCAGGGTCCTTGCATGTATTTCAGAAACGTGTCATTTCAGACAAATAAGGGACAGTTGCTGCCATACTGGAAAGTCAGCCCATCAACCTTCCACTTCATGAGTTTTCTGGAACTCCTGTTAGGATCTTACGAATGATATGAAAACTTGGGTTCTTAGGGAGAAGACAGTCAGGTTGGAGCAGAACTACAGGAAACAAAGTCTGATAAAAGACTCTACAAGAATCTAAATTGTGAGGTTCATGGTTTAAGAGCTAATGGTGTGTATTACCCTGGAAGTAGATGTTAACTTTCTTCTCTCTGCTTTTCTCCTAGCACCTTGCTTTTTGTTTAGTCTGCCAGAATGAACACCCTGAGGACAGGGCTCTATCTAACTCACCTTTTTCTTAACTAGCACTGTGCCTGGTACACTCTGGTAGGTTCTCAGCTGCTGGGGGTTGTCACTTAACAATGCAACTTTAGCATTCTGGGCCTAGTTCCTTGTCTATAAAAAGGGATAAATTTTTTGCAAGTTAGAGGCTGTGTTAAGGACATGCCAAATTAGATGCTGGTAATGATTGTCAGTAATTATATTGGTAGCTTCTAAGTAAGAACTTCAGTAAATAACAACTTTTAAAATCTTTTTACCTTTAAATCTGGCTTAATAACATGACAGATTAAAGCATAAATACATGTGTTGCTTTTTATTAAGCTAAAGCAGTGGTTCTCAAGTGTGGTTCCTGGAGTGCAGCATCAATGTCACCTGGAAATTTGTTGAAGCGCGTGTTCTCAGACACTTCCCCAGACCTACTGCATCAGAACCTCTAGGAGTACGACCTCGCAGTCTATGATCATGGCTCACTACAGCGTCAACCTCCCAGGCTCAAGCAATCCTCCCACTTCAGCCTCCGAAGTTGTGGGGACTATAGGCATGTGCCATCCTAGCCGGCTAATTTTTTTGTATTTTGTAGAGATAGGGTATCATTTTGTTGCCTAGGCTGGCCCTGAACTCCTCTCCGCCTCCCAAAGCGTTGGAATTACAGATATGAGCCATTGTACCTGGCTAATTTATTTTTTTGATGTGAAGATTATATTCATATATATTATTTTGTCATGTTATACTTAAAAATCTGAATTGGATAAAATGTGGCTATGGTTACATTATATTTTGGCATAAACATCTAATTTGATAACTCGGGTGATACCAATCGGAAGTATTTTTCAATATTTATTCAGTATTAAATTTAAGTATTTTTGAAATATTTTTAAAGAAAACATATTCACAGTCACTTGTAGTATTTGGGAATCACCCAAAAGCACAATAAGTTAAAGTCACTTGTAACTGTCTTTCAGATATAACTTTTTTTTTTTTTTTTTTTAATAGAGATGGGCTCATCTTGAAATCCTGGTTGCAAGTGATCCTCCTGCCTTAGGTTCCCAAAGTGCTGGGATTACAGACGTGATCCACCACTCCAGGCCAATGATCTGCTTTTTTTTTTTTTTTATATATACTTACCTGTATATTGAACATACATAGATCCATCTACAGTTCATTTTTAAACTGCAAAGAATCACATTGGATGATTGTACAATAATTTATTCAGCCTTTACCCCTGCCACCATGGCACTTTGTCACCTACCAACAATGCTGTGTGAACATCCTGCAAATAATCTTTATATGCTTTGGCTTCTGTTCTGTAGATGTAGAATCCCAAAAGTAATACTGCCAGATCAAAGGCAATGTGCAGTTCTATTTTTTATACTAGGTTACTTTCCACAAGGATTCTAGCAGTTTGTGTTCTCACAACCATACATGAGATTGGCTGTTTTTCCCCCACGTTAGTCAGCTCTGGATTTTACATGTGTGGGGCTTTTTCTTTTTTGGTAGTTACTGGTTTTTTATTTTAAAAATTAATTTTGCCAACCCAGTAGAGAACAGTTGAGCATCTTCTCATGTATTTATTGGCCATTTGCATTTCTGCTGTTTATTGACCATCTATTTATTGGCCATTTGCCATCTGCTGTGAAATGTCTTAAATTTTTTGCTCATTTTTCTAGTGATAAAACACTGAAGCACATCTTTAAAGACTTTTGATGATTTTTATTGTCAAATTATCCTACAGAGTAATTAATACTAGTTTTCACATAATATCTTGGATCTGATCTATTTTCATGAATCCCGCCTTGCCTAATTGTGGGAATCCTAGATGTGCCAGTTAATAATTCTAGTCTTTTGTGGTTTAAACAGTCTTAACCGTTTAAAATGGTTTTGGACCCATTCAAAATTCAGGTCTCCATGAGAGCTAGTTAAAGTTTTTATTGGTTTGTGTAAAACCTAATAGGTTTGTTTCCCTCTTCCCCCTACACTTCTCTCTGAGATGGCTTTTGGCTGAATGAGGAAGGGAAGCTTACATAATCTCCTTGCAGAACATAAGAGGAAGACATTAGAATTCACATAGGTCCTTGTACTGTCCGTTTGTTCCTCTGATATCCCAGATGGCACTCCTTGTCCACAAGGCTGCTACCTGCCCTGCTGTAATATTGGACCCATGTCTGCAGCTGGTGAATAAATGGGCTGGTTGCCCACCTTGTTGCCTAGGCCTGAACTAGGCTCACTTGCTGTACTACTTGCACATTTGGGATTTTTGACATGTGCCATTGGTTATAATTACATTTATCTTTATGAGAAGATTGCCCCACAGGAAGGGATTTGATTTTTTTCTTAGAAAACTTTTGAGTTTCAAAGGTTGGAAGGAGAAAATAATGCCTTTTTTTTTTAATTCCACAGAATGGCAACATACTTGTTTAACATTGAATTCTGTGCAAGAAAGAAAAAATTTAATATATTCATTGCCAACAAGTGGTGGAAAAACCCTCGTAGCTGAGATTTTAATGCTACAAGAACTGCTTTGCTGTCGGAAAGATGTTTTAATGATTCTTCCATATGTGGCAATTGTCCAAGAAAAGGTGTGTGTATGTGTGTGTGTGCGCGTGTGTGTTTTAAAACAAATGTTATTTGCTGATACTTTGACATTAAGATCTGAAAATTAGCCTAAATGTAGTAATTTTGTATTGTTGGGAAGTACCTCTTTTTTTAAAATTTTATTTATTTATTTATTTATTTATTTATTTATTTTTTGAGATGGAGTCTTGCTGTGTCACCCAGGCTAGAGTGCAGTGGCATGATCTTGGCTCACTGCAACCTCCGCCTCCCAAGTTCAAGCAATTCTCCTGCCTCAGCCTCCCGAGTAACTGGGATTACAGGCCTGTGCCACCATGCCCAGCTAATTTTTGTATTTTTAGTACAGATGAGGTTTCACCATGTTGGCCAGGCTGGTCTCAAACTCCTCATCTCCAGTGATCCGCCCACCTCAGCCTCCCAAAGTGCTAGGATTACAGGCATGAGCCACTGCGCCTGGTGAGAAGTATCTCTTGATGGAGAATTAATATTTTTAGGATATATAAAAGTAGTATACACTACTTAAAATCTCTTCAAATACTAATTACCTGTTGCTGAAAGTTTTACATTTTCTGAACTATTGGATTAAACATCATCTTAAATGTTCTATTACTATTTACCCTGCTTTTTCTTTTTTGAGGTGGAGTCTCCCTCTGTTGCCCGGCTGGAGTGCAGTGGCATAATCTCTGCTCACTGTAACCTCTGCCTCTTGGGTTCAAGTGATTCTCCTGCCTCAGCCTCCTAGGTAGCTGGGATTGCAGACGTGTGCCACCTTGCAGGCCTTTTTAATGACCCACAGTAGAGATGGGGTTTCATCATGTTGAATGGGCTGGTCTCGAACTTCTGACCTCAAGTGATCCTCCCACTCTGGCCTCCCAAAGTGCTGGGATTACAGGTGTGAGCCACTGTGCCCGGCCTTACCTTGCTTTCAGCAGCTATGGCCGACAAAATAGGTTATTACCGCAGTCTTTTTGACAGAGTGTTGCTCTGTCGCCCAGGCTGGAGTACAATGGCGTGATCTCAGCTTACTGCAACCTCTGCCTTCCAGACTCAAGCAATTCTCATGCCCCACCCCCCACCCAGCAGCCAGAATCGCAGGCACACGCCACCACACCCGGCTAATTTTTATATTTTTAGTAGAGATGGTGTCTTACCATGTTAGCCAGGCTGATCTAAAACTCCTGACCTCAAGTGATCCACCTGTCTCAGCCTCCTAAAATGCTGAGATTACAGGCATGAGCCACCATGCCCCTGATGCTTTTTGACATCAAAGGAGACAGTTGAAATTTATTTTCACATGTATTTTAGGAGTTGCATTTGTTTTGCAAAGATCAAGACATTACAGCATTTCTTATGTATGTCTTACCTGTGACCTTGTTCCTGTTGATGGGTATTAAACATTATTTGATGGGTATTAAACACTACAAGCTTTTTTGAACCCCATGAACATCTAATGGAGTTTTTATCTGTGTTTTTTGGTTTTGTTTATTTTATTTATTTATTTATTTATTTATTTTTGAGTCAGGGTCTTGCTCTGTCACCCAGGCTGGAGTGCAGTGGCATGACCAAGGCTTACTGCAACCTCAATTCCATGGGCTCAAGGAATCCTCCCACCTCAGCTTCCCGAGTAGCTGAGACTACAGGCCTGTGCCACGGTGGCCAGCTAATTTTTTATTTTTTATAGAGATGAGTTCTCACTGTGTTGCCCAGGCTGGTCTCACCCTCCTGGGCTCAACTGATCTTCCCACCTCAGCCTCCCAAGGTGCTGGGATGACAGGCATTGGCCACAATGCCTGGCCTGTTTTTCTTTATTGTAACTAATATTCTAGATTTCAGGTTTGTCAAGTTTTGGTGTAGAACTTGGTTTCTTTGTTGAAGAATATGCTGGAAGCAAAGGAAGATTTCCTCCAACGAAAAGAAGGGAAAAGAAATCGCTATATATTGCCACTATTGAAAAAGGACATAGCTTGGTGAACTCCTTGATTGAAACTGGAAGAATTGACAGTCTGGGTCTGGTTGTTGTAGATGAGGTTGGTTAATACTTTTGTAATTTGTCAACATTTTTATTATACTAAATATTTATTATTCTGGTTATTGTGTGGATCTGCTTAGTACCTTAGGACCTCTATAAAAATAAATTTATTTTAACATATAGACAATATAGGTGAAGACATTCTATGCTTGATAATCTTAAATTTGGTTTTGTGTCAAGTGTTTCTTAAAGTGTGAACACATATGTGTGCAGTATACAATTTTATAGGCCGGGCGTGGTGGCTCACACCTGTAATCCTAGCACTTTGGGAGGCCGAGGCAGGTGAATCACTTGAGGTCAGGAGTTCAAGACCAGCCTGGCCAACAGATGAAACCCTGTCTCTACTAAAAATACAAAAATTAGCTGGGCGTGGTGGTGGGCGCCTGTAATCCCAGCCACTCGGGAGGCTGAGGCAGGAGAATCACTTTAACCCAGGAGGTGGATGTTGCAGTGAGCCAAGATCGCACCATTGCACTCCAGCCTGGGGGTCAAGAGCCAAACTCCATTTCAAAAAAAAAATTTTTTTAATAGTACTTATGAATCCCAGATTTATAAGGATTTTGTATAAAAAGCTCATTATCCTAAATACCAGTGAAATAATACACATGTATTATAGTTGTTATATTCAAAATACTTGAGAGTTATAAGCAACTCTTTACAAACAAATTTCATATGAATATATCCATGTTTTATATGAGCATTATATGAAGATTTACTTCTTTGCCTTTTTTAAAAAAATCTCGAAGTTGCATATGATTGGTGAAGGAAGCCGTGGAGCTACACTGGAAATGACCCTAGCAAAAATCCTCTACACTAGCAGTAAGTATTTTTTAAATGAGGTCATGAATTGATTTATAATCAAGAGACTTATAAAACACTTAATTCTATCACTAGCTGCATTATGTAACCTAAAGCAAGATACTTAAGCTTTTTGCCTTTGTTTTAAAATTTCTAATGTATAGAATTTTGAAGGTAAATGAAATTGGTATTTGAAGAAGTCCTCTATTATTATCCGCCACTTAACAGCTATGTGTGCCCAGGCACATCTCTCAACCCCTGTGTTTCTTTATTTGTAAAACAAGGATAATAATGGTACCAGCCTGATGGAATTGTTGTAAGGATTGTGTGAGTTAACACACGTATTGCATTCAGCAGTGCTTAGCACTGTAAGGGTTTGCCTTGCATTCAGTAAGGGTTTGCCGCTGCTACTGCGGCTATCTTCATCACCACCATAATAATATATATAATATAAATATAATAATAATATTGTAAAGCACTACATTTAAATAGGTCACTTTAAGGAGCTATTTTACAGCATCAGGTAGTCTTTAAAGTATATGAAAAATTTATTCTAAATGTCATAACCTACTATTGATATGCTATTGCAATATTTACCATCTATATGGAAAATTTAACTATAAAGGTCAAATCTTAAAAAGTATTTAAAAAATTTCAACAGCAATAATATTTAAGCAGGTTATAGCATTTTGTAATTGTTCATTCAAAAAAATATTGATCACCTACTGTGTGCTAGGCACTATTTTAAGTGCTAGGGATACAGCAGTGAATAAAACAGTCCCTGCTTTCATCAAGCCTGTATTTTAGAGCATTCCTATTTGACTATTCTATGAACAGCTAAGCCTAACTAAGGCTTAGTCTGAGCCCAACTCATTGCCTTCAAAGCCATTCTTCAGCCTGAATTCTCAACCAGCACTCTCCAGCCAGCCAAGCCAGGATCCTACATATTCTATCAGCAACCAAATCCTATCTGGTTTACCTCATAAATATATTTTTACTTCTCTCTCTCCTATCCCTCATTACCACTAAGTCTTTAGTTCAGTACCTCATCCTTTCTACTTGAATTGCCACAGAAATCACCAAGTTCTTCTGTCTACCCACTGCCCTTCATCCACCAAATCCATCTTTCTTTAGCGCAAGTAGAATGATCTTTCCCAAAATATAAATCCTATTAGTTTATTTTACTGTTTACCATTCTTTAATAGCTTCCCTTTGCTTTCTGCATAAATCCCTAATTTCTTAGTACAGCCTTTCTTGATTTGGCCCCATGCCCACCTCTTCAGCTTCATAGTCTATCCTTATAGAATGAGAAGGATACTCCCAATTATTTCTCTTTCAGCCAGTTTCTTGAATGACTATTTCAAGACATAGGAGCAATGAAGAAACATTTGCAAGGAAGGCCTATTTGGGTTTTCATTCAATAGCTAAGTCTATAGAAAGTATCCATTTTGTATTGCCCAGGATGTCATATGGCTTCATAAGCTTCACTCCACCTTTATTTAAAGCAATAACATCACCAAAAACTGTAGTCCCAGCTACTCGGGAAGCTGGGGCAGGAGAATCGCTTGAACCCAGGAGGTGGAGGTTGCAGTGAGTCAAGATCATGCCACTGCACTCCAGCCTGGGCAACAGAGCAAGACTCTGTCTCAATAAATAAATAAATAAATAAAATTAAAAGTTAGCTTGATAGCAAGATCTCATAAAGGACTTTTCATGGGCCAAGAGTTGGAGACTCATTTAGCCCTCTATCCTACTAACTGTACGTCTGTCTATAGCCATACCTGTGGAACATATCATGCTTTTCGTAAAGGGGATCCAGATAGACAGTTAAAAGCAAATTTATACTCATTATTATTGTTTAGAAGCCTTAATATCCTACTTCTTGCCAAATTTAAAACTCGATAAACTTCTAAGTAGTAACTTTCAGGATACCTGAAAAATTTCATTCTTCAAATGCCAGATTAATACTCTGGTAATATATTTGTAGTTTTCTTTTTTTTAAGAGGTCAGGTCTCACTGTTGCCCAAGCTACAGTGCAGTGACACGATCATGGCTCACTGCAGCCTTGACCTCCTGGGCTCAAGCGATCCTCCTACCTCAGTCTCTTAAGTAGCTGGGACTACAGATGTGCACTACCATGCCCAGGTAATTTTTAAGTTTTTTGTAGAGATGAGGTCTTACTGTGTTGCCCAGGCTAGTGTTGAAGTCCTGGCCTCAAGCGATCTTCCCAGCTCAGCCTCCCAAAGTTGGCACCCAGCTATTTGTATTTTTCTTACTTACTTCTCCCACCCCTTTCCCAGATCACTCAGGAAGAATTCAGAGCACAAAAGATTTGCTAAAATTACTTTATGATATATTACATAATATATTTTCCTTAACACTTTGGCTTTTGTTTGTTTGTGTTTTAGGAACAACTCAAATTATTGGTATGAGTGCAACATTAAACAATGTTGAAGACCTACAAAAGTTTCTTCAAGCAGAATATTATACCAGTCAATTTAGACCAGTATGTACCTAAGATTTGCACTGTATTGATTTGTTTTGTATTCATCTAACTTAGAAATGAAAGTAGTAAACATAGGATTTAAATAATTCTATAGAGTACCAAAGGGGCATATTTTACTCACCATGACGATATACCAATAAGAGGTTGTGTATAGAGAATTTAAGAGTTTGTGTCTAGGTCAGGGATCTTGGGTTGGGTCACTAATGTATCTATAGCCTGGCCCACAGGCCCTCAGTGAACATTCATTGAATGAGTTTTCCCAGACCCCCATTTTATTTTTTCACTCCTTATTCTTTAAACTACATTTTTTTATTTGGCAAAATTTTAGTGAGACATGTTTTGAGTTATTGGCACATTAAAAAATTTATCTTAAAATTTAAATATTTTAAAATATTTATATGTTAGTAGTTATAATACTTTTTTTAAAAGTAAAGGCTTCACATGGATTTACGTGTAAACTCCTCAATAGCAGCATTCTCAAAATGCTCGAAGAAAGTAAACAAATGTAATTTGTAGTTATTTGAAAATAGTTTGTAATGTGTATATATTTGTGTGCAGTACTAATGTGTATGTTTTGTATCTAAATAGGTTTTCAGTGTCTAAGTCGGTTTTCAGAAAATAATTTTTTTTAATTGCCGAATTTTAATTTGAAATTTGATGTTTTAGCCGGGTGCAGTGGCTCAGACCTGCAATGCCAACACTTAAAGAGGCAGGGGCAGGAGGATTGCTTGAGTCCAGGAGTTTTAAGACCAATCTGGGCAACATGGCAAGACTCCCATCTCTACAAAAAATTAAAAAATTAGGGCAGTTGGGTGCAGTGGCTCACACCTGTAATCCCAGTACTTTGGGAGGCCAAGGCGGGCGGATCATGAGGTCAAGAGATCGAGACTATCCTGGCCAACATGGTGAAACCCTGTCTCTACTAAAAAGTACAAAAATTAGCTGGGCATGGTGGCGCATGCCTGTAGTCCCAGCTACTTGGGAGAGTGAGGCAGGAGAATCGCTTGAACCTAGTAGGATGGAGGTTGCAGTGAGCCAAGATTGCGCCACTGCACTCCAGCCTTGCGACAGAGAAAAAAAAAAATTAGGGAATAGTAGTGCTCACATATAGTCCCAGCTACTTGAGAGGCTGAGGTGGGAGGATCACTTGAGCCCAGAAGGTCGAGGATACAGTAAGTTGTGTTTGTGCCACAACACCCCAGCCTGGACTACAGAGTGATGACGCTATCTCCAAAAAACAAAAAGAAAAAAAAGGTGTTTTTACATTTGTACCAGATATGAACATTTTCGAGAGAGATTTTTTGAAGTTAATTGCCACATTAGACATTGTTATTGTTATTAATAAAATGCAATGAGCTGTGTTTACAAACTGTTTTTGTCTACAAATACTGAAAATGATGTGGTGGTATTTAGAATTAAAACTGATTTTAGAATTAAAACTGATGAGTAATAAGTAATCCTAGCACTTTGAAAGGCTGTGGTGTGAGGATTGCTCAAGCCCAGGAGTTCAAGACCCGCCTGAGTAACATAGAGGCACCCTATCTCTATAAAAATTAGCCTGGTGTGGTAGTGCATGCCTGTCATCCGAGCTACTCGGGAGGCTGTGGGAGGATAGCGTGAGCCCTGGAGGTTGAGGCTGCAGAGGGCTGTGATCATGCTACTGCACTCCAGCCTGGGTGATAGAGTGAGACTCTGTCTCAAAAGAAAAAAAGAAAAAAGACAAAGTTTTAGATCTTGAGACATAAGACAGGTAACACCTTAGTAAAAGATAAGAACACCAAGACTGACACTTTTCGTGACAAATACAGAAGTGTGTGGTTTCTTTTTGGATATGATGTTTACTTAATTCAAACATATTTCTTCAAGGATATTGATCCCTATTTTGATTTCAAGGGAAAAAGAGACCAAAAAAGAAGAAGAACAAGAAATGGTAAAGCAAGAACTTTTAAGTTGAAGCATGTTTTATATATCTTAGAAAAGCTAAAATCTTTTATAGCTGTCCTTTTTTAACCTATTTTATAACATTTAAAACTCTGGAAAGAGGAATTTATATGTGGTATTAATTGCAAATGTCCTTTTAATTCAAGGTTGAATTAAAAGAATATCTGAAAATAAATGATACAATATATGAAATTGACAGCAAAGCTGAGAATGGCATGACTTTTTCACGCCTCCTTAATTATAAGGTAACGTTGATAACCTTTAAATTCCAGGTTACCAGACTTTGTGTCTGGGGCACCACAGAAGTTTCCAGTGGGTTCCGTAGAATAGTTTACATTCTTGCGAGACACAGCTGATGCTTGACATTTGTTGGACACCATGCAGACTACCAGTTCAAGATAGCTCATTTCCAATTTTAACATTAGATCACACCATATTCTTTTCTATGACATCATATCTTTGTGAAGTTGGGGTTTTTGCGGTTGCTGTAAGTACTGTGTGAAAATCAATCTGGAACAGAAAAGAATAGCTGTGTCCAGTCTTATTCCAGAGTTTGAAAGACAGTACCAAGTGGTGCACACATCCCATTAGTGAGCTGTTGTGGTTATTTAAAAATGAAATAAAAATATTTTTTCATTCAACTGATATGTATTATTTATTCTAACAGCTACTAAGTTGTGATGAAGTACATATTTATTAAGTTGTTTGGACCTCACTATTTAATTAACAAAACTGTTAAGTATTTCTTTTGGCATTGGGGCTGTGAACCAAGAAAATTTGGAAACCTTTTCTGTAAATGCTTATTCATTTAACAACAACAGAAGAATAATTTATGGACCATGTGGTTCAGATATTGGTGTATTAAAATGTTAATGTCTACTATGTAAATTTTAGTGTTTTATGACTTATATGAAGGATATTACAAAGGGGAAGAAGAGATTATATAGTAGTTTTAGAATTCTCTGAAGGTATGTTATTCTAAAGCTATGTCTTCATTAGTTTTTAGTAAAGTTGAAGAAACAGATTTTAAATAACTTCACATTTTTTCTTCATGTTCTTTGTGTTCCTCGTGTCACTACAAAAATTGTTATAATTCAGTAGTATGATTGAATCTGTGTTTTTGAAAACAGGCTATTATTAGGACCAATTTGTGTTTCTCTCTGTGGGACTTTTTGTTCTGCTGTGATGGAGATGGGCATGTAGTGAGGCTATTAATAACTAACTATTTTCACTTCTTTAATTTTCTTTAATTCACTTCTTTAATTCTAGTTTTTTTAGACTAACTAGACCTAAGAAAATCATAATAACCTAAAAAAAAAGTGAGATTGAACATTTTGATTCTTAATATAGATTTCATCTTTTAAATGATCAGATTATTAAATTAGAAGTTTAGAATTATAGATGGTTTATTTACCTTCAAATCACACTGGTAAAAAATTGACAGGGTTTCATGTTTACTAACCACCTTGTTCCTACATCCTGTTGTTTTGCAGTATTCTGATACCCTAAAAAAGATGGATCCTGATCACTTGGTAGCATTGGTTACAGAAGTTATTCCCAATTATTCCTGCTTAGTTTTTTGTCCTAGTAAGAAGAACTGTGAAAATGTAGCAGAAATGATATGCAAATTTTTAAGCAAGTATGTTAATTTTTTTAAATATCCTGTTTTATTTTTATTATGAATTACAGACTGTGTATTATGTTGATTGGGCAAACACTAATTATGCCTCGCAAAACATCATATTGAGTTGTTACAGTATACTAAAGGCCTTGACCTTGAAGAAAGAAATTTTAACTGTGAAAATCACATGTCAAATAGCCAGAGAAATGGGTTCTAAGGTAGCTGGGTGCCGTGGCTCATGCCTGTAATCCCAGCACTTTGGGAGGTTGAGGCGGGCGGATCACTTGAGGTCAGGAGTTCAAGACCAGCCTGGCCAACATAATGAAACCCCGTCTCTACTAAAAATACAAAAAATTAGTTGGGTGCGGTGCCTTGCACGTGTAATCCCAGCTACTGGGGAGGCCGAGGCATGAAAATCTCTTGAACCTGGCAGGCGGAGGTTGCAGTGAGCTGAGATCGCACCACTACACTCCAGCCTGTGTGACAGAGCAAGACTCCATCAAAAAAAAAAAAAAAGAAAGAAAAAGAAAACTCTAAGGTAACATGTAAGAGAATGTTAAGTAATATAATGGCTTAGGTCAGTGGTTCAAAACCTTGGCTGCATAGTGAATCATCATGGAGGCTTTTAAAAATTCCAAAGCCCAGGCTACATCTTAGATAAATCAGAATTTCTGGGAGTGATACCCAGATATCATTTTGTAAAGCTCCCCAGGCAAGTCCAACATATAGCCAAAGACAGGAACCACTGGTTTAGTCAGTCAACGGACTAATCGCTGTTTACCACTGAGGAGATGAATTGTATCTTCCATTGCCTTTTTTTTTTCTTTTCCTTTTTTTTTTTCCCCTGAGACAGGGTTTCACTCTGTCACCTATGCTAGAATACAGTGACACAAACACAGCTCACTGCAGCCTCCATTTCCTGGGCTCAAGTGATCCTCCCACCTCAGCCTCCCAAGTAGCTGGGACTACAGGCACACACCACTACTCCCAACTAATTTTTTGTAATTTTGGTAGAGATAGCATTTCACCATGTTGCCCAGGCTGGTTTTGAACTCCTGAGCTCAAGCAATCCGCCCCCCATAGTCTCCCAAAGTGCTGGAATTACTGGCGTGAGCCACTGTACCTGGCCTGCCTTTGTTTTCTTAGTAAACTTCACACTTAAGTTGTATGGACATTTGGATATAATTTCCTGAGTAAGAAATGTGTTGGCTTGTAATTTTGTAGTGTCTTAATATTGGCTCTGTCATATTCATAGAGATAAGTATGAAGTTACTTTAAGTACTAACAGTTCAGTTTTTTATGCACCTGTTTGTCTCATGTGTGGTTTTATCATCTTCTGAAATTTCTTTCATCTCTTTAGCTAATGCTGTATCACTATTCATAGTCTATTAACCTGAATGCTAATCTTGTCAACCTCTACCTCCTCTTTCAATCCTACTGTCATGGATTGGTCTAAGATAGACTTAAATTTATTGAATAGCAAAAGATAAAAATGTTTGGGATAACAGGAAGGAGTCACTCATTTTGGTAACAGTCTGCTTTTACAACGATTTTGATTATAAAAGCTTAAGGACATTAAATTATTGAAAAAAAGTATTCTCAGTAAATCATTCATTTTCTTAGAATAATTCAAGGTAGTAAGATGGAGACACTGGCTAAGTGATGGAAACATTGCAGGATATGAATGAAGTTTCTAAAGTGCTAGTGTTTAGACAGTGTTTTACCATAGAAGTATGATTTAATAATATATATGTTTCCATCTTCAGAGAAGAAAATTTATGTCTTAAAAAAACTATTCCCTATAAAGACGTATATTATAAAGAAAAAACAGCTATAACATCCAGAGCAAAGGTCTAAACCTGGTGTCCATGGATTCAAAGGAAGTACAGGAATGAATTTCGGGAAATCCACAAACCCTCTGAAATTATATGTAAAGTGTTATATTTATGTAAATTGTTGTATTTTTCCTTTTTTTTTTTTTTTTTTTTTTTTGGACAGGGCTTTGGCTTTGCTCTGTCACCCAGGCTGGTAAGTTCATAGCTCATTGCAACCTCGAACTCCTGGGTTCAAGCAATCATTCCATCTCATCCTCCCCTGTAACCTGGGACTACAGGTGCACGCACCACCGTGCCTGGCTAATTTTTGTTGTTTTTTGTTGGGAGGTGGTCTCACTTCGTTACCCACACTGATCTCGAACTCCTGGGCTCAAGCAATCCTTCTGCCTCCACCTCCCAAAGTGCTGGGATTACAGGCGTGAGCCATCGCACCCCACCTTTCCTTAGTTTTGATAGGATTTTCACAAGGTTCTGTAATCCACAGAAAGATTGAGAGACTGCCTAATAGTTAATGAAGTCAGAATCAAAATTCTAAGAACATTTAATGTACTTAATGAAAATAGTACATTAAAGAATGTTTACATTAGCATCTACTAAAATGAAAATGGTAGGAATTTTGTCACTAAAAGATCAAGGGTTCATATTTCTAACAGATCTTTTTCATAGGGAATATCTGAAGCACAAGGAGAAAGAAAAATGTGAGGTAATTAAGAACTTGAAGAATATTGGCAATGGCAACCTGTGTCCTGTTTTAAAGCGCACTATCCCATTTGGAGTTGCCTATCACCATAGTGGCTTAACAAGTGATGAAAGGAAACTCTTGGAGGAGGCCTACTCCACAGGAGTGCTCTGTCTTTTTACCTGCACATCTACCCTAGCAGCAGGTGTCAACCTACCAGCTCGAAGGTAGGAGATAAGTAAATGTTGACCAGGCTCAGAACTTTTCCATCTCTAGCTTGCAAGGAGTTTTGTTGTTTTATGCTTTCTCCATAGTGGCTGAGAATTTATCAAATGTTCTTTTAGCATATGCTGAGTTGATTGGTTGGTTTATTTTCTTTAATATTTTAATGAATATTTAATGAAATATGTGATGAAAAATAATATTAGTAGATTTCTTGATTTAGAATTCCATCCTTTTATGCTCTTTATATCTGGTTTTGATGGTTAGGGTTTATTAATCTGGTTGTGTAGAAATAGTTGGCAAATGTTTCACCTTTTTTATGATCTGAAAGAGTTTATTTAATGTAGAGATTTCCTTGAAATCTTGGAGAGCTGATCCATAAGGCAATTTGAGTCTAATATATATATTTTAAAGCAGATCCTTGATTACCTTTTCAGTTATTACCAAAGGTATGGGCCTGTGTAATTGACTTATACCCTTTATAATTTATGATCCTGGGGTATTTTGCTAATAAATGATCAACTTTTATAAACTTTCCATGAGTGTTTAAAAAATATGTATTTTCGGTTGAATATGCAGTTTTATACATCTCATTGAGATCACAGTTGTTCATTGTGTTTTCAGCTTCTCTATTTTCCTACTATATTTGATTCCTTGGTCTATCAATTTCAGAGAAGTGTGTTAGTTTCCTACTTAAATTATGTAGTTGTCAGTTTCTCCTTTTTGCATTTCTAGAAGTCATTACTTTTTATATTTCAAAACTATTTAGATATACAAAGGTTTACTTCAAATATCTTATTGCTGAATTATACCTTTTATCAATACAATAAGTACTCATTTTGCTCATTTAATAATTTTGCTTTGAATACCAGGACTTATTTTTTTTTTTTGCCAAGTATGTACCCTTTTCCATTCTTTTATTTTCAATTTCTGTCTCTGATTAAGTTTTCCATTTTTCAGACAATCGAATAAAAAAATGAAAGTTACATATCCTATTTCTGTTATTCCAGTGGTTACTCTTAAAATTTTAAGTTGTAATCAAACATTTGTTATTACTTTAGAATTAATCAATAACTATCCTCTCCTGAACATAACAAGAGGCTTAGCATGTCCTTAATGTGTTCTACTCTGCCCCATGAATGTTGCAATTACCTGGAATTTTAGTGCCAGGTTTTAAAATTTTCTTTCATCTTATATAGTAATTCTTTAAACTTACCTGTAAATCATACTTGTTTTTTGCTTACCACTGCCTCTTATATCCCACATCTTTTTTCTCTGATTTTTTTTTTTTTTAATTTTGCCTTCCTTGAGTAATCCTTTTTAGAATGCTGCTTTGGGGTAAAACATTTTGACTCTCTGCATAGTTGAAGATACCTGTATTTTGGCCTCACACTTTAACACACACTTCACTAGGAAAAGAATTCTAGATTGAATTTTTTTCCTTTAGGGACTTTGTAAATATTGTTCCATATTTTCTAGAGGCCAGTGTTGCTCATTTTTGTCTCTGCATGGATTTGCTGTTTTTCTTTTCCAGAAGCTTTTAGACTTTTCTCTTTAACCTTCCAATTTCCTCATGGTGTATAATAATAGTTGTAGTTACTACATTCCCCTCCCCTTCATGTAGTAACAACTTTACATGCATTGACTTCAGGGAGCTTCACAACAACTCTGTGAGGAAGGTCATATTTTATTACATACCTATTATAGAAGGGGAAACTGAGGCACTGAATAGTTAAATAACTTTCCCAACTTTATATGCAACAAATGAGTTTTAAAGCCAAGGTTTGAACCCAGGAAGTTTGATTTTACAATCCCAACATTACTACTTTTCATTCACAGGGCTTAGCACTTGGGTGGATGCTTTTAATCTAAGCTTTTTGCCTTTCCTCTTTGAGTAATTTTTTTCGATTATTTCTTTTTCTTCCCATTATCTCTGTTCCTTGCTTTTATAATTTCACTTAGACAGGATCGAGGCCTCTTAGATTCAGCTTTCATATCTTTTCTTACACATTTTTCATAGTGTGTGAGAATGTAAGCACATGTTTGTGCCATGTGATTTTTTTCAACTTTACCTTCCATATTAAAAAATCAGTTTTTTGTAATCCCAGCACTTTGGGAGGCAAAGGTGGGAGGATCACTTGAGCCCAGGAGTTTGAGACCAGCCTGAACAACATAGCAAGAACCTCATCTCTATTAAAAAATTAAAAAAAATTAGCTGGGTATGGTAGCATACACTTGTGATCCCAGCTGCTCGAGAGGCTGAGGTGGGAAGATTGCTTGAACCCAGGAGATTGAGGCTGCAATTAGCTGTGATTGTACCACTGCACTCCACCCTGGGCGACAGAGAGACCTTGTCTCAAAAAAAGAAAATCAGTATTTACCTGTATCCATGAACTATTCTCATTCATTATTCAATTCTTCAATATAATTTTCTTTTTTCTTTTCTTTCTTTTTTTTTTTTTGAGACAAAGTCTCGCTCGGTTGCCCGGTGCCCAGGCTGGAGTGCAATGGTGCGGTCTCGGCTTACTGTAACTTCCACCTCCTGGGTTCAAGCGATTCTCCTGCCTCAGCCTCCCAAGCAGCTGGGATTACTGGTGCCCACCACCACACCTGGCTAATTTGTGTGTTTTTAGTGGAGACAGGTTTCACCATGTTGACCAGGCTGGTCTCGAACTCCTGACCTCAGGTGATCCACCCGCCTCAGCCTCCCAAAGTGCTAGATTTACAGGTGTGAGCCACCACACCCAGCCCTTCAAATTTTTTATGAATTTTTAAATTAATTTTTTTATTGCTAAGAACTCTCTTTTGTTCTTTCCTTATAATAGTCTACTTGGTTTTTTTTTTTGGATTTTTTGAGACAAAGTCTCACTCTGTCACCAGGCTGGAGTGCAGTGGCATGATCTCAGCTCACTGCAACCTCCGCCTCCTGGCTTCAAGCGATTCTCCTGCCTCAACCTCCCAAGTAGCTGGGATTACAGGTGTGCACCACCTCTCCCAGCTAATTTTTGTATTTTTAGTAGAAACGGGATTTCACCATGTTGGCCAGGATGATCTCGATCTCTTGACCTCGTGATCCACCCGTCTCAGCCTCCCAAAGTGCTGGGATTACAGGTGTGAGCTACCGTGCCCAGCCAATAGTCTACTCTTATATTGTGGATATAATACTCTTTGGAATTTTCTATGAATGCTAATTAGGATTTTTTTTTTTTTTTTTTTTTGAGATGGAGTCTCGCTCTGTCGCCCAGGCTGGAGTGCAGTGGCCGGATCTCAGCTCACTGCAAGTTCCGCCTCCCGAGTTCACGCCATTTTCCTGCCTCAGCCTCCCCAGTAGCTGGGGCTACAGGCGCCTGCCACCTTGCCCAGCTAGTTTTTTGTATTTTTTAGTAGAGATGGGGTTTCACCGTGTTAGCCAGGATGGTCTCGATCTCCTGACCTCGTGATCTGCCCACCTCGGCCTCCCAAAGTGCTGGGAAGGATTTTTAAAAGTTCTCTTCTGTTCCCTATAGTATCTGGTTTTTGTGGTCATTTATTCTGTATATTCATGTTATGTTTCTTTTATGTTATTAGTTTTCTTCAAGTATTTGGTAATCTTTTCTGCATATTGAGATTTATAAATAAAGAAGAAGTTGATTAGTATAGGTAAACAATAGATTTTTTTTCTTCCCTTTGGATAGGAAAGCTGACTAGCTGACTATAGACTTCTGTATATATGAACATAATTGAAATCACGCTTTTTTTTTTTTAAGAGATGGGGTTTCACTCTGTTGCCCAAGCTGGAGTGCAGTGATGTAATCACAACTCACTACAGCCTCAACCTCCTTGGCTCAAGTGATCCCCCCACCTCAGCCTCCCAAGTAGCTGGGACTACAGGGGCACACCACCATGCCCAACCAGTTTTTTTGTTTTGTTTTGGTTTTGGTAGAAACTGCATCTCACTGTATTGCCCAAGCTGGTCTCAAACTCCTGGACTCAAGCGAACCTCCCACCTCAGCCCTCCAAAGTGCTGGGATTACAGGCATAAGCCACTGAGCCTGGCTGAAATCACCATTTTTGTAGGTCAAAACCAGCTGAAATCTGCAATTTTATACGGTTCAAAATAACAAGAATTCATAAATAGTTATGTATAGGTTAATGGTGTATGGTCACTTTTTTTATTTATGAAGTATAAAGTCAAAACACTTTGAAGACTACTGCTACAGATTGATCGTAGGCATTGCAACTAGGCAGACTTGAGGTCAAACGATAGCTCTGGTAATTACTGATTTTTTAGTTTAGGTTAAGTCACTTAACTGAGTTTCATTTTATGTAATTAAAAAGTATATTATTACTATGAGTTTTGTAAGAATTATAGATAACATATGTAAAAACCTGAGAAATCATAGATTCTTCATAAACACTAATTATCTATTATTTTGTGTTAGTATGTCATTAAATTTAATATCACAAATATATAATGAAATTAAGAATTTTTTAAATTGGTGCTGTTTATTGTAGAGTGTTACTTTTAATTAATTTTATTAATTCCACAGAGTTATTTTAAGAGCTCCCTATGTTGCTAAGGAATTTTTAAAGAGGAATCAATATAAACAGATGATTGGGAGAGCTGGTCGTGCTGGAATAGATACTATTGGGGAGAGTATCCTCATACTGCAAGAAAAAGACAAACAACAGGTAATACTCAGTTTGGTTGGTTGGTTGTTTTTGTCTTTTTCTTGGTCTTTGGTCTAGCCCTTTTATGAAGTAATCTTTTAAAAATTAATTACTAATTTTCTTTAAATGATGCTTTCTTTCCTATATGGTTAAGAATTAGAAAGAGTGGTTTGAAAATGTATATATTTTAGACAATGAAAAAATATTAACAAAATGTTAAATTCTTTTGTCTTTATTTTTTTGGTCGTCTTCTGGCTCCACAAGATTTATGTAAAGTATAAAATATTTATATTAAATGCCATTTATTTTTAATAATAACACAAAGCATGGTGTTGCTTTGACCTTTATAGATATTGGAGTTAATAACTAGACCATTGGAAAACTGTTACAGCCATCTTGTTCAGGAATTCACCAAGGGAATCCAAACATTATTTCTCTCTTTGATTGGTTTGAAGGTATTTTTTTAAATTTTTTTGTCTTATTACTGTTATCTGAGATAATCGAAGTGAAAAAGTTATACAGTAACTTTATATGTGCAGCTGCGTAGATTTTACACTAATTTTTTATTTAATCTTTTTCTTTTAATTTTGTTTGTTTTCTCATCCACTTCAGTGATTAAGGTAAATAATTTTGAAAAGATCATGGAATGGTCAGGTGTGGTGACTCACACCTGTAATCCCACCACTTTGGGAGGCTGAAACAGGAGGATTCTTTGCACCCAGGAGTTTGAGACCAACCTGGGCAACACAGCAAGACCCCATCTCAAAAAAAAAAAATCACTGAATCCTAGTGCTTGGCATGTGGTTGGCACTTAATAAATACTTGAATTAATGAAATTGGCTTTTTTTCCTTAGCAATGGGGTCTTGCCATGTTGGTTAGATTGGTCTTGAACTCTTGGCCTCAAGCAGTCCTCCCACCTTAGCTTCCCAAAGTGCTAGGATTATAGGCATGAGCCACTGCGCCTGGCCTGTTTTTGTTTGTTTGTTCTTTAACCTGGGATATGGTGATGAAATTAACTTTGGACTGAGCGTGGGTGAACTTACAAGTTGGGGCATCAGTGGAGATCTGGCTTTGAGAAGCCAAAAGCAGAGGCTGGCCCAGTGGGTTTCAATTACTATGTCAAAAACTTTATCAGGGAGGGATAGAAAGATGACATGATGGTAGATAGAGGGATCAAGTAAAGGTTCCTCTGCCCTCCTGCACTCTTCCAGTGTTAAATCTAATCATTTAGGTAGGAAATAGCACAAAAACTAAGTACATTAATAATCCAAAAACCAAGTATCACTTCTTAAATATCTTAAAAGTATAATTTTAGCTTAATTGAATACTATATTAAGAATGATTTTTTATTAAAGTGAGAAGAAGAAATAGAAAATGTCTGTGCCCCATAATATTTTTCTTACCCCTTATATTGGTTTAACATGAAATTATGACTTAAATTTTCCAGCTGAAATAGCATCAGAATTGTAAGAGAGAGAAATATACTTATTGATTGACTATATTTTAGTATAACATGCTGATTTCATTGAAATTGGCTAATAAAAATTATTCTAATTCAGAGCCAACTCTACATCTGAATACTAAATGGAGGGTTAAGTATTCCTTATGATTGCCATTGTAAGTTGTAAATAGCGAATAACAGCGGGAGAGAAAAAGGCAGTGAAAGAACAAGAAATGGAGATAGGAATATGAGAGACAAAATTAGGTAGAGATCAACTATTTTTAGGTAACATTTTAGGCAAAGTATTGTCTGACCCTGTTTTAGTAGAAATTGTTGTATTTTCCATGCTTTTTTTTTTTTTTTAATGCAACTTTTAGAGCTAAAGGATGTTTTCACAGGTGGGTGGAAAGCAGTGCAGAGAAGAGGCTGAGTAAGAATTAGTGAAAATTGGTTGGGGAGTAAATAGCACAGTTTTGGAGATATTGTGAAAAATTATTTAAAGACTTATTCAAAGGAGTTTTGGAAAGAAAAATGTGTACATATTTTCATAAAAAGCATGAATATAATAGCTATCATCCCCCTATATTTTTTGTTAATTTTAAATTGCTATTATCAATTTATATATGCAACTGTGTAGATTTAATACTAATTTTTTATTTAAATAGCTTTGAGGTATGGAAATGAGTTATCATCTTGATTAATATGCATTCAAGGTGATGCCTTGAGTTAAGGAAAATGCTCCAGTGATGTCCTGAATTGTTTCAGATTGCAACGAATCTTGATGACATCTATCACTTCATGAATGGTACATTTTTTGGTGTTCAGCAAAAGATTTTATTGAAAGAAAAAAGTCTTTGGGAAATAACTGTTGAATCACTTAGATACCTGACAGAAAAAGGACTCCTACAAAAAGACACTATTTGTAAGTCTGAAGAGGAGGTCCAATATAATTTTCATATTACAAAGTTGGGACGAGCTTCATTTAAGGGTAAGAGTTTACCTAAATCTTATTGATCACAGGAAACACATTGGAAAAAATGAAAATTAAATGATACTTTCTTTAGGCTGGGCAGAGTGGCTCACGCCTGTAATCTCAGCACTCTGGGAGACCGAGGCAGGCAGATCACCTGAGGGTCAGGAGTTTGAGACCAGCCTGGCCAATATAGTGAAACCCTGTCTCTACTAAAATACAAAAATAAAATTAGCCAGACATAGTGGTACATGCCTGTAGTCCCAGCTGCTCGGGAGGCTGAGGCATGGGAATCGTTTGAACCTGGGAGGCAGAGGTTGCATTAAGCTGAGATCATGCCAGTACACTCCAGCCTGAGCAACAGAGTGAGACTCCGTCTCAAAAATAAAAAAATAAAAAATTATACTTTCTTTAAGTTGCGTTTATAATTTTATATTAATTGCAGTAATCTTATTTTGTAAGCTGATAAACTCCTTCAACTTTCAAAAGTTGAAAAATGTTTTGAATTATAAGTAATTAAAGTACTGCAGAAGTATATAGAGAATAAGGTGGGCATCCCTCCTTCATGCTCCCCTCCCTAGCAACCATACAACATGCTCTGTTGCCAAGGCTGAAGTGCAGTGGCGCACTCTCAGCTCACTGCAACCTCTGTCTCCTGGGCTCAAATGATTCTCCCACCTCAGCCCCCCGAGTAGCTGGGACTACAGGCGCATGCCACCATGCCTGGCTAATTTTTGTCTTTTTAGTAGAGGTGGGGTTTCACTATGTTGTCTAGGCTGAGGCTCTTTTTTAATGAAAAATAATACATGTCTGCTGGTAAAAAAAAAAAAAAAAAAACCTAAGAACTCAGAATTATGCTAAGGAAAATGCCATACTCCTCTCCCATTTCTACTCTCTCAGGAGCTACTACTACCAGTTTGATATGTATTCTTCCAAATATTTTTATGCATGTATTTTTCAAATGGAATCATCATTTAAATATTTTTTTCCAAATTGCTTTTCTCATGTATAAAATATCATGAACATCTTATCAGATGAATCTCTTTAAATCTATCTCATTTTTCTTTTAATACTGTAGTTATCTGTAGTGTGGATGTACCATAATTTATTTAACCATTCAATGTTGATGGACATTTGCATTCTTTCTGATTTTTGTTTGTTATAAACAAGGCTGCATGGACATCTCTATGTATTTTGGGGTACATATGGAAATGTTTCTCTGGGTTAGAGTCCCCAAAATAGTTGGATCAGAAGGTATGTACATATTAAATGTTGATGAATACTATCAAAATGACCTCCAAAATAGTTATATAATAAGATGTTATAAGAGATTTTGAAGACTTTTTGCTATATTTAAGCAATTTCTACACAATACTTTATTTAAAACCATGTCTTTGCCCCTCTGGTAATTGTGAAAGATTGAGTATTTGTATCTTTCTTTTAGGAACTATAGATTTAGCTTATTGTGACATTCTCTACAGAGACTTGAAGAAAGGTCTTGAAGGACTTGTGCTTGAAAGCCTTCTTCATCTAATCTACCTAACAACCCCCTATGATCTGGTTTCACAGAGTAACCCTGATTGGATGATATACTTCAGGCAGGTGAGAATATAACATTTTTCAACTTAGGCTACTTCGTTTGTTAGTTATTACATGCTGTTTTGTTTTGTTTTGTAGAGATGAGGCTTTGCCATGTTGCCCAGGCTGGTCTCAAACTCCTAGGCTCAAGCGATCCTCCCACATTGGCCTCCCAAAGTGCTAGGATTACAAGTGTAAGCCATTGTGCCCGGCCTATTATATGCTTTTTATCAAGTGATTATTCACTTTTTTTCTCTCTTAAAATATATTTGGAATTGGATATTTTTTCTTTCAGTTTTTAAAAATTGTAATCTGGCAACAGCATTTATGGTTTGTTTAACTGAAATGTTACTTTTCTCAAATATAAACATATTTGTTATTGAAAAAATAAAGGTTAAGAAAAAAGAATTATCGATGGTCCTGTTTCCCCACAGAAAGTTAACGTTATGATCACTGCATTTTATAATGCCTAGAATGCAAAGAAAACAGTGAAAACCATCTCTGATGATTGAGAGTTTAATTATATGAGAGCTCAGTCAGAGCCAGGTATGATAATACATTAAACCCAATGATATTAATAACTGAAAAGGAATATTTATTTTACAACCCATCACAAAGTAGAACTGTCCATACTTATTATAAAGCCAAATGGTAACATACAGTATATTATGATTTTACTGTGAATAGGCTAGCTGTATAAATGTACATTAGGGCTGGGTGTGGTGGCTTATGCCTGTAATCCCAGTACTTTGGAAGGCCAAGGTGGGAGGATCACTTGAGGTCTGGAGTTCGAGACCAGCCTGGCCAACACAGTGAAACCCCGTCTCTACTAAAAGAATACAGAAATTAGCTGGCCATGGTGTTGCACACCAGTAGTCCCAGCTACTCAGGAGGCTGAGGCAGGAGAATTGGCTTGAACCCATGAGGTGGAGGTTGCAGTAAGCTGAGATCACACCATTGCACTCCAGCCTGGGTGACAGAATGAGATTGTCTCAAAAAAAAAAGCAAAAACAGAAACAAAAACATTTATTAGGCAGAGGTAATGTACATCTTTTAATTGCAGGAAATTAACTTTATTTTTAATGTCATATTTTTAAATCATTACTGTTTGTTTTTTTTTCCTTCATCTCTTCTCAACTTGCTGAGTTTACATTATTCAGGAAGTAAGTTGTTTTTAAGTGGTACTATATAATGCAATTACTCTCAAAACCTTTCCTTCTCCTTCCCCTCAGCCATCCGTTATTAAACATAATCACATAGTCCATGGAAACCAGTAGTTGTGGCCATGCCTTTAAGTAATTCTAGAGTATGTTATATTCTAATGATACAACTTTAAAAGCTGCAATATTTACAAATATATTTATCTTGTTTTTTTGTGTCCTGAATCATGAGAATGTGATATCAAAAGAAATACTGGATTTGGTTCACATGATGGATTTTTTTATGTTTCCATCTATTTGCTCTTTTTCCATGTAGTTTAGCCAACTCAGTCCAGCAGAACAAAATGTAGCTGCCATTCTTGGAGTCTCTGAAAGCTTTCTTGGGAAGAAAGCATCAGGTCAAGCCATCAGAAAGGTACCACATTCTTTTTTTCTTTCTACATAATAAGTTCAATCAACACTTAGTTCACTCACTAAGTTCACTTCAACAAAATTAGTACCATGATATTGATCTTTTTTGGTTTACATTTTTTCCTTTAAATTAGTATAATTCTCATTTTACTACTTAAAACATACCTGAGCACCCAAAATGTATGAATATTTTTAAACAACATTTATTTCTGGGTGGTGTGATGGCCTTTTTTTGGGTAGCATGAAATGTTTTCATAATATTACACAATCCTGATATAAGTTCATTTCAAAGGAGGAAATACATTTTCTAGAAACTTCATATTAGGCTTTCTATTTGGTATCAAGGATTCTAAGATATGGCAGGTCTGGGTTTTTTGTTATTGCTTTTGTCATCCTCAAAGAACTCCTAGTCTAGTACTTATATTACATAAAGCATTTTAGAAGGTTAAAGGGGATAAGCTAATACTTATATATTTTGGTGTTTTGAAATTCAGCCAGCAGGCATGAAGCAAGTTATCAAATGCATACACTAACTTTAAGAGAAGTTGAAGTAATTCTTTGGTAATCATATCTTCAATTTCCTTAAGAGAATGTTTTTTTCTCCCTTGTAATACACTTTTTTTTTTTCCATTTAAAATTTTCTTTGGCAGTTCAACTTACATTGAAACCTAATTAGCTACCATTTTCCCCCACACCTGGTTTTTTTTTTTTGAGATGCAGTCTCACTCTGTCGCCCAGGCTGCAGTGCAGCAGCGTGATCTTGGCTCACTGCAACCTCTGCCTTCTAGGTTCAAGCGATTCTCCTGCCTCAGCGTGTTGAGTCACTGGGATTACAGGCGCCCACCACCACACCTGGCTAAGTTTTGTATTTTTAGTAGAGACAGGGTTTCACCATGTTGGCCAGGCTGGTCTCAAACTCCTGACCTCAGGTGATCCACCCACCTCGGCCTCCCAAAGTACTGGGATTACAGGTATGTGCCACTGCGCCCAGCCTCCGCTATACCTTTTAAATTTGCGTAGACAGTACAGATTTCATTTTGTAAAATGGGAAGATGACGTTTACTTACACTTAAATTGATGGTGCGGTGTCCCATGCATCACTGTGTCATAAAATCAAAAATATCCTGCCGGGCGCAGTGGCTCACGCCTGTAATCCCAGCGCTTTGGGAGGCTGAGGCGGGTGATCACAAGGTCAGGAGTTTGAGACCAGCCTGACCAACATGGTAAAACCCCGTCTGTACCAAAAATATAAAAAATAGCTGTGTGTGGTGTTGGGTGCCTGTAATTCCAGCTACTCGGGAGGCTGAGGCAGGAGAATCACTTGCACCTGGGAGGCAGAGGTTGCAGTGAGCCGAGATTGTGCCATTGCACTCCAGCTTGGGCAACAAAGAGAGACTCTGTCTAAAAAAAAAAAAAGGAAAAAACCCCGCAAGCCCAGCACAGTGGCACACACCTATACTCCTAGCTTCTCAGGAAGCTGAGGCAAAAGATTTACTTGTACTCAGGAGTTTGAGGCTAACCTGGGCAACATAGTGAGACCCTGTCTCAAAAATAAAAATAAAAGTATCTGTAGTACTTAAGCATTCACATTATCACAATTTTTAGATTGAGTCTTTTACTTTGGAAATGGCTGTGTTGTTTAGACCTTCAAAATACTGAATAAAAATATTTCTTAAAACAAACCTTTTATATCAAACTCTAAAATGTAAAATAAAAACAATATTATTAATTTGGAACTCATTATCAAATAATAAACATGCAAAAATCTTATTAGAATAATGCATCTTTTTAAGCTTGAATCCAGAGTTTATGTTACATTTAATGTAATATAGTCAACAAATATTTGTCAAATTGATACATATTTAAAATAGTATGAACATGAATTTATCTTTATTACAAATGGATTAATTACTAGTTTAATGTTTTGGAGGTATAATTTTTTAAAACTCTACAGAACATATTTAAACGCTTAAAATCTAATTGATTTCTCCACATTGAAAAAGAGCCCCCCCATCCACCTTTTTTGAACATTTCTTGATTTCTTGCAAAAGTTTTTTTTTTTTTTTGAGATGAAGTCTTGCTCTTGTCGCCCAGGCCAGAGTACAATGGCATGATCTCAGCTCACTGCAACCTCCGCCTCCCAAGTTCAAGCAATTCTCCTGCCTCAGCTTCCCAAGTAGTTGGGAGTACAGGTGCCCACCACCACACACAGCTAATTTTTGTATTTTTAGTAGAGACGGGGTTTCACCATGTTGGTCAGGCTGATCTTAAACTCCTACCTCGGCCTCCTAAAGTGCTGGGATTATAGGCATGAGCCACCTATAATGCTCTGCCACAAAAGATCTTGAAATTGGCATAAATCATTATGTTTTGCCATATAATATATCATTTTTCTTGGCTTAGGAAATACATTCTAAGTAAAAACCTACATTGACTCAATTTATAGTTAGTACTGAATATGCACTAAAATCGGGAAATTAAATAGCTTTCTTTTCCTACTTGATATTCAACTGTCATACTTTTTCAGCTTAATGCTTTTAAAAAAGTGATCCAGTATCAACCTGCAGAATCTGTAACTCATACATCCTTCAATATGTCACCGTAAGTTCTCATCTCATTCTTTTACTATGATGGAGGATATAATTTTATATTTTATTTTTTTTTTATTATTTTACAATTTTTTAAAAAATATAGACAGGGTTTCACCATGTTGCCCAGGCTGGTCTTGAACTCCTGAACTCAAGACATCCTCCTGCCTTGGCCTTCCAAAGTGCTGGGATTACAGGTGTGAGCTACCACTCCCAGCCTCTAATTTTATTTTTTATATCTACTTTTTCTTTTTTAAGTTCATCGTTTTTTCCTCAGTTTTAAGAATTAATTAGTTTCTAAGCTTGATACTAGCTATGAAATCTTTTATGCACAAATATGGTCATTAGGCACCACAGGCAAAAGCAGGTACACAGAATCAAAATCATCAACTACAGGAAGCATTTTTCTATCTCTTTCAGGTGTTTTAGCTTGGACCATGTGGAAATAATAGGATCTAATATTTACTCTTAGTTTATAATATAGACAAGCTTATTAACATATTTATCTAAAGTGCATTTGTCTAGTTTATAATGATAGTCACACACATATACAATTTACAAATACCAAATAACTGTAAAGGTCTCTGTCCCCACCTCCCTCCTTTCCTGTATTCATTTTCTACAACTGCCATAACAAATTACCACGAATGGTTGGCTTAAAACAACAGAAATTTATTCTCCCACACTTCAGGAGACAAGAAGTCCAAAATCAAGGTATTAGCAATGTTGATTCCTTCAGGAGCCTCTGAGAAAAAAGCCATCCGTGCCTCTCTCCTGGCTTCTGGTGGTTACTGGCAGTCCTTGGTGTTCTTTAGCTTATAGATGTGTCCCTCCAATCTCAGCCTCCATCTTCACATTGCTGCCTTCTCTGTGTCTCTCTGTGTCTTCTCCTCTTATAAGGACACTAATCATTGAATTTAGAGCCCACTGTAAATCCAGGATGATTTCACCTAGAGATACTTAACTAATTGTATCTGCAAATATCTTGTTTCCAAGTAAGATCACATTCACAGGTACCAGGGGTTAGGATTTGTACATTTCTTTTTGTGGAGTGATGGAGAGGAGGTACAATTCCTTCCCTGTAGAAGGAAGTTTAATTTATATTGGAAATAATTTGGTTTATCTTTTAACTTTTATTTATTTTTATTTTTTTGAGACAAGGTCTCACTCTGTCGCCCAGGCTGGAGTGCAGTGGTGCTATCTCAGCTCCCTGCAACCTCTGTCTCCTGGGCTCAAGTGATCCCTTAGCCTCCCAAGTAGCCAGGACTACAGGTGCGCACCGCCACACCTGGCCACATTTTTTGTTAGTTTGTCTTTTTGTAGAGACGGATTTTTGCCATGTTGCCCAGGCTGATCTCAAACTCCTGGGCTCTTGCAATCCATCTGCCACAGCCTCCCAAAGTGCTGGAATTACAGGCATGAGCCACTCTGCCTGGCCTTATCTTTTTTTTATAGTTGGAAAAATGATAATAAATTTGAATTAATCTGGAGTACATCTGTCAGAAATTAGTTTTGTTTCTGTGGAATTATTCTATCCTTGCTATTCTGTAATACAAGTTTTCCTTTTGTCCAATTTTAATAACATACATTTTTAGCAGGTCTAGTAAATGAATTTATTTGATTGTGTCTTTCTAGAAGGTGGACAAGGACATTGTCAACAGGCTATATCTGTCTTTTGTTCTTTATACCTTGCTCAAAGAGACCAACATTTGGACTGTATCTGAAAAATTTAATATGCCTCGAGGATATATACAAAATCTTCTCACTGGAGCTGCCTCATTCTCATCTTGTGTGTTACATTTCTGTGAGGTAATTTCATTGAATATATGATATGTACTTTGTGCATCTTCTGGTTTTAACTGTTACTAAACTAATAAGCCAGTTAGTATGTCAGCATTTTCTCCTTGTTGACATATTCTGTTATTACGGAGCACTAAAAAACTATTTAAAATGTACCTTTGTCTTTATCTGTTTATGAAAGTACTATTATGTACTTATAGTAACAATACAAAAATTACTGAGTCAACTAAAATACGTAATGAAAAGTGTATTTTTAACCCAGCTGTTAAAGCCACCATTAATAGTTTCAGGTATTCGGAATTAACTGTTAAAAACAACCTATTGATGTAGATTCCGTGTGAATGTCTTTCACCTGAGTAATAAAAATGTCAGGTGTTTGGTTACTAAGTTACCTATATCCAACAGCTACCTGCGACTATGTAGTACCATATTCTCTTTTTAAAAAAATTTAGGCTGGGCGCGGTGGCTCACGCCTGTAATCCCAGCACTTTGGGAGGCCGAGGCAAGCAGATCACAAGGTCAGGAGATGAAGACCATCCTGGCGAACACGGTGAAACCCCGTCTCTACTAAAAATACAAAAAAATAGCCAGGTGAGGTGATGGGCGCCTGTAGTCCCAGCTACTCGGGAGGCTGAGGCAGGAGAATGGTGTGAACCTGGGAGGCGGAGCTTGCAGTGAGAAGAGATCACGCCACTGCACTCCAGCCTGGGCGACAGAGCGAAACTCTGTCTCAAAAAAATAAAATAAAAATAAAAAAATTTAATTTTGACTGGATGCCATGGCTCCCACCTGTAGTCCTAGCACTTTGGGAGGCTGAGGCAGGTGGATCACTTAAACCCGTGGTTCGAGACCAGCCGCTTGAGCAATGTGGCAAAGCCCTGTCTCTACAAAAAATAACAAAAATTAGCCAGGCATGGTGGCACACACCTGTGGTCCCAGCTACTTGAGTCTCACTCTGTTGCCCAGGCTGGAGTGTAATGGAGCGATCCAGGCTCACTGCAGATTTGACCTCTGGGGCTCAGGCGATCCTTCTGCCTCAGCCTCCCGAGTAGCTGGGATTACAGACATGTGCCACCACACCTGGCTAATTTTTTTTTGTTTTTTTGAGATGGAGTCTCAGGCTGGAGTGCAGTCGTGCAATCTTGGCTCACTGCAACCCCCGCCTCCCGGATTCACGCAATTCTCCTGCCTCAGCCTCTAGAGTAGCTGGGATTACAGTCACACACCACCACTCCCAGCTAACTTATTTATTTTTCGTAGAGATAGGGTTTCACCATATTGGCCAGACTAATCTGCTCAAGCGATCCGCCCACCTGGGCTTCCCAAAGTTTTGGGATTACAGACATGAGCAACAGCGCCCAGCCAGTTTTTAAAATTTTTTTGTACAAATGGGGAGTTCTCACTATGATGCCCAAACTGGTCATGAACTTCTAGGCTGACATGATCCTCCAGGTTGGCCTTCCAAAGTGCTAGGATTACAGGCATGAGCCACCACGCCTGGCCCCATATTCTCTTGATTGCCACTGTAATTTATTATATTTGCTTCCAGTGTCAGGCAACTATTTAAAGTTTTTACATCAAATGTGTATTTTATAGAACAGTTTAAGAAGAAAACCTTATTCTGGCCATATGCATTTGCGATGGATTTAAGACTTTATTAAAATAAGCTTTCAGAATTCCTTTAAATAGCACAATAAAGCTTACCAGACATTTACATCCAGATAATTTTTTGTGTGTTTATAATATAAGCCATTTTTGCTGCATTTAAATTTCTTCTTATTGGATGGCATAATAATCCTTTCCATATTTGTTTCCAAGTCAATTTTTTAAAACTTTTTCCCATGAATTGTTTTCTAAACTTAAAATTTACTTCATTTTCCCTTTCTTAAACTTTCATATTCTGTATATGCATATGGCAATTAATTCTATCGTATGTGCTAATGAAGGGAGTAAATAATTCAAAAATACTTGACTTTGGATTAAATGACAATTGTTCTAACAAATTTAGCTTTCTAAATGTCTTTTACTTGTGCTGATTTTTAAATGTTGGTTTATACCCCCTGAGCACATGCTAGTTAAACAGAAGACAAAAATTATTGGTAATAAGAAGAAACTAGCCTTTAAAATGTATTTTCTTAGGTTTTCTCTGTGTGTGGTTTTTTTATATTTAAAGATACTCTCCCTAATATTTTTTCCCTTTGTTTTCATTGTGACTATGAGGACTTGAGCCTTATAAAATTGTTCAAGTAAAAAACTCTATAAAGCATCAAGAAACACAGCAATAATTTGATGGCTCATCCTAAGAAAAATCTAGCTGACAATTTGTGCTCTAATTAATTTACTTCATTTTTATATATCATAATTATAGAATTACATATAATGTAAATATTATATAATTATATGATATATATTACATGTATATAATTTTTCAAATTATTATCAATAGAGACAGGGGTCTTGCTGTGTTGCCCAGGCTGGCCTCAAACTCCTGGACTCAAGCGGTCCTCCCACCTTGGCCTCCCAGAGTGCTAGGATTACAGGCATGAGCCACCACATCTGGTCTACTTTCAGTATTTCAAGACAGAGGTGTTCAATCTTTTGGCTTCCCTGGGCCACATTGGCAGAAGAATCGTCTTGAGCCACCCATAAAATACACTAAAAATAGCTTATGAGCTAAAAAAAAAAAAACTCATGATGTTGTAAGAAAGTTTACAAATTTGTTTTGGGTGACATTCAAAGCCATCCTGTGCCGCATGTGCTCTGTGGGCCACAGGTTGGACAACCTTGTTTTAAGGTATTTTTTATTTTAAAAAGTTATAAATGCTGTGAAATGGTACATTAATTGTCTTAGCTAAGATGCTTTTAATTACAAGTTACAGAAAAACCCATCAAGGTTTAAACAATAAGAAAAAATAATTATTTTATATAACAGGCATGCCAGAACTAAGGCAGCTTCAGGGTTGATTGATTCAATAGTTCTGTTCAAGGTTTTCTTCTTTTTACTCTACCATCTTCATTACGTTGATTTCTTTCTTTTTATTTTTTATTTTTTTGAGACAGAGTCTTGCTCAGTCACCCGGGCTGGAGTGCAATGGCACGATCTTGGCTCACCGCAAGTTCTGCCTCCCGGGTTCACACTATTCTTCTGCCTCAGCCTCCTGAGTAGCTGGGACTACAGGCGCCCGCCACTACGCCCGGCTAATTTTTTTTGTATTTTTAGTAGAGACAGAGTTTCACCATGTTGGCCAGGATGGTCTCGATCTCCTGACCTCGTAATCCGCCTGTCTCGGCCTCCCAAAGTGCTGGGATTACAGGCGTGAGCCACCGCACCCGGCCATGTTGATTTCTTTCTTAGTGGTCACAAGAGGCTAGCTAATGCTGTTCCATTCATCATGTACTCTCACAGTGATATCCAAAGGCTAGAAAGGGATCTTTAAAATAAAATAAATTACTATAATAGAATATTGCAAATATATTTGACAAAATACTATATTGAATTCTCATTTATCCATCTAACTTGAACAGTTACTGACTCATGACTTCCAGTATTTTTATTATTGTATTGTTGCATTGAACATCATGTTATATTTGAATATTTCCATATTTAATATTCATCTTCAGGATAAATTCCCAGACGTAGGAATTGTTTTTAGTCACTTGGGAAAGAAAAACTGTGCGTTTGCTTCCAGGTATTTCGATTAAGATGACCAGAACTTTTTATTGACTTATTCTTCAATTTTCAGTCTTGTCCTCATCCTAAAACCAGTTCCTCAAATTCCTTAGGGTTCTCACCATGTTTCTTCACATCCATTCTGCTTAGAATCATCTTTCATCTGTGGCTTAACTCAAGTTCCAGAACTTATATAAGGAACATTCTCTCAGCCCCCTATCACACAAACCAAACTTTGAAATAACTTATAAAATTTAAATTTTATGTATTTCTTTGTGTTCTATAGGAGCTTGAGGAGTTTTGGGTTTACAGAGCCCTTTTGGTAGAACTTACCAAGAAGCTGACTTACTGTGTAAAGGCAGAACTAATCCCTCTCATGGAAGTTACTGGAGTTTTAGAGGTCAGTAGCTTGCGGTTTCCCAATTGAAATTATGTCAATTAATACAGAAGCCAGGTTTTATTATTTTGTGAAGTCTTATTACAGGGGAAGTGACAGCAAGAGCCTTATTGCTCATTTGTCATGGGAGTCTTTTATTTAAAACAAATAGCTGCTATGGCCTTCCAGAAATCCACTGTTATTAGATGGCATACCTGATGAAAAATCTCAGTTGTAAAAAAAAAAAAAAAACATAACAGGAAGGGTGGGGGTGACTGTCTCCAAGTATGTTGTGCTACCAATTGTCCTTAACACTTGTTCCTTCCTCCAATCCTTTGAAGAATTACCTTCTGTCAGTTTGGACTCAGTGCTTGTTTAAGGTAATGGTGATTCAGTGGCAGCAAGGGTCATTTGTATTTTTTCTAAGAGAGTAAGAAGAAAGGGTTCGCAACTGGTTTTCTGGCTTTCTATTTTCAGCCAACCCTCAACTTCAGTTTATTCTCTGTTACTCAGTTCTTGAGTCAGAGGAGTTCTACTTAGGATACACACACACACACACACACACACACACACACACACACACACAGAGACACCAGTGGTCCCCTGAGTAGATGGTGAGAACATTGAAAGATATTGGACTTGGCCTGATGAGGTGGCTCCTGCTGTAATCCCAGCACTTTGGAAGGATCACTTGAGGTCAGGAGTTCAAAACCAACCTGGCCCACATGGTGAAACCCCATCTTTACTAAAAATACAAAAATTAGCCAGGTGTGGTGTCATGCGCCTGTAATCCCAGCTACTTGGGAGGCTGAGGCAAGAAAATTTCGTGAACGTGGGAGGTGGAGGTTGCCATAAGCCAAGATTGTACCATTGCACTCCAGCCTGGGCAACAGAGCAAGACTCTGTCTCAAAAAAAAAAAAAAAAAAAAGAGAAAAGAAAAAAGAAAGAAAGAAAGAAAGATACTGGACTGGAACATTTTACTTGAGAATATGAGATGATGCCACCAACCTAAGTGCCTTAATGGGCTTCTATTGTTGATTGCAGCACACATCAGTTGACTCAAGCTGGATAGAACTATAGTTATCTTGTGGTCAGTTTGCAACCACCCAAATGCATTTTTTAAAATTCCTCAGAATTCTCATGTCTTATCTCTTCATATTTACTTTATTATCTTAGTTTATCCTGGTCTCTTACATGCAGTTTTTGTTCTTTTCAGTAAAGTGCTTGCTTTTCTTTTTTCTAATCCCAAATTATTATCCTACTGATTTTTGCAACACTTTTCAGGGTCGAGCAAGACAGTTATACAGTGCAGGTTACAAAAGTCTAATGCACTTAGCTAATGCAAATCCTGAAGTGCTCATAAAGACAATTGATCATTTATCAAGACGTCAAGCCAAGCAAATTATTGCGTCAGCAAAGGTAAGCAAACCATTTTTTAACCTTAATAATCTTGTGTATTGTTATTTGCTTGTGTTGTAGACATCAGAACAAAAACATTTAACATTGCATAACTGTTTATTTCTATAGATACAAAAGTACATACTCATATTTGTGAGTAAAAATAGCGCATCTGTTATGATACAAACCTTGCTAAACAGAGAAACGACTTGCTAAAAAATAAAGAAAATTTCAGTGGTGGCTCATGCCTGTAATCCCAGCTCTTTGGGAGGTCAAGATGGGAGAATGGCTTGAAATCAGGAGTTTGAGACCAGCCTGGGCAACATGAGACTCTGTTTCTGCAAAAAAATGTAAAAACTAACTGGGCATGGTAGTTTGTGCTGTAGTTCTAGCTATTCAGGAGACTGAGGCAGGAGGATCGCTTGAGCCCAGGAGTTCAAGGCTGCAGTGAGCTAGGGTGACAGAGTGAGACCCTGTCCCGCCCCTCCTCTCCAAAAAAAAAAAAAAAAAAAGGCTGGGCATGGTGCCTCATGCCTGTGATCCCAGCACTTTGGGAGGCTGAGGCGGGTGGATTACCTGAGGTCAGGAGTTCGAGACCAGCCTGGCCAACATGGTGAAACCCCATCTTTACTGAAAATACAACAATTAGCTAGGCTTGGTGGCACATGTCTGTAATCCCAGCTACTCAGGAGGCTGAGGCAGGAGAATTGCTTGAGCCCAGGAGACGGAGGTGGCAGTGAGCCAAGGCCATACCACTGCACTCCAGCCTGGCCAACAGAGTGAGACTCTGTCTTAAAAAAAAAAAAATGGCTGGGTGCAGTGGCTCATGCCTGTAATCCCAGCACTTTGGGAGGCCAAGGGGCAGGTGGATCACTTGAAGCCAGAAATTTGAGACTAGCTTGGCCAACATGGTAAAACCCTGTCTCTACTGAAAATATAAAAATTAGCCAGGCGTGGTGGTCCACACCTGTAATCCCAGCTACTTGGGAAGCTGAGGCACGAGAATCACTTGAACCCAGGCGGTGGAGGTTGTAGTGAGCTGAGATTATGCCACTGCACTCCAGCCTGAGTGACAGGGTGAGAGTCTATCTTAAAGAAAAAAAAAAAAAAAAAGACAATTTCAAGGGTTCATTGAAGTACAAAGAACCCTGGAAGTCACTGAGCTCTGCCTCCCAAAGTTCTCATCACAGGAATCCTTCCCTCAGCATCCCGACATCTGGTCTCTCCACCTTTGAGCACCATCATTGACAAGGAGCTTGTTCATCAAAAATTAGGTGGTTCTATTTTTGTATGCTCTTAGTGTTACAAAAATGATCCTGATATACCGAGGCTAAATTTTGCCTTCTTAAAATTTTTACCATTGCATCAGAGTACTACGTCTGGAACTGGACTGTTTTTTTGTTTGTATGCTGTTTTTCACATATTCAAAAACAGCTCTTATTGTCCCCAAGGGTTTTTCTTTTCTGTTGCTTTTATCTGTATTAAATAATCGAGTTTTAGGCCATTCACTGTCCTAGTTACCCTTTGCTAGATACAACCCAGTTTGTCATTGCCTTCTGCTCCCTGTGGGTAAAGCTATTCCACAGCAATTTGAGATTATTTCCTTCTTGATCTCAACTATAGTTCTAAGTCTGAAATTGCTTGGCTTCTTTGAAACTTCATTGTTTTACTATTTTCATATATAAATCAGAATTAGCTAAAAAGCAAATTTCCATCGTCTTTTAATGGTGCTCACATTGCTTACATTACCTTAATCGTTCTTTACAACAAACCTATGAGGTGGACAAAGTCAGTGTTACCCTGAGTTTATAGATGAAACCACTAAGACTGACCTTGTCCTGTTAAATTAGGAGTTCTTGGGGTTGGTAGGGATGAAGTTATAGTCATTTCCTTTGCTGTAGCACCTAAAAAAAAAAAAGTTCATTAAACTTTGACACGCTTGTTTCGGCATTTACTAGTGATGTTTGTCTAACTCCATTATTTCCATGTTTATCAAGTGGTGATTTTCTAACTTCATTATTCCTTCTGGATTTATTTACTGATGTTTTACTATGAGGAAAAGCTTTTCCTTTATTTATTCATTTATCAGTACATGCTTATAGGTTCAGACATATTCAATGGGTTATAACCCATTAATAACGTTACTTATTTTGGTGCTCAAATGGCCTCAGATTTGGCCAGTGGAAGCCCCTGAAAACTGGTTTGTGTGGCTTTTTGACCTTCATCATCATTCTTGAAGTATTTTCTTACTTTCTGGCTGTGTCTGTCAGCATCTAATCATTAGGAGGCATAAACCACATAGTAATTTCAACAGGCCTCTAAGGGGTCAACAGAACGTTGAAGAATTCAGGAAGGAATACATTTGAGAGGTGGTCCACCCCCACCCCACAGCACCCCTATGGATGGGATTCAGACTTCATTGCCACTGGATGCTGGAAAGTTTGTTGTGGTTCTACAGCCAAGGCTAATAAGCAGAAACTGCCCACTGGAGTGCTGACAAAACTGCCAGGAAGCTGCCTACAATGTACTGTTGAACTTGCCCAAAAGCCAGCTCTAAGGCCCGTGGAACTAGGGCACTAGCTAGGAACACCCTAGCTGATGTATGTCTATGCATTTTTCTATACTTACGTGTAAATTACTGAAGGCCATGAGCTCATACTGATAACTCTAATTCTGATTTTTCCAGGTACATATGCTGTATAACAGAGTCTAGCTCCAAAACTTAGTGGCTTAAAACAGCCATCTTATTTTGCTCATGTCTTTGTAGATTAGGAATTCTGGAGGGGTGCAGCTGGGTGCTTCTCACTTGGGTCCCATGCAGCTGTAGTGAGAAGTTGACTGGCTCTATAGTCATAAGGCCCAGCCGAGCTGGATGACTCAGGTGACTCACTCACATGACCAACAGCTGATAATGAGAGGCAACTGGGGCTTTTCAGTCAACTGGAGCAACTACATATGGCCTTTCCATGTGGCTTCAGTCTTTATGGCGTAGAAACTAGGTTTTCAGAGGGAATGTCCAGAAAGTGAGCATTCTAAGATATACAGGCAGAAAATGCAAGAAATCTTCGGAGCCAACCTCAGAAGTCAGACAATGTCATTTCCACTGCATACTGTTGGTTACTAGAAAACCATTAAGACCTAGATTGAAAGGAAAGGGGATCAGACCACCTCCTCATGAGAAGAGTCTCAAACAATTTGCAGTTATCTTTAAAATCTGCCCTCTGCTCACAAATTGTTTCTGTTCCTCCCGCATGCAAAATATATTAACCCCCAAAAGGCCTTTCCATTATAGCTTCTATTAGGAAAAACTCAGTCTTTTTTGTTGTTGTTGTTCCCCCACTGAACACTCAACAAACACAACACAGACAGAAGATTTCTGTGACCAAATGTGAGGGATTTCTTCCCAAAAAACAAGCAATTATTTTTGCAGCAGACATCAGCTGGGTGTCCTGACACTATCTAGCTGGAGTCTGGGCTTCTAAAACTTCTTACCAACCACCTTCAAGTTGGGGTTCCCACAGCCTCTTCTCTGGGTTCAGTCAGCTCACGAAACTCAGGAAAACATGTATGTAATAAAGGATATCACAAAGATACAGATGAAGAGATTCATAAGGCAGGGTATGGGGGAAGTGGCACAGAGCTTTCATGTCCTCGCTGGGCACATCACCCTCCATGTGCTCAGCTGTCTGGAGGCTCTGTGAACCCTATACTCTTAGACCTCTTATGGAAACTTTATTGGGTTGGCATGATCGACAATCATGTAGAAATGTGACTGGACCGAAAGGGTATGATTTATTAATAATACTAACAGACCAAGTGGGGAAACCCAGCAAGACCTGTCTGTTCAGATGCTTCTGGCCTCTCTGTGCAGCATTCTTTTCTCCAGAGTATGGGGTGGGACACTCTGGGATGAGGGTCTTTTTACTTTTTTTTGGAGACAGGGTCTTGCTCTGTTGCCCAGGCTGGAGTGCAATGGCACAATCATAGATCACTGCAGCCATCCCCTCCCAGGCTCAAGCAATACTCCCATCTCAGCCTCAGGAGTAGCTAGGAATACAGACAGGTGCCACGCCTGGCTAATGTTTTTAATTTTTAATTAATCTTTGCTCTATTTAATAGAGACAAGGCTTTGCTATGTTGCGCAGGCTGGTCTTGAACTCCTGGCCTCAAGCAATCCTTCCACCTTGGCTTCCCAAAGTGTTGGGATTACAGCATGAGCCACTGCACCCAGCCTGGAATGAGGGTTTTAAGACCCAATGATCAGAGTAGAGTTCTGCCTTAGGCGAAAGGAGGGCAGAAGGTCAGAGACAGAAATTCTGTTTCCTGAGGTCTAAAGTGCCCCAACATTGTAACAAGGGCTGTGGGAGTTATGAGCCAGAAACCGTGGATGAAAACCAATATATGTATATCATAATATCACAACATCAGACTCAGATCCAGTATTCTAGATCAAGTCCGGGTGTGAGTGATGCACCTTCAGTACAGTTTCACAAGTTACAGTTCTTACTCTGAAGACCAGTGACCTAAAGAGATACTACATAAAATAGTGAAACCAGAAATAGGATAACCATAGTACACTCTCATTCATAAAGAAGGAAAATCGGTAGTGCATAACAGCAGTTCTGAAATCCAGCCAGCCACATGTGGCCAGTTCTTTAATTATGTCCCAGTTCTTCTCTCGGAATGATTTTTCTTGGCTTTGGGTTCCCTCATTTGAGTCATTCTCCCTTTTCCATAAACAATAAGCCCATGTTTGCTGCTAGGTAGCTTTCTCCGTGTGCTTCCTATATACAATTCAAGAATACTGAAGTTCAAGAGTTCATCAGGGTCAGGTGTAGTGGCTCACACCTGTAATCCCAGCACTTTGGGAGACCAGGGTGGGAGAATCACTTAAGGCCGGGAGTTTGAGATCAGCCTGGGCAACATAGCAAGACCCTGTTCCTACAAAAGAAATTTTTTTTTAAAATTAGCCAGGCATGATGATGTGCGCCTGTGGTCCCAGCTACTCGTGAGGCTGCAGTGGGAGGATCACTTGAGCCTGGGAGATAAAGGCTGCAGTCAGCTATGCTCAGGCCACTGCACTCCAGCCTGGGCGACAAATCAATGTTATCTCTATTTTAATTTAATTTCATTAATTAATGTTATTTATTTATTTATTTATTTATTTATTTATTTATTTTGAGACAGGGTCTCACTTTGTCACCCAGGCTGGAGTGCAGTAGCATGATCTTGGCTTGCTGCAGCCTCGACCTCCCAGGCTCAAGCAGTCCTCCCACTTCAGCCTCCCAAGTAACTGGGACCACAGGCAGGCACCACCATGCCCAACTAAATTACCTTTTTTAATTTTTTTTTTCACCATGCTGCCCAGGCTGGTCTCCAACTCCTGAGCTCAAGCGATCCACCCGTCTCAGCCTCCCAAAATGCTGGGATTACAGGAGTGAGCCACCATGCCTGGGGGAGACCCTATCTCTAAATTTAAAATATATATATATGTTCAGAGGCACTTGATGTTTTGTATTGTCTCTGTCTCTTTTTAGTCAATCTGGTATAATATCTTTTAAAATATTGCAGTTTCTTATTTATCTATTTATAATCTCTATGTTGCTTGACTTTCTCTTTTTTTTTTTTTGCGACAAGGTCACCCTCTCACCCCATCTGGAATGCAGTGGCACAATCTTGCCTCACTGCAACCTTAGCCTCCCAAGCTCAGGTGATCCTCCCACTTCAGCCTCCCAAGTAGCTGGGACCACAGGCATGCACCACCACACCCAGCTAATTTACATTTTTTTGTTTGTTTGTTTGTTTTAAGAGAAGGGGTTTCTTCATGTTGCCCAGTTTGGTCTTGAACTCCTGGGCTCAAGCAATCTGCCCACCTTGGCCTCCCAAAGTGCTGGGATTACAAGTGTGAGCCACCTTGCCTGTCCTAGGCTTGGCTTTCTGACAGTGTGGATGCTAGGGTCTGAGAGGGAGGATTCACATGACCTTGGATTGATCTCATTTCAAGACCCCAAGGCCTTTTTTAAACTGAGCCCTGTCATGCGGCATCATTTCTTCTGCATTCTATTAGTTACAAGTGAATCACAAAGGCTAGCACAGATTCAAGAGTAGAATTAGATCCCATCTCTCAATGAAGGTGTCAAAGAATTTCCAATCATTAATTTGCCACACTAATCCCATACAGGACTTGCTATAGTCTTCCTCTTTTTCATATTTGTACTTCCTTTCTCCAATAATGAGAAACCTCATCCCTGTGTTTATTAATATATTTCTCTATTTTCCTCAATCTTAGAATGCACTGAAAGTAACTGCAGAATTGTTAACTTATACCACTCCAAAAAAAACAAACAAATTCAGTATTTATTTACAGCACTTTTTGTCTTCATTCTGAGAGTATATAATTAAAACAATGTGTTAAAATGTTATTTGGTTTGGGGTTTTAAAAAAAAATCTGCTTCAGTGTGGCTGCTACACATTTGAAACACAAATTCTACTGGTATTCCATTTTACTTTTTCTCCTTCCCTCACGGATATTTTTTTAGGAGGAGGGGGAGGAACTAGGTCTCTGTTACCCAGGCTAGAGTGCAGTGGCACCATCATAGCTCACTGCAGCCTTGAACTCCCAGGCTCAAGCGATCCCACCTTAGCCTCCTGAGTAGCTGAGACTATAGGTATAGACCATTCCTGGCTAATTTGTTATTGTTGTAGAGGCTTGGTCTCACTATGTTGCCCAGGCTGGTCTCTAACTTCTGGCCTCAAGCAATCCTCCCACCTCAACCTTCCAAAGTGCTGGGATTATAGCTGTGAGCCACCATGCCTGGCCTGTCTCATTTTTATTCTCTTTATTGTTTTCCTGCTTTTTAAATTTTTTCAGTAGCCCTAATTAGGTTATTTAAATCTGTTTTTCTTTGGACACCCAATTATTTAGTTATAGTTATTAGTTTTTATTTCTAATGTGATTTTGCCTTTTTCTTTTATTTCATCCCTGAGCTCAGTCAACTTTTGTATCATTTCTTCCAGTTTTTGTCCATGTTGCTTCTTAGTTTTTTAACTTCTTATTCAGTGAGCATTTCCACTCCTCCTCATATCTCCAGATTTTTATTTGAGAATATTTAATCTTGTTTGGAGTGTTGTGTTACAGTTTTTCTGCTTCATGGTTTGCTTTCAGGGAGGGAAATTTTTATGAGCTGAAGAGTTTGGGTTATTTGTATTCTTTTTTTTTTTTGAGACAGAGTCTCGGTCTCTTGCCCAGGCTGGAGTGCAGTGGCGTGATCTCCACTCACTGCAAGCTCTGCCTCCCAGGTTCACACCATTCTCCTGCCTCAGCCTCCCGAGTAGCTGGGACTAAAAGGGTGTGCCACCACGCCCAGCTAATTTTTTTTTTTTTTTTTTTTTTTTTTGTATTTTTAGTAGAGATGGGGTTTCACTGTGTTAGTCAGGATGGTCTCGATCTGACCTCGTGATCCGCCCGCCTCGGCCTCCCAAAGTGCTGGGATTACAGGCGTGAGCCATCACGCCCGGCCTTGTTTTCTTTTTATATAGTAGTTTTGTATAGATGAGAACTGCTTGTACCTCTTCATATCTTAGACAACATAGTCATTTGGAATGGTTTATGAGATCCCATTTCAAGAGTGTTCTCTTCTGTCAGAGTAGCAAAGTATTTTTTTTTAATGGATGACTTGGGGTGGGAGAGGAATGCAAGGAGGGTTTGTATCCTTTGTTGTCTTTTTTTTTTTTTTTTTTAATTTCCTTTTGCCATACAAGATTATCCATTTTTTCCTTTTTTCCTCTTCCCCTCATGTCTGAGCTTCCAAAAGGCACCTCCCTTTTCACCCATTCTCTCCCCTAAAAGCATTGTCTTTTGAAGACTGCCTCCTAGAGTCCCACATGCATGTTAAATATCTTCCTATAAACAATGCTTTAATCAACCAACATTCTGTTTTCAGCATTTTTATATTTGGGTAGGCTTTTTCTCTCTGGAGGTGATTTTATTTCATTTTAGACCCTCTATTTCCCTCTTGTCTTGTGCTTTTTTTCTCAACCCCATCTAGATCTCTGCAAACACTTGGGTGGGAGCTCAAGAAACTGGTTTTGGCTGGGGGTAGTGGCTCACACTTACAATCCCAGCACTTTGGGAGGCCAAGGCAGGAGGATCATTTGAGCCTAAGAGTTTGAGAACAGCCTGGACACATAGGGAGATCCAGTCTCTACGAAAAAAGCCTTTTAAATTTTTTTTAATTAAAAAAAAAAAAGAGGCTGGGCACGGTGGTTCACACCTGTAATCCCAGCACTTTGGGAGGCCAAGGCAGGCAGATCATGAGGTCAAGCAATGGAGACCATCCTAGCCAACATGGGGAAACCCCATCTCTACTAAAAATACAAAAATTAGCTGGGCATGGTGATGCATGCCTGTAGTTTCAGCTACTCGGGAGGCTGAGGCAGGAGAATTGCTTGAACTCAGGAGGCGGAGGTTGCAGTGAGCTGAGATCGTACCACTGCACTCCAGCCTGGTGACAGAATAAGACTCCGTCTTAAAAAAAAAGTGGAGGGGCGGGATTTGTTCTTCCAGAAATTGGTGGGCTTTTTTAAACAACAAGTAATTTGAGGTTGTTGATACTCTCTGTGTTATAATAATACTGACACAAGGGTTTTGTGTAGTTTACTTATTATTCTTATTGATCTATATAGCTTGTTATTTGGCAAAAATTCGTTGACATCTTTTATATGCCATGTTTGGAAATACTTTTTTTGCTCATTATGTTGCTTTTGAAATTAACAGTTTTAAGTTTAGGAACTTGAATAAAACTTTTATTTGAAATACTGGTAGCTTTTTAAAAGCATACTAAATTTTGAGGAATAATAAAGTGCATATATATAAAGGATAACATTTTCAGGAGCTAATTAAATTTTTGCAAAATTGTCTTAGATTTTATAGATTAAAAGTTAATTTTTAAGTGGCTGAGTCTTCAATAAAACAAATCTTTGGGAGAATTAAAGCTTTATTTTTGGTATACTAAAAGGCAGTGATCAGCTAAAATGGTTTTAACTAAATGCCTCCTCTTCATTGACTATAATCGTTTATTCTTAAGTGGCCATTTTTCAATCTCATTATAGTTTTAATGTCTAGATTTCTGATGTGTAAGGATTCAGGTGTTCCATGGACAGTGGTAAAATTGTTGGCAATTCTCTAGCAATGCATATTTTGGCCTCACGTCTTAATTTTTTAAATATAGATGCTGTTGCATGAAAAAGCAGAGGCCCTGCAAGAAGAAGTAGAAGAGCTACTAAGATTACCTTCTGATTTCCCTGGTGCTGTGGCTTCTTCCACTGACAAAGCATGAAGCTATCTGATGAGCATTTTCACATATGAATTATTTATTGTACATGTGTTTTATTAAAAATAACTTATACTTTATAAATGAAAAAATACATTTTAAGTATGCATTAAGAACTATGAATCATTGAATATACCTCTTCTCACTAACAATTCATTATTTGGAATACTTATTTCTCTGCTGAACAGTCTATAGTGTCCACCACAAAATGAAATTCAATTTCATCAACATTATGCTCAACCTTTGTATCCCGATCTTTCATTATTCTCTTACCCATTTCTTTCATCAAATTGGACTATTTGAAATCCCCAGAATTTTCCTTAGGATTTCCAAACCCTCCATTTCCTAACTGCTTTTTGTTATTTCCAGTGCATGAAAATTATCTTTAAAATGTACTAATACTTCAAGGAGTAACTAAAAAATGCTAGAATTCTGTCTCCTCTATGAAATTATTCCAGGTTCATCCTCACCCCTACCCCACACCTAGGTGCTCTTTCCCTCCTATAAGCATCATAGACCCCGCATTTATGCCCAGGTCTTTTTGCTGCCACTACTTTATAATCTGGATGTCCAAGTTCTCCATGTGTGTATGCGACCAACACCCACACACTTAAGAAGTAGGAATCTCAGTGAAGAATGAATACTACCCACAATTAACAATTGGAAGCTTTTCTTTAAACACAATTTAAATATTGCCGCTCCCTTTTCACAATCATAGCTCAAATGTAGATGACACTAGTGCAAGAAAAAAAGTGTTAACTAGCAATATTTATGAGTACTGAACTTGCTTGATTAACGATCAACCCACCTGTCTAAGAAACATCCTTTGGAAACTTTGCAAATAAATCCATAGTCTAAGTTATTTGTGCCTTAACATTTTAGGCCATTATAATCTAGTAGTCATTTACCTAGAGTACTAGGCAAATGCATAGAAAATATCTATGTGCCAGGAACTCTTGTAAGTGCTTTATATGAGTTAACTAATTTAATTTTTATACAATAGTATCTGTAAGACAGGTACTATTATTATCCTCATTTTACAGATGAATAAACTGACACACAGAGAAACTAAAGTAACTTTCCCAAGGCCATGAACTCGTCAGTCACAGAGCAAGGATTCAGACCCATGCAGCCCCAGTGTAACATCCACACACTTAATCATTATACAATAATGTCTTGGTAAATTTGTCCATTTTATTCCTTCCTAAGTGTTTCTTATACCTGTCCTTGATTTTATCTTTAGTATTACATTCCATCATCCTTGCCCCACTCCCATCCCTGCATTTCCTTACACAAGTCAAAGTACGGCATCCTGATGTCCTAGCAGAATTCTGGGCTTCACCGCACATGTTCCATTTGTTGCAGTTAAAAAGATTTGTAAAACAGCAGCTGGCTAGCCTGCTGGCTGTTTGAACCAGCCTCTGAATTGCATTCACAATGGGCCATAGTCCAGTCTTAAGGATTTTTTTTTAAGTCTAGAAACCCCAGGTTTACTAGTTGACCCAATTAAGTAAAGCTCTGTCTTTTTTTTTTTTCTTGAGATGATAGGGTCTCGCTCTGTCACCTAGTTCAAGGCTTACTCCCGGGCTCAAGTGATTCTCCCACCTCAGCCTTCCAAGGAGCTGGGACTACAGGTGCGTGTCACTGCCCAGCTAATTTTTGTAGAGAAGGCATTTTGCCATGTTGCCCATGCTGGTCTCGAACTCCTGGGCTCAAGTGATCTGCCCGTCTTGGCCTCCCAAAGTGCTGGAATTATGGACATGAGCCACTGTGCCAGGCCAAAGCTCTAATTCTTGCTAACCAATTTGTGAAAGACTGATTTATCATCCAAGATTAATTTATTAATTTAAGATTAGAGGTGAGGGGGCGGGGAGAAGGGTACCTTTACAGTAACTTGAATACCTGTATCTGCAGTTTAGGACGATCTTCACACACATACACACACACCCCCTCACTCTTCTATCAATGTTTCTCCAAGTCAATCTCAATGGAAGGTTGTATCAAGTGTAATGGTGGATGATTAGCCCTAAAAGATATTCAAATATAAAGAAACTGAAACAGTTTAGTTCTAGAGAAGCAGACAAGTGGGAAGGAACAAAGTAGGGAATAGAAATAGACCTAAATACGTTTAAGAATTTAATGTAATAGACTGGGCGCAGTGGCTGATGCCTGTAATCCCAGCAATTTGGGAGGCCGAGGTGGGAAGATTGCCTGAGTTCAGTAGTTTGAGACCAGCCTGGGCAACATGACAAAACCCCATCTCTACTAAAAATACAAAAAAATTAGCCGGGTGTGGTGGCACATTCCTGCAGTCCCAGCTACTCAGGAGACTGAGGCATGAGAATCACTTGAACCCAGGAGGCAGAGGAGGCAGCGAGCCAAGATCGCACCACTGCACTCCAGCCTGGGTGACAGAACAAGACTCCATCTCAAAAAAAAAAGAATTTAATAAACATGGTTTTTCAGTTTTGAGTAATAGAAATGCAAGCATATGTAGCTTAAGCAAAAGGGACATTTAGTGGCCAGGCTCTCAAACAGTAGGCAGCAATAGAATTGGCCTTAGGGCAGCTAGAACCAGAGAATCCTAACACCATCCATACTCACCATCTCTTGTCGGGCAGCACCAGACTTGCTTCCTTATGGCTTCAAGATGAAAGCAAAAAGAGCTCTCTGCTGCCAACTCTAGTTAGAAAAGTCTCCAGGAAGGGTTCCCATTAGTCCTTTGTGGGTCCATTTCCCACCCCTGTGAGCAGGATATAGGGTTTAGGTTTGGGTTTTGGTTTTTCAGAAGACAGAGAAGTGGGGGTAAGCAGAGAAAACAGCTAGTACAGATGACACTTCAAGTCACAGTGGAAAAGATGGATAACTCAGTGAATAGAATTGAGACAAATGGCTACCATGCCATTTAGAAAAATATTAAGCTTAGCCTGGGCAACATGGCGAGACCCTGTCTCTACAAAAAATTAAAAAATTAGCTAGGCTTGGTGGCGCATATTTCTGGTCCCAGCTCCTTAGGAGGCTGAGGTGGGAGGATCGCTTGAGCCTGGGAGTATGAGGCTAGAGGGAGCTGCACTCCAACCTGGGCAACAGAGCAAGACCCTCTCTCTCCTTTCTCTCTTTCTACATACATATATTTAGCACTCTATAAAATATATTTTATATTATAAATAGCTGATTTCTACCTATTGGTTTAAACCAAATTAAACTTTAGGCAAATCAAAGATTCAAATGTGGAATTTTTGAAGGTGTCATCTATGCTGAAGCATCAAAGAACGTATCTGCAGTTCCTTCTTCTAAGGCTTCAAAACAGTAAAATGTCAGTAGTTCCAGTGTGGTGTCAGGTTTTATTTTGTTTTCTTTATAGATTCTTTTCAAGCTACGAGCCAGCTGGCCCATTTCTAAGATGCTTAACTTCAAGATCTTTCTAACATCCAAGTCTCTTCTGCTTTGCATTATACCTTTAAACAACTACCCAAAAGAGGCTTTTCTGTTGGAGCACACCCATGTTTTGGTGAAGTGTGAGCCTTTTCAAACCTAGCCACCCTCTCCTCCAATCTCCACACTGCTATTTTTTCAGAAAGCCCTCCCTGACTTCATGCTTTCATTTGTGAGAGCCTTTCCACACAAGCATCACTGCAGCTTTTGAACTCCATCTCACTGTGATAGGAAGTAACACCAAAAATATATAAGCATTGTTATACTTGGTTTTATTTAACAATTTCTAGTAATTTATAATCATGTTGATAAGTGTGCTTTTTTTTTTTTTTTTTTTTTTTTTTTTTTTTGAGACAGGAGCACAGAGTTTCCCCTCTTGTTGCCCAGGCTGGAGTACAATGGCACAATCTTGGCTCACCACAACCTCCACCTCCCAGGTTCAAGCCCTTCTTCTGCCTCAGCCTCCCGAGTAGCTGGGATTACAGGCATGCGCCACCACACCCGACTAATTTTGTATTTTTAGTAGAGATGGGGTTTCTCCATGTTGGTCAGGCTGGTCTCAAACCCCCGACCTCAGGTGATCCATCTGCCTTGGCCTTTCAAAGTGCTGGAATTACAGGTGTGAGCCACCGCGCCTGGCCTTTTTTTTTCTTTTTTTTTTTGAGATGGAGTCTCACGCTGTTGCCCAGGCTAGAGTGCAGTGGCGCAATCTCAGTTTGCTGCAACCTTCATCTCCCGGGTTCAAGCGATTCTCCTGCCTCAGCCTTCCCAGTCACTGGGACTACAGGCATGTGCCGCCACACCTGGCTAATTTTTGTATTTTTAGTAGAGACAGGGTTTCACCATGTTGTCTAGGCTAGTCTCGAACTCCTCACCTCAGGTTATCCGCTCACTTCAGCCTTCCAAAGTGCTGGGATTACAGGGGTGAGCCACTGCACCCAGCCAAAAGTGTAATATTTTCTTTTGTTATATTCAATGACAATAATAAGGGTGACAATAAACTACCATGTTTTGAAGGTTTGCCAAGTGCTGGCACTATGCTGAACACTTTCATGCTTTGTCTAGATGATTCCTTGCAGCCATTTTTCTCCTCACGTTACCAGTGTGAAAAGTGTGGCTTGCCAGGATCACCCCCATTATCAAGTGACAGAGCCTAGACCCATCCCTGATCACACTGATAATTCTATTTTTGATTGTGTTCATTTGCAGCACAAGCTACTCTACACGTGTTTGGAAAGGAGTGGATCAAGATGGCAGACTGAGCATATGTGTTTGCCTTTCGTCTTGCCTAAAATCCCATGAAATGATTTAAAATAGAGATTTGGGCCAGGCGTGGTGGCTCATGCCTGTAATCCCAGTACTTTGGGGGGCTGAGGTGGGTGGATCACCTGAGGTCAGGAGTTTGAGACCAGCCTGGCCCACACGGTGAAACCCTTTCTCTAATAAAAATACAAAAGTTAGCCAGGCGTGGTGGTGGACGCCTGTAATCCCAGCCACTTGGGTGTCTGAGGCAGGAGAATCACTTGAACCCTGGAAGCAGAGGTTGCAGTGAGCCAAGATCACACCATTGTACTCCAGCCTGGGCAACAGAGCGAAACTCTATCTCGAAATAATAAATAAATAAAATAGAGATTTGAAAATAGCCTAAGTATATAACAGCACAGAAAAACAGTGAAGACTGGCACTAACACATAGGATCATGATGATTAAAAAGCCAAATGGAGCATCCTAGGCCAGCAGGCTTTTCCTACTCCCTCACTGATGCAGAATACTACACACTAGTGGCATTTCCCACAAAGCTAAAACAGTATCCTACAGGATCCAGCAAGGAGTAAAAGATAGAAGATAACCTCCATACACCCACAAGAAAAGCTACTGGCTCAAACCCTCAGCATGTTACCACAGTCTGATAACAGAAAACGCAGAAAACAAGGATTCTCAGGTACTAAGTTGCTCAGAGAACCAAGAATGCCAAATGTTTGTGAGTAAGTCAACACCATAAAATAGAGACAGCAATTCAGCGAACAGAAGAATTACAATCGAAGGAGGCAATTAATAAGCAACAGATCAAGATTTCAGAAAACCATAATTAATATTTTAGGGTGGATGCTAGATAGAAGGCAAAGATCAAATTAACATATCAGAAATTAATATTTTGATCAAAATGAAAAACTCAATAGCTGGCTAGGCACAGTGACTCACGCCTATAATCCCAGCACTTTGGGAGGCAAAGGCAGGTAGATTGCTTGGGTCCAGGAATTCAAGGCCAGCCTGGCCAACATGGCGAAACCCCATCTCTACTAAAAATACACACACACAAACACACACAAAAATTAGCCAGGCATCCCGTAGTCCTAGCTACTCAAGTTGCTGAGGCAGGAGAATTACTTAAACCCAGGAGGTGGAGGTTACAGTGAGCCTTGACTGTACCACTGTACTCCAGCCTGGACGACAGAGTGAGACTCTGTGTTTAAAAAAAAAAAAAAAAAAAAAAAAAGGTGGATTAGATAGTAGGAATAGTCAGACCTGGAGAGCCAATTTGTGATTTCCAAGTTTGAGTTGAAGAATCTTTCTGAGCTGCATAACCATAGAACAAAAAAATTGCTAACTATGAAAGAAAACAATGAAAGGCATGGAGGAGAGATTCAGACATCTGTATGTCTAAAAAGCATACCAGAGGGAAAGAACAAACAAATACAAGATAAATTTCCCTGGAGCTGATGAAAAACAGATTGAAAGGGCCCCACCAGGTCCTGGCCAATACCTAGACACATGGCAATGAAAAATCAGAACACTCAGGATAAAGCCTCTAGAGAGAAAAAAATAAGAACAGATTACAGTCCAAAGGTATGAGAATTCTATTAATACCTATTTACTGCTGTGCTGAAAGACAATAAAGCCATATCCTCAGAGGTATAGAGAAAAGACCCTAGTAATCCATGCCCATCCTAGTGTAGAGACAAAATAAACATCTTGAGACATGCAAGAAATTACAGAATTAGACATTCTCTCTAAGACTTCAGGCTTTTTGTGAGAGAGAATTTAATTTATTTAAGCCATTTAAATTTGAGGCACACAGTTTATCCTTTTTTCAAAGGATGTAACCTATTAGAACCCTGTGCCTTATTCTTCATTGACTGTAGATGTCAACACAGCGAGAGCTATTTTAGCACAATTCAGAAAGATCAGATTCAAAGGAAAATATCTAATGTATGACTCCACCTTTCATACCTAACCTGGAATAGGAAGATGTCAGTCTCTTAGAAAGGTTCTGATGTTAGCTTTGTATCTGTGAAGCAGTCTTCACTCTCTAAATACAATGGAAAATGTCCAGGTTGAGGCAAGGTCAAGAGATAAATTAGTATTTCTCTTCTACTTTTAAAACATGTAGGTAGGTGTGAAGATTACAAGAAATGCAATATTGATGAGCAACAGTGATTTTTAATGTTCCTTTTGTGAAAATGTAGGATCTATCAGGATATTATATGATGGATTTACTCAAATGTTCTTGAAAGACATTAATACATATGAAAAAGGACAGTGGGTTAAAGCTGTATTGCACCAGACTAAATAAAATGAGTGGATAGTTTTCTGAGAGCCATACCCTCCAGACAGCTGGAACAATCACACCAAAATATTGGGCAGTTGTTTCTGCCACTGACTGCACACCAACAAGGGACTCTGCACTGCATAGTAGGGAGGTATGATCTGCCTTCCCCACTGAGTTGGTGGCTTTGAGTTCTCTGTTGTCCCTTATGATTATGTTTAGAATGTTCTAAAGCAAACTTGGAGGAGAAAACTGAGTATGATGAATTAGTGGGCTTCATTTCCTTCATTTTTCATTGTTAAAATAGTCCTTCAATCCTTGTCTTCAGAAGCTATGGAAGTGATATGTGACCACTGGAAGTACTTCTTGAAGACGTGATAAATGTCTTTCAAGATAACACAGGTATGCAATATATAAAAATTTTGCTATTCAGAATAAGTCTTACTCTGGAGGAAATAACTGGATTTTGCTTTAACTGAACCACATGTATTAGATGATCAAACTCCCTGCCAAAATGAGGTATCTGCACATCGATGGCAGCAGAAGTTTTCGTCTAAGGTTTGTGCTCAAAGAAACAAGTGACCTAGCAGCACAAGTTAATACACTGGTAGACTCTGGTGTTTAAAATTCAGTACATTGCCTGGGCACAGTGGCTCACACCTGTAATCCCAACACTTTAGACGGCCAAGGCTGGAGGATCGCTTGAGGCCAGGAGTTCAAGATCAGCCTGGGCAACATAGTGAGACTCCCCTTCTCTACAAAATATAAGAAAATTAGCTGGGTGTGCTGTTGCACACCTGTAGTCCCTGCTACTCATGAGGCTGAGGGAGGAGGATTGCTTGAGCCCAGGAGCTCGATGTTACAGTGGACTGTGATTGCACCACTGAACTCCAGCCTGGACAACAAAGTGAGACCCTGTCTCCAGAAATAAAATAAAATAGAAAGCTGTACATTTTTAATTTGAGTGTGTGTTTTGTTTCTTCTAAATATTTTAAATAACCTGTTTTTGCTGTTTTAGAATTTGAACTCAAATCTGTGAGATACCTGAGGTAGTAGGCAGTAGAATGGCCAACCATAGAAGTTCAACAACTCCTAATGCCTGGAACGTATAAACATGTTTTGTTACAGGGCAAGAGGAAATTAGAACTGTGGATGGAATTAAGTTTGCTAGTCAGCTGACCTTGAGATGAAGAGATTGACCTGAATCATCTGGGTGGGCCTAATGTAATCACAAAGGTTCTTGTAAGTGAAAGCAGGAGACAGGCAAGTTAGTCAGAGTGATCTGACCTGAGGAAGACGCAGCCAGCCGTTGCTAGCTTTGAAGATGGAAAAGGCCTCAAGTCAAGGAATGCAGGTGGCCTCCAGCAGCTGGAAAAGGCAAGGAAGCAGTTTCTCCTCTAGAGTTTCCAAGAAGGACACAGCCCTCCTGATCCCTGTTGTTAGCCTAGAAAGACCTTTTTCAGACTTTTGACCTCCAGAACTGTAAGGTAAATAAGCCGTGTTGTTTTAAGCCACTACATTTTTTACATTTGTTACAGCAGTAATAGAAAACCAATATACCTGAAAGTAACTCCTCAGCATCCTGGGGTTCTGTGGAACACAAATGGAAAACCACCATTCTGGAAGATTCCTTCTGGATCTTAGCACATGAGTAATCTAAGTTAAATACCCATGACAGGATTATTTTATATTCCTGAAAACTATATAGAAGTTAACTGTGGCCAGGCGTGGTGGCTCACGCCTGTAATCCCAGCACTTTGGGAGGCTGAAGCAGGCAGATCACAAGGTCAGGAGTTCGAGATCAGCCTGAGCAACATAGTGAAACCCCATCTCTACTAAAAAATACAAAAAATTAGCGTGGTGGCGGGCACCTGTAATCCCAGCGACTAGGGAGGCTGAGGCAGGAGAATAGCTTGAACCCCAGAGGCAGAGGTTGCAGTGACCTGAGATCATTCCACTGCACTCCAGCCTGGGCAACAGAGCAAGACTCCATCTCAAAAAAAGAAAAAAAACAAACAAACATTACTGTGATGGATACCTCACATTTTTATTGATTGCACTTTTCTCTAGTGAAAATATTTTATTTATGATATTAGTATTAAAGTATTTATTTATAGTATTATAACAGTTTAAGTAAAATGTAAAAGTCCTATCCTTAGTTGATTAAAACAGAACAACAAAGATCCAATTAACACAGATAACCGGAAGTCTGAATCGCTAACTGCAGAGGAGTTTTTATGAGCCATTTAGTTAGTCTATAACATTTTCCCAAACCTTTCTTCTCTTTTTAAAATGGGCAGAAAGTATACTATCATAAGAAAGAGATATGCATAAAGTTATGAAAATGTAGGCTAACAGCAATGAAAGTGTAAAGAACTAGCTATTATAATGCCAAATGCTAAACGTTTTTCCTTTGTGGTAAAATATAATATTAGTGTATGATCACACATAAAATTGGAAAAAAATCCATAGGCAATAGACTACCTACTCCATACAAAGTGCAGCAACACTAGTTTGATTTTTCATAACTTTGTAAGCATTTTGAGAGTTGTAATAAAAGTTTATAGTCCATCCTAGAAATGATGAAGGAATTCAACGTCATTTTACTGAAATTTGTCAAAGCTATTGAAAGCTCATTGAAAATATTTAAGTGTATTTTACTGAATAGTTTCAATATACTGGCCTGATACTGGTAGAAGGCAGGAGGTGGAATACTTGGTCCTTATTTCTTTTAGGAGTAGCGAAATTTTGTTACCCATGGTAACAAAATGAGATATTGAGTATGCAAGATAAATATTGTAGGCACCAGAGTGAGCAAAGTGGTAGGTAGAGTCTGGGAAGGACCTGTGGTAGAAGGGGACCATGAACTAGATGCTAAAAGGACGGGAGAATTGGGGATGTCAGAGAGAAGGCATTTGGGGGAGCAAGAGCACAGGTACTCTTCCAGCTGAGGTGTACAAAGAAGAGGCTGTGAGCTGCACCATCTGTATGCTGGAGCTCTTAAGGCAGTAACGAGAAACGAAATGGGCAGCAGCATGCGGTTTGTGCTGAGCCAGCACTACTTTCTCATCTGGTCTCCCTTGTGATCAATGGAAAGCATGTGTGAAACGCCTGACAGAGGTGCGCGCATGCCACCACAATATGGGCAGAGCCATCTGGAGGTCAAGTTCATAATAACCTTCGTCTCGTTAGCTCCATGGTCTGTCTGTCTAAACTAATCCGTGCTCCCTATGACAAAAAGAAAATGTATCTGACCTTTGTCAAAACAAAGTCAGACACTAGTAAAGTGCTAAAATAGACATTATTCTGTCATAACCACTGCAATAGGGAAGAGATCCAGTGTGAACTGAGCTTACTTTGATTGTGCAGAGGTGACTGGGTGTCTTAAAGGGAGAATGAGGGAGTAGGATGAGGGAACCAGACCGAGCTTGAGCAGGGACTGGGTTTGTTCATTGGTGCTTATGTGGAAGAAAAGCAGATTTCCCCTCACATCTTTGTGACAGGAGATAGTGCTGCTGCTAGTTAGAGCGCAGTGGTCACCCTGCTGGGAGATCTGGTAAGGAAAGCAGAGTTATTTCCCTGAATTTTTGCATTTCAAAGAGATGGCCGGCAGGCGCAGTGGCTCATGCCCGGTAATCCCAGCACTTTGGGAGGTCTGGGCGACCAGATCACTGGAGGTCAGGAGTTTGAGATCAGCCTGGCCAACATGGTAAAACCCCGTCTCTACTGAAAATACAAAAATTAGCCCGATATGATGGTGGGAGCCTGTAATCCCAGCTACTCAGGAGTCTGAGGCAGGAGAATCATTTCAACCATCTCAAAAAGAAAAAAAAACAAGATGGCCCTCGGGTTCTTGAGGAGGCAGTTCTGGATGGTGGAAGACCAACATCACAAAGACGGAGAGAAAGCATCTACACCTGCAAATCTAAAGGTACTGCTCAAAGGCAGGCAGGTGAAGGGGCCTATCTGCCTATTACTAGGTTTGGGCTGGAACAAACAGTAATTCTCCAGCAGCCTTGAGCATTCCCAGGCAGGCACTTTAAGGGGAGTGAGGGGTCATCCTAGGGGTTCAGCCTTAACTGTTAGAGACTATGTTACCGGTGGTTCAAGTCTTTTAGTGGGGAAGAGAGTGTGAATGAAATCATTTATTCTGAGAGTCTGTAGTTTTTATAGGCCAAAGTTGAGGCCTCATCAAAAAGAGAGCTCAGAGGAGTCTTTCTGAAGTTTGAGCCAGGCGTGGTAGCTCACGTCTATAATCCCAGCACGTTGGGAGGGTGAGGTGGGAGGACCACTTGAGCTCAGAAGATTCAGACTGCAGTGAGATATGATCATGCCATTGCACTCCAGCCTGGGCAACAGACTGAGGCCCTGTATCTATTTTTAAAACAAAGTAATAAATAAAGTTTGGTCAAGAAGAGAGTTTTTGTCACCCTCCAATATTTGTTCAAAATGCTCCACTTAGCTCGTTTTTAAAAATACCATCACTAAGCTTGACATTTGGTTGTTATAAAACCTGGGTCTTGGTCTTTAACTTAATTTTAGTTCTTGGGTTTTTTCTCAGTATGATCACAGGGGAGTAGAAAGAGGGTTTTTACATAAGTTTTTTCAGCCCTTTGCATAGCTCTTAAGTTCGTCTTTCAAGACTCCTGCTGCAGGAGGAAGCCTTTAGAAACTGGAATGACCTTGAAAAGCTTCTTCCATCCATCGCTTAGGCCTGAGCAGGTGCAATTCAAAATGACCTCAAGGGGAGAGTTGAGCTTTTATAGGCAACAGGCTGCACTTTAGTTGTCCCAGCCTGTGCAGACATACTAAATCAAAATTAACTGTTAATGATGGTGGTGTCGGTACCACTCTGCTGGGGAAACTAAAAGGCAGAGAAACGAGGCTCTAACAGCTGTCAGTAATTGGGTCACTGCCTTCCCCTGAGCCCCGGCTGCCTACATTTTTGCCAGCACCTACTATCATTAATGGCCCTGCTGCCAAAAAAACTTGCCTTTGCCAAGATGTTGGGCTGGATGAACACGTGTTCTTTCAGGAGAAGCCGAAAGTCCTTGAGAGAAGCACAAAAGTAGGACATGAGTCCACGCACAGAAAAATGTGCAAATGGTCTGATGCATGGTCTGATGCCTCACTGAATAGTACCATGGGCAGAACACACTAACGGTGGCTGCATCCGCACTTCTGTTACTGTGGGCAGAGTGAACGGCAGGTGCAGGCTGGCTTCCCTACAAGTTTCATGTGTCCTTTTTTGTTGGCTTTTCCTGAAAAATGAGCAGGCACTGTCAAAACTTCTTCATTATCAATTCAGCAATGAGAAAAAGTATTTCCCATTATTTATTCCAAATGCACAATTGGCACGTTACTGATTCATAATGGCGAATGGTTTCATCCATAAATAATGATCAATCGAGTTCCTGTGTCTGATACAGACCACTAAGCAGACTGAGATCAGAGAAACCCACTCAAGAGTTCGCTTTTCCTTAGTGAACGTCAATGATCTGTTGAATGAGAACGTCAATGATCTGTTACCACCTTTGGTAACAGATGTCCTGGCTGGTCTCTGCTAGAATTGCAGATAAATTGTTCCACAGGTAATTCAAGTGGCTTGGAAGGAAATGAGTTCCAGTCCTTATCCCTGGGAACACTTGCCACATCTATATTGTGAATTAAGAAGGTTCAGAGTGTTATTGGGGTGTTTTATTTAAGCACTTCAGTTTGATGTTACTTAACAAACCAATGTAAGTTAGTAGTTACATGTAGGCGACTGTGGAGGGCGGTGGAGGTCTCTGAGATTAAAAGCTCTTCTTGCTTTTCAGGCAGTACCATCAAGGTGGCAATTCAAGGAAAGCCGGAAGTGAACTGCTGGGCTTGCTGTCTGGGGGTAGGCAGTGTTTCCTGCATGGTGGAGTACTCCAAAAGGGGCAATGGTGGAGCTACATCACCACTGACCACAGAAAAAGAAATGGGATGGCTGTTTATTTGTTCTCAGAACAATTCCCTGCTGTTTTCTTCTCTGAATTGTAGGGCCCAGAGCCTGGGCATTTCCATTTCCCAGTCTTCCTTGTTGACCTGGTGCCCAGTTAAGTTTAGTCTGTGAGAGCCCACTTGGAGCTCCAGAGCTGGTATTGTGAAAGATGTCAGAGTCAAAATGGAGTCACGGATGTTAAGAAAACCCTGACAACAGAGCCCGGGAAGGCCATGAAGAGGGGGTTTTCATGCTTGTACGCCTGATCATGAAAAAGACTCTACAACTAAACACAACTTTGCACATAAAATACTTCTGCAAGGACTTCTGCCCAGCAACTGCCAGTCCAACCTTGGACTGGTGCCACCATTATTATTGATCTTCATAGACAAGGATAATTATTTCACAACAATTACATAATCCTCATTTTTTCCTTTAAAAATCTTTGTCTTCCTTTACCTCCCTAAATATGCACATAGTTTACTATGGTATGTGCATTCCTATTGCAATGTTCTATTCCCAAATAAACATCTTTTCTTTAGAGAGCCTCTCTCTGTTATTTAAGTTGACAATATAAAGATTATTTTAAGCTGAAGACATCTGAGATTCAACAGATACAAAAAGGAGCCCTCTCAGAGCTTCCTTTCTCTGATAAAAAGCAGAAACTTCTAAATGAAGGTGCCATAAATTTCCTCTTTGGAGCAGATTTCCTCCCATGAGAGAGACCAAGAGTTAGCCTACAATAAATCCCCCCTCCAGTGTGGTTTCATGGCCAGGAAGAAGACAGAAAGACTACTAACAGACAAACATTATTACAAACTTTCTTGTCTCCTGTTTTTTGTTTTTTGTTTGTTCCCCAAAAAACCGATTTGTCTTTCCTAAAGAAATCTATTTGTTTTTTCATGAGGAAACTGTTCTCCTTTCTCCCTTTCCCCTACGAAGTTAGGAATGTAAGCCCCAAATTCTAACCACCACACCACACCCAGTGACTCCTCACTGAGCACTCATGTGTGCATTGCACACACAAACTGTCTTTTCTCCTGTGACTCTGTGTTTTGTCTGTTAAATTCACAGGCCCTGAGCTACTGAATGTAAGATAGTAAAGGAAAAGTTTTTCCTTCTCAATAGGCCAGTGGGAGGCACTGGCAGGAGATATGGCAGCATCTCTGGCTACATCTCCTCTAAGGTCCCAGCTTCTGTGAGGCAGCCCCTCTGCAGCCTCAGCTCCTTGGGCAGGCTCCAAAGTGGTTAGCTCCCCCCAGTGGTGGTGGTTCTGGCTCCTGGCTTCCCAATACCACCTTTTCTCTTGCTCTTTCTAGTCCTATGGGTAGTAGCAGCCTCCTGCTGTTGCTAATATTTGGCTTGCCTCCTTGTCCTTTGTTTGACTTTCCAATTCTCTCAACACTTTTCTATTTGGTTCCCTACATCAAATTCCCTCAACAAAATTATCTGAGATGGGCTCTGTTTTCCAAATAGGACACTCTCTGATAAAAGAGAGAGCCATGGCTTGGTCTTCCTCATCACCGTCAGGGCCTTTCCAGTGCCAGTCTTCTTTAAATTCTTTATAGGAACAGGAAATTAGTTAGTGTTTGGGGGATATAGAGAAGAAAATCTTTTTCCTTCTCTTCTCCTAGCTTCAAGGGCTGAGGCTCACAAATCAAACTGATAAAGGCAGATAAACAAGGAAGAAAAAACAGTTTAATTTATATATGTACAAATGAGAGAAAATGTGACTCAAGGAGGTAGCCAGATGCTTGACGCTTATATACAGACTAAACTACACAAATAAAAGGGGGCTTTGGGCTCCTGAGCAGAGGAAGCAAGTGATGGGATGGGGAGGGGGAAATGTAAGGTAAGGAAGACTTGTCCTGTTATGCAGATAACACTCTGGGGGCGGGAGGGGGATGGAGGGGATAGGACTGATCTCCCTGGAGTAGCTCTGTCCTTGGTACAGAGACATCTTTAGAAATGGAAGTGTCCTTCAAAAATATAAAATTTTTTACAAACAAAATTTACTTACTTTGTGGTATGGTTTGGATTTGTGTCCCCTCCCAAATCTCGTTGAATTGGAGGAGGGTCCTGGTTGGAGGTGATTGGATCATGGGGGCAGATTTCCCCCTTGCTGGTCTTGTGATAGTGAGTTCTCAGGAGATCTGATTGCTTAAAAGTGATGTGGCACCTCCGCTCCTTCTCCTGCCACCATGTGAAGAAGGTGCTTGCTTCCCTTTCCAACATGATGGTACATTTCTTGAGGCCTCCCAGTCATGCTTCCTGTTAAGCCTGCGGAACTGTGCGTCAATTAAACCTCTTTTCTTTATAAATTATCCAGCCTCAGGTAGTTCTTTATAGCAGTGTGAGAACAGACTAACACAGAAAATTGGTACCAGGAGTGACACGCTGCTATAAAGGTACCTGAAAATGTAGAAACAATGCCGGAACTGGGTAATGGGCAGAGGTTGGCACAGTTTGGAGGGCTCAGAAGAAGACAGGACGATATGGGAAAGTTTGGAGCTTCCTAGAGACTTGTTGAATGGTTTTTGACAGAAATGCTGATGGTGATATGGGCAATGTAGTCCAGGCTGAGGTGGTCTCAAATGGAGATGAGGAACTTACTGAAAACTGAAGTAAAGGTCACTCTTGCTACGCTTTAGCAAAAAGTCTGGTGGCATTTTGCCCCTGCCTTAGAGATTTGTGGAAATTTGAACTTAAGAAAGATGATTTAGGGTATCTGGCAGGAGAAATTTTTAAGCAGCAAAGCATTCAAGATATGACCTGGCTGTTGGTAAAAGTGTATGTTCATATGGACGAACAAAGAAATTATCTGAAACTGTAAGCAGACCATAAAAGTTTGGAAAATTTGCAGTCCAGCCATGTAGTAGCCAGTCATTTTCTGGGGAGAAATTCCAGCCTGTTCTGGAAATTTTGATAAGTAAAGAGGAGCCAAATTTTAATAGCCTTTTAAAACTTTTTTAGGAGAAAAAGTCTACAGGGCAATTCAGAGACCTCCATGGCAGCACCTCCCATCACAGACCTGGAAGCCTAGTAGGAAAAAATGGTTTAGTGGGCCAGGCCCAGGGCCCTGCTGCTCTGTGCAGCCTCAGGACATGGCATCCTGCATCCCAGCTGCTCCAGTTCCAGCTGTGGCTAAAAGGAGCCAAAGTACAACTCTGGTCATGGCTTCAGAGGGTGCAAGCCCTAAGCCTTGGCAGCTTCCACATAGTATTGGCCTGTGGGTGCACAGATTTGGGAATTGAGGCTTGGGAATCTCCACCTAGATTTCAGAGGATGGATGGAAATGCCTGGATGTCCAGGGCAGGCGTCTACTGCAGGTGGGGGGGTGCCCTCATGGAGAGCCTCTTCTAGGGCAGTGCAGAGGGGAAATGTGGTGTTGGAGCCCCCACACAGAGTCCCCACTGGGGCACTGCCTAGTGGAACCGTGAGAAGAGGGCCACTGTCCTTCACACCCCAGAATGGTAGATCTACTGACCGCTTGCACCGTGTGCCTGGAAAAACCACAGGCACTAAACTCCAGCCCTGAAAGCAGCCATGCAGGATGTACCATGCAGAGCCACAGGGGCGGAGCTGCCCAAGGCCTTGGGAGCCCACCTCTTGCATCAATATGACCTGGATGTGAGACATGGAGTCAAAGGAGATTATTCTGGAGCTGTAAGATCTAATGACTGCCCTGCTAGGTTTCAGACTTGCATGGGGCCTGTAGCCCATTTGTTTTGGCTAATTTCTCCCATTTGGAATGGCAGCATTTACCCAATACCTGTACCCCCAATGTATCTTGGAAGTAACTGTTTGATTTTATAGGCTGATAGATGGAAGGGACTTACCTTGTCTCAGGTAAGACTTTGGACCGTGGACTTTTGAGTTAATGCTGAAATGAGTAAAGAATGGGGGACTGTTGAGAACAGATAATTGTATTTTGCAATGTGAAAAGGACATGAGATTTGGGAGGGGACAGGGCAGAATGATATGGTTTGGATTTGTGTTCCCACCCAAATCTCATGTCAAATTGGAGGAGGAGCCTGGTGGGAGGTGATTGGATCATGGTGGCGGATTTCCCCCTTGCTCCTCTCATGATAGTGAGTGAGTTCTCATGAGATCTGATGGTTTAAAAAGTGTGAGGCACTTCCACCCCACTCTCCTGCTGTCATTTAAGATGTGCCTGTCTTCCCCTTTGCCTTCCACCATGATTGGAAGATTCCTTAGTCCTCCCCAGCCATGTGGAACTGAGTCAATTAAACCTCTATTCTTTATAAATTACCCAGTCTCAGGTAGTTCTTTATAGCAGTGCGAAAACAGACTAATACACTTTGTTTTCAGGCAGTCATCAGAAGATAAAAAACTTTTCCTGTATCTGCTGGCTCTTAATTGTCTTTAGCTCAAAATAATTCATAAGCCAAAAAGGCACATTCTGGGGTGAGACATTCTGGTACCCTTTAAGGACAATGGGAACTGGAGAAACAGTTGTTGGCCAGCAAAGGAAGGAACAATAGAGCTGTTTGGCCATGGTGTGTTTCCATAAATATGAGCAAGAAATGATACAGAGAAGGGAAAGATGAAGTCCGTAGAGCTAAGGGCCTCGCTTCCAGAATCTGAACGCTGCAGAAAACCTTTCTCTCATTTAACTGCGGAAACCAGAAAGCCATCAATTTAAGACACAGGTGGATTACAGTTTGGTTCCTGTTTGAAGTTGTTTCATGACACCCATACTTTCTATTGAGGGTTTGTTGTGTGCTACAGAGGATATAAAGGTGAATCTAACAGGATGCAGTCCTAAGGAAACAGGCAGCTTAGCAGCAGAGATAAGGCATCCTCATAAATAACTGTATCAAAAGTGTTAAGAAGAGGAATTGAAGAGGACAGGTAGGAACATAGTGCTGGGGGAGATTAGAAGAGGATGTTAAAGGCGTGTGCTTCCACCTCCACCTCACTGACCCATTCGGAAAAAGGACGGCATGGGTGTCAGAGGCGATTGAACCAGAGTGACTTTATCTTGAATAGGGGATGGATAAAATAAGGCTGAGACATACTCTGCTGCATTCCAATAGGTCAGGCATTCTTAGTCACAGGATGAGATAGGAGATTGGCAGAAGATACAGGTCACAGAGACCTTGCTGATAAAACAAGCCATGGTAAAGAAGGCAGCTAAAATCCACCAAAACCAAGATGATGATGAAAGTTACCTCTGGTCATCCTTACTGCTCATTATATGCTAATTACAATGATTACCATGCTAGAAGACACTCCCACCAGTGCCATGACAGTTTACAAATGCCATGGCAACATCAGGAAGTTATCCCATATGGTCTTAAAAGGCGAGGAACCCTCAGTTCCAGGAATTGCCCACCTCTTTCCCAGAAAACTCATGAATAATCCATCCCTGTTTAGCATAAAATCAAGAAATACCTATAAGTAAACTCAGTTGAGCAGCCCATGTCACTGCTCTGCCTATAGAGTAGCCATTCTTTTTTTTTTATTATTTTATTTTTATTTTTATTTTTTTTTTGAGACGGAGTCTCGCTCTGTCGCCCAGGCTGGAGTGCAGTGGCGCAATCTTGGCTCACTGCAAGCTCCACCTCCCGGGTTCATGCCATTCTCCTGCCTCAGCCTCCTGAGTAGCTGGGACTACAGGCGCCCGCCACCGCGCCCGGCTAATTTTTTGTATTTTTAGTAGAGATGGGGTTTCACCGTGGTCTCGATCTCCTGACCTTGTGATCCACCCGCCTCGGCCTCCCAAAGTGCTGGGATTACAGGCGTGAGCCACCGCGCCCGGCCTAGAGTAGCCATTCTTTTACTCTTTTGCTTTCTTAAAAAACTTGCTTTCACTTTACTGTATGAACTTGTCCTGAATTCTTTCTTGCAGGAGGTCCAAGAACTCTCTGTTGGGGTCTAGATTGGGACCCCTTTCCGGTAACAAGGGAACCTGTGAGTGCTGTATACCAGTGGCACACTAAGTTCTGCTAGATAAAAAATCATCTGATGATCCTTGTTAAAATACAGTAAGTGACAGGGCTCAGGACATACCACTCCAAAATATGACTGCCAGAGTCCAGAATATGACACCCCAAAATAGGCCTCTTTGGCATAAGGTTTATTTTGAGCTGGTTATTTTGAGAAACTGCAGACACAGGAGAAGTTCTGGAAAGTTATCCTTTTGTGTAAGAGAAATTTGAAGCTATAAAGGCAGTCTCCGTTTTTAAGTGTGCCTCCCTCTCTGCACCAGGAAGAGAAGGAAGACTAAGTCTCTAGAGATGCTTAATCAATAAAGAAGGAAGGCATCAACTTAAATCTGCATAACAAATGTACCTTTGTTTAAGATGCTTTTTCTGGCCATCTTATCTTAGCTGGCCATTCTCTCCATCCTTATTTCTTTGTTTCAGAGAATAATGACATTCAAGCCTGAGGTTTTAAAATCTTTCTTTGAGATCTACTCTAGAGATTTACTCATTTCTCTGGTTATCACCCATGTTACAGGAGGTACACATGTTATTAAACTTCCATTTGTTTCTCTCTTGTTAATCTGTCTTTTGTTACAGGGAGCGCCAGCTAAGAGCTCATGAAGGTTGGAGGAGAGCATTATTTTTCCTCCCCTACATAAAGAGAGGCAAAATGCCCTCAGGATTTGTTTTTTTCACCCCACAAGCTGAGAACTAAATTGACATAAGAGGGATCAACAGGAGAAAAGCATACAAAAAATTTAGTACAGTTTTACATGGCACAGGGGACTTCATAAGGAAATGAAAATCCAAAGACATTGCTAGAGATGAACACTTATATAAAGAATTAAACAAAGAGTAAATTGTGAAAATGTGACGCAGCAAAGGGTATTGGGTAGTGCAGTGGCTAGGAAGATTGGTCTATGAGATTGGTTTGTTCAGATTCCCCTCAGCTTCAACTTCCCATCCTTAATGATAAGAATGATACTTTCCTTCTGGAACAGGCAGAATATCCCACATGTGGGAACTTCATCTCCTGCTTTTAGGAAACAGAAGGAAGGTCAGAGTGATCTTCTTGCATCTGCCATTTTTTGAGTGCCTCTAACTCAAAAATACTCAATCTGCCAGAGCATATTGTGGGATGGCATGTTCTTAACCCCTTCATAAGGCAGACTTTATTCAGGACCATTCATATACGTTTAGGGACCACCGTAATGGGATTTTTCAGTAGGGGAGAGATATTGGGCTCAACTCCAAATATACCATGGGCAAGTGGGAATTTAGAGCCAAGGAGCAGGGTATGGGTCAGTGGATGGAAAATTATTGAAAGAAAACATGCAGGGTAAAGGGGGGTTCTGGCTAAACCAGTCTAACAGGATTCTTGCTGAAGTCAGGCCAGGGTCATCAGACATCATCTGGGGGTGTTACAGAACCCAACTGGGGTTGCCTGGCACAGCAAAGCCAATCACTGAAATTAGTAGAATGGCATAGGGGAGAAAAAGTAATTCTCCTCACTTGTCATAAGGTTCACTGTTGACACCCCTATAGCAAAAACAGGCCAGGCATGGTGGCTCCTAGCACAGAGGTGTAATCCTAGCACTTTGGGAGGCTGAAGTGGGTGAATCGCTTGGGCCCAGGAATTCGATTTCAGCCTGGGCAATATAGCAAGATCCTGCAAGAAAGAAGAAAGAAATGAGAAGGGAAGGGAAAGGAAGGGTAAGGAAAGGAAAAGAAGCAGAGGGGAGGGGAGAGGAGGGGAGGGGAGAGAAGGGGAGGAGCAAGGGAGGGGAGGGGAGGAGAGGAGAGGAAAAGGGGAAGGAAAGTAGAAGGAAAAGGAAAGGCACCTGGAAAGGATTTTCTGAACTTCCCCTGAAGCAGATCATAAGACCTTATATATGAGAGGTACTCTCCGTACACCAAGAGAAATGGAACATCCTTATTTTCAAAGACAAAGAGACACAGAGAAGAATCTGAAAAGCAAGACTTGCTGTTTCCCCTAGTTTACTACCATTAGATCATACTCTTTGCTCTATTATATTTCTCTATGACTGTCCACTCTTCATCAAACCTACCATAAAAATACTCAGGTTTACTCCATTTCTTTAGGTCTTCATTTCCTTGTGAAGGCTCCTCTGTCATGTAAAACTTATATGAAGTAAATTTGGATGCTTTTCTCTTGTTAATCTATCTTTTGCTACAGGGCCCCCCAGCCAAGGAACCTAAGATGAGGGGAAGGAAAGATATTTTTTCCCCTTTACAGTGCTAAGGTTGAAAAACCCTGGCCTAGGCAATTAGGAAAGTGAGTATGTTTCTGCTGCTTTGCCAAAAAGGAAAACTGTATCCTTGACATTTGCTGAATTACCTTTTATCCCTCATTATCTAACACGAATTCAGTTGATTAACTAACCCCAGAGTGTGTGTAAGGGTGAATAAGAAACTTAATTCTTCCTGTTGAAAATAAGAGACCCACCTCTCTACTTTGCCCTATCTTTTTTTTTTTAAGAATTTCTCTCAGCCCTTTTCAAAGGTATGTAAGTCTTTTAAATAGCTAAATAAGCCTCTTTCCAGGCTCATGATTCAGGAATGTTTTCTCAAGGACCTGGGAGTCATTTCTTTGAAAGGTAGTCATCAAGGAAGATAACACCCTATCTTCCCAGTCTCCTGGGAGGAGATGGGCTAACTGGCTATCACCTGACTCCAATTTGCAAATCACCTGCTAATGTGATGGGTTATGTCCAGCTAGCTGTATGTCTGTGGATTTCTTTCTGTCTTGCAATCTCTTTAGCAGATTGTCTGAGCTGAGCATCACATTCTGGTTTAATGCTTATTTAATCATAGCACTGTTTTCTTTCTTCTCTTTGTAGAGAAGTTTTCTGAAATGGGAGATTTTTAAAATTTTATTTTTACTTATATTGCCCAAACAAATGCCATTTTACTTACAATGGTTAAAGTGCAAGATCTGTCAGAGATGTGGACACACACATTTCTTCATGGTTTCATGATGGGCTCTTTGACCAAATTATTATTATTTTTTCTTTTTCTTTTCATTTAACAGATGAGGAAACTGAACACAAAGTTATTGTTATTTTCTTATTTAATCTTGATTGGTTTAAGATCAAGTTCTCTGTTGTTTAAATGTTCTTAGAAAGCTATTATATTATGTAAATGTTCTTAAAGAACTATTATATATAAGAAATGAAATGTACATATAAATGAACATATATATAAATGTTCTTAGAAAGCTATTATATACTAGCTCAGAAAGCTACTATATCTATTATAATTTGGTTAAAGACCAAATTATAATATATATTAGTATTATTTTCAAATAAATTATATGTGATCTTAAAATCACCTTTGTTTCAAAAAAAGTGGCAACTGAAGAATGATGAGGTTCATAAGTATGGAAAGAAGAGCTTTATTTTTCATAAACGGTTGCAGCCTGCAAGTGGCCATTTTGATAGGCTGAAAAGCATAATCTCCCATCAGAAGCCAGGAACAAGCACTTCAAGGGTGAGAAGAATAAGACAGGAATTTATGCTGAAGTGGGTGGCCACATATACATATTCAATAAGCTATAGGAGGAGTCATGAATATTTATAAAATGAGAAACGCATGTGCAATTGACCTTCATGCCTCTTGTCACACCAAGCGTCAGGTTCCAGCCCATGCTGAGGTCCAAGGGGAGTGGGTGGATGGGTGGCAGATAGCTGAAAGAACACTCAGGGGGCTGTAGGCAGGTAAAATATGGTTTTATTCAGCAGCTCTCTTACACTGTTCCTTTGTCTTAACTGTCTGCTCCAGCTGCATCCCTTTTCAGCAGCCAGTTCTGCAGCTCTTGTCACTCCCGCACTTACAGCTGCATTCCATGGCACACTTGCTGGTTTCTGGCTCCCCTCATGTCCATCTGCAAGATGGCTGGCTCTCCCTACAGGGTCAGGAGCTTCACTCTCTCCCTCTGAGTGTATGCCCCATGTACAGCGTCTGCAGGGCAGCTGTAGCTTTTACAAACAATAGTGGCTTTAAGCCAAGTATAAGCTTACGCACATGCGTTATACAACAAGTGGAGTTGTGTGCCTGTGCTCCAAACTTGCTGAGTCACGCTGGCCTGCATGTCTGCCTCGGCCTATTCTTGACCAAAGCACATCCATTTACCTTACACCTCTCCATGAGACCCATGTTCAACAATGGTGGCCTTAGCATGATCCCAGGGTGAAGTTTTTGGGCCTCTGATGTCAAAAGGTGAAACAGGCCAAGTGTGTTGGCTCAAACCTGTAGTACCAACACTTTGGGAGGCCAAGATGGGCAGATCACTTAAGCCTAGGAATTTAAGACCAGCCTGGGGAACATGACAAAACCCCATTTCTACAAAAAATACAAAAATTAGCTGGGGAAACTGCAGTGAGCTGTGATCATGCCACTACACTATAACCTGGGAAACAGAGTGAATGAGAACAAGAAGAAAACAAAAAACAAAAAACAAAATGTGAAGCTGAGACATGAAAATCCTCACTGCACATCCTCCTTAGGCTGGCAAGAACCACCCCATGGTGGAAGCCAACTTCTGGTGCCGTGTTTTCTCACCAGGTCCCTGTGACAAGGAAGTGGCAGTGACGGCCATGACACAGAAGCACTACCTTGAAGCTTCAGAGCAGGAACTGCACAACAGCTGCCAGGGCCAAGCCTGCTATCTCCTATGATAACAGCACTTTTGAAGAAACATGTCCATACTGTTTGCAGTTGTTGATTCTGGATAACTTTTGAGTGTGTCTCAAACCCAAAGCCACATTGACACCCAAAATACAGAAACTGATTAATCTAGAAGGATGAAATTATACACTCAGTTTTAAAGAAGCAAAAATTGTGAAAAAGTTCAGAGACTCCAAAAGTGTATTGTTGATTACTTGTAAAACATGCCACAGAACAGTGAAACATCATGGTAAGAGCAGAAGCTTTCTATTAGCATTGAGGAGCAATCCTAGTACTCCTACAAGTAAACTCAGCCTGAAGACACCAAAAAGAAGGACTGCAAACCCAAATCATGAGATGTCTGATTCCAAAGGCAAGCGCCCAATATTGATTTCAGAACACCTACATCTGGAGAGTTAGTATCTTCTTGCTCCTCAAAGAATGTGAGCAAAACAAAGAAACGTTTCTCTCAATGAAATATTGGCTCCCTCTTGGCTCCCTCCCATTTTGGGGAAATGCTTTTCTACATAATTCCAGGTTTTTCTTGTAAAAAATATTCCTTAGTCAGAATGAATCCCAAAAGAATCCGTAGGTAGACTTCAGAAATTTCTTATCTTCTCTGAAGGGTGGACTTTGATAATAAGAAATGCCTCATGTCAGTCAGTTCTAAAACTAAAGTTAGTGAGACAACTTTTTAAACTTTTATTTATTTTTTGAATATATGGAAACTTGATCTGAGTGAAAAACAACAACAAAAAAGAACCAGCCCATGGTTGGTGATCTCTTATCATGAAGGAATGCTGGTTTGTTGTTTTGTGGAAACTGCAAAAGGGACGGTCAGTGTCAGGGTGTTGGTTAAACGAAGGGTGGAGTGAATCTTTCCAAAGGGCTGGTTTCTGTTTACTCCTTAGGGAAAAAATTCTAATGGTGGTTAGCGAGGGAGGGGGTATAATGAGGCATGATATGGTTTGGCTGTGTCTCCCCACCAAATCTCAACTTCAATTGTATCTCCCAGAATTCCCAGATGTTGTGGGAGGGACCCAGGAGGAGGTAATCGAATCATGGGGGCCAGTCTTTCCCATGCTATGCTATTCTTGTGATAGTGAATACGTCTCACAAGATCTGATGGGTTAATCAGGGGTTCCACTTTAGCTTTTTTTTTTTTTTTTTTTTTTTTGAGATGGAGTCTAGCTTTGTCACCCAGGCTGGAGTGCAGTGGCACAATCTCGGCTCACTGCAACCTCCACCTTCCGGGTTCAAGCAATTCTCCTGCATCAGCCTCCCGAGTAGCTGGCATTACAGGCACCCACCACCACGCCCAGCTAATTTTTGTATTTTTAGTAGAGATGGGGTTTCACTATGTTGACCAGGCTGGTCTTGAACTCCTGACCTCATGATCTGCCCACCTTGGCCTCCCAAAGTGCTGGGATTACAAGCATGAGCCACTGCGCCCAGCCCCGCTTTAGCTTCTTCCTCATTTTTCTCTTGCCACCACCATGTAAGAAGTAATTTTCACCCGCTGCCATTATTCTGAAGCCTCTCCAGCCATGTGGAACTGTAAGTCCAATTAAAGCTCTTTTTGTTCCCAGTTTTGGGTATGTCTTAATCTGCAGAATGAAAACAAACTAATACAGTAAATTGGTACTAGTAGAGTGAGTGGGGCATCACTGAAAAGATACCTGAAAATGTGGAAGCAACTTTGGAATTGGGTAACAAGCAGAGGTTGGAGAAGTTTGGAGGGCTCAGAAGAAGATGGGAAAATGTGGGAAAGTTTGGAACTTCCCAGAGACTTGTTGAATGGCTTTGCCCAAAATGCTGACAGCAATATGGAGAGTAAGGTCCAGGCTGAAGTGGGCTCAGATGGAGATGAGGAACTTGTTGGGAATTTGAGCAAAGATGACTCCTGTTATGTTTTAGCAAAGAGACTGGCAGCATTTTGCCCCTGCCCTAGAGATTTGTGGAACTTTGAACTTGAGAAAGATGATTTAGGGTATCTGGTGGAAGAAATTTCTAAGCAGCAAAGCATTCAAGAGGTGACTTGGATACTGTTATAGGCATTCAGTTTTTTAAGGGAAGCAGAGCATAAAAGTTTGGAAAATTTGCAGGCTGACTATACAACAGAAAAGAAAAACCCTTTTTCTGGGGAGAAATTCAAGCCGGCAGAAATCTGCATAAGTAGTAGGGAGCCTAATGTTAATCCCCAAGACCTTGGGTAAAATGTCTCCAGGCCAGGTCAGAGACCTTCACACACCCCTCCCATCACAGGCCTGGAGGCCCAGGAGGAAAAAATGGTTTCGTGGGCCAGGCCCAGGGTCCCTGTGCTGTGTGCACCCTATGGACTTGGTGCCCTGTGTCCCAGCCATTTTAGCTGTGGCTGAAAGGGGCCAACATAGAGCTCAGGCTGTGGCTTCAGAGGGCAGAAGCCCTAATTCTTGGTGGCTTCCACATGGTGTTGAGCCTGCAGGTGCACAGAAGTTGTGAATTGAGGTTTGGGAACCTCCGCCTAGATTTCAGAAGATGTATAGAAATGCCTGGATGTGCGGGCAAAAGTTTGCTGCAAGGATGGGGCCCTCATGGAGAACCTCTGCTAGGGAAGTGCAGAAAGAAAATGTGGGGTCAGAGCCCCCATGCAGAGTCCCTACTGAGGCACTGCCTAGTGGAGCTGTTAGAAGAGGGCCACCATCCTCCAAACCCCAGAATGGTAGATCCACCAACAGCTTGCACAATGCACCTGGAAAAGCTGCAGACACTCAGTACCAGCCTGTGAAAGCAGCCAGAAGGGAGGCTGCACACTGCAAAGCCACAAGGGTGGAGCTTCCCAAGACCATAGGAACCCACCTCTTGCGGCAGCATGACCTGGATGTTACTTGGAATCAAAGGAGATCACTTTGGAGCTTTAAAATTTGACTTCCCTGCTGGATTTCAGACTTGCATGGGCCCTGTAACCCCTTTGTTTTGGCCAACTTCTCCCATTTTGAACAGCTGTATTTACCCAATACCTGTACCCCCATTGTATCTAGGAAATAACTAGCTTGCTTTTGATTTTACAGGCTTATAGGCAGAAGGGACTCACCTTGTCTCAGGTGAGACTTTGGACTGTTGACTTTGGGGTTAATGCTGAAATGAGTTAAGACTTTGGGGGACTGTTGGGAAGGCATGATTGGTTTTGAAATGTGAGGACATGAGGTTTGGAGGGGCCAGGGGTGGATTGATATGGTTTGGCTGTCTCCCCACCCAAATCTCAACTTGAATTGTATCTCCCAGAATTCCCATGTATTGTGGGAGGGACCCAGGGGGAGGTAATTGAATCATGGGGGCCAGTCTTTCCCATGCTATTCTTGTGATAGTGAATAAGTCTCACAAGATCTGATGGGTTTATCAGGGATTTCTGCTTTAGCTTCGTCCTCATTTTTATCTTGCCACTGCCGTGTAAGAAGTTCCTTTCACCTGGCACCGTGATTCTGAGGCCTCCCCAGCTATGTGGAACTGTAAGTCCAATTAAACTTCTTTTGGTTCCCAGTTTTGGGTATGTCTTTATTAGCTGCATGAAAATGAACTAATACAAGGTGTGTTTGACTTTCCATCCTGTCATGTCCAGGGACTCAATGTTCAAGGTTTCTCTGGGGTCCTCTTGGCCAAAAGAGTGTCCATTCAGTCAGTTGGGGGACTTAGGATTTCTTTTTTGTTTCTCAGTTATAAGACCTTCATGTGACAGCCAGAGAAACGGAATGAAGACACGGAGACACCAAGATAAATCTGAATACAAAGCCCTTGTTAAGTCCCCCAGTTTATTACTGTTAGATCATACCCCTTATCCAATCATGTTTCTCCATAAGTATCCACTTTTCATCAAACCTAAACATAAAAATACACAGTTTCCTCCATTTTGGGGGTCTTCATTTCTGAAGGCTGCATGTCACATAAAACTTTGGTTAAATAAATTTGTTACACTTTTCTCTTGTTAATTTGTTTTTTGTTATGGGGTGTAAGCCATGAACCTTGCAACAAGCAAGGAAAAAATATTACTCTTTCTTCCCTACACCATTGTACTAATTTCTTTTTTAAAAAATTATTCTATCCTTCATGAATAGGAGCTATGCCTAATAAAAATTCCCATAGCTGAGCTTACATAACAAGTAGTGATTAGCTGTGCAGATGCAAAACACTAAAATAAAATAAGCTCTGATTCAGGTTGGGAAGCAAATGTTGGACCCCTGCAGAGACTGCAAAATCCCAAAGAAAGACCTTCCCTTCTGCTACCTACATAGCCATCCAAAGAGCAAGGAATGCTGAACACGTGTAAGTGCTTCAACAGCAATGTCAAATCTCAACTGAAGGTTAAAAAAAGACAAAAATACTAGCAAAAGAGTGATCTAGAGGATATTGCTGTCTTGTAACTTTTAATTTTTTTGTTTTAAAATTAATATTTACTGGGAGGAAAGAGCTTTCTTATCATAAAACTAATATTCACTGCCAAAAAACTAGAAAAGAAAGAAAAGCCAAAAAAGGTTCATTAAAACGTTTCCTCATCAGGAAATAATTCATGCTAACCTTTTGGGATGCATTCTTCCCACATACACATTTTAATTGTAGTGTGATGGATTCCACACCAGGTTACTGAAGGGTGCACGCCTGCTTCTTGAACCTTGAAGACCAGATGGTGAGTCAAGGCCATGGTGTGCAGCTGAGGAACAGGTATCCCTGAGAACCTAAGCATCTTGGGGAGTGTCTGAGAACCTACCAAGAAAAACAGTCTCATCACTCAAACACAGTAGGCAAAGAGCCAGAAAATTAGCTTACAAATAGTTTAGAGATGGGAGGTGGCACAGATCTCTAGAGCAGTCCTGCTGCTGTCCAGGAGTGCCCTGTATGTAAATCTTAACAAACACATCTACTTGCCAAGCTGGACTTTTCCAAATAAAATTCTTTTATCTCTTGGCTCCCTCCCACTTTGAGGGAACATTTTTCTAAACAATTCCAGGTTTTTCTTGTAATATTAATGCACTTGAATATGCTGTTTGTTAGTCATATGTAAAGGAGACAGGGTCACTGTGGACTCCTGTGGTTCAGACATAGCACAGAAGTTGCTAGAAGCTGATGAGAGTAATAATGATCATACCATTCTTGGCATGATTAGCAGGGGAAAAAGCGGCCGGGTACAGTGGCTCACACCTGTAATCCCAGCACTTTGGGAGGCCGAGGCAGACGGATCATTTGAGGTCAGAAGTTCGAGATCAGCCAGGCCAACATGGTGAAACCCTGTCTCTACTAAAAATGCACAAATTAGCTGGGTGTGGTGGTGGGCACCTATAATCCCAGCTACTCGGTAGGCTGAGGCAGGAGAATCGCTTGAACCTGGGAGGTGGAGGTTGCAGTAAGCTGAGATTGTGCCACTGCACTCTAGCCTGGGTGACAGAGCAAGATGACTCTGTCTAAAATAAACAGGAGAAAAAGGTTTATTTGTATGCACCCAGAAGCCAATAAAAGGAGTAGTTGGCTTATCAAATAGTTAAAGTTAAACGCTTATATACCTAAATTAGCAGGGGAAAAGGAGGGAGGCGAAAAGGCTTCTATGGGAAAAAACAATTAGGTTTCTTTAGGAAAGACAAATGAAGTTTTAGGAGAACAAATAGGAGATAAGAAAATGTGTGATAATGTTGCCTATACAGGCAAGCGGTGTTTCCAGCTTCTTTGGGGCCATAAAACTCCCCAGAAGAGGTAATTTATAGTAGATTTACTCTTTCTCTCTCTCCTGGGAGTGGAAGCCACCTCATGAGGGAATTTATGGCAGTCCTCATTTCTCAGAGGTTTCTGCTTGAAGTCAGATAAGAGAAGCTCCAAGTAAGTTTCTTTCTGCATCTGTTGAATCTCAAATGCCTTCAGCTCAAAATAATCTTTGTATCAAATCTGGGGTTCCAAATGGGTCTCACACCTTCAAAGGGGAAAAGCCACCAAGGCATGGAAGCTAATGCTTTTCGAATCATGCCAGTGGGCTGGGCTCTTGACTCACCACAGTTCCATGAAAGTGTGACAGGAAATGGGTCCTGATCCAGACCCCAAGAGAGGGTTCTTTGATCTTGCACAAGAAAGAATTCAGGCCAAGTCCATAAAGTGAAAGCAAGTTTATTAAGAAAGTAAAGGAACAAAAGAATGGCTACCCCATAGACAGAACAGCCCTGAAGTCCGAAGACCGCTGGTTGCCCATTTTTATGGTTATTTCTTGATGATATGCTAAACAAGGGGTGGAATATTTATGCTTCCCCTTTTAGACCATATAGGGTAACTTCCTGCCATTGCCATGGCATTTGTAAACTGTCATGGTGCTGGTGGGAGTGCAGCAGTGAGGATAACCAGAGGCCACTCTCGTGGCCATATTGGTTTTGGTAGGTTTTAGCCAGCCTGTTTACTGCAACCTGTTTTATCAGCAAGGTGTTTATGACCTGTATCTTGTGCCAACCTCCTATCTCATCCTGTAAGTTAGAATGCCTTAACCATCTCGGAATACAGTCCAGTTGGTCGCAGCCTCATCTTACCTAGCCCCTATTTAAGATGGATTTGCTCTGGTTCACACGTCTCTGACAAAAGTGGAAGCATTCTACTTTTATTCCACAAGCATTTAGTGAGTGAACCCTAAGTGGAAGATTTTACAACCAGGCATTGAGGATGCAGAACCAAATAATCTCAGCTGTAATCTGAGCTACTCGGGAGGCTGAGGCAGGAGAATCGCTTGACCTGGGAGGTGGTAGTTACAGTGAGCCGAGATCGCATCACGGCACTCCAGCCTGGGTGACAGAGCGAGACTCTATCTTAAAAAAAAAAAAAAAAAAAAAAATTAAAATTTCAGGATCCTCTAAATTTATTACGCCTAGGGGAAAGTTAAGCCCTGGAGACTGAGACACAAAACATGTTTACAACTTCTGTTTCTTAGATTATAGATTAACTCTTTTCCATAAATGTTGTTCCATCAATGACTAGAAAAGACCAGAAACCAGGCCCCTCCCCTTCCAATCACTGGTTTTTGTTACAGATTAATTGCTTCCTTCATTGTCCCATATCTAACACAGACCAAATGACGCAGAAGACCCCGTGACTGTTCCCTCTTCAGTGTGGAATGTTAAATATACCTTTCCTGAGAAAAAAGACCACCTCAACGAATCCAATCATTGTAACTATGCGCTAAGCCTCATGTAGAAAGATACTGAAATTCTGTTACGCTTCTCTATCTTTTGTCTAAATAAACGATCCTAAACTTCTACACTTCAGAACCGTGACTTTCATTCTTTGGAATCTGTTTTCTGAGTAGCTGTCCTCAAACTTTGCATTTGAACAAACTCTTTTTTCTTGAAGGCATTGCAGTCTAAGGGAAATCAAAGTGGGTTGATGATTGCTGTACACTGTGGCTGGTGCTGTGATAGAGATGGGTATTCTGCACACAAACAGGTGCCACAGAAACACAGAGGAGGAACACCTGCATCTGCTGGCTGCAGCCCTCTGGCTGAATCTGAACCTGAGAGGTATCTTATTTGACCTATGCAATTGTTATGGGTTGAATTGTGTCCCCAAAAAGATATGATGGAAACTTAACCCCCTGTACCTCAGAATATGATCTTATTTGGAAATAAGTAATTGCAGATGAAATTAGTAAAGATTCATACTGGAGTAGGGTTGGCCCCTACTCCAATATGACTGATGTCCTTATAAAAAGACTGTAAGCTGGGCATGGTGGCTCATGCCTGTAATCCCAGCACTTTGGGAAGCTGAGGTGGGCGGATCATGAGGTCAAGAGATCGAGACCATCCTGGCCAATATGGTGAAGCCCCATCTCTACTAAAAAGTACAAAAACTAGCTGGGTGTGGTGGCGTGAGCCTGTAGTCCCAGCTACTCGGGAGGCCGAGGCAGGAGAATTGCTTGAACTAGGGATGCGGAGGTTGCAGTGAGCCCAGATCATGCCATTGCATTCCAGCCTGGCAACAGAATGAGACTCCATCAAATAAATAAATAAATAAATACTGTAGGCCAGGCACAGTGGCTCATACCTATAATCCCAGCACTTTGGGAGGCTGAGGCAGGCAGATCATTTGAGGTCAGGAGTTTGAGACCAGCCTGGCCAACATGATGAAACCCTGTCTCTACTAAAAATATTTAAAAAATTAGCTGGACGTGGTGGTGCATGCCTGTAATCTCAGCTACTCGGGAGGCTGAGGCAGGAGAATTGCTTGACCTGAGATGGTTACACCTCAGCCTCTTGAGTAGCTAGGACTGCAAGTGTGCACCACCACGCCCAGCTAATTTTTGTATTTTTGGTGGAGACAGGGTTTCACCATGTTGCCCAGGCTGGTCTCGAACTCCTGAGCTCAAGTGATCCTCCCACTACGGCCTCCCAAAGTGCTGGGCTTATAGAACCACTATACCGGGCCTGCGCAAACTTTTTAAACTAGATTCTGACCCTTTGGATGATTTTTAGGTTGACAAGATGATGTGAAGACACAGAGGGAGAACATCATGTGATCACAGAGGAAGAGACTGGAGTGATGTGACTGAGAGTCAACGATGTCCCCACTGACACCTCAGTTTTGGAATTCTAACCTCCAGAATTGTGAGAGAATACATTTCCATGGTTTTAAGCCATCCAGTTGGTGACACTTCATTACAGTCACCCTAGGAAATGAATACATCAGTGTCACATTGTTAGACATTGTGATCGTTCGTCCATCTTCCTGATGTTCTCTTTCGTGCAGCTGAGGTGAGCTCCACAATCATAACACCCCTGCCTCTCCCTCTCACTGTACTCACTCTTCCACAGCAGGGGAGAAGTAAATTGTGATTGCTGAGTTTGGGATACAGGAACAGGGCTCTTGTCCTAGCTCTGTCATTTCTTTGTTCTCTTTGCTCCTGCCCTGAGGGTCTCCCTTCTTTCTGCTCAGTTCTGCCATGCTCTGAGTTAGAGCTCTAAATGTAATTGGGTTCCCAAGAACCAGAGCCTGAGATCAAAGTTCTTGTTTCAGTGCTTCACTGGTGGATGCTCTCAGGAGAAGCAGAGTGAGGAGTGCAGGATGGCATGGAGGATAAAGCTAAGTGAGGAAGTGGTCACAACTGCAGCATGTCTTCAGTCTAATCCTGTGTCCAGAATTGGTGGGTTCTTGGTCTCACTGACTTCAAGAATGAAGCCGTGGACTCTCGCGGTGAGTGTTACAGTTCTTAAAGATGGGTGTCTGCAGTTTGTTCCTTCAGACGTTCAGATGTGTCTGGAGCTTCTTCCTTCTGGTGGGTTTGTGGTCTCGCTGTCAGGAGTGAAGTTGCAGACCTTTGTGGTGAGTGTTACAGCTCTTAAAGGCAGAGCATCTGGAGTTGTTCATTCTTCCTAGTGGGTTCATGGTCTCGCTGGCTTCAGGAGTGAAGCTGCAGACCTTCGCAGTGAGTGTTACAGCTCATAAAGGCAGTGTGGACCCAAAGAATGAGCAGCTGCAAGATTTATTGCAAAGGACGGAAGAACAAAGCTTCCACAGTGTGGAAGGGGACCCCAGCAGGTTGCCGCTGGCTAGCTTGGGCAGCCTGCTTTTATTCCCTTATCTGACCCCACCTACATCCTGCTGACTGGTCCATTTTACAGAGAGCCGATTGGTCCATTTTGACAGAGTGCTGATTGGTGCATTTACAATCCTTGCACTAGAGACAGAGTGCTAGACAGAAAAGTTCTCCAAGTCCCCACTAGGTTAGCTAGACACAGAGTTAGCTAGATACAGAGTACCAATTGGTGTATTTACAAACCTTGAGCTAGACACAGAGTACTGACTGGTGTATTTACAAACCCTGAGCTAGACACAGAGTGCTGATTGGTGAGTCTACAATCCCTCAGCCAGACATAAAATCTCTCCAAGTCCCCACCAGACTCAGGAGCCCAGTTGGCTTCACCCAGTGGATTTCTCACCCGGGCTGCAGGTGGAGCTGCCTGCCAGTCCCGCACCTCTCCCGGCAAGCAGAGAGAGGTGGCTCCGGCCTCAGACAGCCCAGAGAGGGGCTCCCACAGTGCCATAGCAAGCTGAAGGGCTCCTCAAGAGCCACTGGAGTGGACGCCGAGGCTGAGGAGGTGCCGAGAGGGAGGGCTGCTAGCACATTGTCACCTCTCAATCCCATGAAGGTGCTCTGGAACACAAATGGCCACACAGAGTCAGTCCCTTTGAGGAGAGGGGGATGGCCTTTTTTTCCTTCCCTGTGAGTCAGTCATCAGACCAGGGACAGATGGATGAGAATGTGGCAGAGCCTCCTGGGCAGGGCAGGTCCAAGGCAGCTCCTATGTGGCTGAGGGCAGTTCTCCAGCAACAGGGCAGCTGTGGAGTCCATCAGCCCAGAGTCACAGCAGCTGGGAGGCAAGGGTGACGGGAGCACCTGATGGCAAAGGGGATCTGGGCCTGCAGGTACCTCATACCTCCACCACAGAGAAGCTGTTATATTGTTCAGTGCTTCTCCTGCCTGGGGGTCACATGAATGGAAGAATCAGAGCCAGAAGTCCCTTCTTCTTGCAGTGTCCTTCTTGCACCCTCTATCAACAAAACCTAACAAAGTGCTTGCTGCAAAGGAGAACTGCTTATAGGGTCCAGCGGGTTAACATAGAGCAAATAGCAAAGTAGCTTTTAAGCTGAGCAGTAATACACTGATAAGTGGCACACTCATTAAGATCGCATTTATGAAACCCATCTAATTGTCCCATAGAACTGATGTTTAATAGTTTCTTTTGAATAAACAGAAATTTACCCTCCCAGTCTTGAAACTTAGGAAAGTTACATTTCTCTTATGTGAGTTCCTTTCTCAGGAAACCAACCATCAGATCTCCCACATACTATCCAGGAAGTGAAACTTACCAGATCACTACATCTGGACAATGAGATACCAGACCCCTCATCTATCACGATTGCATAAGTGACCACCTACTTCCTATGGATGAACTCTTCCTTAGCCCTCCCTAATTCCTGTTTTTTTTGCATGAAGTTACATTTCTTCTCTGCTATATAAACCCTTAATTTTAGTTGGTCAGAGAGATGGATTTGAGACTGATCTCTCATTTCTTCAGCTGAAGCACCTGATTAAAGCCTTCCTCCTTGGCAATACTCATTGTCTCAGTGATTGGCTTTCTGTGTGGCAAGCAGCAAAACCTAGACTAAACCCCTGGTGTTTCCATGACATTTAGACACTAAACCTTCCTTTGTGTTTCTTCTTTTTCTTCCTTTTTAAAATCTTTTTGTGTGTTTATAATAGCAATACAAAAATTAGCAAAAGAGCCTCTCCTGTCTTGTTCCTTTGCTCAGGCCTGCAGGTGGGCAAGTGTCAGGGTCTTTAAACTACCAGGACTGAGTGCTGTAGTTATTAATGGGATGAGAAATGTCATGATAAACATACAAGGAGACCCATCTGGGCACAGCCCTTAAGGCCAACCCCTTTGGAGGCACTTCCCATGCAAAGGGAATCGTGCTGGTAAAGTAGGAATTAAAGCCAAGCAGCCTAATTCAGCAATGCATCTGTTCAGGCAGTGATGGCTGCTCAAACTTTAATGAGAAAAATGATGAAGGCTGTTGGATGTGGCTACAGAGAAGTCCCCAGTATTCAAAGACACCACAATGTTACCCAAATTACTTACCTACACCTTACCTCTGGTGGCTAGATTCGGTCACAAAGATCATGCTGTTGGTGACTTTCCTGGAGTCAGCCTTTGCCAAAGGAGCCAGTGCTTCTCTTTTGAGAGACAAGAAAAGGCCAAGATCTTAAGTTTTGATGATGTTAACATGGCAGTAGTACATTTTCATAAAATGTACTTATCATATTATATTTATATTTTATATATTTTTATATTAAAATATATTTTAAGATAAGCCTGGGCAACATAGTGAGACCTCACTTTTACCAAAATTTTTTTAAAAATTAGCCTGGTGTGGTGGCACACACCTGCGGTCCCAGCTACTTGGGAGGTTAAGGTGGGAGGATCATTTGAGCCCGGGAGGTTGAGGCTGCAGTGAGCCATGATTGTGCCACTGCACTCCAGCCTGGGCAACACTTTGTCTCATATATATATATATTCCAAACGAAATAGCCAAAGAAAATAGAATCACATTGTATTTTTCATGTTTTTTCCATTATAGAACACATTGTCATTGTTATACTGAGAAGAGATAGAGAGGAGACCATGCAAAGCACCATAAAAAGTTTTTTCATGTTCTCTTGTCCGTGTTGATTGACCTCCAAAGTTAATTTCAAATAATGTGTTCAGCATTTACATGTGACTTTAGAACTGACCAAACCCATCAGGCACAGAGCTTATTTATACTCCTGAACCTTGCAAAAAAAAAAAAAAAAAAAAAAAAAGAGTCTGAACCACTCGCTATATTATATACTTCCTGTTCCCATATACTAGGAATAGTTTTACATTACTTGTATTGCAGGATTTTTTTTTTTTTTGGTGTTTTAATTGTGCACTTACATGTATTAGAAAAGCTATTTTTCTAGTGATCAATAGAAAAATGTTCTAAAAATCATCAATTGCCTTCATCTTTATGGGGTGATTTTAGAAATTATTATTATTATGTTCTTCCATTTCTGGGAACATTACCATTTAGAGGATTAATGGTAATTAGTGAAAAGCATAATACAGTATATTTAATGAAAGATACCATTAATGTTATTCTATTTATGTCAACTTTTGTAAGTGAAAGAAATGCTTTAAAATATTTGTCAATTTGATTGGTAAGTAGATTGGGGAACACTGTGGTGTCTTTGAATACTGGGGACATCTCTGTAGCCGTATCCAATGGCCTATTCTCAGTCCTCATTCTCTCTGACCTCTTTGAAATGGTGAATTCTGTCCATCAGGCCCACACTCTTTATTCTTTGGGGCCTAAAAGGCACTGAGCCGCCTCTTCTCTGTCCACTACTCCATACCTCTGTTTGCTCTTCTTTCCCTCTGACCGGGGGGTACATCAGACAGTCCTCATTCTCCTCCTCTTCACTGTAATTATAGGATTAAAAGACATCTTGCTGGTCATACATTCCAAATTCTTTCCCCCAAATTACCTGTCTTTAAAGTTTTCCATGAAAAAAACATGAAACTCTCATATCCATCTACATGCTCACAGCTAGGTCTCTAGAAGAGCAGAACCATGAATCAGAAAATCTGGATTCAAACCCCATATTTATTCACTCCTTGTGTGAACCTGAGGGTGCCACTTTGCCTCCATGAACCTCAGATTCCATATCTGTAAAATGGAGATCTCTGCAGTACCTTGCTGTGGAGGTCACATGGGAAGATAGACACGAAAGTGTTTTGTAAGGAATAACTCCTTTAGCAAGACCTTACAAAAATGCAGGCATGACTGAGGCAATCTTACACTTACTATTTCATTTGATTATAACAACAATCCTGTAAGTATATATTATTATTATTATTTTACAAAATGAGAGAAATTGGGGCTTAGAATGCTTGAGTATCTTGTCAAGGCCACAAAGCTAGTATGAGAGCTGTGATTAGAACCTTCTGTGTTTAATTCCAAAGCTCCCCCAAAAGCATCAGTCAAGGTTCTTGGTTGCAGGTGACAGAAACTGACTCTGACAATTCTAATAGGAGGAAAGTGGAGGTTTACAATATTGGCCAGAGGCCTGAGGACCAGACTTGGAAAATTAGCTGGAACAAAGGCAGCTCCAGAGAACAAGGGAGGAGGAAGTATATAAAGTCTTCTTTAAACCATGAGAGTCGAGAGGGACACTTTGACAACAGACACTGCTGTCATCTCAGTAGTGTCACTACAGTGGTCATGAACAAATCCTTGGTGTCATGTGGTCCAGATTCAAAGTGCCAAATGAGCATCAGATTGGTAGAACTTGGAGCATACAACCCGACCCTGGCCACAAAGGGAGGCGAGAGAGGTGTCCTCGCAATTCCCCTTCCATAATAAGGAGGACGACACTGTGACATGCTAGGCAAGGCCCTTTCCAGTTTCTGAACATGCCCCTCTGCCCCCCACATATACCCTCACACACTCACACACACTCTTTCTTTCCTACCCCCTCAGAAGATGAAGTATTTTCTCTCTTGTTGAAAGCTAATATTTTTTAAAATCTCTTTTTGAAGCAGATATCTTCCCTCTTTCTTCATCTCTCCCCTGATTTTAACCTCTCTACTTGTCTTCAATTCATGAACAAAGGAGACTGAGTCTCTCCAACAGCTACCAACGAGATTCACACAATGAAGCTGCTGGGTTCCACCATAAATTCTTAACCCCCAACCTCAAATGGGCCTCAGTCCTGCCCAGAGATCACACACGTTTCTCACATCACCTCCCTCTTCCACTCACCAGAACAACGGCTTCACGTCTCCATACCTGTCAGATCCCTGAGGATGTGAGTTCGGTTGCCCTCCAGGGTGGAGGGGGGAAATCTATCTTCCCTCTCTTAGAAGTGAACGGTAAATGACTTCACAGCCTCAACTAGGAGTGGAAGCAAAGTGGAGTGTGGACTCTGGGGCACAGGAGAGGAGATCAGAGCAAGGAAGGAAGTAGATTTGCCTAAGACCCTCCTAAGCTGCTTCCAGATGGCTGAGACATGACCCAGCTGAGAATGTAAAGAAATGTTTTGCAGTTCTTTCTGGTAATGGTCTGAATCTATATCTTTTTCCTGGGGGCAAAGTCACAGAGTTAAAGAATACAGTTTCTATAAAGGATGTATCATCACATGTCAGATGAAGAAAGGAGGGCACGTTCAGAAGGTGGTGTTGGAATAATTAGTTTAAAATTCAGATAAATAAAAACTGTTTAGGTTCTTACCTCAATAATACCAAAATAAGCTCAAGATACTTTAAAGATACGTAAATTACAAGAACAAAAATTAATAAACTAAACTATAATTCAAAAAATGAGAAACTATAAGTTGAAGCAAAGTTGATAAACTTTAGGGCATACTTAACTACATTAAAAAAATTTAACTCCCATTTATAAAAATATAACTAGAGCTGGGGACAGTGGTGTGTGCTTGTAATCCCAGCTACTTGGAAGGCTGAGGGGGGAGGCTTGCTTGAGCCCAGAGTTCAAGGCCAGCCTGGGAAACATAGCAAGGCTCACTGCAACCTCCACCTCCTGGGTTCAAGCGATTCTCCTGCCTCAGTCTCCCAAGTAACAGGGATTACAGGCATGTGCCACTATGCCTGCCTAATTTTTGTATTTTTAGTAGAGATGAGGTTTCGCCATGTTGCCCAGGCTGGTCTTGAACTCCTGAGCTCAGGTGATCCGCCCATCTCGGCCTCCCAAAGTGCTGGGATTACAGGTGTGAGCCACCACGCCCAGCTGGTTAAGTGTATTTTTACCAAAATTGCCACGTAAGTATGGTATGAAAAATGCTGAGAGCAAAATAGTTTCGTTGACAAAGGACACTGTTGCAGGCTGAATTAGGTCTCCCCACAAATTCATTTGTTGAAATCCTAACCCCCATTACCTCAGAAGGTGACTGTATTTTGAGATATGGTCTTTAAATAGGTAACTGAGGTTAAAAGAAGTCACGAGAGTTGACTTCAACACCAGTCACATTGACTAATCCAACATGACTGACGTCACTCTAAGAAGAGACTAGGGCACAGACACACACAGGGAAGACTGTGTGAAAGTGCAGGGAGAAGATGACCATTTACAAGCCAAGGAGAAGAAATCACACCTGCCCGACACCTTAATCTTGGATTTCTAGCCTCCAGAATTGTGAAAATTTTCTGTTGGTTAAGCTCCTCAGTCTGTGGCACTTTGTTATAGCAGCCCTAGCAAAGTAATACAGACATAAATGATAGTTTACAGACGAGAATACAATTAATAAATAAAAGTAGGTATTCAACAAGCCAGGAGGGAAATCTTCATAAACGTGGTGACATTTGAGCTTGATCCTGAAAAATAAAGAACTGTTGACAACCAATCCTCCTGTAATTATTATTCTGTGTTGGTTTGCTTGTTTTTAAAGAAAATACTGCTGGGCACGGTGGTTCATGCCTGTAATCCCAGCACTTTAGGAGGCCAAGGCAGGCAGATCACCTGCCGTCAGGAGTTTGAGACCAGCCTGGCCAACATGGTGAAGCCCTGTCTCTACTAAAAATACAAAAATTAGCTGGGCATGGTGGCGGGTCCCTGTAATCCCAGCTACTCAGGAGGCTGAGGCAGAAGAATCATTTGAACCCAGGAGGCGGAGGTTGCAGTGAGCCAAGATCATGCCATTGCACTCCAGGGTGAGACTCCGTGTCAAAAACAAAACAAAAAACAAAACAAAACGAAAAAAAAAAAAAAAAAAAACAAGCAAAAAAAACCTTCACATTTTGCCAAAGATGAGTACATTTGAAACACGAAACTTAATTTTGTAATTTTGTATATACAAAATGATCACAGGCAAGAAACTCATTTCAGGCTTGTTCAAATAGGAATGTGTGCCAGATACAATCTAAAAGTCATCTGCATTGCTTTGATAGGGTTTTGTGGTGAGCTAATCTTAGGGCAAGAGATGACAAATAGATTAGATGCTTTGAATGACCATTCGCTGTTGCTGTGGCATTTTGGCCATAGTCAGCGCTGGGTCTGCAGCTGCCCCATGGGGGTGGATGTGGCGGACAGCCACACAGCTGCCATCCTAACTTCCTTCTAGTGTGCCCTCATGAACTGCAGAGTTGGGAAGATCAAAACCCACACTTTGCTTCCCTGACTTCCTTACAGCCAGGTTCTAGACATGAAACGGATTAAGCAATGAGCCGCATGCACCACCCTGCGGCTTCTGACCACCCAGATCACCTGGGGATGCTTGAATTCGCCTCACCTCAGCTTCCATGTCTGCAAAACGGGGATAAATAACAGTATCTACCTCATCTTTTTTTTTTTTTTTTTTTTTTTTTTTCAGATGGAGTCTCACTCTGTCAACCAGGCTGGAGTGCAGTGGCGCGATCTCAGCTCACTGCAACCTCTACCTCCCAGGTTCAAGCAATCCTCCTGCCTCAGCCTCCCAAGTAGCTGGGACTACAGGTGCCCACCACAACTCCCAGCTAATTTTTTTATAGTTTTAGTAGAGATGGGGTTCCACCATGTTGGTCAGGCTGGTCTTGAACTCCTGACCTCAAATGACCTGCCTGCCTTGGCCTCCTAAAGTGCTGAGATTATAGGTGTGAGCCACCGCACCTGGCCTTCATTGGGTTTGTATGAGAACTGAGTGAGTTAAGCATACAAATTGATTACCCTGGTACATAGTTAATATCAATAAATGTTAGCTCTATTATAATTGTTATCGTTGTTGTTTTGAGGGTGGGAGTGAGGCAGAGGCTATCTTTCCTGTGTGCTGTCTTCCTCTGGCAAGCACCGCTCTCAATCTCCAGTGACTTTCTACAGCAGGGTTCCAGTGTCTACCATTAGCTTCATGGGTGTCCAGCAGCAGCTGTCCTGGATCAACGTTGTGGAGGTGTATCCTTGAAGTCAACACACCCTCTTCTGCCTCTAATTCCCTGTTGGGCCAATTCTGCAGTGTGTTCCTGAGAATCATCTCAGAGGCCCGGCCTAGAGCCCTTTCTCCTAGCCCCTTCAATAATTTTATAAGTGCTTAATTCGCTTTCAAAAAAATTCTTTTCTGCTTAAAACACATGGAGTGGTGTCTATTTCCTATAACTAAATCTTGAATGATCTACCCATGTGAGCCTCTTTCTCAGTTTCTCTTTGCCTCATTTCTAGTTGTGAAGACACACAGGAAGATTAGTTTAGGAAAAGGATTCGGCATGCTAGATACAGGAACCACAGAGCTGTGTCAGTGTTGGCAAAGCCCAGCCTGGAACACATGTCTCCATTCTTCTTTTTTGTTAGCTCAAACTCCAAAGAAGGTGGCTTATCCAGATCTGCTAGCTGATCCTGTGATCACTTCCATCTCCCCATGGAGCCCAACTGCAGAGAATGGGAGGAAAGTAACATACACTTAATTTATTGACTTAGTTCAGGCTGCTGTAACAAGTACAAAGTACCACTGACTGGGAGGCTTATAAACAATAGTTGTTGCTCCCAGCTCTGGAGGTTGGAAGTCTAAGATCTAGGTGCTGGCAGAGTCAACGTCTGGTGAATGGATGGATAGATGACACCTTCTCACTGCGTCCTCACATGGTGGAAGGAGTAAGAGAGCTCTCTGGGTCCCTTTTATAAGGGCACTCATCCCATTCATGAGGGCTCTGCCCCCATGACCTAATCATTTTCCAATGTCCCCACCTTCTAATATTGTCCCCTTGGGCATTGGGTTTCAGCATATGATTTTTAGAGGGTCACAAACATTCAGTCGATGGCACTGGCATTCTCTATTTATGTGAGGGACACTCCCTCTAGAGGCCAGAGACCATTCTTAGTCATTTCATATCCCCACTATTGGCGCAATCTATTACATGCTCATTAAATGCCAAACCGAGCTGTTAAGCAGGGTCTATTATGTTATAGAATTCATGGATCTCCATGGGAAAGTAAAAGTTTCTGAGTATATGAAAGGAAAATTGCAATGTGGTTATTTCTGTACAGGTTCAGTTTGGTTTTCTTGGCTGAACACTTTATTTGCTTTGAGCTGGGAAAGGAAACCCTAATCTGGTAAAACTTAATGAAACTATTTGGTCCATAATCCTTATTGCACTATTTTTCTCCTACATAAGTTAATTTTTTAAATATTCAGATTCTGTGACTAATATTTAGTAAATTGCCTTTACTTCCTAGTCAGAGTTCTTTGAATCACAAGTAAGAGAAACCCAAGCGAAGTAACCTAGGATGAAACAGAGGCTTTATTGTAAAACGCAGGGCTATTTCATAGATCCCAAGGCAGAATATACACTCAGGTTCACAAGCGACTGGCACCAGGAACCAGAAATCTACCAGAAACTAACTGCTTCGTCTCCCCCAGGCTACTAGGCCATTATCTACCTTTGATTTTCTAGGCCTAGCTGCTTCCCTTTCTCTCTCTGCAAATGGGCTCCTTGGCCTCTACAGATATGTCATGTGAGGGGATGATGACCACACCAAAATAGTAGCCTCAGAAACCCATTTATAGGGCCATGCATTTGCATATCAATAGGTACTCTGCCGGGTCTGTCTCTATTTCCCAGAAAAGAGCAACCGAGCTTAAATTAGATTCCCATTCTTGGTCCATCAGCTGTGACCAGGAAACAGTGGCTATCACATAGAACAAATGCACAGAATCAACCGCACAGAAATCAACTCTCTGGACAGGTGGGAGGAGCAGTTCTTGGAGGCAGGAAGTGGAGGCAAACATACTAGAGCATTTGGGTGACAATATCCCAGAGAACAAAGACTTTGTAACTTTAATGTGAAATTAATGTAACTGTTAAATCGCATATAGGAATATCATGGCCTTCACATTTACAAAGTGGTGCCCTTTGCATGTGAATATGGACACTTGGCCCTCCACATCAACCAACCAGCTGATCTAATTCAACCAACTGCAGATCAAAAATATTAAGAAAAAGGCCAGGTGTGGTGGCTCATGCCACCTTTGGGAGGCCGAGGCAAGTGGATCACTTCAGGTCAGGAGTTCGAGACCAGCCTGGCCAACATGGTGAAAACCCACCTCTACTAAAAATACAAAAATTAGCTGGGAGTAGTGGCATGCACCTGTAATCCTAGCTACCAGAAAGACTGAGGCACAGGAATCACTTGAACCTAGGAGGCAGAGGTTACAGTGCAGACCACGCCACTGCACTCCAGCCTGGGCAACAGAGCAAGACTCTGTCTCAAAAAAAAAAAAAAAAATTCAAAATAACAATATATCAGTTAAAAAAATACAAACACAAATATAGTATAACAACTATTTACATAGAATTCAGATTGCATTAGGTATTATCTTTTTCCTTTCTTTATTTTTTTAAAATTTCTTTATTTTTGAGACAGGGTCTCTCTCAATCACCCAGTCTGGAGTATAGTGGTACAATCATGGCTCATGGCAGCCTCGAACTCCTAGGCTCAAGGGATCCTCCAACCTCAGCCTCCTGAGAAGCTAGGACTACAGGTGCAAGCCAACACACACAGCTAATTTTTAAATGTTTTTGTAGACACAGGATCTGGCTTTGTTGCCCAGGTTGGTCTTGAACTCCTTGTCTGAAGTGATCCTCCTGCTTCGGCCTCCCAAAGTGCTGGGATTACAGGCATGAGCCATGGTGCCTGGCCTGTATTAGGCATTATAAGTAATTTAGAGACAATTTAAAGTATGCAGAAGGATGTAGATAGGTTAAATGCAAATACTACACCATTTTATATTAGGGACTTAAGCATCAGGGATTTGGGTATCCATGGGGGTCCTGGAACCAGTCCCCCATGGATACTATATTAGTCAGGGTTCTCTAGAGGGACAGAACTAATAGAACACATATAGAGAGAGGAATTTATTAAGTATTAACTCACATGATCACAATGTCCCACAATAGGCCATCTGCATGCTGAGGAACAAGGAGAGCCAGTCCAAGTCCCCAAACTGAAGAACTTGGAGTCCAATGTTCGAGGGCAAGAAGCATCCAGCACGGGAGAAAGATGCAGGCTGGGAGGCTAGGCCAGTCTCGCTTCTTCACATTTTTCTGCCTGCTTTATATTCTAGCCATGCTGGTGACTGATTAGATGGTGCCCACCCAGATTAAAGGTGGGTCTGCCTTTCCCAGCTCACTAATTCAAATCTTCTTCGGCAACACCCTCACAGACACACCCAGGATCAATACTTTGCATCCTTCATTCCAATCAAGTTGACACTCAGTATTAACCATTACAGATACCGAGGGAACAACTTCTCATATTCTCATATAGCAACTTAAAATAGCCCACATTAGCTCAGTGGTTTTCGTGTTTCCCTTATGCAAGCAAGATGATATGGCTACTCTGAGAATGGTTATCAAAGTAACTAGAAAGTTAATTAATGAGATAAATAAAAACAGAACTTAGATTTTGCTTGGTGGCTAAATCGTGCTCAGCATGCAAATTAGGCCATTTGAAAGGGGCATCCATTTATTCAGGCCACTAGGGCACCATTTAAGAAATTATTATTCTGGTAAATGAGGGTAAATAGGACCCTAGTGACCGAAAAATTTGAGGTTGTTTCCAAAAGCACTAATTTGTACCCAGGGAGTACAAAGAAGAATCTGGGTGGAATAAATAGCTGGATAAATAATGCAAAAGCAGAGAGTTTGGGCCAAAGTGGAACCCTATTTGAAAGATCAGGTACTGATGGTAAGTTTTAAAGTGTCTTTTACAGAAAGATGATAATAACAAATTGATTGAGGCAGCGCTTTGACATTTGGGTGTCACTATTTAGGTCATGTACCACATGAATTCACAGATAAATTCACAGCTCAAGCTAAGTTTGGGACTGAAAGCAAAACATGGCAATGTGAGCTTTGGGCAAGAGGAGCAGGCTCCTATTCTCACACGGTTCCTGGTATCGATGCTTTCGGCCACGTGCCCTCCTCACTGCTTATCTAAAGCTGATCCTTCCACTGTGGCACATCTATTGTTAGTGAAAGGGTTTTGTTTCTGCTTTTGTTTTTGTTTTTCCTATGTCCACATGGGTGATTTTTGTACACAGAAAGTTATTTTTATTTAAAAATTAACATTCAAATTGTTCAAAATCTAGTTATTTCTTTAGTTTTCAAGAAGTCACAGTTGTTTTTTGTTTTCTGTTTTTAGATGGGGTCTCACTCTGCCGCCCAGGCTGGAGTGCAGTGGTACGATCATAGATTACTGCAGTCTTGACCTCAGGGACCCAAGTGACTCTCCCACCTCAGCCTCCAAGTAGCCTCCAAGTAGCATGTACTACCATGCCCAACTAATTACTTATTTTTTCATTTTTTTGTAAAGATAGAGTTTTCCTATGTTGCCTAGGCTGGTCTTGAACCCCTGGGCTCAAACAGTCCTCCTACCTTGGCCTTCCAAAGTGCTAGGATTTCAGGCATGAGTCATTGCATTCAGTCAGAAGTCATGGTTTTAAAAGCATATAATACTCTTTATAAATATAGACAATTTCAACACTTACTTTAAAGAAAAAAGGTTAATTTAATTGGGTAAATTTCCTGAAATATTTCCAACTATATTTATACATTTAACATACTTGATTTTCCTTTCAAGTACTGCCTAAACAAACAAAACTTTCCCATTTTCTTAGGTAAGTTAATATCAATAAGCTAAAACAATAATATTTCAACTTAAAATCATGAGCTAAATCAATTGCTCAATTACACACTTGACTGAGAATTACAAAGCTAAAGTATTACTCTAATAGGCCAAATTCTCTTAAATGTTTCCATATCACATATGTACAGTTTCTTTAACCCCAAAATATTCATGTATAGGTGTAATTTCTCTTAAACATTCTTATACTTAATGCTCTCTGAGGTTGACAGATGCTTACTCACCAAGGAAAAGATTATGTCATTCCACATTCTTTGCAGAACAACCAGAGGTTTTAGCCAGGACATTAGGCCTAACTGCAGACCTCCAGGATGGCTTTCCTCACAACCCTGACCTTGGTCGAAATCCCTTTTGCAATTCCTATAGTTTTTCATGCCATACCTTAAAAAGGGCATGGTCACTTACAGGGCTGACTTATTCAGAATTAGGCAGAAGGTCATAGTGTCTAGAGCCTATGATACTTTCAGATGCCCACAAATGTGTTTTAATTTTCATTTCTTTTAAAATCAGGACAAAAATTAATAAAATAATAATGCACATATAACATTGAATCCATTTGGATTATGTTTATCTGTATACTAATGCAGTGGTGAAATATAATTTCTAATTTATTTTCCCACAAAGGCAAAAGTGCCCAGAGCCCATGAGAGTCATAATGTGGCCCTGGTCACTTAGCCCACATCCCTGAGTGTGAATCCTATCACGACCTAATTCTTAAAGCAACTTACAGAACTCTGATACCCCACTTAGACTGGCCCATTGTGCCAATGCACTTTGCATTTCTTTGGCTCTATAGATACTTACGTATCTGAATTCATAGAATTCTGAATTCCTTTAAAATGTTTGCTATTTGAAGGGCATACAATCCTATGTATGTTAAGATGCTATCCAATTAGCAAAAAATTCAACAGTCATTTCATAAAGGAACCTATTTAAATGGCAAATAAGCACATAAAGAACATTATTAGTCATCGTAGAAATGAAAATTAAAACCACAGTGAGGTGGATTATACACCCACCCGAATGGCTAAAATTTTAAAAACTGGCAACACAAAGTGTTGGTCTAATGGAACCACGAGATCTCTCATACATTGTTCATGGGAATGTAAAATGATACAACCACTTTGGAAAAATTTTTGGCGGTTTCATACCAATCCTATGACCCAGAAGTTCCACTCCTGGTTATTTACCCTTGAGAAATGAAAACATAGCTCTACACAAAGAGTGAGATAAGAATGTTCTTAGCAGCTTTATTCATAACACCGCAAGTTGGCAACAACCTCACACGCCCATCAATAGGAAAACAGATAAACAAGCTATGATATATTCATGCAATGGAAACCACTTAGAAAAAAAATGAATGAACTCAGATACATGCAATAGCCTGAATTAATTTCAAAACACATTGTGCTGAGTAAAAAGAACTTAACACAAAGAGTATTTAACCTGCGATTCTTCTTCCTCTTCAAGTTCTAGAGCAAGCTAAACTAATTTATGATGGACAAAGTCAGAGCAGTGCTTGCCTCTGGGTATGGGGTGGGGATTTACTGGGAAAGGGCTCGAAGGGACTTTCTGGAGTGATAGACGTTTGGGTTTATGAATTTGTCAAAACTCATCCAATGTTACACTCAAGATTTGTGCATTTTATTGTAGGTAAATATTACCTAAAAGCAAAAAAAGCCATACACAAATGTTGAACTCTAGTTAATAATATGAATGTTGAAGTTGGTTTTTTTTTTTTTTTCTTTTCTTAGAGATAGGGTCTCACTCTGTCACCCAGGCTGGAGTGCAGTGGTGCAATCATAGCTCACTCTAACCTTGAACTCCTAGGCTCAAGCAATCCTCCCACCTCAACCTCCCAAAGGGCTGGGATTATGATTACAGTCAAATGGAGCAAGAACCCTCTCTTAAGAGCCTGTGAGCTTCCAAACATGGAAATAAAGGAAAATCCTGAGTTCCTTCAAAGGAAATTCCAGGCACCTAGCTAGCCCTGAGAAGGAAATAAGCAACTTGACAAGCAGAAGGTAACAGTAGCCTAAAACAATAGACAAGGAAGTTAGAGTCAGATGCTTGGTTCCTGTATAGAAACTAAAGATAGCAACTTTTTTCTTTTTCTTTTTCTTTTTCTTTTTCTTTTTCTTTTTTTCTTTTTTTTTTTTTTTTTTTTTTTGAGACAGGGTCTCATGCTGTTGCTGAGGCTGGAGTGTAGTGGCACAATCTCAGCTCACTGCAGCCTCTGCTTCCCGGGCTCAAGCGATTCTCCTGCCTCAGCCTCCCAAGTAGCTGGGATTACAGGTGTGCACCACCAGGCCTGGCTAGTTTTTGCATTTTTAGTAGAGATGGGATTTTGCCATGTTGCCCAGGCTGGTCTTAAACTCCTGAGCTCAGGCAATCCACCCACCTCAGCCTCCCAAAGTGCTGGGCCCGGCCCTAAATATGACGTCTTAACTTACCCCTGAGTTGTTTTGCAAAAACCTGGATCTCCACCGAATGGATCCACTGACACATCGACCTCAGATAAGCAGGAACTGAAGACTGAATTCTGAGCACCGTTCTTTGCTCTAAATTTCTTCCTGAGGGGCCTGGAGGGAGTTGCACCCATAAGCCAGAGCTAACATTATTTTCTGCTGATCCCAAAATTTTAAAGAAAGCTTCCCTTCCGGCCAGGCGTGCTGGCTCACGCCTGTAATCCCAGCACTTTGGGAGGCCGAGGAGGGCAGATTGCCTGAGCTCAGGAATTCGAGACCAACCTGGGCAACATGGCAAAATCCCATCTGTACCAAAAAATACAAAAATTAGCTGGGCATGGTGGCACATGCCTGTAATCCCAGCTACTCAGGAGGCTGAGGCAGGAGAATTGCTTCAACCCAGGGGGTGGAGGCTGCTGTGAGACCAGAACGTGCCACTGCATTCCAGCCTGGGTGACACAGTGAGACTTCGTCCACCACTCCCACCCTGCCCCCGCAAAAAAGCTTCCCTTCCTCAACCAATTGCAAATCAGAAAATCTTTGAATCTACCTCTGACCTCTAAGCCCCATCCACCCTTCAAGATATCCCACCCTTTTAAGGCAAAACCAGTGTGTGACCTTCATGTATTGAGTTACAATTTTGCCTGTAACTTCTGCTTTCCTGAAATTTACCCTGTCTTTAAAAACCCTTACCTTCAAGCCATCCAGGAGGTCAGGATTTAAGCATTAGCTGCCTGATCCTCCCTGAAAATAAATGTCTTCCTTACTTTTTCTAAATTTATTTTTTTAATATAGAGATAGAGGTCTTGCTATGTTGTCCAGGGTAGTCTCAAATTCCCAGCCTCAAGCCATCCTCCCACCTCAGCTTCCCAAAGTCCTAGGATTACAGGCATGAGCCACCACACCTGGCCCACATCTTCCTTTCTACAGCTGTAAAATCTCAGTGTGGATATCTGGTTTTACTGCTCCAAGCAAGTGAACTCCCTTTGGTTCTCTTTTTTTTCACCCTTTTTTGAGATAGGGTCCCATTCTGTCACCCAAGCTGGAGTGCAGTGGCTCACTGCAGCCTCAACCTCCTGGACTCAAGTGATCCTCCCCCCTCAGCCTCACAAGTAGCTGGGACTACAATCACATGCCATCATGACCAGCTTTTTTTTTTTTTTTCCTGTAGAGACAGGGTCTTGCTATGTTGCCCAGACTTGTCTCAAACTCCTAGGCTCAAATGATCCTGCTGCCTTGGCCTCCCAAAGTGTTGATTACAGGTGTGAGCCACCACACCTGCCCCCAGTTCGGTTGTGTAACAACAGACATGAGCCACTGCACCTGGCCTGAATGTTGTGGTCTTTAAGGGTAAAGTATACTAAGGTCTACAGCTTATACATATTGGAATATTTCAAAAAATAAGATAGTCGACAAATAATTTAAATAGGTAGTTCCCCCAAAGAAGAATGGCCAATAAGCACATGAAAAGATCAGCATCATTTGTCGTTAGGGAAATATACATCAAAACCACAATAAGATATCAACTTGGTAAAACAGTTCAGAACATAACGCACCAAAATATACCACTTTTGCATATTGATTATTTTGAACTAAAAACACTTGGGTAACAGCAGATGTAGGAATTCTCTGATCTCCCCTTTTTTCACCAAATAGCAGATCCTAAAGTTTCCTATGAGAAAAGTGCCCTCCTTGCACCAGGAAGAAAAGAACATTCTTATGACCAGAAACTAAGAGTTACCCTGAAAAGGATCTGTACAACTCTGAACATACTAAAATAGCTTTTATTTTCCACTATTTTACCCATGTTTCCTAGTCTCTATACCACAATTTACTGCTCTAGCCTGAGCCCCCTTGTCTGGTTACATCCCCACTAATTTAGTACTCTTTGTGGACAAAGGCATGTAAGCTTTATGGCCCAATGGCTTCTTTGGGTCTTCAATATCCTTGTGAAGACTCCCATGTACATGTAAACATATTGAATGAATTTATATGCTTTTCTCCTATTGATCTATCTTATGTCAGTTTAATTATTAGGCCTGGTCACAGAACCTAAGTGGGTAGAAGAAAATTTTTCCTTCCCTACAATGGCTATAATTAAAAAAGACACATGATAATAAGTGTTGGTGAGGATGTGGAGAAAATAGAACCCTCATATATTGCTGATGGGATTGCAATATGGTATAGTCACTGTAGAAAACAGGTTGATAGGGCTGATAGTTCTTCAAAATGGTAAACGTAGTTATCATATGACTCAGCAATTCCACTCCTAGGTATATATCCAAAAGAACTGAAAATCTTGAAAAAAATCCTATTTGTTCATAGGATTATTACACGTAATAGCCAAAGAGCAGAGGCAGCACAAATTTCCATCAACTGATAAACTGACAAATGCAAGTGGTATATCCATATAAATGGAATATTATTCAGCCACAAAAAGGAATAAAGTACTAGTTTATGCTATAACATAGAAGAACCTTGAAAACATTGTGCAAAGTGAAAGAAGCCAGACACAAAAGGATACATATTGTATGAAATGTCCATAATGGCAAATCCATAAAGACAGAAGGTAGATAGCAAGTAAGAGTTACTTCTAATGGATATGGAGTTTCTCTCTGGAGTGATGAGAGTGTTCCGGAATTAGATAGTATTGATGGTTGCACAACCTTGTGACACTATACACTTTAAAAGGGTGAATTTATGATATATGAAAATTGTATCTCAATTAAAAAATAAGATAGATTGATGAATAGAGAGAGGGATGAATAGAGAGAGAATTGTACACTTTAAAAGGGTGAATTTATGATATGAAAATTGTATCTCAATTAAAAAATAAGATAGATTGATGAATAGAGAGAGGGATGATTGAATGGATAGACACATAGTTAATTGTGGAATCTAGGTGGTGGTTACAAACTTTTATGTATGTTTGTAATTTTTATTATAATAAGAGGATGGAAATGATAGAAAAATTAAAATGTTTCCCTGTTCCATGGGGTTGTGTCTGAGTTCTGGGGCACTTGCACAGTGCTGAGGTGTGATGCATGTCAGGAGTGAGGCCAGGAGCAGGCAGATGACAGGAGGAAGTGATCTTGCACTCATCTGTCCATCCAGGTATCACCTGGAACATCTATTGGTCCACCTGCCCCTGGGTCATCGGCAAGTCCTTTCTGTCAATTGCAGCTTCATCACTATTTTACAATATGTAATGTGAAAATGTTGGATTGTATCTAAACTTCATTTACTTTATCACAGAAAATTTCATCATTGTCTTTTTTATGGTTTGATTCTGGGTCAACACTATCTTTCTCATGAAAGAAAGGAATTGCTGTGAGATTCTTTTAATAAATACAACTGTTAAAATTTTTAAATTGTTTATTACCTACTGGCATGAGCAAAGTTTTTATTAGGAATTTGAAGAGATTATTGAAAGTCATTAATTAAGATGGTGGACAGACATTTCAAATACACTGGATATTAAAAAGTTATGTTCTAGCCGGACGTGGTGGCTCACACTTGTAATCCCAATACTTTGAGATGCTGAGACGAGAATTGCTTCAGCCCGGGAGTTGGAGACCCTGTCTCTACAAAAAATTTTTAAACTTAGCAAGGCATGATGATGTGCACCTGTAGTCCCAGTTACTTGGGAGGCTGAGGCAGAAGGATTGATTGAGCCCGGGAGATTGAGGCTGCAGTGAGCCATGATTGCACCTCTGCACTCCAGCTTGGGTGACACAGTGAGACTTTGTCTCAAAAAAAAAAAAAAAAAAAAAAGATTGTATTCATGAACTCAGGTTTTTATTAAGAAAATGTAAGAAACAGCATTTGGAGGTTGTTGACAAATAAAATATTTTACAAACGTGTGGTCTGTATTTTATGTTTCTTATCATAATTATGTAACATACAAAATGTAATGTATTTTACACCAAGGTGTATGGATTTTCTCAAAAGCATCAGCTTTCCCAGAGTGCTCTACAAATGCTGTCATTTTCTATGTCATTTGCCCTTTGGAAGGGCAAAGCAGGAGAATCACTTGAGGCCAGGAGTTCGAGACCAGCCTTGGCAACATAGCAAGACCCCCATTTCTACAAAAAATGTTTTTTTTTAATTTTCCAGGAGGAACAGAAAACCAAACATGGCATGTTCTCATTTATAAGTGGGAGTTGAACAATGAGGATACATGGACACAGAGAGACATCACACACCGGTGCCTGGCAGGGGGTGGAGGGCTAGGGGAGGGAGAGCATTAGGACAAATACTTAATGCATACGAAGCTTAAAACCTAGATGATAGGTTGATAGATGCAGCAAACCACCATGGCACATGTATATCTATGTAACAAACCTGCACGTTGTGCACATGTATCCCAGAACTTAAAGTAAAATAATAAATACATAAATAAGCCAGGTGTGATGGTACTTGACAGTAGTCCTAGCTACTTGGAAGGCTGAGGTGAGAAGATTGCTTGAGCCCAAGAGTTTGAGGTTACAGTGAGCTATGATCATGCCACTGAACTTCAGCCTGGGTAACAGAACAAGATCCTGTCTCTAAAAAAAAAAAAGTATTTGTTATAATTACTTTTAATTATTTAACAAATATATTTTAAATGTTTCAGTTTTAATTTTTAGTGCAGCAAATATGGCAGATGTAACCCATGTGAAAAAAAAAAAATTCTTTGGAATCCCCAATACTTTGTAATAGTGTAAATGGTTCCTGGGATCAGAAATTTTGAGAACTGCTGCCAAAGTTTTACTCTGCCACACCTCTAATATGTGAAAAACTCTGCAGCCATCAAAATGGAGCATGAAAACATTTATTACAATGAAAAGATATCCTTTTCTATTGTTAAGTGGGTATAGTGTGATCCCATATTTAATTGTAATAAATGTGTGTGTTTGTGTATGCATGTGTCTATTCATAGGGAAAAAGTATGGAAGAACACATACAATAATGCTAATTATTTCTAGCCTGTAAGATTATGACAATAGTATTTTATTTTCTATTCCTTTGCTATGTATACTAAATTTTAAAGCTTCTAAAAATCGTGGTTAAAAAAACACATACAATTCACCATCTTAACCATTTCCAAATGAACAGTCTAGTAGTGCTAAGTATATTCACATTACTGTGAAACAGATCTACAAAACTTTTTTATCTCGTAAAACTGAAACTATAACCATTGAAAAACAACTCCCCTTTTTGCCCTCCCCCTCATGCCTGGAAATCACCATTTTACTTTCTGTTTCTATGTATTTGACTACTTTAGATATCTCATATACATGGACTTACAATACTGATCTTTTTGTGACTAGCTTATTTCATTTAGCATAATATCCTCAGGGTAGTAGCATGTCAGAATTTCCTTCCTTTTTAAGGCTGAATAATATTTTGTTGTGTGCACAAGAGGACTTCAGAAAGTTCTTGGGACCATGTGTGGTGGCTCATGCCTAAAATCCCAGCACTTTGGGAGGCCAAGGCAGGCACTTGAGGTCAGAAGTTCGAGACAAGCCTGACCAACATGGTGAAACCCCATCTCTACTAAAAATACAAAAATTAGCTGGGTGTAGTGGCGTGCACCTGTACTCCCAGCTATTTGGGAGGCTGAGGCAGGAGAGTGTTTTGAATTCAGGAGGAGGAGGTTGCAGTGAGCCGAGATTCTTGGGAAACGTAATTAAAAGACCAAAAAAAAAAAAAAAAAAGTAAACTTTGGCCGGGAATGGTGGCTCATGCCTGTAACCCCAGCACTCTGGGAGGCCGAGGCAGGAAGATCACTTCAGGTCAGGAGTTCAAAACCAGCCTGGTCAACATTGTGAAATCCCATCTCTACTAAAAATACAAAAATGAGCCGAGCATGGTGGCACACACCTATAATCCCAGCTACTCGGGAGGCTGAGGCAGGAGAATTGCTTGAACCCAGGAGGTTGAGCATGAGCTGAGATTACGCCACTGCACTCCAGCCTGGGTGACAAAGTGAGACTGTCTGTCTGTCTATCTATCTATCTATCTATCTATCTATGTATCTATCTATCTATCTATCAAAACTTTATTTCTCAACATAAGCTCCAGCAAAGATATCCATCATTTAGTTTATCCCTAAAGAACGGAGGGTCCTGGGAATGTAACCATGTCAATGCAGTCTTTTTAAAATTATTGACTGAAGAAAAATGGGTGCCCTTTAAAGATTTTTTAAGATTAGGAAACAAAAAGAAGTTAAAAGGTGCCAAACCGGGATTTTAAGATGGACGGCTAATGATTTCCCATAGAAACTCTCACAAAATGACCCTTGTTTGATGAGAAAAATGAGTAGGAGGATGATTATGGTAGAGAAGGACTCTGTGCTGAAGCTATCCCAGGCATTTTTCTGCTAAAGTTTGGCTAATGTTTTCAAAACACTCTTATAATATGTAGATGTTACTGTTCTTTGGGTCTCCAGAAAGTCAATAAGCAAAATGTCTTGAGCATCCCCAGAAAAATGTTGCCATGACCTTCGCTCTGGCCCAGTTCACTGTACTTTGACTGGACCACTTCATCTCTTAGCCATTGCTTTGATTGTGCTTTGTCTTCAGTCATGTTCCATATCCTGTTACAATTTTTTGAAGAAATGCCTCAGGATCTTGATCCCACTTGTTTACAATTTCCATGGAAAGCTCCGCTCTTGCCTGCAGCTGGTTTATGTACACATCATGTGGGAAGTTTGCTCAACTTTAATTTTTCAGTCAGAATTTTGTAAGCTGAACCAATTGAGATGTTTAATGGTGTTGGTTATTTCTTCTGCTGTTAATCGTCAGTCCTTTTCAATCAAGACATGAACAAGGTTAATTTTCTTTTTTTGCAAATTGATGTGGATGGGCTGCTACTGTGGACTTTATATTCAACATTGTCTCAACCCTTCTTACAACAAGTAGTCCCCTTGCAAACTGTTGATTTCTTTGGGGCATTGTCCTCATAAATATTTTGTAAAGCATCAATGATTTCACCATTCTTTTATCCAAGCTTCATCATAATTTTTTTTTCTTTTTTTTTTTTTTTTTGAGACAGAGTCTTGCTCTGTCACCCAGGATGGAGTGCAGTGGTACAATCTCAGGTCACTGCAACCTCCACCTCCGGGGTTCAAGCAATTCTCCTGCTTCAGCCTCACAAGTAGCTGGGACTATAGGCATGTGCCACTGTGCCCGGCTACCATTTGTATTTTTAGTAGAGATGGGTTTTTGCCATGTTGGCCAGGCTGGTCTCAGATGCCTGACCTGAAGTGATCCATCCGCCTCAGCCTTCCAAAGTGCTAGGATTACAGGTGTGAGCCGCTACACCTGAGTCATACATTTTGTGTTTGTTCTTGTTTCAATTTTTGCAGAATTCATGTTGCTCTGATAGGACTTGATATGGTCTGACTCTGTGTCCCCACCCAAATCTCATCTTGAATTGTAAACTGAATTGTAATCCTCATGTGTTAAGGGAGAGACCTCATGGGAGGTGATTTGATCATGGGGTGGGCCCCTCATGCTGCTCTTGTGATAGTGAGTGATTTCTCATGAGATCCAATGGTTTTATAAGGGGCTTTTCCCCTCTTTGCTCTGCACTTCTTTCTTTTGTCACCACATGAAGAAGGATGTTTGTTTCCCCTTCTTCCATGATTGTAAGTTTCTTGAGGCCTCCCTGGTCATGCAGAACTGTGAGTGAATTAAACTACTTTGCTTTATAAATTACCTAGTCTCAGGTATGTCCTTATAGCAGCATAAGAATGGACTAATACAGTAAATTGATACCAAGGTAGTGTGGTGCTGCTGTAAAGATACCAAAAAATGTGGAAGCTACTTTGGTAACAGACAGAGGTTGGAACAGTTCGGAAGGCTCAGAAGAAGACAGGAAAATGTGGCAAAGTTTGGAAATTTCCAGAGACTTGGAGGGCTCAGAAGACAGGAAGTTGTGGGAAAGTGGAACTTCCTAGAGACTAGTTAAATGGCTTTGACCAAAATGCTGATATGGACAATGAAGTCCAGGCTGAGGTGGTCTCAGATAGAGATGAGGAACTTGTTGGGAACTGGAATACAAGTCTTCTTGCTATGCTTTAGCAAAGAGACTGGCAGCATTTTGACCCTGCCCTAGAGATCTGTGAAACTTTGAACTTGAAAGAGATGATTTAGGGTATCTGGAGGAAGAAATTTCTAAGTGGCAAAGCATTCAAGAGGAAGCAGAGCATAAAAGTTTGGAAAATTTGCAGCTTGACAATGCAATAGAAAAGAAAAACTCATTTTCTGGAAAGAAATGTAAGCCTGCTGCAGGAATTTGCGTAAGTAACAAGGAATTGAATGTTAATCACCAGGATAATGGGGAAAATGTCTCTAGGGCATGTCAGAGACCTTCAAGGCAGCTCCTCCCATCACAGGCCTGCAGGACCAGGAGGGAAAAGTGGTTTCATGGGCTGGGCCCAGGGGCCTCTTGCTGTGTGAAGCCTAGGGACTTGGTGTCCTGCATCCCAGCAGCTCCAGCTGTGGCTAAAAGTGCTCATGGTACAGCTCAAGCTGTGGCTTCGGAAGGTGCAAGTCCCAAGCCTTAGCAGCTTCCACATGGTGTTGAGCCTGCAGGTGCACAGAAGGCAAGAATTGAGGTTTGGAAACCTCTGCCTAGATTTTAGAGGATGTGTGGAAATGCCTAGATGTCCAGGCAGAGGTTTGCTGCAGCAGCAGAGCCCTCATGGAGAGCCTCTTCTAGGGCAGTGTAGAAGGGAAATATGGGGTTGTAGCCCCTACACAGAGTCCCCACTGGGGCACTGCCTAGTGGAGCTGTAAGAAGAGTGCCACTGTCCTCCAGACCCCAGAATGGTAGATCCACCAACAGCTTGCACTATGAACCTGAAAAAGCAGCAGGCACTCAACACTAACCCATGAAAGCAGCCAGGAGCAGGGCTGTACACTGCAAAGCCACAGGGGTGGAGATGCCCAAGGCTGTGGGAGCCCACCTCTTGCATCAGCATGATCTGGATTTGAGACATGGAGTCAAAAGAGATCATTTTGGAACTTTAGGGTTCAATGACTTCCCCATTAAATTTCAGATTTGCATAGGGCCTATAGCCTCTCTGCTTTGGTCAATTTCTCCCATTTGGGATGGATGTATTTATCCAGTGCCTGTACCCCTAGTTTATCTAGGAAGTAACTTACTTGCTTTTGATTTTACAAGCTCAGAGGTAGAAGGGTCTTACCTTGTCTCAGATCAGACTTTGGATTTTGACTTTTGGGTTAATGCTGAAATGAGTTAAGACTTTGGAGAACTGTTGGGAAGGCATAGTTGTGTTTTGAAATGTGAAAAAGATGAGATTTGGGAGATCGGGGTGGAATGATATAGCCTGGCTCTGTGTCTCCACCTAAATCTCATTTTGAATTGTAATCCCCACATGTTGGGGAAGCTACCTCATGGGAGGTGATTTGATCATGGGGACAGTCCCCCATGCCATTCTCATGACAGGGAGTGAGTTCTCACAGGATCTGATGGTTTTATAAGGCACTTTTCCCAACTTCATTCTGCACTTCTCCCTCCTGCCACCATGTGAAGAAGGACATGTTTGCTTCCCCTTCCACTATGATTGTAAGTTTCCTGAGGCCTCCCTAGTCATGCAGAACTGGGAATCAATTAAACCACTGTTTTTAAAAAATAAATTACCCAGTCTCAGGTATGTCCTTATAGCAGCATGAGAATGGACTAATACAGGGCTCTTTTCAAACTGATGTCTTATCCTTCTTAGTGCATCATACTAGATTCTGTTCAGACATGTTATAACAAGTTAGTAGGAGTTTATTTTGGCACAAAAAATTCAAAATCCATGCATAGTTTTTTCATAATACATATTTTCCATGAATGTTTTGAAGACCCTTTATATATACCACATTTTCTTTATTGATTCATCCATCTATAGACTGTTGGGTGGTTTCTAAATATACTAACTTTTTTTTTTTTGAGATGGAGTCTCGCTCTGTCACCCAGGTTGCAGTGCAATGGCGCAATCTTGGCTCACTGCAACCTCTGCCTCCCAGGTTCAAGCGATTCTCCTGCCTTAGCCTCCCAAGTAGCTGGGATTACAGGCACCCACCATCACACCTGGCTAATTTTTTGTATTTTTAGTAGAGAGGGGGTTTCACCATGTTAGCTAGGATGGTCTTGATGTCCTGACCTCATGATCAGCTCACCTCAGCTTCCCAAAGTGCTGGGATTACAGGCGTGAGCCACCACACCTGGCCTAAATATACTAACTTTTTAAAAAGAACATGTAGTCACTTTATAAACAGAAATAAAACAAAGCTATTTCCTTTTTGGAAAAAGATAAAACATACTCCCTCACAAAGCACAGGTAACAAAGGGGAAAAAAACCAGAAGTACATAGGTCTTTAACTTCATTGATCAGCCCCTTCTGCAGGACTCCTGGGAAGTTAACCTACCATGGTGGGTTGAGGAGAAAAGACCCGAATCCCAAAATCCATGAAGAAATAAGGGTTTGGACTAGTTTTCTAATATAAAATCTAGCAAACCACCTGGAAGCTGAAACTTATTCTAATTTGACCCTTTCACTTTGAATATTGTATTCTGCCTGCTGGCTACTCACCATACTCTCTTCTCTCTCATTTGACACAAACAAATCCATCCAGACAGTCACTGACTTTCACACATGCTGCAATGTGTATGACTAAGGAGTCTGTGAAAGTTTTCCATGCTGTAAGGAGGACTCTGTCTCCAAAGAGCTAACACCATTGTAAAATTCCCAGTCACATCTCACCTTTTAGATAAATCTGATGGTGTATTTCTACCATTTTTTTCAATGGCCATACAAGTTTTTAAAAAATGTTTTATTACAGACAATTTCAAATATATACAAAAGTAATAAGCAGAATGGCATAACACAGCCCAATTTCATTTATATTTTACTATGTAACAAGTTACTCCAAATCCATGATATAAATCAAGAGCCATTATGCTCATAGATTCTGAAGATCAGGATTTGAACAGTACATGGTAGAGATGGCTTCTTTATGCTCCATGATGTCTGGGCTTCCACTGGAAAGACTAGAAATGCTAGTGTAACTTGAATCACTGGGACCAGAATCATCTGGAAGTTTCTTCAGTCTTATGTCTGGTTCCTGGGTGGGATAACTTGAAGTCTGGGCTTGGTTGGGACTATGGGCTGGAACATCCACACATGGTTTGTCCATTTGACTTGAGCTTCTCTCTTCCTTAAATAACTTTTTTCTTTAAAATAACTTTTTCAAAGTTTCTTTAAAATAACTTTTTTCTTTTTTCCCTTTTTTTCTTTTCTTTTTTTCTTTTTTTTTTTTTTTTCAAGACATGTGGTCTTGCTATGTTGCCCAGGCTGCTCTTGAACTCCTGGGCTCAAGTGATCTTCCTGCCTTGGCCACTCAAAGTGTTGGGATTATAGGCATGAGCCACTACGCTCAGCACGATTTGAGCTTCTCATAATATGGCAGCTGGGTTCCCAGACAGAGTATCCTAAAAAGAAGTGTCTGGATAATAACCATGCCAAGAGAATCAAGGTGGGAGCTGCGTGGCCTTTTATAGACTGGCCTCAGATGTCACATTGTGTGATTTGTTTTACTTTATTGATTAAAGCCTGCCTAATATTCAGAGGGAAAGGGCATAGATCCTTGCCTTTCTATGGGATGATGGAAAAGTCAAATTACAGACTAACATGGATGGAAAACATTATTGCTACATTTGAAAAATAAAATCTGCCACACCCATCATGTACCCATCACCCAGCTTCAATAACTGTTCACTCAGAGTCAGTCTTGTTTTATCCATATCTGTACCTACTCCCTTTCTCCCTTGGAAGTTATGTTGAAGCCAATCCTAAACATCATGTCGGTTTACCTATAAATACTTCAGCAGATATCTCTGAAAGACAAGCATATTCGAATAGCCACAATGCCAATTTTCTATCCTTAAAAAATTAACAATAACTTGTTTAATATCATTCAGTATCCAGTCCATGTTTCCTTGATTGCCTCATAAATGGTTTTTAATAAGGTTTATTTGTTTGAGTTGGTATTGAAATAAGGTTATTTCTAGCATTCTTCAATAGGTTCTTTAGTATGAATTTTTCTTCAGAAGTGAAAACACATTTCACTTCTGTTTTAAACCTCGAGTATCAGACTGAGGATAAAGATTTGTCTCTCCTAGCACACCTAATGCTTTTCCACCTGGTTGCAAATGAAGTAAGTTAATGAGACTCATGTTTCTTATCAATAGCATTTTCCATTTTCTATTCATTTTATAAAATAATGACAAAGTCTAATACGATAATCAAACAATTGAACAATCATGCCTATCTTAGTCTGTTTTATGCTGCTATAACAGCATACCCAAGATTGAGTAATTTATAATGAATAGAAATTGATTTCTCACAATTCTGGGGTTGAGTAGTTCAAGATTGAGAAGCCCACATCTGGCGAGGGCATTTTTTGTTGCATCATCCTATGGCGGGAGGTAGAAGGAGAGGGTGAGAGAATGATTAAAGGAGTTACACTTGTTCTTTTATAACAAGTCCACTCCTACAATAACAGTATTAATCAGTTAATAGTCTAATTGCCTCTTAAAGGCCCCACCTCCTAATAGTTACAATGGTGATTAAATTTCAACGTATGTTTTTTTGAGGACACATTCAAACCATAGCAATGCCTGGATCAACTATTCAATTAAAGTTGTAAAAACAATTGCCTATCCAGTTCTTTGGCCATTCCAACATGCACCTTGGCTGAATCTGGATGCTAAGGGTAGCCACTACAAGGCCTTAGTCACCAGTGATAAAGGAGATCTTTCACAAGGAGTGTTTCCTACACAGTCCACTTCCCTTATTAACTCCTTATTTGGAGTCCACAAAATCGAAGGTATTTTTGCCCTACTTCAAAGCACATATTTCTTGAGAGGGCCAAAAACTGACATCTGGCCAAAAGCCAAGCACACAGCAGAAATATAGTCTACACATAATATCAGGATAGGACACTTTTTGCTAATCTACCCACCCCAACCACTTCTTTATGTTCAACGCACTTGGTAGAATTCTTCCATCTATGCTGTGATGTTATGATATATATTGGTTTTCATTCAGGGTTCCTGGCTCATAACTCTGATAGCCCCTCTTAGAGTCTTTTGTTGTAATGTTGGGTGCGTTAGGCTTCAGGGGCAGGCCTCTGACCTCCTGCCCTCCTTTCACCTGCCCCAAGGAAGGACTCTAATGTTTCGTAATATAGGTTGGATCTATGTCCCCACCCAAATCTCAGGTCGGATTGTAATCCCCAGTGTTGAAGGTGGTGGCTGGTGGGAGGTGATTGGATCATGGGGCAGTTTCTTATGAATGGGTTATCACGATCCCTTCAGTGCTGTTCTCATGATAGTGAGTGAGTTCTCCTGAGATCTTGTTATTTAAAAGTCTGTAACTCCTCACCAATCTCTCTCTTCCTCCTACTCTAGCCATGTGAAGTGCCTGGCTCCCCCTTTGCCTTCTGCCATGATTGTAAGTTCCCTGAGTCCTCCCCGGAAGCTGATGCTGCTATGTTTCCTGTACAGCCTACAGAACCACGAGACCATCAAACCTCTTTTCTTTATAAATTACTGAGTCTCAGGTGTTTCTTTTTCCCTTTATTTTCTTTTTCATTCTTAGGTATTTCTTTATAGCAGTGTAAGAATGGACTAATGCATTCTGCCTTTCTGATTGTGGGTGTTAAGACCCTCTCCAGAGAGACTCCTGCAGTATACCTTAGGGGAGGGAATGCTGACATCATGAAGTTTCCATAAACATCCAAGAGGACTGCATTCGGGGAGCTTTCAGATAGCTAAATATGTGAGGGTTCCTCAAGGGTGGCGCCCAGGGAGGGCGTGGAAGCTCTGACCCCTTCCCCGGACCTCACCCTACACATCCCTTCACCTGTATCCTTTGTAATATCCTTTATAATAAACCAATAAATGTAAGTAAGTATCTTTCTGAGCCCCGTGAGCCACTTCGGCAAATTAGTCAAACCCATAAAGAGGGCCATGGAAACTCCAACTTGAAGCTGGTTGGTGAGAAGTTTCAGAGGCCCAGACCTGGGACTCGTGTGGAAGGATGAGGCAGTCTTGGGGACTGAGCTCTCAACTTGTGGAATCTGACGCTATCGCCAGGTAGATAGCGTCAGAACCGAATTAAAGAACACCCAGCTGGTGTCTGCTGCTTGGTGTGGGGAGGAAAACCACACACACCTGTGGTCACAGAAGTGGTCTTATGTCGATGATTGTTGTGGTTTGAGAGTGGAAGAAAAAGCACAGTTAGAGAGAGAGTTTTCCCTACACACATATGCCCTGTGTTTATACTGTATATACCATTTACAGAGCCTGAGGGCAACATAAATAACGTCCCCCTCAATTCACTTTATTATGCTTTTTTTGAAATGAGTATAATTAACATCTTGCAGGGCCTTCATATGCCAGAGACAGGTGACCAAACTTGGGCAGTCAGCTCTTTAGGGACTTTGGAATAACCCCTTAGCCTACAGGATAATAATCTATCTGGTTAGAGTGTGTGGTCACTGAGTTTATTAGTTCTTGCTCTAGGGACACTTCCTGCTTTTCTGGCATCCTCTAGTTCACTTGCTGATACCCAATACCCAATTGCCCACAGGCACAGAGAGAAATATATATTAATTGTGTGTGTGTGTATAAGCTTGTGTGTATAAGCTTATGTGTATATACGTGTATGTAGGCCTATATATATAAGCGTAATTTAAAAAATAGAAACTCTATAGAGAAATGCACATCCATGTTCTATGACAGGCATCTATATAGCAGAGGAAACAGGACATTTATAGCTTGCCCTTTAAAAATACGAATCTGAGGCCGAGCATGATGGCTCACACCTGTAATCTCAGTACTTTGGGAGGCCAAGGCAGGCAGATTGCTTGAGTCCAGGAGTTCAAGACCAGCCTGGGCAACATGGCAAGACCATGTCTCTACAAAAAAACACAAAAATTAGCCAGGTATGGTGGCATACGCCTGTGGTCACAGCTAGTCTGGAGGCTGTGGCAGGAGGATCATTTCATCTCGAGAGGTGGAGGTTGCAGTGAGCTGAGATCATGCCACTGTATTTCAGCGTGGGTGACAACGTAAGAGCCTGTCTCAAATAAATAAATAATTTAATTTAATTTAATTTAAACATTAATCTGATCCTATCACAGCACCTCTTGAAGCCCTTTCAATGGCTTCTCATTGCTCTAAAAGTACTGCAAGGCTCAGCAATGTTTCTTCCTATATCCCCAGCTGCCCCCTTGTTCTCTCTGATCCAGACACCCCAGCCTTCTCTCAGTCCCCTCACTCTCCATGCTCTCACACACCTCAGAACCTTTCCACAGGCCATTCCATTAGCCTTGAATGATTTCCCTCTACCTAGTTGTCTACTCACCTTTCAAATCTTAAGTGTCACATCCTTAATGGCCCCATTCCCCAAATCGAAATTCTCCCTCATACACATGTAAAGCACCATGATCACCTTTGAAGCACCTACTGAACTTGCAATTTCACTTTTGCGTGATATTTTAAAATTTATTATTATTATTATTATTATTTTGAAACAGAGTCTGTCTCTGTTGCCTAGGCTGGAGTGCAATGGCACAATCTTGGGTCACTGAAACTTCTGCCTCTCGGGCTCAAGCAATACTCCTGACTCAGCCTCCTGAGTAGCTGGGACCATAGGCACATGCCACCACATCAGTTAATTTTTTGTATTTTGGGCAGAGATGGGATTTCACTACATTGCTAATGCTGGTCTTCAACTCCTGGAGTCAAGTGATCCACCTGCCTCAGCAGTGAGATTACAGGTGTGAGCCACCACCAGCCTGTGATTTTTAAAATACCTTCTACTTCCTCAGTAAAACTTCAGAGCACAGGAACCATCCCTCCTTGCTGCTTACAATTGCCTAGCTCAGTGCTTGGTACATGGTAGGCACCCAATAACTATTTGAATGAATAGATGAATAAACGAATATGTGAAAGCACCTTGTAGAACACCACGCATGCAATAGATGTTAACTTCCTTCTTTTCACCATTCAGCAAAAATTTTTGCTTAATTTCTCCTTGCTTTGAAATATAGTTTGATTGGCAAATAATTAAAAGCAAAACTTAACTTTAGAAAGTCATAATCCAATAACTCAAAACAACACATTTGTAACTATTTATTTGCCTGGAGATAACTACAAATGCCTAAAAGTGTGCCTCCATTCAGAGAGTTCTACATTAGAAAAGTCTTAATTTTCTAAACAGACAAGTGATAAGATTATCATTTTCTGAAAATATCCTGAAATCAGTCTGTTGTTTTACAGGTGTTTGTAATTGTTGACCAGGTAAACCTTGTGTGAATCCCTAAAAACCCACTGCCAGTACTGAAAATCAATCCACAGGCCACATGGAAATGATATCACATTATAATTATTTTTTGTATTTTTATGCATTTATTTTTTATTTATTAATATTCTTTGAGATAGAGTCTCACTTTGTTGCCCAGGCTGGAGTGCAGTGGCATGATCATGGCTCACTCCAATCTCTATCTCCCGGGCTCAAGCAAACTTCCCACCTTAGCCTGTGAAGTAGCTGGTATGACAAGTGCATGCCACCACATCCAGCTAATTCAAAAACACTTTTTTTTTTTTAGAGATGGGGTCTTGCTATGTTGCCCTGGCTGGTTTCAAACTCCTGGGCCCAAGCAATTCTCCCTCCTCAGCCTCCCAAAGCACCGGGATTACAGGTATGAGCCACTGCACCTGGCCCTATAATTAATAAAGGGTTGACATAAGCTTTCTAGTTCATTTAAAGTTTTTTATCTCTAAATCACTGTCATCACATAATTTGTGAGTCCGTAAATCTGGGTGAGATAGTGGAAAAACTCTGGGCTTGAAATCAGAAAGCTGTAAACCTGCTTTACAAGGTTATTGCAAAGATTAAGTGGGGGTAATAATTTTGTTAAAAATAATCTCTCATCTGTTAAACACATACCTCACATTGTAGATGGAGCTAACTCTGTTACATTATTGTCAATTAATGCTTTAAAAAAAGACTAAGGGCCAGGCATGGTGGCTCATACCTGTAATCCCAGCACTTTGGGAGGCCGAAGTGGGTGGATCTCTGAGCTCAGGAGTTTGAGACCAGCCTGGGCAACATGGAGAAACCCCATCTCTACCAAAAATGCAAAAAATTAACAGGGCATAGTGGGGCACACCTGTGGTCCCAGCTACTTGGGAGGCTGAGGTGGGAGGATTGCTTGAGTGTGGGAGGTGGAGGTTTCAGTGAGCCAAGATCACACCACTGTATTCCAACCTGGGTGACAGAGTGAGACTCTGCCTCAAAAAACAACAACAACAACAAAAACTTATGAAATATGTATTATTACCCTACTATACAGATGAAGAAATTGAGGCTCTTGGAGATTGACAATCTGGCCCAAGATTGTACATCCCATCAAGCTGCAGGGCTAAGATGCATGAAAAAGGGCTCTAGCTAGGATGTATGTAGCTGTAACTTGCTATAAAAATTAAGATGTCTTATTAAAAATATCTCTGAAATGACAGTTCCTATTAATATTCCTATATGTTCCTCCTTCCTATGTATCCATATCAGACATCCTTATCATCCTTATCAGATATTGTAAATCAAACCAAATTAGAGGCAGGGAGGAGCCTAATCTCAGCCATCAGACCATCATATGTGCAAATTGCTTCTCTGCCCCCTTGTTTTTGTTTTCCCAGTTTCTTTTCTTTTTCTTCTTTTTCTTCTTTCTCCCTTCCTTCCTTCCTTCCTTCCTTCCTTCCTTCCTTCCTTCCTTCCTTCCTTCCTTCCTTCCTTCCTTTCTTCCTTTCTTTTTTTTTTTTGACAGGGTCTTGCTCTGTCTCCCAGTGTGCAGCAGCGTGATCTTGGCTCACTGCAATCTCTGCCTGCCATGTGATTCTTATGTCTCAGTCTCCTAAGTAGCTTGGATTATAGGTCTACACACCACTCCTGGCTACGCCATGTTGCCCAGGCTGGTCTTGACCTCCTGGGCTCTAGTGATCTGCCCACCCTGGCCTCCCAAAGTGCTGGGATTACAGGTGTGAGCCATCACACCCGGCCCCCAGTTTCCATATTAGTAACTCCCATGTAGACCACAAGGATGCACCATTTAGAAAACTTGCAAATGTACATTTTTCAAATCACCCAAATATGTTAAAGAAATTGGTATGACTGTTGACTCACAACAGGAGGCAGGGGCATGGGGTGGTGTGTAAGATTAATGTCGTGACAAATGTGGAAAAGAAACTTCTCCTGTTTTTCCAACTCCATCTCTGCTACCATATTATTACACTCTTCTGGTAGTGTGGTGTTTATGTGTGAATTTTTTTTCTTATATATACAGTAATTGTAGGATATAAACCTGATTCCAGTTGCAAACTTCACTATGAGCTTAGCTTTTAAGTTGCTTAAGAATAGTTGGATCTATGCAAATAATGATAATTATTATTATCTGAAGAGAGTGGCTCATTTTGTCACCCAGGCTGGAGTGCAGTGGTGTGATTAAGGATCACTGCAACCTCCACCTCCCAGCCTCAAATAAACCTCCCACCTCAGCCTCCCAAGTAGCTGGGAATACAGGCACGGCCCACCATGTCCAGCTAATTTTTTGTATTTTTTGTAGAGATGGGGTTTCATCATGTTGTCCAGGCTGGTCTTGAATTCCTGGGCTCAAGCAATCCTCCCACCTTGGCCTCCCAAAATGCTGGCATCACAGGCATGATGGCATCACTGGCATCACATGCCATGCCTGGCCTGATCTATGCAAATTTTCAAAATAATCAATTTTTATTTGTTGCTTTATTGGTGGTACAATCTCCAGTGGAAAAATCTAAGGGTTTTGGTGTTATTTGCTTACTCAACCAATATTTATTAGACTCTTACTAAGCACCAAGCATGGTCACATGCCTGAGCTGTGGCTAGCACAGTGTATAAGACAAACTTAATCTCTGTTTTCGTGGAGCATATAATCTAGTAGATGAAGCCTATGTTGAGCAACATCACAATACTAACAAATTGAGGATGCTATGAGAGTGTCTAACAAATTGAGTGTAACAAATTGAGGATGCTATGACAGTGTGCCATGGGGACCTCAGCCACCTGGAGATTGAGAGAGAGCTTCCTTGAGGGAAGGTACATTTCAGCTGAGACACACTGCCGTCTGCTCTAGGTTTTGGGTTTTGTAACTGCATTCACATCCCGATTCTGACACTTCACCCAGTTATTGTCTCAGAGCTTGGGTCCGCAGGTGTAAAACAAGGACAGTATGAACCTTGGCAGGGTTGTGAGAAGGGGAGAGAACACAAGTAAAGCACCTGTATCAGGCATACAGTAGGCATTAAGTGTGCAATGCTTGCTATGATTATACATCATTGTAAGCGTCAAGAGAAAGTTGAAGAAAAGTCTGACCAACAGCGAAAGATAAATGCGCAGAGGAGAAATTTGTCAAAGGTTTCAAATTCAGGGGCAGTCCGTATTCCACATTTTGTTTGGGGGCTTCAGGTCCTGAGTTCCAGACACTGGAGCAATTAACAGTTTAAAATTGCTAAATATTGTCTTCATGAGAAGTTGATAAGGAATTTTGGGTGGTTGATCTCTTTCTAGCAGCAGTTTAGCGTATGCTGAGGCCAGATTTTTTCAAGCAAAAGTAAAATACCTAAGAAACTGCCTGGCCAGAGGACAATCAGATTTTGGCTGGCTCAAGTGACAAGCGTTTATAAGCTAGATGGGAGAGGAAGGGATGAATACTCCATTGGAGGTTTTACTCGAGGGTCAGAGGGAGACCCGGCGCCACCAGAATGGGACCTGGAAGTGGGAAACGCTGGGTTCCCACGAGAGCGCGCAGAACACGTGCGTCAGGAAGCCTGCTCGGGAATGCCCAGCGCTGCTCCCCGGGCGCTCCTCCCCAGGCCTCCTGGGCGATTGGATCGCGGCCATCTCCTCACCCTTCAAGTGGGTGTGGGTGATTTCGTAAGTGAACGTGACCGCCACCGAGGGGAAAACGAGCAAGGAAGTAGGAGACAGCCGGGCAGGCGGGGCGGGGTTGGATTGGGAACAGTGGGAGGGATGCAGAAGAGGAGTGGGAGGGATGGAGGGCGCAGTGGGAGGGGTGAGTAGGCGTAACGGGGCGGAGGAAAGGAGAAAAGGGCGCTGGGGCGCCGCGGAAGGAAGTGCTCCAGTGCTCGACTCTCCGCTGCGCGGCCGCTGGCGGAGGGGAGCTGCCAGGTGAGCCTAAGATGCTGCTGCGCTCGAAGCCTGCGCTGCCGCCGCCGCCGCCGCTGCTGCTGCTGCTGCTCTTGGGGCCGCTGGCTCCCCTCTCCCCGGGCGTCCTGGCCGGACCTGCGCAAGCACAGGACGTCGTGGACCTGGACTTCTTCACCCAGCAGCCGCTGCACCTGGTGAGCCCCTCGTTCCTGTCGGTCACCATCGACGCCAACCTGGCCACGGACCCGCGGTTCCTCATCTTCCTGGGGTAAGCGCCAGCCTCCTGGTCCTGTACCCTCTCCTGTCCTCCTGACACCTATGTCTGCCCCGCCAGCCACTCTCTTTTTTGCGCGGAAACAACTTCACACCGGAACCTCCCCGCGTGCCTCTCCCCACCCCACTTCCCGCCTCTCATTCTCCCTCTCCCTCCCTTACTCTCTGACCCCAAACCTCTTTTTGGGGGGTATCATTTAAAAAATAGATTTAGGGGTTACAAGTGCAGTTCTGTTCCATGGGTATATTGCATTGTGGTGACATCTGGGCTGTTAGTGTAACTGTCACCTGAATGGTGTACGTTGTATCTAATAGGCAATTTCTCATCCCTCATCCCTCTCCCACCCTCCCCACCTTTTGGAGTCTCCAGTGTCTACTATTCCACTAAGTCCGTGTGTACACATTTTTCGCGCCCACTCTAAATGAGCCTTTTTGTTTCATTCATTCTGTAAGTATTGAGTAAGCACCACCTAAGGTCAGGTATAAGTGGAAATTTGAAAAAAGAAACTGCCCACTTGCCCCAGTACTTCCCTCGCCAGGAGGAGGGAAACCGGGCAGGTGCACCTGGAGGCCTGTGAATGCTTGAATTGCTGTGCAGTGTAGGACAAGTAAGATTGTGCATAGGCTTCTGTCTTTTAAACTCTGTTAGGAGATTTCTTTTTCTTTTCTTTTCTTTTCTTTTCTTTTTCTTTTTCTTTTTTTTTTTTTTTTTTGCAGCTGCAAAGGGCATCTAGAACAAGAATAAAAATCTAAATATTCAATAAATGAGACCTAGGAGACTACTTCAGTGACTTACAAAGTCCTAATAAAAAGATGTCTCTCCAAAATGGGGCTGCGAAATGTGGTGCTGCCTTATCAACTCCAAGTTTTGTTCTTGCCTGAGAAAGAAGGAACCTGATGCAGGTTCAAGCCTTCTGCCCTATAGCTGTTAGGGAATATGGGTAAGTTTAGAACTCAATTTAGAATCCAATCCTTAGCTAGGTGCGGTGCCTGTAATGCCAGCACTTTGGGAGGCTGAGACAAGAGGATTGCTTGAGTCCAGGAGATCAAGACCAGCCTAGGCAACGTGGCGAAGCCCCATCTCTACAAAAAATTTAAAAATCAGCCAGATGTGGTGGTGTGTGCCTGAAGTCCTAGCTACTCAAGAGGCTGACACAGGAGAATCGCTTGAGCCCAGCCGGTCAAAGCTGCAGTGAGCTGAGAGTGAGACTGTGTCTCACAAAAATCATCCATTCCTTGAGGATGTGGTCAAAGGTCATCATAGTCCATTTTCCCTCCAAACATTCCTTGGACTACAACCCTCCTCGTTTCTGCATAATCCTGATATCTTCTATATTTTTGCCTTTTTCTTCATATTTTATAATTTCATATGACTGGGAGACTAAGATCCATGACTCCAAGATGGGGAGCTACAGGGACAATCCCAGGTCTTCTGGTCTCTTATTTAGGCCCTGGGAGCCTCCAGAGTTGGCCACATCTTGACCAGCCCAGATGGAGGGAAAGATCACCACTATCTCACCTCTGTGTTAAATACCTAGGTGCTGTCCTCCCTGAGCCCACACGATAGTTGCCAGTGCTAATTTAATGGGTAGTGTACTGGTTAAGAGATGGACAGACCGTCCTGGCTTGACTCTCAGCTCTGGCAAAGATGAGTGGCTTGGTTTTTCCATGTCTCTTGGCCACACCAACCTTGATTTCTTCCACCATAAAATGGAATTTCTCAAGCTTGCCTCAAGGATTATTGCCCGAAGATTTGATGATATGGTAAGAGCTTCACAGTGTTTGGCCCATAGTAAGTGTTTGACATTCAAACGAATTGTTTCTTCCTAGGACATGGTGAGCATTTGGTAGCCATTCACCAGTTTTCTGTTTTCTTTGAATCATAGTTAACCTCTCCTTTCCCTTGTGGCACTAGAATTTTCTGGTGGGGAAGAATCCTCACTTTTTGCCCTTCCTTTTAAGGATAGGAAGCTGATACTAGGCAGCAACTAGTTGGGGGATAGGAAGATTACTCCAGAGAAATACTGAACCACAGGGCTCCAGATCTCAGGACCCCAGTCTTAGCTTGCTGGAGTGTGGGGTGGCAGTGGCGGGGGGGGGCAGGGGGGGTTACTGAAAATGGGTGTGAAGTAGATGTCCATTTACTGAAATATGAGGACCCAAGGCCTCTTCTACTGCTGTAGCCAGCATATTCCCCAACCTCTCCCCAAGAAAGGGCAGACGTGGGTTCACCTCTGGAGTAACAGGTCCAAAAGCAAAAACATACAGTATGACTTCCAGGGTCTGGGCCTGATCACCCAGCAGTCAAGCTCCCCGCAATCGACTGACACCCCTCTAACACGTAGAACTTCCAATCTGCAACTTAGTGAGGATGATACCTTTATTCTTCTTAAATACATCTCTTCATTTCCCAGAGCACCCTTTCCCCCCCTCCTCTGCACCTTTTTGTTAAAGACTGGAGTATAATGAAATACTAAGAGAGCATAACGTGTGATACATAAAACTTTCTTTCTGGTTTACAAAACAGTTTATTCGTGTCCATAAGTGCTTCTCTCCAAGGCTGGCTGCTGTCTAAAAGAGGCAGGAACCCCCTCTCCTCATCTAAGACCTAGCTTCTAATTCGGAGTGTGAGGGTCCATCTCCCCAGGAGGGGCACAGGGCCCAATCAGCCCAGCCATCTCAGAAGACAACACTAAGCTTTGTAGAGGAGAGTAAGACGCCTGTTGTTTAATTTATTACAGTTCCTCAAAAGTGAAGATGTGTGGGCGGGATGGCAAGAGCTGAGCAGACGAAAGCTGAAGGAATAAGGAAAGAGAGGAGGACACAAACAGCTGACACTTCCTCAGTTCTTGTCATTTGCCTGGCCCTATTCCAAGCACCTTCTAGGTAGTAATCCGTTTGGTCTTGGCTACAACACTATGAGGTGACTACTTTTATCATCCCCATTTTAAAAATGAAGAAATTGAGGCTCAGGGAGATTAACGAACTTGGCCGCTGTTTGAAACTAGACTCTGATCACATGAGATAATAGTGCCCATAAAAAGGGAAAGCAGATTATATTTTTTAAAGGAAAGAGAGTAGATATTATGGTAGAAAAAGATTGTTTGGAAAGGAATTGAGAGATTGATATAATGAAAAGAAGCATTCACATGAGAGTAACAGTTTCAGGGCCCAAAACTTCATCTAAGGTACTTCAAAGAGGCCTAAGCAAACTTAGTCATATGGTGTGGTTCTAGCCTCCATGAAGGCAAATACATGGTGTACAGCCCAACTGCACACAAAACTTAAATACCAATGACAGAGCAATCTAAAATTAAAAAAATAGAACTTTCGATTTGTCATCTTCCCAGAGGGACTTAATCAAGAAACCAATCAAAATACTTCCTAAGCCCAACTGTGTGCAGAACTCCAGAGAGAGCCTGGCCCTGAATCAACACTGTCCAATGGAAATATAATATAATGTGGGCCTCATATGCAAGGTCATATGTAATTTTAAATTTTCTAGTAGCCATATTAAAAAGGTAAAAGGAAACAAGTGAAATTAATTTAATAATTTTATTTAGTTCAATATATCCAAAATGTTTTCTCAGCATATAATCAATATAAAAATATTAATGAGATATTTATTATTCCTTTCCTCAAACCAATTCTCTATAATCTGGCATGTATTACTTATAGCACTTCTCAGACTATATTTCTTTTTTTTTTTTCCAAGACAGTTTTGCTCTTGTCACCCAAGCTGGAGTGCAATGGCGTTACCTCGGCTCACTGCAACCTCTGCCTCCCAGGTTCAAGTTATTCTCCTGCCTCAGTCTCCCAAGTAGCTGGGACTAGAGGTGTGTGCCACCACGCCTGATTAATTGTGTATTTTTAGTAGAGACAAGGGTTCACCATGTTGGCCAGGCTAGTCTCAAACTCCTGACCTCAGGTGATCTGCCCACCTTGGCCTCCCAAAGTGTTGGGATTACAGGCATGAGCCACTGCACCCGGCCTCAGATTAACTACATTTCAAGCACTCAGTAGTCACATGGTAGTGGACACATGTGGTAGTGGACAGTACAGATCTGCATTTCAGTTAAGACACATATGCAAGCATAGTTCACTAATGCACGGTAAAAAAAAAAAAGTATAGTGCTGAGTTAGTGGTAGAAATCCTAACTACTGCAGAGCAAAAGTGGTACGAACAGCAATGTCAGTGATAATGCAACCAACCATGTTTGCTTTTCATTGCAATTTGCTTATTTTCCTTCAGCAAAGTTTATCTCTTTTTGCCAATTCAATAAATATTTACTGATAAAAACTTTCAGTATTAGATTCTTGCATCTTCGTAGACAGAGTTGCTTTTCCCATTTGGAAAATTACTTATCAATGTAAACACATGTTTTGATAACCAGTGTTGGAAAGAGGCGCAGACCCCCCATGTGCCTACTGATGGCAGAAATATCCACGGCCAAAGGGAAACAAAGGGCTGGGGGCAATCACACACCTCGTGTCTCCTAACTCCTGGGAAGTGCTGTCCCTCTGATTGAGCTCTTATCATCCCTTCCCCACTAACCCTATCCACTGTGCCCTGGAGCCCTTTGCGGGGTAACCCTGCTCTGTCCTCCTCACAGAATATCTCCTGTACCTCCTTGTCCAAGCTACAGCTTCGTTCTTCTCTGAAGACACCGTCTTCCCTGTAGCCCTTTTAAGTAGCGGCTGCACATTCTCCCATAGTCCAGTTCTTTTCCCGTTCTCCAGTCCAGCTTCTGGATGACAGCCCACTAGTTTGAACTCCACACTGCTGTAGTTCAAATCTCTTTTGATTTGTTACCTTGGGCAAATTACCTCCTTTTGTTCAGATTCCTTGTTTGTAAAATGACGATAATAATGCCACTTGCTTCATTGGGTTGTTTTGAAATTAAGTGAAAGAAGGCAGGTCAGTTCCCTACACACTCAGTTTGGACTAGGCTGATGAGCATTACGGATGATGCCATGACGCAGTGTGTGGTTCCTCATCTCCACATCCGGCTCTCATCCAGTGCTCCTGCTCACGGCACTCTGTCCTCCTCGTATTTACTCCCCCTTATTAACTGAAGACTAGCACTGATCTCACAGTTTCCTCTCCACTTCCAAGTCTCACCATCATCCTAGATGACTTCAAGTCACCTAGATAAACTGTCTCAGTTTCTTCACTCTCACATTTTTTTATATGTTGTAACAGATAATGTTACACTCAAGTTGTAACAGAACCAGCTTGTCCAGCTCATGAAATGTATGCGTTTCCTCTCAACTCTGTATTCAGTGACATCCTGTGGGTATCTGCAAATCAGACAGTGATTTGCACTGGTGAGAATATTTACCATGGAAACTGGCAAATACTAAAAAGCAGGGCACCTTTTTTTCTGAGAGCCAGACCACAGCTCCTCTACTCCGTAGCACCCATCATAACAATTTTTAAATACCTCCACTGAACAGCTTCCTCCTCTCTCTACTTCTTCCGTATCTGATTTGAGCTTCTTAATTTATCACATGAACCACTTTTGTGATAATAACCCCAAATCCCTGTTCCATTGTTCTTCCAGCTAAAATCCTAAAATCCTAAACCTGATTTAGTCCAACCATATTTTCTCTCTTTGGAATCTACAGGGTGGCCCAAAAATGTGGAAATTGAAGTATATTACTTATTAATTTTAACGCATATTAATAAGCCATTTTAATGCCTCATTTCCAGGCTCAGTGGCCAACCCGTATAGCTGGGCTAGTGAGCTCTGGGGGAGTGGACAGTTTCCCAGCCACATAGACTGATGTTGCACCAAACATTTTTTTAGCTTCCAGACTTCCCTGGCCCTTAGTGTTACCCTTAACTCTCCATTTCTCTGCCTTTCGCATTGTCTACTTTTTAAAAATCTCTGACTCCACCTTCACCTTATCATTCTTAGCACATCACCATACTTCTGCTTCCCAAAGAAAATGAGCAATTACTTCCTTTTCCTTTTCCTCCTGTCATCAAATCTGCAGACATGTCATGCCTAAGTCCAGCTTTCCTCCTTTCTCTGATCTCAGTCCGCTTCTTCCAGTTTTGCTCTGAATCCCGTTCCCTCCCCAACCCCCAAGGACTTTGCTCTGTCAGTCACCTCTTCCCTCTCCTGTATCTTCAACCCCTCCCTTTTTACTGGCGTCTTCCTCGCAGCATAGAAGCATCCCCAAGCCTTTCCCATCTCAATCACCTCCTCGCGCACTGTCTCTGCAGAAACCACCCCATTTCTGCCCTCCCCTGGGCAGCCAGTTCTTGCTGTTCCGCCCGCATGATGCCATCATCGTTATGTCACTAAAATCAATCTCTCCAACATCATCAATGGCCTTCCTGTGTTGGGAAACCTAATAAATACTTTATCTTATTTGGTCTTTGGTATGGGTTGAATGAGGTCACCCAAAATCCATATTAGAAGTCCTAACCCCCAGTACCTCAGAATGTGACTTTATTTGGGAATAGGGTCATTGCAGATGTTATTAGTTAGGATGAGGTCATACTGGAATGTGATGGGCTCCTCTTCTAATATGACTGATGTCCTTATAACAAAGAGAAATTTGGAGACAGACACACATATAGAGAGAATACCGTGTGATGACAGGAGTTACGGAATTGGAGTCAAAAAGCTATGGGAACTTAGGAGAAAGACCTGGAACAAATCCTTTCTTGTGCCTTCAAAGGGAGTATGGCCCTGCCACTGCCTTCATTTCAACTTTTTGGCTTTTCAGAACTGTAAGACAATACATTTCTGTCGTTCGAACCAATTAGTTTACAGTAACTCTGCCACTGCGGCCCTAACAAACTAGTACAGTCTCTTGGAGGCATTTGGCAAGGTTGACAATGAAAGCACTTTCTTACCTCTTTAGGTCTGTCGCCTTTCTGGGGGGGGGTGTTCTCTAACAATTCCTCTCCATCTGTCTCTCTAGCTTGTCTTCAACATTAGTGTTCCTCAGACTTCTGACCTAGGCCTTTTTTTCACTTCACGTATTCCCCGGGTGGTCTCACCCACTTCCGGAAATTACTTAAATTACTGGTCATGCAGGGCTATGCTGGAAACTATTTAACAACTGGCTGTCTGGGAGAAGGGGGAGACTGGTTAATGGGTTTTGCTGATTTCTGTAGTGTAAATACTCCCTCCACGGCCGGTTCCAAACTGCCAACAGTTTAACAACAGGCTCACAAAATTTCTCCAGATTTAACATTTGGCTTTCACAGGCCGACAACGTGGTACAGCCGACTCCAGCACACCTCTGCTTTCGTGTCAGAGAGAAGTAACTTATTTTTGTACAAAAGGTAAAATAAAAACACCTGCAGGCCCCCCCCTTTTTTTTTTCCTTGACAAACTGCTCTAGAAATAGAACAGCTGCAGCTTCTTTCATGCGTTCCTCTGTTATTTCCACGTCACTCTGGTGGTGGGATCATTTTTCCTTTATTTTTCTTGTATATGATTGAGATACTGTACCTTTGATCAATTTTAGTTTTGTGGCATATTTTGCAGCCATATTAAATCTAGTTTTTGTCAGAGGGCATCAATATTATTTTCTCAAAACAAGAAAATATTTCATTGCAAAAGAGATAAACAGAAAGGTCCTTAATACCAAAACTTTGAAACATGATTTCTTTTACTTGGCAGTGTCCAAGTGGTAAACCCAGATAGCATTGAGTTTTCATTTTGTTCAGGAAACAGTCTTTGGCCCCTACTTACCCCTACATCAGGCGGGCCTTGCTCATTCATTCACTAAAGTATTTATTCAACACCAGTGGTGTGCCAAGTACTTATCTAGGTATTGGGTGGATTCTGATAAGTCAGTCAGGTCCCTGCTCTCAGGGAACTTGCGGCAGAGATGAGGGCTGCAGTAGAGAGTAAGCCAAGGAAATGAACAAGGAAGCTGATTTCAGAGAGCAACGAATGCTATGAAGAAAATGAAGGCAGGGCAGTGTGATGGAGAGTGAACCAAGGTGGTACAGTTTGTACCTCTGAGGACCAGGCCGTGACCCAGGTCACGCACAGATGCCCGTCATGTGATGCCACAGCTCCTTTTCCAGGTGCTCGTTTCCTCCCACTTCCCCATCTCTTGCCCAGCCACGACTGCTTACAAATACAGCTAGAGGAATCTAAATGAGGTTCTTCTATCATCAAACCTAATCAAAATGCCAAGGAACAGAATTGGTGCCTGGTGGAAGGCAGTGGAACGGGGCCAGCCTGGAGTGGTTCTCTCTGAGGAATTCCTCATCTTGGTTTTAGGGCCATGCCTTGCAACCTGTGAGCTAGGGGTTTCCAGTCCCTGGTATTTCTACAGGACTTGCCTGTCTATATTCCCAGCCTATATGTGTCTCCTGAGTTCCAGGCACACAGGGTCAAGCACCTGATGGATGGAAATATGTTTTTTGGTGTTCCATTGGTATCTCAAATTCTACAAAACTTAGCGCCCCTTCTCCTCCCTGTTCCTCCCCATCTTCAATCTATCACCTATTCCTCATCCAGCAAATGATATTACCATCTTCCAAGGTGCTTCCCAGAAGTAATCCTTGACTCCTCCTCAACATCCAATTAATAATCAAATCTAGGCGGGTACAGTAGCTCATGCCTGTAATCCCAGCACTTTGGGAGGCCGAAGCAGGTGGATCATTTGAGGCCAGGAGTTCAAGACTAGCCTGGCCAACAAGGTGAAATTTGTCTCATTTAAAAAAAATTATTTAAAAAACCCAAATCTATTATTTCTACTTCTCAGTGTGTCTTGAATTGATCCATCTCTCCCCATCTCTGAGCTGTCACCTTACCTCAGTCCATCAGTTTTGTCTACATTAACATGACCAGAGTCTTGTTCCTTCTTTTCAGTTATTTGTACTGCAGCCTGTGATTCCTTTCTAAAATAGGTCTGGTGAGGTCTCTCCAACTGCTTCAGATCCTTCCATGGCTCCCCGTTGCCCTCATATGAAGTTGGCACTCCTGGACTTGTGGCTTACGGGGCCCTCCATGATGTGGCCCTATTTGCCTCTCCATTCTGTTCCCTCCCAGCCTCTCTGCCCCCCATCTCTAGGCACCAGCCACACCCTTCTGCTCATCAGTGGTGCCAGCTTCTCTTCTATCTCTGGTCTTTGCACAGACTTTTCCCTTCACCTGGATTGCTTTCTTCAATCCTACCCCACTCTCTTTAATCTAGATAAGGTTTATTCTTTTTGCATGTCTAGCAGTGAAACCATTTCCCCTGAAAAACCTTCGCTAACCAACCTCCTACCCTCAGCCCAAAGTCTAGATTAGGAGCCCCTCTAACGGTTTCCATAGCATTTTTTAAGAATTGCCTATTTACTTGTTTGTATCTGTCACTAAACTATAAATTGTATGAGAACAGCTGCTATTTCTGCCTGGTTCACCATTCATCTCCAGCAACTAGCATAATGCCTGGCGGAGTCGGCCTGCAACAAATATTTGTTGAATAAATTAACAGATGGCTTTACCTCCTTAAAATCTTGTTTTTTCCACCTATTAAAACAGACACAAAGGCCAGGTGTGGTGGCCCATGCCTGTAATCCCAGCACTTTGGGAGGCCAAGGCGGGCGAATCATCTGAAGTCAAGAGTTCAAGACCAGCCTGGCCAACATGGTGAAACCTCATCTCTACTAAAAATACAGAAATTAGCTGGGCATGGTGGTGGGTGCCTGTAGTCCCAGCTACTAGGGAGGCTGAGGCAAGAGAATCACTTGAACCCGGGAGGCAGAGGTGGCAGTGAGCCGAGATCATGCCATTGCACTCCAGCCTGGGGCAACAGAGTAAGACCCTGTCTAAAAAAAAAAAAAAAACCAACACACACACACACCAACTTGTATAATTTAAAATATCACATGCTTGTTATGGAACACTTGTAAAATACAGGAAAGCAATGAAAAAGTCTACTATCTAGCTCACCACATAATGATCATTGCTATCATCCAGGCATACTTCTCTCATATATAAATATATATTCTTTTATTGTTAAAATTACACTACAAGTACTATTTATTTTATTGTGACAAAATACACAAAACATAAAAACTTGCCATTTTAACCATTTTAAGGTGTGCGGTGTGGTGCATTCACCACACTCACATTGTTGTGCCAATGCCACCAGTATCTATCTCAGAACTTTTTCATCTTCCCAGACTGAAACTCTGTAGTCATTAAACAGTAGTGCATCCTCTGTTTTCCCCTCTCTACAATTTATTTTTATTTGGGTTCATACCAAACTGAAAATAGCTACTTCTTCCTTACCTTAGATCAGCATTTCCATTTATTTAGCCGCGGTTTTGAGGATCCTATGGCAGATGCCATCCTTCCTAGAGCTCTTTGGGGCTGTCAGGTGTTTCGGTCAGGGTGAATTCGGATTGACAACATTTTAAAATCTCACTTTATTCTGAGGTTCCTAGTGCCAGAGCCCACTGTATTTTTAGGGACTCACAAGTTACAAACAAAATATGGTAAGGAGGAATCACTGAAGTTTTAACACAAGAGACTTACATTTTGTTCAATTTCTATCTTTTGGTTTATTTCCTAAGCATAAAGAAATGCTTTGAAATTCTTATATAGCATATTTAATTAAGCATGGGCACATCTTAAAATTTTAAATTTTAGATCAGATCTTTAATTCCTAAGATATTAAGAGGTGCTGGCAATTTGGCCAGGCGTGGTGGCTTATGCCTATAATCCCAACACTTTGGGAGGATGAGGTGAGCAAATTGATAGAGCCTAGGAGGTGGAGGTTGCAATGGGCTGAGATCATGCCATTGTACTCCAGCCTGGGCAATGGGAATGAAACCTTGTCTCAAAAAAAAAGAAAAGAAGAAAGAAAGAAAAGAAGAAAGAAAAGAAGAAAGAAGAAAGGAGAAGGAGAAGGAGAAGGAGAATAATAATAATAATAATAATAATAATTGGCAATTAGTGCTCCAAGAATAATTTCCTGACTTGAAATAAACCTACATGTAGACAAACTAATTAGGCCATTCCAAGAGTTACTAGCATTGGTTTAATATGTTTTCAGAACATTCCAGGAAGCAGTGTGGCCAGCCTTGCATGTTTGATACTTCAGAAATGTATGACAGGTGTTTCTCTTACCCAGGTCTTCTGTTCTCTCAGTTTTGCTCATATAAATATTTATGAACATCCTCATCTTTTTGAGGGAGGGGATTATAGATCATTCTAATTCCATTTTCTAGCATTTGGTACCATTCTAAGCACATAATAGGCACCTATTCGGAGCATTTTTGGTTTGACAGAATATGCATTTAGAATTGTTCAAATTAGAAGTGTCAATGATGGAAATTAGAATCCTATATATTTGACTTAAATACATAATAATGATTTTCCTTGGTGGGGAATGGTGAAGGGAGGTGGGAGTTAAGGAGAGGAGAAGAGATCCTAAGTCATTTATAAACTTCTCTGGAAACACAGGTGTTTGAAGACTTTTTAAAAAGTCTTGCACCAAGTTGTGTGTGTGTTTTAAATAGACTTTGTTTTTTAGAGCAGTTTTAGGTTCACAGCAAAATTGAATGGAAGGACAGAGATTTCCCATAAACCCCCTGCCCACACACATGCATAGCCTCCTTCATTATCAAAATCGCCACCAGAGAGGTGTTTGTTCTAGTTGATGAACCTACACTGACACATCATTATTACCCAAAGTCCATAGTCCACAGCAGGGTTCACTGTTGGTGTACATTCTATGGGTTTCAGCAATGTATAATGACATGTATCCACCATTATAGTAACATACAGAGTATTTTCAGTGCCCTACAAATCCCCTGTTCTCCACTTATTCATCCCTCCCTCTCTGCATTTCCACCCCCATTTCGTGGTAACCGCTGATCTTTTTACTGTTCCATAGTTTCAGACAATCTGTTTTTCAGACAGACACAGAGCTGTCTTTCCCTTAGTTTCCATTCTGTCATTTCTTTTTCCCCATCAATCATAAAAGGCTATGAGTTTTTTAAAGTGTTGAACACTATCCTACTTGTCAAGTTAAAACGTAAGCTCCTGGCTGGGTACAGTGGCTCATGCCAGTAATCTCAGCATTTTGGGAGGCTGTGACAGAAGCATCACTTGAAGCCAGGAGTTCGAGACCAGCCTGGGCAACATAGCATGACCCCATCCCTACACACACACACACACACAAACACACACACGTGCGCACACACACACACACACACAAAAGCTCTTGCCAGAATTACAGCTGAAAGTTGCCCTCAGGTGCCTAGACCATCAGTCTTTCAATTAGATTCAGATTGAGATGCTTCCTGTTTTAAACAATGATTCCCTTTCTATCATGCCCAATAAGAAAAAAAATAAAAATTAAACAATACTGTCTGTAATCTCAGCTACCCAGGAGGCAGAAGCACAAGAATTGCTTGAACCCAGCAAGCAGAGGTTGCAGTGAGCTGAGATCGCGCCACTGCACTCCAGCCTGGACAACAGAGCAAGATTCTGTCTCGAAAACGAAACAATATGATTTCCTCCTCTAAGTCTTCCACAGACAAATGTTAAGAAATAGGTCCACCAGGAAAGAAGGAAGTAAGAATGTTTGACTAGATAGTCTTGGAAAAAATAGTTATACTTTCTTGCTTGTCTTCCTAACAGTTCTCCAAAGCTTCGTACCTTGGCCAGAGGCTTGTCCCCTGCGTACCTGAGGTTTGGTGGCACCAAGACAGACTTCCTAATTTTCGATCCCAAGAAGGAATCAACCTTTGAAGAGAGAAGTTACTGGCAATCTCAAGTCAACCAGGGTGAAAATTTTTAAGGATTAACTCTATATTTTAATTAACGTCAGTCTGTCATGAGAATGCTTTGAGAAAACTGTTATTTCTCACACCTAACAATTAATAAGAGATTAACTTCCTCTCCCCTCATCTGACCTTTGGAGGAACCTGAACAAAAGGAGGAGGCAGTGGGCAGGTTTCCTCAGCATGATGTTTGTCATGTTCAGTGTGAGACCTCACACACACACAAAAAAAAGATGTCCTGGATATAACTGAGAGCTCATCGTATTGTAAATATTAATAGAACAGTGATTGTTGCTGAAGGACAGAGCTGCTTGGAGACAGCAAGTAGGTAGAATCACATCAAACTAAAGAGAGTATTTCTAGCTGAAGATACAATGATAGATTGAAGGATATTTATTCTAAAAATAGAATGTGAGTGAAAGAGATCCATGATCACCTGGGTGAGTTTAAATATTTGGACTTCTGGGCTCCAACGTTAGATTCTGATTTGAGCAAGTTTGTCAGGGGATTCTGATATTGAAAGTCTGTGGCCTTCACCTGAGAAACCTGCCCTAGGGAGCCATGAAAATTTGTCCTGTCTTTCAGAAGTGCTATCAGACATCAAATGGTAGTTAAATCATATCTTAACAATTACTAGGATGGGCGCAGTGGCTCACACCTGTAATCCAAACACTTTGGGAGGCTGAGGCAGGAGGATCACTTGAGCCCAGGAGTTCAAGACCAGCCTGGGAAACATAGAGAGACCCTGTCTCTATTTTTCAATAATTTAAAAAGAAAAAAATACTGAAAATACTGTATACACCATTGAATTATAATAACATGTATATAATGTATATATTCATTATGAGGAATATTTGAGTATTTCATATATTATATCTTTTCCTTCTGTTTATTTTCTCCAGTTACGAAGTATTTAGAGCAATTCATCAGTATTTGGGGCTAAATTGACAGAATAGTAATTAGAGAAAATAGAAAAATGACAGATGGGTTCTCCTTGAATACCAGGTTGGAATGTTTATGAGCTTGTGTTTTGTTTTGGGGGTGGTTTTTTTCAACAGAGTCCCACTCTGTTCCCCGGGCTGGAGTATAGTGGCACAATCATGGCTTACTGCAGCCTTGACCTCTTGGGCTGAAGCAGTCTTCCCACCTCAGCCTCCTGAGTAGCTGGGACCACAGGTGCATGCCACCACACCCGACTAATTTTTAAATTTTTTGTAGAGACAGTCTTTCTATGTGATCCAGGCTGATCTCAAACTCCTGCACTCAAGTGATCCTCCTGCCTTGGCCTCCCAAAGTGTTGGGATTATAGGCATAGCCACCATACCTAACCTAGTTTCTGTTTAGACTTGACCCTTTCCCACCAGCCATGTGTGTCCACAAGATCTCATACGTTTAGACAGGAAACTGTTCTTTGCTCATCAGTTGTCTTCATCCTGTGTCTAGGAGGATGGTTGGTCGGGGAAACTGGGGTTATCCAAGTTCCTCTGAAACATCCTCTGTGAGCCCAGGGATGGATGAGGCATCAGCCACCAGCAAGTCAGTGTGCAGCTTTCCAGAAAGGAAGTCATCGGTCAGTCAGCCGGCCCTGGCAGCCAGCACCCAGTGACCCTGCTGTCTTGTGATAAAGAAATTATCTGCCTGACAGGATGGGGTGAATTTTTCTTTTTTCTTTCTTTTTTTGAGACAGGGTTTGGCTCTGTCGCCCAGGCTGGAGTGCAATGGTGGGATCTTGGCTCACTGCAGTCTCTGCCTCCCAGGCTCACGCCATCCTCCCACCTCAGTCTCCCCAGTAGCTGGGACCACAGGCACACACCACCACACCCAGCTAATTTTTTGTATTTTTAGTAGAGACAGGGTTTTACTATGTTTTCTAGGCTAGTCTCGAATTCCTGAGCTCAAGCTATCCATCCACCTCGGCCTCCCAAAGTACTGGAATTACAGGCGTGAGCCACTGTGCCTGGCCAGGGTGGATTTTTTTCAAGTGCACATGTTGTGGTCCGGGAAGTTTTGATGGTACCAAATTCAAAGGGAAAAAACGTCAACGGTTCCCACCCATCCTACCTCCCATGATGGCAAGAGGAAATCACCACACTGCAGATACAGTCCATGTAAAACAAATTGCTATGGATTTTGAAAGTGAACCTGAAGAGAACTGCACTGTGTTGTCTTCATTAGAGTTCTCTGGTAATGTCAAGCTTTTAAAATTTTTTTAGACAGAGTCTCGCTTTGTCGTCCAGTGTCACCCAGGCTGGAGTGCAGTGGCGCGATCTTGGCTCACTGCAATCTCTGCCTCCTGGGTTCAAGCGATTCCCCTGCCTCAGCCTCCCGAGTAGCTGTATTTTAGTAGAGACGAGGTTTCACCATTTGGCCGGCTGGTCTCGAAATCATGACCTCAAGTGATTCACCCATCTCAGCCTCCCAAAGTGCTGGGATTATAGGTGTGAGCCACTGTGCCCGGCCAGTAATTTTAAGCTTCTGAGGAACCCTCTGAATTGTTAAATAACTTGGAGCTATGTCCAACATATCCATGTTCAGTGTGTGTTCAATATTTCTTAGGAAACCTGCCCTTGGTTGTTTTCTTTGTGGTGATTCATGAGCCGGCAAATTTGACACGTGTTACAGAATATATCTTTTCTCTGCTCTCCTACCTCATAACCAGAACTTAATTATCCTGCTTTAGTCACATAAATAGCAAACTAAATAAACACATGGGATTTCAGCCTGCTCACTGTGAAAACAGATCCTCTAAATGATCTCTCCCACTTGCAGATATTTGCAAATCTGGATCCATCCCTCCTGATGTGGAGGAGAAGTTACGGTCGGAATGGCCCTACCAGGAGCAAGTGCTACTCCGAGAACACTACCAGAAAAAGTTCAAGAACAGCACCTACTCGAGTAAGAAATGAAAGGCACCCTAGAGGTGTTCCAGCCCCAAAGATATTTGAATAGATTGGACTCGGGCACCGATCTAGCAAGTCCTACAGAAGTTGTATAAAGCTGAAAATACTGAAGCATTTCCCAAACAGGAAATCCTGAACTCAAAACTTATTTTGTTTTTTTTCTTCATCTGACATTGCCTAGTAGCCACAGAGTGAAAGATAAATCAATCATTCATGATCTAACAATGACCTTCACTGCTCTAAAAAACTAGGCAGTCAAGGAAAACATGAATATATTCCTTATGTAAAATTCAAATACAGACATATAAAGGGCAAAATGTGAACATCATTCATACCTTGCTGTCCGTCCCCCTCCCAGAAATAACCCCCACTATGCATTGGTTTAGAGCATTAGGCAGGAGGGCCCTGAGTCACTCCAGACAGCCTTGGCCACCAAGCAACATTCTCTTTTTGTTTCCTCTGTGGCTTCTGCAAACACAGAGCTAGCTCAGCTACCCATTAGTGTATTTTCAGTCACTAAAACAGTCTTCCAGTCTTCAAATTAGGATGACATTGTCACATGGGGCTTTAAAGCAAGTGAAACAAGCAATCCTTATTTTTTTATTTATTTTTTTTTTTTGGAGACAGAATCTCGCTCTTGTTGCCCAGCCTGGAGTGCAATGGCGCAATCTTGGCTTACTGCAACCTCTGACTCCCGGGTTCAAGAGATTCTCCTGCCTTAGCCTCCTATTCATTATGAAGAATATTTGATTATTCAGTTCCTGTAGGGTAAAGATATTACCCCCGATCATATTATTGATTATTGAGTAGCTGAGATTACAGGTGCCTGCCACCACGACAGGCTAATTTTTTCTATTTTTTAGTAGAGACAGGGTTTCACCATGTTGACCAGACTCCAGGCTGGTCTTGAACTCTTGACCTCAGGTGATCCACCCACCTTGGCCGCCCAAAGTGCTGGGATTACAGGCATTAGCCACCGCACCTGGCCACAATCCTTTTTAAACTATGAAATATATTTTTATCTGAAGGTTCATGTTTATACCCAACTAAGGAATGATGTTGCCCCATATCTCAGTTAAAGAAATAACCTGCTCAGATACTTTAAACTGTTCTTTTGACTTTTGAAAATAAATTTTCTTGAAGTTACTGTACTTGTTTTGGTTAGTTAACATTATTCAAGTATAATAATAATTATACTTTAGTATATTTATATACTTACAAAGATAATAAATTATCCTTGTAAGATTTTGCTATGTACTACCTGGAGTTCAATGTATCAGATGGATTTCAAATTTATATACATTTTTTATGTATATGGTACAGAAAAAAAGGTGATCCATAAGAAATCAGAAAATAGCTCATATGCTAATAGCTAATGTTGTCCTCTAAAAAACCTTTTTTTTTTTTTTGCATTTTTAAGAGGGGGATCTACTGTGACACTTTAATAAGTATAATTAATTATTCAATGGAGTTTGGCATAAGGCAGGGCCATTTCAGATCCCATTAAAGGAATGACATGTACCACAGAACCACAGAAGTAAGGTCACATTTGTAATAAATCATTATAGCTCTGCTAGGAGAAGACCCGGTTGTATTAGGTAATTAGTGGATTTGCTCTTAAAACACATGTCCCAGAAGATATAGGTAAGTCTTGGGGGGTCATATTAAACATTACACCAATTTCTAAGACAGTTTTGCTACTTCACACGATCTTTCTGTTACCAAAATGGTAAGTTTCCAACTCCAAGACTTGGCTTTCATAGTTCCTACACCAGGGGAAATGCCTTCCTTTGCTAACTATGCAACTGGGTTAGTTAATGTAAGTCTGACTACCCTGTTGGCAATGCTAAAATATACAACAAATACAGAATTTTATTTGTATTTGTAAACATTTGACTTCCGGCTTGAAATTTTCAGTTTTCATGGGCACATCATGGAAACAGAAATCTGTGTTTAGTTTGGGCATCTACTCATTGCAGTGACAAATATTTTAGAAGCCAATAGGAGATTCCACACATTGTTGTGAACCTGTGGCTGAGGTTGGTAATGGCTGAGTGACATGGGGACATACCACAAAGGAAGAGGTAGCAAAAGGCTGCAGAGATAAGGACATGCTCATTGCTTAGCTAGTGGCCTGCACCCTTAAAACAGGTGTCCCAGACTGGGTGCAGTGGCTCATGCCTGTAATCCCAACACTTTGGGAAGCTGAGGCGGGTGGATCACCTGAGGTCAGGAGTTCGAGAGCAGCCTGGCCAACATGGTGAAACCTTGGCTCTACTAAATATACAAAAATTAGCCAGGCATGGTGTTGGGTGCCCATAATCCCAGCTACTCAGGAGGCTGAGGCAGGAGAATCACTTGAATTCGGGAGGCAGAGGTTGCAGTGAGCTGAGATTGTGCCACTGCACTCCAGCCTGGGCGACAGAGTGAGACTCTGTCTCAAAAAAACAAAAACAAAAAACAAACAAAAACAATACAAAACAAAAAAGCAAAAAACAAAACAAAAAAACAAGTGTCCCAGAATATATAGTACGTTTTCTAACACAGGTCCTCTTGAATGGTGTGTTCCACTTAAGTAGAAGATGACAAAAACATTTGTCATGAGAATATAGACTCACATTTTAAACCTGTTTGAGCAGGAAAAGGAAGCAATGTTACAGATGTAATGCTGGGTGTGACTGCAGAAAGGATGACTCCTTTATTAAAGTAATCATCCTGAGTGAGCTAACTCTTTGTAGTTCTTCTTCTCCACCTGTTCCCCTCATCACCCCATTCTTCTGTTGCCTACACCCAGGCCTACACTGGATGCTGACATAGACTTACACGGTACAGTCCAAGGGAAAGAGTCTGCCATTTTTTTCAATGTCTCATCTTGCTTATCTTCATTCCAAGGATCTCTCCACTCTTTATACAGTAAGAGATGAGAGTTTGGAAAAGTGTTGGGAATAAGATAAAGAATTGTAAGTTTTTAAATTGTTCTTCCTATTTTGGGGAAGGAGTAGGCTAGGTGGCTTTTTTTTTTTTCTTCCGAGTAGATGTGGCCAGACATGGTGACTCATGCCTGTAATCCCAGCACTTTGGGAGGCCGAGGCAGGTGGATCACTTGAGGTCAGGAGTTCAAGACCAGCCTGGCCAACACAGTGAAACCCCATCTCTACTGAAAATACAAAAACCAGCCAGGCTTGGTGGCATCCACCTGTAGTCCCAGCTACTCCAGAGGTGGAGGCAAGGAGAATCGGGAGGCAGAGGTTGCAGTGAGCCGAGATCGCGCCATTGCACTCCAGCCTGGGTGACAGAACGAGACTCTGTCACGGAAAAAAAAAAAAAAAAAAGAAAAAAGAAAAGGAAAGAAAAAAAGAATGGATTTGAACGCAGTCGTCAATAGCCTCTATTCCAGGAGATGTTACAGTTTATTATGTTATAGGGGTTGTATAATAGAATTTCAAGCTATGTAAATTCCAAGCACATTTGGAAGAATGAAGAAATGGAGGAAGGGTAAAGTATGAGTGCAAGCATTCCAGGTTTTTTGAAAATGTTATAATCTTTGTACAGGGCTAGTACAAAGTGCTATTTAACTGTAAGGGTTTTTTGTGATTTACAGACAGTTTTCACATGTCTCATTTCAACCTTGGTTTTACAGGTAGGCATGTGATGGTGCTTGTCCCAGGACTGTAGATCCATAGCTGAGGTTCCTGTCGGGTAAAGATATTACCTGCGATCATATTATAGTCTGTAAGTGGGAGAGCTGTGCCTGGAGCTCAAGTCTTATGATTCCTGATCCAGGGCACTTTCTACAACATGATTTTGAAATATAAAAGCCTATAATATGTAAGGCTATTATAATGAAATATAAAAGCAGGTCACTCACTCCTTGTAACAGGCTCTAGTAATGGTACTACCACCAAATGGCTGTGTGATATTGGGCAAAGACTTACCTTGTTTGGATTTCAGTTTCCTCCTAGAAAAATGAGGGTGGAGGTTAAGCACGGGCTGGTGATCCCAAAGCCTCCATACTGCCCAAAACTGTGGCTCTGAGATCCAGTAGAATTCTGGGTCACAGGACTCTAGGGAGCTTTTCAAACCCAAATGTCTGTCATTCCTTGATGGTAGGCAGCAGTTTATGGAAGTGGGTGACACAGCAAATACCAAAACACCTAAAGCAGCTTGCAAGAGTTGTTTCTGCCTAGTGGTCTTTACAGCTAATATTAAATAGTTAATTTTTTTTTTTTTTGAGATGGAGTCTTGCTTCGTCACCCAGGCTACAATGCAGTGGTGTGATCTCAGCTCACTGCAACCTCTGCCTCCTGAGTTCGAGCAATTCTGTCTCAGCCTCCCAAGTAGCTGGGACTACAGGTGCATGCCACCACACCCAGATAATTTTTGTATTTTTAGTAGAGATGGGGTTTCACCATATTGGGCAGGCTGGTCTCGAACTCTTGACCTCAGGTGATCCACCTGCCTCAGCCTCCCAAAGTGCTGGGATTACAGGCGTGAGCCGTCGTGGCCAGTCTAAATAGCTAATATTTAATATTATACTATGTTATTCAGGCCAAAGACTTAAAAACAAAACAAAAACAAAGCCACTTTTAAGGAGAAAGGGTGTAAGTTTGCCAGATAGATAGAGATCTTTTTTTTTAAACTACAAAAGTTCAGGAATGAATTACTCTTTAACAAACGACTGTAGATATACATGAAAATTGGAAGGACGTATTATGCATATGATAATCAATTTAAAGATAACACTTAAAATTATATTATTGCCACTCTCAAAATGTGATAATAGAACAGCTAATGGTTTAAAAAGCAGAGTACAGACGTTCCCAAACTTATGGTACCTTAATATCACAGAAAATTTTTTTACAGCACACCTAGGCCACAAAAAATACCTGTGTTTTGATTATTAAATTGTAAGGTCTACACCTTACAGTAGTAGGTCTTAATACTACACCTAATAGTAATAGGTCTTATGTTGTCCAGTAGATGTTGATGTTTTTCCCTTGCAAACTTAAAAGAGCCTATAGTGCCTCTGTGAATAGTATTGCCTGATTAGAGTTGAATTTCAGATAAATAATTCTTTTCATTTTAATTATTTTTCTTTTCTTTCTTCTTTTTTTAAATTTTGAGACAAGGTCTCATTCTGTTGCCCAGGCTGGAGTGCAATGGCATGATCATGGCTCACTGCAGCCTTGACCTCCCTGGGCTCAGGTGATCCTCCCACCTCAGCCTCCCAAGTAGCTAGCTGGGACTACAGGTGCTTACCATCATGCTCAGCTAATTTTTGTACTTTTTGTAGAGATGTGGTTTTGCCATGTTGCCCAGGCTGGTCTTGAACTCCTGGGCTCAATGATCCACCCGCCTCGACCTCCCAAAGTGCTAGGATGACAGGCATGAGCCACTGCACCTGGCCCCTGTGTTAAGTATTTCTTAACGGTTACATAAGACATACACTAAAAATTATGTATTGCTTATCTGAAGTTCAAGTTTAGGTGCCCTGCACTTTTAGTTGCTAAATCCTGCCACTGTACCCATGCATTCACTGGTGCTCCCCAACTTGCCTTGCACAGAGTTTGGAAACCACAGTCCTATAACTCTAGGCCAATTTTTTAATGTAAAATTTGATTCACTTTAAATTAATAAATCATATACAGGGATTTAAAATTGTTTTAAATATAATGAAAATTATTGAAATATTTTAAAACTTGTGACTAGAGATATTTAGATTACAAAGAGTGGGGTTTATGCTAACTAATGACAGTCTGGCCATGCATGTGGAGCACTGAGCTATAAATTATGGCTTCCCCAATTCTCCTGATATCACTTGAACAAAACCTAAGTGTCAGACCAGAGCTTCTGGTCTCTTCCATGGGACTTCATTCAACAGCTGGAGCAAATGAAATGAGATTGATTTTTTTTTAATTTGTCCAATTTTGTTGTCTCATAAACATAATTATAATCATTTGTTAGAATTAGAATTTCTTCAGTTTAACAACAGAAATAGGTATTCATTACGAAAAGCACATCTGGAGGCCTTCCTCATCGTGGTGCCAATCTAACCATTAAATTGTGACATTTTTCTTTTAGGAAGCTCTGTAGATATGCTGTATACTTTTGCAAATTGCTCAGGACTGGACTTGATCTTTGGCCTAAATGCTTTATTAAGAACAGCAGATTTGCAGTGGAACAGTTCTAATGCTCAGTTGCTCCTGGACTACTGCTCTTCCAAGAGGTATAACATGTCTTGGGAACTAGGCAATGGTAAGTACCCCAGGGAACAATTCATTAATAAGGAGATTCCCCACTAGCATTATTTCTTATGACATTCTTTTTAATATTAGCAAATAGACTTCTGCCTGGGCACATTCTTGCAAGTGCTCAACAATGCAACTTTTGGAAGTGCATATGGCAGAAAACTCCTACTGTATCTATTCCAGAACCTATTATTGCCAATCCCAGTTTATGTTACATTTGAGGTGAGAACCAGCTGGAGTCAGCAACCTTCCCAGCTCCTAAATTCCCTTGAGATTTTCAGAATCACTTAACCCTATTTTGCTTGGCAGACTGGACTCAGCAAAACTGGGAAGTCAGCAGTTTGTTTTATCCATCCCTTCTTTCCTCAGTTTCTCAAACGTGTCAGCTAATCTCAGTAACCGCATTGCAACCTTCGTTTCTGGACCCAGTGGTCTACAACCTGCCCGTATAGAATCCTACATGGGTCAAGCTCCTGATTGTCTTCACTCTTTTTTTGTAAAGAACTTGTAAATTTTAACTATAAGTCTTCATGATTCGCCACATGTATTCAAAACATAGAACAGGATTTTCCATAGAACAGGATTTTTTACTGTGTTACCCAGACTGGTCTCAAACTCCTGACCTCAGGGGATCCTCCCATCTCAGCCTCCCAAAATGCTGGGATTACGGGCATGAACCGTAACGCCAGACCTGGTTTTACTTTTCTTGACTTTGAATTACAAGTTTTTGTAATGTGGAAAATGTTTTGTTGCTTTTATATACTGCTGTATGTTTGCTTTTTAATACATTTCTCGATATATATATTTTGAGAATTGCTATCTTTCAGAACCTAACAGTTTCCTTAAGAAGGCTGATATTTTCATCAATGGGTCGCAGTTAGGAGAAGATTTTATTCAATTGCATAAACTTCTAAGAAAGTCAACCTTCAAAAATGCAAAACTCTATGGTCCTGACGTTGGTCAGCCTCGAAGAAAGACTGCTGAGATGCTGAAGAGGTAGGAACTAGAGGATGCAGAATCACTTTACTTTTCTTCTTTTTTCTTTTGAGACAGAGTCTTGCTCTGTCACCCAGACTGGAGTGCAGTGGTACAATCATGGCTCACTGCAACCTTGACCTCCCAGGCTCAAGCAATCCTCCCATCTCAGCCCCACAAATAGCTGGGATTACAGGTGCACACCACCACACCTGGCTACTTTAAAAAATTTTTTTTGTAGAGATGGGGTCTCCCTATGTTGCCCAGGCTGGTCTCTTGAATTCCTGTGCTCAAGCTATCCACCCACCTCAGCCTCCCAGAGTGCCAGGATTACAGGCATGAGCTACCACACCCAGCCACCACTTTTCTTAAAAAAAAAAAAAAAATCTGATAGACAATCCTCAATAGTCCACATGTTATTAAACAATTTGCTGCCTGCATACATGATTTACCAAAAGAGGAAATTTTGACAGGTTCAGAATATCAAGGGATCTGAGGCAAATGGCACCTATGATAAAATTTGCTATCAAAATTAGGAAGTTTGTGTTTACCTCATCCTAAAGCAGTAACCAGCCCATTTCTAGGGAATAAAACTCTCATGCATATATTGTGCATATATATGTATTATCATATGATGACTGAGTGATACTAAAATTTTTTTTTCTAGCTTCCTGAAGGCTGGTGGAGAAGTGATTGATTCAGTTACATGGCATCAGTAAGTATGTCTCCTATTCTTAATACTAGGAAAGTAAGGCTAGCTTTATTTATTATCTAGTATTCAAAAAGTTAGTTCCATTTAACTGCCAATTGACTGCAGTTCAAATAGGAAACAAATAGTGTCTCAAGTAGCACTGTGCTCCAATTTTAATATTAATAAAACGAAAATTTAAAGTTATTTTAAATAATGTAGTAATTTCTATAAAGATCACTTTATACAGAAGAACAGTGCCAATTAACCCATGGAACATATAAGTAGCTAACACCAATTGCTTGCCAAAGAACCAGTAATCCAGGAGTACATGTACTTGCCACTGTGTTTTTTCAAGACAGAGTAACTGATTTCTAGTTACTTGCATAGAATGGATTCTTCCTCATAACCCCCTTCCATCTTCGTCTTTCCCTAGTAGAACTTCTACCTTTTTTAACAGGTGAGTGGGAGAGGTAAGAAGAAGAATAAGGTCAGCAATTAGCTTAAAAGCAGAAAATAAAGTTTGTTATTTTTTTCTGAATATTTTCTGTATAATTTAGCTACTATTTGAATGGACGAACTGCTACCGAAGAAGATTTTCTAAATCCTGATGTATTGGACATTTTTATTTCATCTGTGCAAAAAGTTTTCCAGGTAATAGTCTTTTTAACATTTTTAATGTAAAACCAGAATCCTTATTTTATAGGCTAGCTAGTTCTAAATTCTATAGGTATGTATATTTACATGTTTTTCTAATTTTAGAGAACAAGTATTATGACTTATCCACTGTTAGTTTCCCCCTTAGCATTGGGTCTTACCCCATGTGTGTGATTAGAAACTTGAAATATTTCCAATAGCCTTTAGTAGAATTAACTCTCATAGATGATAAGAATAGGTTGGTTCACTTCATATTCCTTCCACAGCCTACTATTTCAGTAAAAGAAAATTTCCCATTAAATGACTGTGGACATATTTTATAACCATATAGGATGGGTAGGTCTAGGAATACAAAGTTTTGAATGTTGTTAATCTTCAACACCACAGTTGAAGCCACAGGTCAACTTTTTTGCAATTACCATGAATACTTTTCTGTTCTATAGGTGGTTGAGAGCACCAGGCCTGGCAAGAAGGTCTGGTTAGGAGAAACAAGCTCTGCATATGGAGGCGGAGCGCCCTTTCTGTCCGACACCTTTGCAGCTGGCTTTATGTGAGTGAAGCAGCGCTGGCCTTAGGGGTCAGAGTGCAGCTCTTCTCCATCCTTCTATTCCGCTGAAATAGCTCCCCAGCCAAAAAGCAGATCAAAGACAGTTTCAGTGACTGAGCCCCAAAATTCATGCCAGATTTTGCAAGAAAATGATTTACTAAAGCTTGATGGACATCTTTGACAAGTGTCCTAAATCAATCACTATAAGGATAAATTGTTTTAGAAATTTTGTCCTTTAATTATGGCCCATAAATATGTCAAGTAGTCCTTCCTCTAAAGAAGTACATTGTAAAATAATGCATATAGCCGGATATGGTATTTTCCTGTAATCCCAACACTTTGGGAGGCCAAGGTGGGAGGACTGCTTGAGCCCAGGAGTTTGAGGCTGCAGTGAGTTATGATGGTGCCACTGCATTCTAGCCTGGGCAACAGAGTGAGACCCTGTCTTTTTTTTTTTTCCCTCTGTCACCCAGGTTGGAGGGCAGTGTCACGATCTCACCTCACTGCAACCTCTGCCTCTCAGGTTCAAGCGATTCTCCTGCCTCAGCATCCTGAGTAGCTGGGACTACAGAATTATCACCGCACTGGGCTAATTTTTATATTTTTAGTAGAAACGGGATTTTGCCATGTTGCCCAGGCTGGTCTGAAACCCCTGAGCTCAAGTGATCTGCCCACCTCAGCCTTCCAAAGTGCTGGGATTACAGACATGAGCCACCACGCCTGGCCACACCCTGTCTCTTAAAAAAAAATGCAAGTTAGAGCATATTACAGCTTTGTCTCTCAGGAGGACACTTAGTGTATGTAGCTATAATTCATAGATTCCCAAGAAGTTTAGAGCCTAAAATATGAGGTCCCACCAGAGGGGCTATCATTGAATTTAAAGATTTATTAAATCATCTCATTATCCAACACGACAAACTTGATTGCTTTAAAATACTGGTTTAGTTACATTTAGTAACTCTGTTAGTGCTTTTAGTCTGTAGTGCTATATCCTCACATTGAGATTTGTGTCTCGGCTGGGCGAGGTGGCTCATGTCTGTAATCCCAGCACTTTGGGAGGTCGAGGCGGGCGGATCACAAGGTCAGGAGCTCGAGACCATCCTGGCTAACATGGTGAAACCCCATCTCTACTAAAAATACAAAAAATTAGCCAGGCGTGGCGGCGTGCACCTGTAGTCCCAGCTACTCAGAAGGCTGAGGCAGGAGAATGGTGTGAACCCGGTGAGCCGAGATTGTGCCACTGCACTCCAGCCTGAGAGACAGAGCGAGACTCCGTCCCCCCCCCCAAAAAAAAGCGAGATTTGTTTCTGTTTTCTCTTCCATCTTCATTCTTCTTTCTCTCATCCTCATTCTTATAAGCCTAGAATAAACCGCAAATCCTTTATGCCCATGGAAGCATGAGGAATAAAGAATGGAGATGTTTGTTTTGCCATTAACTAAAGATCTGGGGTGTCGGGGAGAGGGGGATAGAGAAGGAGAAGTGGAAAGAGGTGGCCATAATAGCTTAGGTGCAATCCTGCTTATTTTACATTTTACCCTTGCTGACGGCAACTTTTTCTTCAGCCCTCACACATTGTTTGTGCAGGGACCTCATAGGACCAGGAATTGTCTATAGGGGTGGGAATTTGTCTACTTTGCTTTGTGGAAGTTGTCTCACCCTGAAAGGGATACCTCTAGCATGGTAATAGTCTTCTCGGATTTGTTATCGTGTGGAAAGATGTAAAGGGAGGGATTCTGCTGCTGCTGCTGCTGCTGTTGCTGCATGCAGTCGCCATTTCATTTAAATGACTTATTTATAATTGATGACACTTTTCTGGCTTCCTGATAATTCCTCCCTCAAAGATGAATAAATCAGAACCAGACATGATGGCACACACCTGTGGTCCTGTAACCGCCCAACGGATTCACCTTGCCTGCTGTCTAAATAGAGCCGATTATCAAGACAGGAATTGCCATGGAGAAAGAGTAATTTATGCAGAGCCAGCTGTGCAGGAGACCAGAGTTTTACTATTACTCAAATCAGTCTCCCCGAACATTTGAGGATCAGAGTTTTTAAGGATAATTTGGTGGGTAGGGGCTTAGGAAGTGGAGAGTGCTGATTGGTCAGGTTGACGATAGAATCATAGGGAGTGGAAGTGAGGTTTTCTTGCTGTCTTCTGTTCCTGGATGGGATGGCAGAACTGGTTGGGCCAGATTACCGGTCTGGGTGGTCTCAACTGATCCATCCAGTTCAGCGTCTGCGAGATATTTCAAGTGCTGATCTTAGGTTTTACAACAGTGATGTTATCCCCAGGAACAATTTGGGGAGGTTCACACTCTTGGAGCCAGAGGCTGCATTACCCCTAAACCATAATCTCTAATGTTGTAGCTAATTTGTTAGTCCTGCAAAGGTAGACTGGTCCCCAGGCAAGAAGGGGGTCTTTTCAGAAAAGGGCTATTATCAATTTTGTTTCAGAGTCAAACCATGAACTGAATTTCTTCCCAAAGTTAGTTCAGCCTACACCCAGGAATGAACAAGGACAGCTGAAAGGTCAGAAGCAAGATGGAGTCAATTAGGTCTGATCTCTTTCACTGTCAGAATTTCCTCAGTTATAATTTCTGCAAAGGCGGTTTCAGTCTCAGCTACTTGGGAGGCTGAGACAGGAGGATCACTGGAGCCCAGGAGTTTGAGGTTGCAGAGAGCTATGATCACGCCACTGCACTCCAGCCTGGCAACAGAGTGAGACCCTGTCTCTAAATAAATAAATAAATAAATAAATAAATAAATAAATAAAATCAAGATGGTGTGCAATTAGAATTGAGCAATTTTGTTTCCAAACCTGAAGAAAGCTTGGTCTTGCTCTGTCCCAGGTGGCTGGATAAATTGGGCCTGTCAGCCCGAATGGGAATAGAAGTGGTGATGAGGCAAGTATTCTTTGGAGCCGGAAACTACCATTTAGTGGATGAAAACTTCGATCCTTTACCTGTAAGTGACCATTATTTTCCTAATTCTAGTAGAGCAGATTAAAGTCAACTCAGGACCCCTGGTGTTAACCTCCTATGAATAGTCAATCCTCTCAGTAACTAGCCAAATCATGAGATGATGAATTAGAAGGAGCCTTAGATATCAACCAATCTAATATTTTTTGTGTGTGTTTGAAGAGAAGAAATCAAGAGCTAGGAATAACTTTTTAAATGTAAGCCATTTGTGGTATAGTGTGGATTTTGTTTAAAAGGGGATAATTTGAAATTTTATGACTCATTATATAAGATAAAACAAGTTGGATTTTTAAATATTTTACAAAGTAAATCAAAGTTATAATTGCCTACAGTAATGCAAAGTTTCAAAACATTTTTTGTTATGAAATTGTGATTTATTTAACCTTAAAATGAGCCAGTACCATGTATTTGCTTAAAAATCTCATGCTAAGAATTTACTATTTTGTTAATAATCTTCAAGATATTTATGAATAAAGTCTCATGTCTAATCCTTCCTCCAACCTCATCTGGTGCTAAATCAGGAAATGTTTCTTCCCAAAAAGCCTTGTGGAAGATCTGTATGTCTAAATATATGTCAGGGATAATACAGATGTAGCCCTGAGAAGCATGACCTTGATTTTTATAGTCTAAAATGTCATTTGCAGATATCTATTTTCTAAGAATAATTCCTAAAAGAATTATTTGAATGTTGTAGGAAAGCTAAGAAATTTTGCAAAGAGCCTATGTGAAAATATAAGCTAGGCTTTTGTGGTTTGTGGATAGACTTCCCAACAAAATTGCTTTTTATCTATAGTGGCCCAAGCTTGTGGAACATATTACTCATCCTTTTTTAGAAAATTCTTAGAAAAGTGACCTTGCAAAAATGGAATTTATCTTTCCCCAAGTATATTCTGTCATCTATAGAGTTAAACTAAGCATAGTAATTTCACTAGACAAACATTCAAAATCTACTCCTCACCTTTTTATCTCATCCAAAATTTCCCAGGGCCCAGACATAAACCTTTGCCTTACAAACTCTTTGTATATACACTAAATATGCTTCTCCTTCAAGGTTCTCAATCAGCTAGAAAAAGGTGCAAGAGTAAATGGTACCCTTGACACTTGTAGATCCAAGGGGATTCGGCTTAAACTCACTCTACATGTCTGTGAATTTATTTTATTTGCATGACAGTCCTGTGGGGTGGCAAGGCAGGTATCTTGGATCCATTTTTTAGATAAGGAAGTTCAAATTAAGAAGAGGTTACATGATTTACAGGAAGCCACACTGTAGTCCTACGTTACTCTTAAAACTCCCATTCAAATCTTGCCTCTGAGGCCCGCACACTTTCTACCCTACCAGTCATTGACCCATCCGTATGTCTCCCTTGAAAACATTGATTCCACTCTTGTCTCCAGTGAAAAAGTGGAATTTAAGCAGAGAAATGAAAGCCATTTGTCTTGTTAAGTCTACTTTTCCTTTACTTTCAAGAAGGAAAGTTGGGGTACATGTTGAATGATGATTTATGTATTTATTTATTTATTATTTTTAAAATTGAGACAAGGTCTCACTGTATTACGCAGGCTGGTCTTGAATTCCTGGGCTCAAGTGATCCTCCCACCTCAGCCTCCCAGTGTTGGGATTACAGGCATGAACCATTGTGCCTGCCACCGATCCGTGGTTTTTTAAGAAAAACTTTTGCTGTAGAAAATTTTAATCGTATACAAAATACAGAGGAAAGTATATGAACCCATTTTAGAAGACTAGAATATGCCACCCCAAAATATGCCACTTTGGCATAAGGATTATTTTGAGCTGAAGGCAACTGGGAAGAAACACATAGAAGAAAAGTTCTGTGTCCTCTTCCATTTGCCTAAAAGCAGGACATAAAATTTAAAAGTCCCCCTCCTTCCCTTTCTACCAGGAAAAACAAGAGTTAATCACTGAAGATAACTTCAGACCCTTATCAATCTAAAGATGGCACTAGAAGAAACTATATTACATACTCATTCATTTTCCTTCCCACAACTTGCCACCCCTAGAGACTCAAAATCCTTTTCCTTTGTCATGTCTCTTGTCCAAAAATGTATTGTTCTTTCTTAAAGATGCTATATAAGCTGGAGTTCTAAGCCACCTTTTGAAAATTACTTGTTCTGTATGTATATATATACACACACACACGTATATATATATAAAATATATATACATATATTTCTCTATTTATATATACATTTATATATAAAATACACATGTTAATACACTTATGTTTGTTTTTCTCCTGTTTTCTGTCTTGTTACAGAGATCCATCCCAACTAAGAACTAACAGTAGAAGGAAAATTATATTTTCCTCCTGCATACTTTGATCTTGTTTGATCCATAATCCTTCCCACTTTTCACCTGCTACCTATTAGATTACTTTGAAGCAAATTTCAGATATATTACTTTATCTATATATATTTCAGTATGTGCTAGGTGTGGTGTTCACACCTGTAATCCCAACATTTTGGGAAGCTGAGGCAGGAGGATCACTTGAGCCCAGGAGTTCAAGACCAGCTTTGGCAACAAAGTGAGACCCCCTCATCTCTATGAAAAATCAAAAAGTTATCTGGGCATGGTGGCACATGCCTGTGGTCCCAGCTACATGAGAGGCTGAGGCAGGAGGATTGCTTGAGCCCAGGAGGTTGAGGCTGCAGTGAGCTGCGTTCACACCACTGCACTCCAGCCTGGGTGACGGAGTGAGACCTCGTCTCAAAATATATATATATATATATGAGTGTGTGTGTGTGTGTGTGTGTGTATATATATATTTTAGTATGTATCATTTTTGTAAAAACACACTACTTTTATCATATTTTAAATATTAACAATAATTCCTTAGTATCACCAAATATTTTGTCAGTGTCTTACATTTTCCTTATTGTCTAAAATATTGTTGATAGTTTATTCAAATCAGAATCCAAATAAGGTTCATATATTGCATTTGGTTGATTTGTCTCTTAAGTTTGTTCATCTTTAAGTTCTTCCTCCCTTTCTTTCATCTCTTGTAATTTATTAATGTGAAAAAACAGGTAATTTGTTCTATAGTATTTCCTACATTCTGGAGTTTGCTAAATTTATTCGTGTGATATCATTTAGCATGTTCCTCTGTCCCCTATGTTTCCTGTAAACTAGTAGTTATACCTAGAAGCTTGAATTTATTCAGGTTGTTTTTTTGTTTTTTTGTTTGTTTGTTTGTTGCAAGAATGCTTTATTATGTGCTTCTGGAAGCACATAATGTCTGGTTGTGTCTGGTTTTGATCTTGATAGCTAGTGATGACCATTGCCTAATCCATTACTTCATTGGGGTGGGGGGAATAAGGTTTTAAATGAAATTTTTTTTCTTTTATTTAGTTTCCCAGGCTGGAGTGCAGTGGCGCATTATGGCTTACTGCAGCCTCGACCTCCTGGGCTCAGGTGATCTTCCCACCTCAGCCTCCTGAGTACCTGGAACTACAGGTGCACACCACCATACCTGGCTAATTTTTTGTATTTTTTGTAGAGAAGGGGTTTCATCATGTTTCCCAGACTGATCTTGAACTCCTGGGTTCAAGCAATCTACCCACTTCAGCCTCCCAAAATTCTGGGATTACACTTTGGCCACTGTGTCTGGCCTAAATGAAATTATTTGTCTCTTAGACAAAAGTTTTACTTTAAAAATTTGCCTTTGTGAGTGTGTACGTGTGTGTGTGTGTGTGTGTGTCTAAAAGGTTGGCTTTGAGCTTTGCTTTGAATTCTCAGATGAATGATAACCAAGGATACTTAAACTCTGATCATTCTTGACAGATATGCCCTAGAGGATATGGCCTTTTGAATTGTGTCCTCCAGTGCTAAACAGCAGCAAGCAAGATACTGCTGTCAGATTCATGGTGGTCACATGTGAGGAAAAAAAAGATGAATCCTATTTAAATGCTCCCAGGATAACAGTGATACTATTTGTAGGATAACTATTTGCTTGCCACTGGTTTTCTTAAATAAGGAAGTAAGTAAAGATCTATTTTTGTCTCCAACCACCACAACTAGGATTATTGGCTATCTCTTCTGTTCAAGAAATTGGTGGGCACCAAGGTGTTAATGGCAAGTGTGAAAGGCCCAAAGAGAAGGAACCTTCGAGTATACCTTCACTGCACAAACATTGACAAGTAAGTATGAGACACACCCTTTACCAATCATCAAGTTTTAGTGGGTAAGCACGTAACTTGACTCAAACACCCTGTTGCGTGTATCTATACATTGCATAAGTGTAGGCGGTTGCAATTTAGTAAAGTTTTATACAATGATTTTATTTTATTTTATTTTTAAAAGAAAAATGATACTTTTATTGTTGTTGTTTTTTGTCACCCAGGCTGGAGTGCAGTAGTGCAATGTCAGCTCACTGCAACTTCTGCCTCCCAGGTTCAAGTGATTCTTGAAGAGGAGAACAATAATAACAACAATATTATTTTCAAAAGTTGTGACCGCAGTTTCTGGAGTTGAGAAGACATAGAGATTTTTGTAGCCTCATACTCTTGCTTTGGGTAGCAAAAAATGTTCCTAAATCTCAGGAATATTCTCTAGATAGGTTTCAATCTATCGTTCCTGATAAGACGATACTGAAATACTAATTCTAACCAAAAAAGACCATCTACTATTTCCGATTATTGGTGACTGGGAACTCTGTGGATAGTGAGGACCCCAGTGGGAAGTAGCAAGGGGAATGGTTTGAATGGATAAATTCATAAGAAACGTCAGTAGATTTAATGTTCTTATTTGTTTCAGTCTTTTTATAAGGTTAGGAAAAGCCCCTGTTTTATTGTTTATAATGTGAATTCATATGAACCCATACAATTTGCCTTTTACCTTCCTATGTCTGTAAATGGATAGTCTGGCTGGCTTCCTAGCAACCCAGCTGGCAGAGCTGTGAGGATCTCAGCGTGCTCTAGCCCAGACATTGGAAGCATGAAGGGCAATGTTTTTAATCATGTTTTCAAAATAGGACCACACTAGTGGTCTAATATGATCATAAAAGAAGGATACTAAGAGCGCCCACTGTCGTCATGGATCCTAATACTTAGGATGCATTATGGATTGTCATTATGGATACTAATACTTAGGATTCCATTTGTAATTGAGTTTTAATTGCTTAAATTAATAAATATTTTTATTAAGTTAACCTCTTTGCTTTTAGTCCAATGTATAAAGAAGGAGATTTAACTCTGTATGCCATAAACCTCTATAATGTCACCAAGTACTTGCGGTTACCCTATCCTTTTTTTGACAAGCAAGTGGATAAATACCTTCTAAGACCTTTGGGACCTCATGGATTACTTTCCAAGTAAGTAATTTTCCTTGTTCATTCCAAACTTTCAATAAATTTATTGATGTTTATCAGAACAGAGAGTTTGGACAGGGAGCAAAAGACAAAGTCAGCTATTTCAAGTTCTAATAATTCTTCTTATTCAGGAAATTTATGTATGAATACTTACTAATATGAGTATAACTCACCCTAAGAGTCTAAAGCAAAAGGATGTGAACACAAATTAGCAGTTATCTTAGAGAATAAGTGCATTTCAAAATAACTTGACATATCAAGATCCACTCAACGCATTTAAATTATTTACTCTAAAAAGACATAATTCTCGGTAACACATTCACTAAAGCAAAATATACCTGTATATAATTGCTGTTAAAGGTATATGGGTTGGTATAAAACATCATACCATGTGAGATCAGTGTGATTCTTTTATAGCATTAATTTTTATTGGTTAGAGTAAGAAAAAGAATAGCTACAATGTACTTCTTAAGTAGATTCTCATATATTTTGGTTTCAAAAACCAATTATTGACTACATCTTATAAAAGCCTGTATTCAATGGAGTGCCAAAAATGACAATGAGTCTTGAAGATTTAGACATATAAATATTTTGAGGTTTCTGTTCAATGTATGTTGGAAGGAGTTCCTTTCTCATGACTACTCTCATATTGGAACATAAAAAGAGTTTACAGGCTTGGAGCAGTGGCTCACGCCTGTAATCCCAACACTTTGGGAAGCTGAGGCGGGCGGATCGCTTCAGCCCAGGAGTTCGAGACCAGCCTGGGCAATATGGTGAAACTCTCTCTACAAAAAAATACCAAAATTAGCCAGGCATGGTGGTGCGTGCCTGCAGTCCCAGCTACTTGGGAAGCTGAGGTGGGAGGATTGCTTGAGCCCAAGGGGTCATGGCTGCAGTGAGCTATGATGGTGCCTCTGTCACCCAGGCTGGGTGACAGAGTGAGACCCTGTCTCAAAAATAAATAAATAAATAAATATTAAGAGTTTACAAAATTCTCACCATCTCCTCCCATCTTTGCAAATGCCACATAAGTGATGTTTTCCAGGACTATTAGCCTCAGAACTTGAGGCAGTACAGTAAGCATGCTTTCTTCAAAGTCCTGTCCCCCACAGACAAACATTATTAACACTGGGTACTGCTCTTTTATTTTTTTCCCTTCTATGCTTTATTTTACTATAACTATATAGTATATAGTTATATACTACATATATACTATATATATAGTAAAACTATATGCTTTATATTTACTATATATAACATGTAATAGGAAAGAGGCAGGGTTGGGGGAGAGATCCGGAAGTCTTCCCAAGAGCCTTTCCAACATAGCCTCTGTAGATACTTTTTCCTTTTTTTCTTTTTTTTGAGACAGAGTCTCACTGTCGCCCAGGCTAGAATGCAATGGTGTGATCTAGGCTCACTACAACCTCTGCCTCCCAGGTTCAAGCGATTCTCTCACCTCAGCCAGGATCCTTAGTACTTGGGATTACAGGCGCGCATCACCACGCCTGGCTAATTTTTGTATTTTTAGTAGAGATGAGGTTTCACCATATGGGCCAGGCTGGTCTTGAACTCCTGACCTCAGGTGATCCACCTGCCTTGGCCTCCCAAAGTGCTGGGATTACAGGCATGAGCCACCATTTCCTGGCCCCTTTGTAGACATTTTTAATGGGCCATATGTTTTATAAAATACTACCATGGTTTAGTTAACCATTTTCCTACTGTTTAAATATTTTCTTCCCCTTGCTGTAAATAATGCATTTTTGGGTAACAGATACTTTTTTCAATTTAGGTTCTGACCCTTTTTGAAATGGTTTTTTTTGTTTTGTTTTGTTTTTTTTTTTAGCATATTTGTGTTTGCTGCTGATAAATAATTTTCTGAAGTAATTGAATAACAGTTGTAGAGTTGGAAGCATCATAAGAGATCATTTTAGTCCAACTACCCATGGAAAGCCCTTCAGGGTGACTATTCTGTCTGGCAAGGATAAAGTGAGCCTCTTGGTGCCTTCGCTTGCTGCTCTTAGTTCTGTTCTCTAGAGGAGAGGTTGGAAACTATACCTCATTCTTGTGGACAAGTTAGTTTGGAGGATTCCCCCTCCCCTTTTTCTGGTAGGGGAGGTTGGCATGCACTTTGTGTTTTGTTTTTAGTTAATTGTCAGCATCGAAAAATTGACAGCTATTAAAATATCTGAATCTCCAGCTTTTCTTTAAAAATGGATACTATGGCAACTCTGGGCTTGCTTTCCCAACTAGCTGGAGTTGAATGGGGATTGTATACTTTAGATAGGTCATTCAGCTTTGCAGCTCTCTGCAGTCTCTTCCTGACCCTATTATCTTACATCTGTCCTACTGTTCTTGCACCTATCACTTTCTTGGCCTTTGTGTCATTTGAGTTTGCCACCCCTAATTTGGAGCAATGCTGAATACCTCATTTTCTCTGGAATAATTCCCAAGTGTTTGAAGGAAAATTGGATTGTCTTCACTTTAGGCTAACTATGACCAATTTCTCCAATGACTCTTCTTTTTGCTGTATTTAGTAGACCCTATTACTTTTTTTTTTTTTTGAGGTGGAGTCTCGCTCTGTTGCCCAGGCTGGAGTGCAGTGGAGAGATCATGGCTCACTGCAACATCTGCCTCCTAGTTCAAGAGATTCTCCTGCCTCAGCCTGCCGAGTAGCTGGGATTACAGGCACCCACCACCACACCTGGCTAATTTTTGTATTTTTCAAAGAGATGGGGTTTCACTATGTTGGCCAGGCTGGTCTCGAACTCCTGAACTCAAGTGATCCACCCACCTCGGCCTCCCAAAGTGCGGGGATTACCTCCGTGAGCCACCGTGCCCTGCCCCTATTACATTCTGATCACACATTTCATGTTTTATAATTGGAAAACTGGTGAAATTATAGACAATGTTTTATTCCCCTAAATTCTCTTTGATGAGTATATATTACTTATACTCTTCTTGTCTTTAAAATTTTGCAAAAAAGTATCCTAGATAAGTTTATGAGTGCACAGTCTGTATGCATGCTCGTATTAACAACCTCAGAGAGTTAAACAGCAGTCACCTTTAAAAATCATTACTATCATTATTATTATTTTTGAGGCAGGGGTATCATTCTGTCTCCCAGGCTGGAGTGTAATGGTGCCATCACAGCTCACTGCAGCCACCACTGCCTGGGCTCAAGTGGTCCTTCCTCCTCAGCCTTCCGAGTATCTGAGACCACAGGCTTATGCTACCATACCTGGCTAATTTTTTAATTTTTTGTAGAGACAAGGTCTCATGATGTTGCCCAGGCTGGTCTCAAACTCCTAAGCTTAAGTGATCTTTCTCGGCCTCCCAAAGTGCTGGGATTACAGGCATGAATAACTGCACCCAGCCCTAAAAATTATTAGAGTCCTGCATAGTAAGTATTTAATAAATATTTAAATGAACTTTTTTTAAAAAAAATAGAAACGAGGTCTCACTATATTGCCCAAGCTAGTCTTGAACTCCTGGACTCATGCAATCCTGCTGCCTTAGCCTCCCAAAGTGCTGGGATTACAGGCATGACCCACCTTATCTGGACTGAATGAACATACTTTTAACATAAAGGCAGTATTTTATATTTATCTCATAAATTTTGCCCAGCATCCCCACTTCTGCTGAATCTGTTGCTTGCTAATCACCTCTAGCTTCATTTCATCTGAAATTTGACAAACATCTTCTATTTCTTTGTCATCATGTTATTGACTTCAGAATATAAAATAAGACACTATACCCAAATTAAACCCCATCCTCATTGCCCAGCCTGATGTGAAAATAATCAGCATACATTAAGCTTACCCTTGATAGATGTGTAACATCTTTTAGATAAATGTACAGCTGATTAAACAATATAGCCTAATGGTATAATATCTTGCCCATCTACCTCGTCTTATCCACAGCAGGATTAATTCGCAATGACCAGATTTACCTTTAAACTTTGTAGCAAAATATCCTCTCCAAGAGCGTATCTAAAACTTTTGTGTGTACTCTTGCAAAGTTCTTAATTTCATGCAGAACAGGCTCTTAACACTGTCAGTTGGAGATATTTTCAAGACCTGTTTTTGTTTGTGGTTTCCTGATGATGGTCATGGCATTTCCTCCTTCTCCCCATCTAAAAATTGAGGTGATACAGGCTTTTAAACAAAACCAACTTATGTAGACTGAGTACAACTGCAATGCAGGCATGTTAGCCTCTGCCACAATCATGCACATGCTACTGATATGTCTTAAGTTACAGAACCCAGGACTGAGCATCTCATTAGGTCAAAATGGAAACCAGTTTTTCTGCTCACTGATGCTTAATGAGGACAGGGTGTGAGAGATTTTTTTAAGTGAAAAAATATATATAATAATGCTACATGGAAAAATATCTAACATTAGAGAATTAAGTAAATCATATACTCACACCATGGAATCCTGTGCAGACATTAAAATTAGGTAGTGGATGAATGTTTAATAGTGTGAGAAAAAGGATGTGCTGGGGCAGGGGGAAGAATCAAGTTTTAAGAAAATACAGTATACCCATACTTAAGTTAAAAAAAAAAAAAAGGTGTGTACAGTGATGTGTTGCTTAATGATGGGGATACCTTCTGAGAAATGTGTCGATAGGTGATTTCATCCTTGTGTGAACATCATAGAGTGAACTTACACAAACCTAGACGGTCTAGCCTACTATGCATCCAGGCTATATGACTAGCCTGTGGCTCCTAGGCTACAAACCTGTAAAGCATGCTACTGTAGTGAATATACAAGTTACCATTGGGTTAAGTAGTTGTGTATCTAAGCATATCTAAACACAGAAAACTAATGTGTTGTGCTACAATATTACAATGGCTATGATATTGCTAGGCAATAGGAATTATAATTTTATAATTTGATGGGAGCACGCTCATATATGCGGTCCGTAGTGGACCAAAACATCCTTATGTGGCATATGACTGTATACATGTACATTAAAAAATAGATGAAAGAATGGATATACATCAAAATGTTTAAAATGGTTATGGTGACTTAGGTTACTTTTTGTATATTTATCTAAGTAATAATGATGATGACAGATAATACTTTTATAGTGTTTACTATATAAAGGACACTGTTGTCAGTGTTCTACATACATTACATGTATTACATAAATGATATAAATATAACTCTGACAGTAACTAATCTTATACATTCTCTGTTGTTTTTTTGGTTCTTTTTTTTTTTGAGGCAGAATCTCACTCTACCGCCCAGGCTGGAGCGCAGTGGTGCAATCTCAGCTCACTGCAACCTCCGCCTCCCGGGTTCAAACGATTCTCATGTCTCAGCCTCCTGAGTAGCTGGGACTACAGGTGCACACCACCCACCACCATGCCCAGCTAATTTTTGTAGTTTTGGGTAGAGATGGAGTTTTGCCATGTTGGCCAGGCTGATCTTGAATTCCTGGCCTCAAGCGATCTGTCTGCCTCAGCCTCCCAAAGTGCTGGGATTACAGGTGTGAGCCACCGTGCTCAGCCTAATCTTACAAGTTTTCAATATTTAAAGAGTGCTAACTTGGTTCACAATATAAAACATATTTGAGGAAAAGGGATATAAGCATCTTATTTAGAATTATGAAAATATCAATAGATCTACAGCTGACTAAAACTTTTCTTCATAAGCTCTTGTCCATATTTTTTTGCTTCTGTGAATATGCATTAATTTGATTTAAATAATAATAAGTGTGTATAAGAAATAACATTTTTCCTTAATTTTTAAAAACATTCAACAGTTTTTAATTTGAATTCCAATAGTGAAATACATAGGAAATATAAAATGTTCTGTAGTTTAGCCAAATTGTTTTTGGTTCACCACAGCATTCTACCAAAATTTCTTAATAATAGTAAGAAAATGAATGCATTACCTCTGGCGGGGAGAGGGGAGTTAGACAGTTTATGGGCGTAGTTACAAGTGAGAAATTTCATTGGCTACCATTTATGCTAAATTCATAGAAACTGCATTCTATTCTACATATCTATTTGCTTTATATGGAAATAGTTTCAATTATTGGCCATTAAATAAAATAGCCACCATTCCAGAAGGTGTGTCATGTTTATCCTTTTAATACCGCCATCATATTGCCTAGTATAGATTGTGTGTGTTCCATTTTCTGTAATGGGCCAGACAGTAAGTATTTCTGGCTTTGGGGTCCATATGGTCTCTATCATAACTACTCAAAAGATTATCTAGTCAAATGCCTAACTGATACAGTGTTGAAATACAAGTTATATAATATAGGCTGCCACACACACACACAAAAGTTTATTTGGTCTAATAAAGATTTCATGACTTTTGTAGGGGATAGGTGGGGCTTGCACCACTTGGTTAACTCAGTGTATCTTTCCCCTTTGCAGAGCTGTCCAACTCAATGGTCAAACTCTAAAGATGGTGGATGATCAAACCTTACCACCTTTAATGGAAAAACCTCTCCGGCCAGGAAGTTCACTGGGCTTGCCAGCTTTCTCATATAGTTTTTTTGTGATAAGAAATGCCAAAGTTGCTGCTTGCGTCTGAAAATAAAATATACTAGTCCTGACACTGAATTTTTCAAGTGTACTAAGAGTAAAGCAACTCAAGTTATAGGAAAGGAAGCAGATACCTTACAAAGCAACTAGTGGGTGCTTGAGAGACACTGGGACACTCTCAGTGCTAGATTTAGCACAGTATTTTGATCTCTCTAGGTAGAACACTGCTAATAATAATAGCTAATAATACCTTGTTCCAAATACTGCTTAGCATTTTGCATGTTTTACTTTTATGTAAAGTTTTGTTTTATTTTTTATTTATTTATTTATTTTGAGACAGAATCTCTCTCTGTCACCCAGGCTAGAGTGCTGTGGTGCAATCTTGGCTCACTGCAACTTCAAGCAATTCTCCTGCTTCAGCCTCCTGAGTAGCCGGGATAATAGGAATGTGCCATCACACCCAGTTACTTTCTGTATTTTTTGTAGAGATGGAGTTTTGCCATATTGGCCAAGCTGGTCTCCAACTCCTGTTCTTAAGTGATCTACCCACCTCAGCCTCTCAAAGTGCTGGGATTGCAGGCGTGAGCCACCACACCCAGCAGTGTTTTATTTTTGAGACAGGCCCTCACTCTGTTGCCCAGGCTGGAGTGCAGTGGTGCAATCTTAGTTCACTGCAGCCTTTTAACTCCTGGGCACAAGTCATCCGCCTGCTTAGCCTCGCAAGTGGCTAGGACCACAGACACATGCCGTCACACTTAGCTATTTTTAAAAATTTTTTTGTAGAGATGGGGTCTTGCTATGTTACCCAAGCTGGTCCTGAACTCCTGGACTCAATTGATCCTCCCACCTTGGCCTTCCAGGTGCTGGGATTTCTTTGGGAGTACAACATGGTACAGCAGGAGATCATTTGATGTTACCTCTATGCAGTGTTGCTAGTCAGTGAAAGACTTTAATACCTGTGGGGACAGCGATTAGGCACTGCACCCAGTCTTTATTTAAAGTTATTAAAAATAGCTGGGCACAATGGCTCACACCTGTAATCCTAGCACTTTGGGAGGCGGAGGCAGACGAATCACCTGATGTCAGGAATTTGAGACCACCTGGCCAACATGGTGAAACCCCATCTCTACTAAAAAATACAAAAATTAGCCGGGTGTGGTGGTGCACACCTGTAGTCCCAGCTACTTGGGAGGCTGGGGCAGTAGAATCGCTTGAACCCAGGAGGCAGAGGTTGCAGTGAGCCGAGATTGTGCCACTGCACTCCAGCCTGGGTGACAGAGCAAGACTCTATCTCAAAAAAACGAAAGTTATTAAAAATGTATGTGAATGCTCCTAATATGGCCAGGAAGCAAGGAAGTGAAGGATATATTATGAGTTTTAAGAAGGTGCTTAGCTGTATATTTATCTTTCAAAATGAATTAGAAGATTCTAGAATTCTTTCCTTCATGTGCCATCTCTACAGGCTCCCATCAGAAAAAGTGTACTGCCATTACCGTGAAACTGGTTGTAAAAGAGAAACTATCTATTTGCACCTTAAAAGAGAGCTAGATTTTGCTGATTTTCTTCTTTTGGTTTGTCTTTGTCAGCAATAATATGTGAGAGGACAGATTGTTAGATGTGATAGTATAAAAAATGATTAATGACAATTCAGAGGGGAAGACATTCTATAAACTTAAAATTACTATAAATGAAATTGATTCATCAAGAGGATAAATTTTAGAAAACACCCAATACCTTATAACCATCTGTTAATATTTACTTTTTCTCTACCTTTAATCCTTGTTTCAGTTGGGAAGCTTTTGGCTGCAAGTAACAGAAACTCCTGATGCAAATGGCTTAAACAATAAGGAAATGTACATTCCCACATAACTAGATGTTCAAACAGGCCAGGCTCCAGCACTTCAGTATGTCACCAGGGATCTAGTTCTTCCCAGCTCTCTGCTCTGCCATCTTTAGTGTTGGCTTCATTCTCAGACTCTGGTAGCATGATGGCTGTACCAGTTCCAAGGGCCCCTTCAGACCTCATAGCAACCAGAGGAAGAAAATGAGTCATTTTTTTAGTCTCCTTCATAGACTTGAATAACTCTTTTTCAGAGTTTCTCACAGCAAACCTCTCCTCATGTCTCCTCATGTCTTATTATTTAGAAATGGGTAATGTGGCCATTTCACCAGTCACTGCCAACAACAATGAGGTTCCTATAATTGTGTCTGAGTAATCCTTTGGAATGGAGAGGGTGTTGGTCAGTCTACAAACTGAACACTGCAGTTCTGCACTTTTTAGCAGTGACAAAATGTAATATTTTCCCCTCTTAAGGATTAATATTCTTTATATTTATGCCTGTTATGAATATAGTATCTTTTAAATTTTTTAATAGCTTTAGGGGTACACACTTTTTGGTTACAGGGTTGAATTGTATAGTGGTGAAGACTTGGCTTTTAGTGTACCTGTCACCTGAGTGATGTACATTGTACTCAATAGGTAATTTTTCATCCATTAGCCCCCTCCATCCTCCTCCCTTCTGAGTCTCCAATGTCCATTATACCACTGTGTATGTCCTTGTGTACCTATAGCTGAGCTTCCACTTATAAGTGAGAACATGCAGTATTTGGTTTTCCATTCCTGAGTTACTTTCCTTAGGATAACAGCCCCCAGTTCCATCCAACTTGCTGCAAAATACATTATTTTATTCTTCTTTATGGCTGAGTAATAGTCCATGGTATATATATATACACCACATTTTCTTTATCCACTCATCAGTTGATGGACACTTAGGTTAATTCCATTCAATTTAAGTACATTTGTAAGGAGCTAAAGCTGAAAATTAAATGTTAGATCTTTCAATACTCTTAAAGTTTATATGTAAGTGGTTTTTATATTTTCACATTTGAAATAAAGTAATTTTTATAACTTTGATATTGTATGACTATTCTTTTAGTAAAGCTAAAGCCTACAGATTCCTACATTTGGAAGTCTTATTTTCCTTCACTGCTTTGTTTATACCTGAAAACAGGATATAGAACCACTAGTGTGTTGGGTTTCACCCCTTGTTATACTATTAGGTATCAGAAGTGAGGGTTTTCCGATGCACAGTCTGAGACAAGGACTTGGGGTCAGGTGGGTTATTTGGGAATAAGGAATGAGAGATCAGGGAGCATGAGATGGAGGAGAACAAAGAGCCAGTATTAATTTTTGCTGTTGAGTTTGTTGCCGTAGGCAATAAGCGTTCAGTTCCACCAGCACTACTGAGAAGCGCAGGGGATGCCTCCCAAAATTTGTCTTTTACTATTCTCTTATTTCTCATCAGCTATCATTTTATAGTCACATTATTGTCAATTACAATTTCTATAAAGAACACCAGTTCCACATAAAATTGTTTTAAGGCCTGAAGCAATTATAGTTAATGATTGTATCTGTTAAACTTGAAAGTCACTTTTACATCTCATTTGGGAGTCAAACGATAATTTTTTTTTCTTTTCTTTTTTCTCTTTTTTTGAGACAGGGTCTCACTCTGTCACCCAGTCTGGAGTGCAGTGGCATGGCATGCTCACGGCTCACTGCAGCCTAGGCCTCCTGGGCTCAACCCACCTCAGCCTCCCTAGTAGCTGGGACTACAAGTGTGTGCCACCATGTATTTTTGTATTTTTTGTAAAGACAATGTTTTGCCATGTTGCCCAGGCTGGTCTTGAACTCTGAGGCTCAAGCAATCTGCCTGACTCAGCCTCCCATAGTATTGGGATTACAGGCATAAGCCACCACACCTGGCCAATAAAATATTTTTTAAACCTAAAACACCTTCTCTAGGGCCCACCACAAAAATCAGATGAAATACAGTAGAGATGAAAAATATGAATGTAGAAGTGCTTCAAACATGTAAATCTCTTAAAATGAAGGGCATATGTAAAGTGGAATATTCTGGTTGATGCACCATTTAAACAAATATTTGTGGGATGAATGAATTTATTCTCCATCCACTTGGTGCAACGTTTCTGCATTAGGGTTCTCTAGAGAAGAGAAACAGTACCAATAGGATAAATATATAGATATAGATATAGATATAGATATAGATATAAAGAGAGATTTTTTTTTTTTTTTTTGAGAGTCTCACTCTGTCACCCAGGCTGGAGTGCAGTGGTGAGATCTCGGCTCACTGCAAGCTCCGCCTCCCAGGTTCACGCCATTCTCCTGCCTCAGCCTCCTGAGTAGCTGGAGCTACAGGCACCCACCCCCATGCCCGGCTAATTTTTTGTATTTTTAGTAGAGACGGGGTTTCACCGTGTTAGCCAGGTTAGTCTCGATCTCCTGACCTCGTGATCCATTCACCTCCACCTCCCAGACTGCTGGGATTACAGGCGTGAGTCACCGTGCCTGGCCAATTTATTTTAAGGAATTAGTTCAAGCAATTATGGAGGCTGCAGAATCCAAAATCTGCAGGGTGGGCTAGCTGGCAGGCTGGAGACCCAGGAAAGAGCCAATGTTGCAGTTGAAGTCCAAGTCCAAAGGCCATTTGCTAGGAGAATCCTTCTTGCCTGAGGTAGGTCAGTCTTTTGTTCTATTCAGGCCTTCAACAGATTGGATGAAATCCACCACATTATGGAGGGCAATCTGATTTACTTGAAATCCACCTATTTAAATGTTAATTTCATCCTAAAACATCCTGTATTAGTCTGTTCTCATGCTGCTAATAAGGACATACTGCAAACTGGGTAATTTATAAAGGAAGGAGGTTTAATTAACTCACAATTCCACACGGTTTGGGAGGCCTCACAATCATGCTGGAAGTTGAAGGAGGAGCAAAGGCACATCTTACATGGTGGCAGGCAAGAGAGCTTGTGCTGGGGAACCCCCCTTTATAAAACTGTCAGTTCTCATAAGACATATTCACTATCATGAGAACAACACAGGAAAGACCCACCCCCATTATTCAATTACCTCCCACTGGGTCCCTCCCACAACACATGGGAATTATGGGAGCTACAGTTCAAGATGAGATTTGGGTGGCGACACAGCCAAACCATATCATTCCACCCCTGGCCCCTCCAAAATCTCATGTCCTCACATTTCAAAATCAATCATACCTTCCCACAGTCCCCCAAAGTATTAACTCATTTCAGCATTAACTCAAAAGTCCACAGTCCAAAGTCTCATCTGAGACAAGGTAAGTCCCTTCCCCCCTATAAGCCTGTAAAATCAAAAGCAAATTAGTTACTTCCTAGATATAATGGAGGTACAGGCATTGGATAAACACACCTGTTCCAAATGAAAGAAATTGGCCAAAACGAAGGGGCTACAGGTCCTGTGCAAGTCTGAAATCCAGCAGGGCAGTCAAATCTTAAAGCTCCAAAATGATCTTTGACTCCATGTCTCACATCCAGGTCACACTGATGTAAAAGGTGGGTTCCCATGGTCTCAGGCAGCTCCAGCCTGTGGCTTTGCAGGGTGCAACCCCCTCCTGGCTGCGTTCATGAGCTGCCATTAAGTGACTGCAGCTTTTCCAGGTGTGCAGTACAAGCTGTCAGTGGATCTAACATTCTGGGGTCTGGAGAATGGTGGCTCTCTTCTCTCAGCTCCACTAGGCAGTGGCCCAGTGGGGACTCTCTGTGGGTGTTAACACCCCACATTTCCCTTCTGCACTGCCCTAGCAGAAGTTCGCTTATGAGGGCTCTGCCCCTGTAGCAGACCTCTGCCTGGACATCCAGGTATTTCCATACATCCTCTGAAATCTAGGCAGAGGTACACAAACATCAAGTCTTGACTTCTGTGCACCCTCAGAAACAACACTACATGTAAGCCACCAAGGCTTGGGGCTTGCTCCTTCTGATGCAACAGTTAAGCTATACGTTGGGCTCTTTTTGCCACAGCTGGGATGTAAGACACCAAGTCCCAAGACCGCACAAAGCAACAAGGCCCTGGGCCCAGCCCACAAAACCATTTTTTCTTCCTAGGCTTCCTGGCTTGTGATGGGAGGGGCTGCTGTAAAGACCTCTGACATGACCTGAGACATTTTCCCCATTGTCTTGGTGATTCACATTTGGCTCCTCATTACTTATGCAAATTTCTGCAGCCCCCTTGAATTTCTCCTCAGAAAATGGGGTTTTCTTTTCTATTGCATCATCAGGCTGCAAATTTTCTGAACTTTAATGTGCTTCCCTTCTGAACATAAGTTCCAATTCCAAACCCTATCTGTGCGAATACATAAAACTAAATGCTTTTAACAGTACCCAGTTTACCTCTGGAATGCCTTGTTGCTTAGAAATTTCTTCTGCCAGATGCCCTAAATCATCTCTCTCAAGTTGAAAGTTTCACAAATCTCTAGGGCAGGGGCAAAATGCCACCAGTCTTTTGGCTAAAATATAGCAAGAGTCCTCTTTGCTCCAGTTCCCAAGTTCCTCATCTCCATCTGAGGCCACCTCAGCCTGGACTTTACTGTCCATATCACTATCAGCATTTTGGCCAAAGCCATTCAACAAATCTCTAAGAAGTTCCAAATTTTCCCATCTTTCTGCCTTCTGAGCCCTCCAAACTGCCTGTTACCCAGTTCCAAAGTCACTTTCACATTTTCAGGTATCTTTACATCAGCGCCCCACTCTATCAGCACCAATTTACTGTATTAGTCTGTTCTGGTGCTGCTAATAAAGACATACCTGAGATTGAATAATTTATAAAGGAAAGAGATTTAAGTGACTCACAGTTCCACATACCTGGGAAGGCCTCACAATCATGGGGGAAGTTGAAGGAGGAGCAAAGGCACATCTTACATGGTGGCAGGCAAGAGAGCTTGTGTAGGGGAACTCCCCTTTATAAAAGCATCAGATCTTGTGAGACTTATTCACTATCTTAAGAACAGCATGGGAAAGACCTGCCCCCATGATTCAATTACCTCCCACTGGATCCCTCCCATGACAAGTGGGAATTATGGGAGCTACAAGTCAAGATGAAATTTGGGTGAGGACACAATTTATTGGGGGAACCTGCCCCCAGTATTTCCACATAGGTTCTTTCTGTTTTTCGTAAGTGTCAGCCGGCTGAGAAATAAAGAGAGATAGTACAAAGAGAGAAATTTTACAGCTGGGCTGCCAGGGGTAACATCACATATCGGTAGGACCATGATGCCCGCCTGAGTCTCAGACCAGCAAGTTTTTAATAAGGGTTTCAAAAGGGGAGGGGGTATAAGAACAGAGAGTAGGCACAAAGACCACGTTTCAAAGAGCAAAAAGCAGAACCACTGATAAGGGTCTAACAAAGATCACATGCTTCTGAGGGGAACAGGGCAAAGGGCAAAAGCAGAACTACAGATAAGGGTCCAACAAAGATCACAGGGCAAGGGCAAAAGCAGAACCACTGATAAGGGTCTATGTTCAGTGGTGCATGTATTGTCTTGGTAAACATCTTAAACAACAGAAAACAGGGTTCGAGAGGAGAGAACCAGTCTGACCACAAATTTACCAGGGCTGAGTTTTCCCAACCCTAGTAAGCCTGAGGGTTCTGCAGGAGACCAGGGCTTGTCTCAGTCCTTATCTCAACTGTACAAGAAGACATTCCCAGAGTGGTCGTTTATAGACCTCCCCCCAGGAATGCATTCTTTTCCCAGGGTATTATTATTAATATTCCTTGCTAGGAAAAGAATTTAGCAATATGTTTCCTACTTGCATGTCCGTTTATAGGCTCTCTGCAAGAAGAAAAATATGGCTCTTTTTGCCTGACCCCACAGGCAGTCAGACCTTATGGTTGTCTTCCCTTGTTCCATAAAAATCGCTATTATTCTGTTGTTTTTCAAGGTGCACTGATTTCATGTTGTTCAAATACACGTTTTACAATCAATTTGTACAGTTAACACAATTATCACAGTGTTCCTGAGGTGACATACATCCTCAGCTTACGAAGATAACAGGATTAAGAGATTAAAGACAGGCATAAGAAATTATAAAAGTATTATTTGAGAACTGAAAAATGTCCATATTAAGATGAAATCCTCAAAATTTATGTTCCTCTGCCACGGCTCTAGCTGGTCCCTCTGTTCGGGGTCCCTGACTTCCCATAACAACAACCCAACCATATCACACCCTCATAGAAACAACCAGAATAATGGTTTACTTGTCTAGTTTTTTTGAGACAGGGTCTTGATCAGTCACCTAAGCTGGAGTGTAGTGGTTTGATCATAGTTCACTGCAACCTTGACCTCTCGGGCTCAAGTGATCCTCCTACCTCAGCCTCCTAAGCAGGTGGGACTAAAGGAGTGCACTACCACGCCCAGTTAATTTTTTTAAAGATTTTTTGTAGAGATGAGGTCTCACTATGTTGCCTAGGTTGGTCTTGAACTCCTGGGCTCAAGCGATCCCCCTGCCTCAGCTTCCCAAAGTGTTGGGATGACAGGTGTGAGCCACCAACCTGAGCTTCATCAGCCTCTTAACGAACATCCCTACTTCTATCACTACTTGCCTACAGTTTACTCTCAACCCAGTAGTGAGAGTAATTTAAAATATAAGTCAGTATGAGACAAGAACTATGAGAGAAAAATAAAATAAAATAGAAGTCAGGTCATGTCACTGTTCTGTTCACAATCCTCCAATGGCTTCCCCTCATTTCACTTAGAGAAAAGCCTAAGTCCTTACCTTGGTATGTAAGGCCCCACACAACCTGGTCCCTAGTCCTCTCTGCCCTCATCCCTGATCTCCCTCCCTTTTGCTTACTCTACTCTATCCACACTGGCCTCCTTGCTCTTATTAAGAAAACATTTCAAGCTTGCTCCCCTCTTAGGGCCTTTGCACTAGCCATCCCTCTAAGAGTATCTAGTGATATTCTTCCCTCAGATCTCTCATAGTTACTCCCTTACCTCCTTCAAGTCTTTGAGAAAGTGACATCAGGACTGCCCTACCACCCCAATTACCGTATTTAAGTATACATACAACCTGTCCCTACTCTTCCTCCTTACTCTTCTTTTCTCCATACCACTTACCACTTCTGAACATACTGCAAAATCTACTTGATTACCTTTCCCAGTCCTTGTGATGTGTGAAGGGGTTGTCTTGTTTCCAAAGCCTTGTCAGTCATGGTAATTCATTCTTCTGGCCACTATATAAAAGATGAAAGAGGTTTGGTGTTTGTTTTTTTGAGACAGGGTCTCACTCTGTCACCCAGGCTGGAGTGCAGTGGCATGATCATGGCTCACTGAAGCCTCAACCTCCTGGGCTCAAGCAATCCTCCCACTTCAGTCTCCCAAGTAGCTGGGACCATAGGCATATGCCACTATTCCCAGCTAATTTTTGAATTTTCAGTAGAGATGAGGTCTCACTATGTTGCCCAGGCTGGTCCTGAGTTCCTGGGCTCAAGCAATTCTCTCACCTGGGCCTCTCAAAGTGCTGGGATCATAGGTGTGAGCCACAGTACCTGGCCAGAATAATTTTTGATCAAACATTTTGGCACTATGGCCTAGCCAAATTAACATGTAAAATTAACCATTTCAGTTCCTGTGTGTAATAGGTTTAAAACAAAATGAGTTCCTGCCCAATCCAAAATGAGGAATTGGAGCCTTACAGGCCCTTTTAGAGAAAGCCTGGTCTCTGCCTTTTCTGAAGAGTTTGCAGCAGTTAAATGGCTTTCCCAAGGGCATACTGTGCCTTGACATTAGTCCAGAGGAGACTCCTGAAAGTTAGGGCTCTACTCTATGTGACTGTTCTCTTGTTCTACAAATTAGCAGAGTGACATCTCAGTTTCCTGTGCACTTTAACTGGACCAAATATCTTAGGATTGTATCACTTCTGGGAAGGGTCAGCATCATGGGTACCTGTGCAGTCACCCAGGGCCTACGCTAAGAAGGACCTTGTACTTGGTTTAATGTCCTGCTGTTGCCATCTTGAAATTCTTAATATATTTCTTTAAACAAAGAGTTTGGACCTAAATTGGAAAGTCACGGATGCAATACATGACTAATATTACACCCTTTTCAGGTTTGAGTCAGATCTAAATCGTCTCCCATCTAAATAACTAGGAGTGTTACTCAATTTCCTGTTGGCCTTTATTCTTTGCAGGCAGGAGAAAGGCTAGGTACCCCCTGCCTCATTACACTAAAGTGGCCAGGCATCCAACTTGCTGTACTTAAGATGTGCAAGAAGTCACAGAATCATTGTACAGGTTTTATGGAAAGGAGCCTAAAGACTAAGTCAACTTCCTGGAACATTAAAATCCAGACGAGTGACTTGCCTAGGGTTACTCAGTGAGAGGTTAAATGAGATGATACATGTAAAGTGCCTGGCACACAGCGGTATACAGAGTTGCTTATGAAAAAGAGTGCTGATCATCTTAGGCAGGAGGATCGCTTTAGCCCAGGTGTTCCAGACCAGCCTGGGCAACACAGTGAGACCTCCTCTCTACGAAAAATTAAAAAATTAGCCAGCCATGGTAGCTCGTGTCTGTAGTTTCCAACTATTTAGAATGCTGAGATGGGAGGATTGATTAAGCCCAAGAGGTGGAGGCTGCAGTGAGCCATGATCCCTCCACTGGTCTCCAGCCTGGATGACAGAGCAAGACTCTGTCTCAAAAAAAAGAGTGCTGACTTTTCAGCTCCAGGTTCTTAGCATCACACACGCTGGTTGTCTGCTGATTACACGAACTCCTTTGAAGGGCTGTCAAATTTAAAATTTTCACTTGTGTAATGAGCATCCCTTAATCCTGAATGCGGTTTTAATTAACAGTCTTGTATGTGGCCACTTGGTGCCCTTTTTGTTTTAAAATGGCTAAACGTGTATGCAAATTCTTTTGGATTCAGTACGTTTTTCAAAGCTTTTTTTTTTTTCCTAGTACAACTGTTCCACATGTATAAACACTATCCTTTTCATTTTATGGAGAAAGCTGGTAATACTGTTAAATTATAGGGGGCCATTGTTTTGAACTACGTTCCTGCACTAGGTCTCAACAGATCAGACTAAGAATCAAGAGTCACCCATGCTAAAGTTCCAAGTCACTAAACTAAAACTAAGTTGTATCTGACATTCTGAGAAGTCAGGAAAGAGAGACAACAGCCAATTTTCCAACCAGGCCGTTTCAAAATGCAATCGTCATGACAATTAAGTTTCCTGTTTTAGTCCTTAACCTGGAGTAACCTGATGTTTCTCTACTGTTGTTTCCCTGTCCCCTCCTCGCAGTGAAAGTAATTTGAAGTGACCAATACGCTTTTTGTTCTCCGCTTCTGCTTTCTTCAGCCCTTTTTCTGTCTATAAAGCCAACTTCCTCCGCTCGACTCTTTGGAACACTTATTCTATTTTATGGAATAAGGTGTTGCCCGATTCTATTTTTTGTTTGTTTCCTCAGAGACCCCTATTCTGCGTGTTGCCCGATAACAGAATCACAAAGTCAATCGAGATCGAGTTGTAAAAAATTACAACTACATTTGTCGTAATTTTTTTGCCTTTTGCCAACAGGAATTCCTTTTACATTAAGTATTCCTCCCTTACAGTAAGCGACCACGATGACCCCTTTTTCTCAAGTAAGGATGAGGAAAGCTTGTGTCCACGCCGCTTCCCAGCCTGGCGACTTGGATTGCATCCTGCGGATGCCACTGCGCATGCCCGCTGGGGAATGACGTCAATCCGAGCTCTCCCGGCCTCCCCAGCGCCATGCTGGGCTCGCGAGTCGCGGGGTTCGCGCGGGGCCTGCGATCTGTGGCACTGGCGTCGGTGCCGGGCTGGCGGGGCCGCTCCTTCGCCCTGGCGCGTGCGACCGGCGCGCCCCACGGTGGTGACTTGCAGCCCTCCGCCTGTCCCGGGCCGCGCGGGCGCCAGCTCAGCCTGTCCGCGGCGGCGGTGGTGAACTCCGCGCCCCGCCCCCTGCAGCCGTACTTGCGCCTCATGCGGTTGGACAAACCCATTGGTGAGTGCGGGCGGGCGGGCAGCCCGGGAATTTGCAAGTAGCAGCCTCCAACTCGGCTCCGCGGAGCTGTCCGCGGCGGCCGGCCCGGAAGTGATGGAAATGAGAGCATGAAAGCTTGGGCTTGGCTGCCGACTGCCGTGCGCCCAGGGGCGAGTCGCTTCGGGACACGCAGTCTGGACAGTCTCCTAAAGGACTCGACAGTTTCACGTCTGTCTGCATCCTGAGCACCTGAAGCGGGCAAGAAATTCTCTTTCCACAAATACTTGTTTAAATGGTGACTCAAGCGGAAGGTTCCGTTCTCGTGGCCCTCATTCATTTATTAGAATGTTTGATCCTCCCCGCAATCTTGTAAGGCCCACAAAGACAATAATTAAGACAGTTAAGACGCTGAGGAAACTAAGGCTCCTCGTCAGAGCCAGACTAGAAGAACTCTGTATTTTGATACTGAGTCGGAGCTCTTTTGCCTGTGTCACCCGTAAGGCAAAGATTTAATTCATTTGAACGCAGCAGAGACAGCGCTTACGGACTGCCTGTCAGCTCACAATCGCCCCCGACAGGAAGATTTCCCTGACTTTCCTATTTTAATTAACACCTACCAACCTCACTTTCTATCGCTTTATCCACAATTTTTCTTAATAGCACCACTAACCTTATGCTCTTATTGGTTGATTGGCTTCTCAAGTAGTGTTAAGTGAATTAATAAGTTCCTACTACATTGTCCGGCCATAGAGATAGAAAGAACTATGGAAACTCCTTGCTTTCAAGGAACTCTGGTCTAGTTGAAAAAGACTATTTGGTGAGCTAGAAAAATACAGATCAAATATGAGTGGTACAGATAGCAAGTGCTACAGGGAAAAAGAGAAATTGCTGTGGGTCCCTTGCTGGAAAGTTTCAAGAAGAAATTGTACTCCAAGGGACAAGTTGATTTTGCAAAGGAGAGAAGAGATCTTAGTGCGAGAAGTATTTTTGCAAAGAACCAAGGATGGGGTGTTAGAACACTACGATTATAAGCCTGACCTGGAACACCAAGTGGGTGTGGAAAATGGGAAACGAGACTAGACAAGAACGGGTCTGAAGAAGCTGGATAACGTGGAGGGAGAAGTGGAGGATGAACTCCAGCCAATCTAGATGATGACATTTGCCATTGCAGTGTATGGGGATGTATTCAAAGGCCTAGGTACATTCACTCCACTTTTGCCCATACAAGACCCAAATTAGGCCTTGCTTTTGGTATTCTAGATTTATGCACGACCTATTTGGGATTAGAGCACTAAGTTATAACAGTCAGCCATTAAAACATAAAAGCCCATTGAATGATAGGGACAGCCGTGACATCATTGGGAGGCTGTGTATGACCCCCATGCATTTTGGGGAGATTCATGTTCCAATCTGAAGCCTGACTATAATTCTGTTCTTGGAGTCTGTGGCATGGAGTGGCAGTGCAGGCTTATAGATGAACATCTGCCATTATTCCCATTTCCCCAGTTAAACCTCTGGCTTCTATCTTAGTGGCTGGACCTTCCGCCGTGTAACAGGAGGCAACAAAGGGGTTATGAACAAAACTCTGGCGCCAGACCTCTTGGATGTGAACCTCCACCCTGCTTATCTAGGGACCTTGGTTAAATTACTTCACCTCTCTGGGCATCCATTTATCATCTGTAAAATGAAGATACTATTAATGATAATGTGGACTTTGTGAGGTCATGAAAATTCATTAATATATGTTAAGTGCTTAGAACAGTGCCTGTCATAATATGTGCTGAAGAAACAGCCATTATTATCTTAGAAGTGGGGATGGAGAATATTGTACTTACAGATTGTATATGTTAGGAAGATACTAGCCTGCATGGTTTGGTTCTAAATAAGGTGATCATTACAGGATTTTTCAGAAAACTACATAGTACAATGTTAGAATTCATTTGAACCCCTAACACATGCCAGGAACAATAATTGACAGGAGTAGAATTCCAGGTTTGATAATTCTTTATTTAAATTCTTATTTTGTGGGGTAATTGTATGTTCATTGTTTTACTTTATTGAAGTTATAGCTTGTTACCTTCGTTGATCAATAGCAGGTTTCATTGTTTTTGAGAAGGCAATGGTTTCTTTCAAATGGGCCAAACTACCTTATTCCGGAAAGTTTCAGCAGGTGGCACTCTTTCCACCAAATTGGAAGTGTAATTTTTTGTTTTACCACATTTATGGGTGATGATGTCTTAAAGATCATCTGTCTTTGATCTGCTCATCACCCCTCAGAACTTGCTCATTTTATTTCATCTCCCATAGAGTTTCTTCTTTTTCTACAAGAAACATTTCTTTTTGCAATCTACTTGTCTCTTGTCTGTGCTACCTCTGCATCTTTCTTCACAGAAAAGTGTGGGGAATGAAAGTGTCATATGGAAGACAAAAAAATGTTGCGAAGAATCAGTAGGGACAAAAGAACAGGTGAAACTGAAGTGTATGGAGAGATTTAGGGTGTACAGAGTGACAGCATTGGACTTAGGACACAGACTGCAGCCAGACCATCTGGGTTGGAATACCACCTTGGCCACTTTTTACCTGTGTGGTCCTGGGCACAATTACTCCCTCTCCGCATCAGTTTCTGTATTTGTAAAATGGTTGTAATAAAAATAGTGCCTATCTCATAGGCTTGTTGTGAGAGTCAAAAGTGTTCTTTGAAACCACCTGGTACAATAAGGGCCATGTATCTGTTATTATTGTTATAACATCATCATTAATATTGTCATCTCATAACGACTCTTTGAGGTAGCTGTTCTCTTCCCTCATTTACAGATGAAATGAAGACTTAAGCCTTAAGATACTTTACTGTCTAGTGTCACTCAGCTTACAAGTGGCAGACATAGAACTGAGAAGTCTTATTTTCCCCTTCACTGTAGGAACCCATGTCATCTGTAGGGGAGCTCTGCAGATTCCTATCAGTAAGTGAATATGGTACTTTTAATACAGATTTTTGGCCAAGCGAGTTTTGTTCCTGATAGAAAACACTATAGGTGGTTACACGTCTTTCTGTCTAGAATTTTTTTCTTTTTAGTGGAACCTTTAGTTCTAATTGTACAGAAAATAATAGCTGTGAAGTGGTATTCTTTCTTCTCTAGCCTAGGAGGATAGGATCAGCTATTCCTCTGTCCCTTGTGAACTATACTCAGAGCTCCAGGGTAAAGAAAGTAGTTACATCTACTATGTTTTACTTAAACCACTCTGTTTATCTGTTTCCTCATCTGTAAGATAGGGTTATTAACAATACCTACTATGTAAGGTTGTTACTTGGGAGGCTGAGGCGGAAGTATTGCTTGAGCCTAGGAGTCAGAAGCTGTAGTGAACTATGATCTTGTTACTGCACTCCAGCCTCAGCACCAGAGCCAGACCCTATCTCTAATATAAATATATAAATAATTAAGTTTAATATAAAGATGTCATTGAAGATTAAATACGTTTAGACATATAAAGCATTTAGAACACTGCCTGACGCTTCATGAACACTCCGTACATGTTAACCATTGTTACTGTGGGGTGTACCAAGTATGAGTCTGTCCAGGACAACCTGAATTTAGGTCTGGACTGGCCATTTCTCAAGGTGTTAGCTTGAGGCTTCTCCTTAACTTTTTTTTCTGTTGTGGAAATGTAAGTCCCCTTTGGAAAAGACACTCTGATTCCTCTCTACCGCCTCCCAAAACTAGCTAACTAACTTGGACAGCTTTGTTTTATGCCTTTGAAGGACCCTGTTCTTGTCCTGTTGTTGGATTGATCTTTTATTGTTATTGCTTATTTAACTGCATTTCTTCCTTTTGATTTATGAGCTGCATGAAGGCAGAAGCCACCTCTGTCTTAGCCACCATTGTATTCCCAGTTCTTAGCACAGTTCTGGCACAGAGTATATGCCTCATCAATATGTATAAATGAATAAAGCTTAAACCTAGTGAAGCTTAAACATGATTCCAGGGACTTTAGTCATTTGACCATTTTTTCTTCGGGATCTGAACTTTCTTTAGCCCCAAATCCCTTTTCTCTTGTATCCCTCCATAGGGAAGGAAAGCTCAGAATGTATCTAATAGGCAGCATATCCAAACATCAGTTGAAAGACTTTCTTTTAGAAGTAGAATATTAAAGTTCATATTTGAAGTCTTTTATATAATCTATTTGTTTTTGTCTTAATTTCATCTAGTTTATTGGTTAAGTACTAAGAACTAACCCCATTTGTACTTGTAGCTGCAAAGTACTCAGTTCAAAATAACAAAAAATCTAACACTTATAATCCCAGCACTTTGGGAGGCTAAGGTGGGAAGATTACTTGAGGCCAAGAGTTTGGGACTAGCCTGAGCAACATAATTACCTGGGCGTGGTGGCTTGCACCTGTAGTTCTAGCTACTTGGGAGGCAGAGGCAGGAGGATCACTTGAACCCAGGAGTTTGAAGCCACAGTGAGCTACAATTATGCCATTGCACTCTGGCTTGGGTGACAGAGTGAGATGCTGTCTCAAAAAAAAGGTAAAAATTAAACTAGACCATCTTAGTGTATTGTACTAACAATAGTAAAGGAAATTTTTGCTACCTTTTTTGAGTAGGTCATGTGTGTATATGATACAATATTCAGGAGGTGCTAGAGTGTAGAGTGAAAGGCAAGTCTCTTACCCCTGTCTCCTGTCCACACAGTTCCCCTCCCTAGAAGCAACCAGTATTATCTGTTTCTGGTGTGTTCTTCCTGACATGGTCTGTGAGCATATTAACATTCGTGTATGAATGTTTTATATGTAGGTACATATATATATTTATATACATGTATAAACACACAATAAACAATTTTTAAGTTGTCCTTCACAAAGGTAGGGCCATTTTGTAACCTCATTAGAAATACATAAGAGTGTTCAACTCCCTAGAGTGCGTTGTCAGACATTGGGTTTTGCCAGTGATAGGTGAACATTTTTATCTCAATGTAGTTTTCATGTGGTTCTCAAAGTTGAGTATCTTTTCATACGTATAAGAGCCATTTGTATTTTTTATGTGAATTTTTATTATGTGTTTTGTCTAGTTTTTAATTAAACTGTTGATCTCTTTCTTCTCCGCATTCTGCATAGTAAGGAGTCCTTTGTGATTTGAGTTGCAAATTTATTCTCTCAGTTTTGTCTTTTTTTTTTTTTTTTTTTTTTTACTTATAGTGTCTTTATTTCTTTGGTATGTGGTGTTTAAACAAATGAAGACAGTTAACTGACTTAAATGTATACCTTTTTTGTCTTTTTATTTTTGCTTAGGAACCTGGCTGCTGTATTTACCATGTACCTGGAGCATTGGTTTGGCAGCTGAACCAGGTTGTTTTCCAGATTGGTACATGCTGTCCCTCTTTGGCACTGGAGCTATTCTGATGCGTGGAGCAGGCTGTACTATTAATGATATGTGGGACCAGGACTATGATAAAAAGGTAATTTCATCCTGAAAAGGAATAGAGAGGCTCTTCTCAATTCTGCAGAATAACATAGTGGTATCGCTTTTGAATGCCATATAAAGCAACAAGATCATTCAGTGACTACAGAAATCCAGCATAGAAAGTGCCAGGATCAGTTGAATAGCTGGTATTGCAAAGTGCAGAGTACAATACTTCCTTTCTCAACACAAGAGTAGCCCCAGGGGCAAGGTGTGTACTTTATTATTATAAAGTGAATTGAGAATTTGGAAGACTGAGGATGAGGGAGTTAAAGGTTAGGAGTGAAAGTGAAAAATCCATCCTGAACCTTCAAGTGTCCAAAGATCTGTCATCCCTTCCTTTGAGATGTATTTTAGAGCCCTAACTATTCTTACATAAATCAAGTGAATCAAGGCAGCCCTTGTTAGCGTTTCCTATAATTGTTTCTTTTAAAAACATAACTTTACCCATTTTTTCTCCTTAGAAAAATAATACATGCTTGTTCTGAAAAATGTAGACAATATAGAATTGCAACCAAGGAAAAGTGCAAGTTGTCCTTATCTCCTCCTCTTATCCCCTAGAGAAAACTTCTGTTAAGAGTTTGGTGCGGCCGGGCGCGGTGGCTCAAGCCTGTAATCCCAGCACTTTGGGAGGCCGAGACGGGCAGATCACGAGGTCAGGATATCGAGACCATCCTGGCTAACACGGTGAAACCCCGTCTCTACTAAGAAATACAAAAAAAAAAAGAGTTTGGTGCATTATTTTTCTCTGGATTTTTTTTGTACCTATTCTAATGCATGTGTATAATTATTTCCTTGTTCTTCAATAGAACAAGGAAATAAATAAAGGGGCCATCTTATTTGCCTTTTTATCTTAGCAAGTATGCCATAATTAGTACAAGATCATTAAATGCTTGAGTAAATAATCAATTGAAATTTGATTTTAAAAGAAACCCACATTGAATTATAAAAAGTGAATAATCTTACATAAACTTATATAAAGTTAATAATCACTCCTAGTTTGCCTTTTATGTAGTCTGATTTTTCCTTAAGCAAGGCATACCTATAATAATTTTTTGTTAATAGAATAGTGTTATGTGTGTGTGTGTGTGTGTGTGTATTTGAGACGGAGTTTCACTCTTGTTGCCCAGGCCTGGAGTGCAGTCGTGTGATCTCGGCTCACCACAACCTCCACCTCCCAGGTTTAAGCGATTCTCCTGCCTCAGCCTCCTGACTCGCTGGGATTTCAGGCATGCACCACCATGCCCGGCTAATTTTGTATTTTTAGTAGAGAGGGTGTTTCTCCATGTTGGTCAGGCTGGTCTTGAACTCCCGACCTCAAGTGATCCATCTGCCTGGGCCTCCCAAAGTGCTGAGATTACAGGTATGAGCCACCGCGCCTGGCCATTAATATATTTTTTAATTCAAAAGCATTTATTGGGTACTTGCTATGTGGAAGACCCAGTGGCAGGTTCTAGGATTGCATTGATGAAATACAACATTCTTGACATTCAGGGTTTAGTAATTATAATACAGCAAAAGTCTTTTGAGAATAGTATTCACCAGGGAACTCGCTGAAGACCACTTACCTCAACCTAAGGGAGAGGATTAGAGATAACTTTCTAGGCAGGGGTGACCTTTGAACTCTAAAAGAATAGGATGGCAAAAAAGAGTGGGCTAGAGGGTGAAGGTTTCTCTAGACAGAGGGAACAGCAGGTCCAGAGGCATGGCTGTGAGATGCGTATTTGTTTGATAACAGCAACTACATGGTCTGCGTGTGGCTGGAGGATATGGGGTATAGTAGAAGAGTGGCAGGAGCTGTATGGTAAAGCATTTCTCTGACACAATTGGGATGCCTTAATTTGCTAGGAGTGCACACTGTCCTTTTTTCTTTTTCTTTAAAAATGTTTTTGTTTTGATGGATTTAGGGGTACAGTTACAGTTGGGTTACATGGATATAGTGTGTAGTGGTGAAGTCTGGGCTTTTAGTGTACCCATATGTAGTATGACCTAATGGGTAGTATTTCATCCTCCGCTTCCCTCCCACCCTCCCACCTTTTGGAGTCTCCAGTGTCTATTATTCCACTCTGTATGTTTCTGTCTACCCCTTGTTTAACTCCCACTTATAAGTGAGAACATGTGGTTTTGACTTTGTTTCTGAGTCATTTCACTAATAATAATAGCCTCCAGTTCCATCCATGTTGCTTTTACAAATGACATGATTTTATTCTTTTTTATGGCCTTGTATTCCACGGTGTATATATACCACATTTTTTAATCTAGTCATCCATTGATGGACACTTCGGTTGATTCCACGACTTTGCTATTGTGAATAATGCTCTCATAAATGTACGAGTGCAGGTGTGTTTTTGGCAAAATGATTTCTTTTCCTTTGGGTCGATGCCCACTAGTGGGATTGTTGAATTAGTTGTTCTGTTTTTGGTTCTTGAGAAATCTTCATGCTTTTTTCCATAGAGATTGTACTAATTTACAGCCCCACCAACCATTTATAAGTGTTCCCCTTTCTCCACATCCTCACCAACGTCTGTTTTTTGACTTTCTAATAATAGCCATTCTGACTGGCATAGAAGATGGTATCTCATTGTGGTTTTAATTTGTATTTCTCTGATGATTAGTGATATCTGACTAAGTCCCCAAAAGGAAACACAACAGAAACAAAAATAGACAAATGAGACTTAATTAAACTAAAAAGCTTCTGCATAGCAAAAGAAATAATCAGCAGAGTAAACAGACCACCTACAGAATGGGAGAAAATATTTACAAACAATGCATCCAACAAAGGGCTAATGTCTAGAATCTACAAGGAGCTCAAACAACAAGAAAAAAATAACCCCATTAAAAAGTAGGCAATGCACATGAACAGACATTTTTCAAAAGAAGACATACAAGAAACCAACAAACATATGAGATACACACTTTCTTGATTTGGAGGTCCACACATCCCGGTCAGTTTTTATTCTGTACACTCTGTGAATGAGGCTTCTGGCATATATCACTTCAAGATAACTCTTGAACATGTTAATAGTAGTTCATCACTTAAAAAAATTTCTAGCTTAGTAAAAGCCTTCCAGAAAATGAAAAATAGTGCCATAAATTACTAACAGTTTATGAAGCATGGGTCTGTTTAGATAAGTGAACATTTGAGATTAAGTATTTGAAGCCAAACTGCAAAATTATAAATTGCTTTATCATCTTTAGTAGACAGACTCTCCCCTAAACGTTTACATCCCACACTTTTGACTAGAGTTAAAACTAATTACATAGATTTTGACTTCTGCTTCCAGGAAGATGGACTAGATGGAATAGATGTATTTTCCCTATTGTTTCCGCTAAGTATGACTAAAACCCCTGGACATTATACATAAAAAAAACATAAGAGGACTGTGGAGAAAAGGTGGCAGACTGGCCAGGGACCTCAGTACCCAAAGAATTTCCTAGATTTTGTGTTTCTTCATATATCCCAGACTTGGAACTGAAGAAGCCAGAAATCTGGAAATGTCATTGGGCACAGACAGGAAAAAAATAAAAATAAAAAGCCTACTGGGCAGGGACCAGTGGAAACCAGGTTGGGAACTTGAACTTGTAACCCCAGCTGGTAGCAATTAGGCAGCATCTCCCACCCCCTTCTTTTGCCAGAGCAGTGTCAAAAAAAGTCAACTGAAATGAAAGGTTTAACAAGTTCATAGTCTCACATGACATAATAATTTAAATGTCCAGGATTTAGTTAAGGAATCATTTAACATACCATCTAGAAAATCAACTTGAGTGAAAAGACAACGTTATGAACAACACTTTATATGGCAGATGTTAGGATTTTTTGAGATCGCGAGTCTTTCTGTCACTACCCAGGTTGAGTGCAGTGGCCGGATCTCAGCTCACCTGCAAGCCTCACTCCCGGTTCATGCTATCTCTGCCTCAGCCTCCTGAAAGGAAGGAGCTTGGACTGAGAGATGCCACCAACGCCCTGCTGAGTTTTGTATTTAGAGACTGTTTCACCTGTGGTTAGCCAGGGATGGTCGTCCTTCAACCCCGGACCGTGATCCCTGTCTCTGCCTCCCCAAAGTGCTGGGATACATAGGTTTGAGCCACCGCCCGCTAATTTCTTAGAAAGATTTTAAAGCAGCAGCTTGCAATATGCTCAGAGCAATTACAAACATGCTTGAAACAAATGAAAATACCACCTCTCAGCAAAGAAATAGGAAATATAAAGGAGAAACCTAAATGAAATGTTATGCCCAGATCATGACCCCTTGTGCAAAGAAGACCACCAGAGTCCAGAGTCAAAGCCAAGCTGTAGGATCTTTACTGTAAGTTCAACTTGGTCCCTTCCTCTTTGTTGGTATACAAGAGGGCCCCCAACAATGCGGAAGGCTCGCTTTTATATAGTCCAGTAGGAACAAAGAAATTTTCGGGCTCCTCATGCCTTAGTAGCTCGGAACTGCTGTCTCCCCACAGAGACCTCCAGGTGGTGTTTATACTGGGCTCAGGGAGTTTGAGAGATATAAGTACAGGGTGGGATGGGAGGATGGGATGTCTGTGCTAGGCTCAGCGGAGCCCTGCCGAGTGCAGCCCAGCCCAGCTCCTTCATTCCCCTCTTCAGGTATCTTTAGAGCCAATCTGGGTCTAAGTGGCCCTGACTTTGCCTGCCTGCAGCTGGTGGTATTGGGCTCTGGAGGACCATGAGTTGTAATGTGTCAATCTATCTCTCTAATAAATTGTAAAATTTGCCATCAACACAAGGTCCCACGGTAAGCAGAAATAGTAGACTTAGTAGGTCCAAGGAAGGGGCTAACAGAGAAAACACATAGAGGAATCTCCACGCCATTCCAGAAGAAGAAACCTGTCGTGTTTACTTCAGTGCTTTTAACTCTATGAATCCTGCTGGACCCGTCCTACAAGTCCCGATTCATTTATGTAGAAACAATGTCTTCTTTAGAAATATACAATTTACTCACCTTTTTCTGCAGTGAGAGGTCTAGGGCTCTCCCGGGTTCTCAAGTGCTGCCCGAGCTAGGGGACTTGAGCTGCCGCTGAAGGAGGCAAGTGACTCAGCCTAATTCTCCATAGCAAACGCAAATTCATATTGGTACAACTTGTTACTTTCTACAGGGTGACCAGGCCTCCCCAGTCCGGCCGAACATGATGCGTGAGGGAGATTCCCAATGAGGGGGAGAAATATGGTCCAAGGTCTTGGTCTAGGGTCTGGGTGAATAAATACACTGAACCAAAGCTACCGTATATCCTGGGTAGGAACCGGCCAGCAGCTAGTAGAGTCAACCCGGGAACTAATGGGATAGGAGACACAGCAGGTTGTTAACAGAGGGACTAGGTGGAGTTTTAGATAAGGTTCCATTTACACCAGAAGAATATGCCCGATGGAGCCCCTTAAGGTGATATTAGGGCAGTGGATGCTAAGAGGCTGGAGAACGTTCCTGAGAAACAGCAGGGAAACTTCTCCCATTCAACAGTGAAAGGCACGCTCAGGATAGAGCACACCAGAGGTTTCGAGTTGTTAGCTTGGGGTGAGAGTGACCCCATGGCAGAGGTGGACAGCAGTTAGCGGGACGCCTCTAGAGAGCGGGAGCAAAAGACAGAAAGCAGCCAGACAGGCTATGAAGTCCTGTGGTTAGCAAGTTCTAGTCCTTCGGCTAACTTTAACCAGGAGAAAGGACGAGTCTTGTGGTGCTGGTCTGTTTTCCTGTCGCTGGATTCCCGCGGACCAGTGGCAGCATTTGCACTAGGCCCTCAGCCAAGCAGAGCACAGAGGTGACTGCTAGGCCATGGGGGTGGAGGAGGGGAGCATATCTCGCTACAGGCTGGTCCAGCGGGAGTTCCAGGGTCTCTGACATCCACAAGGGCGTGAAAGTCTCCATCCCGCCTACGCATGGAAGGCCAACAGTCTAACTGTTTCCTCTCCCAATAACGGGTTCATGGATGTTACACAAGGTAAGGATAGCCGGCATTTTGGTGCCACTCAATAGTGTTACAATTATATTTAGTCTGATCAAACCCCCAAAAAAAAAAAAAAAAAAAAAGCATTGTCATAGGTTTGGCTTATTGAAACCAGCAAAACTGGTAGACTATTGTTGCACCGAGGAAGGGCAATCAGCACTGGCCAATACCTTTTCCGGCTTAAGAAAGCTGCCCAGGGTGGAAGGTTCGAAGCCAGAATCTCCAGACAAGGGATTATGAGCTGGTTTTGTGATTTCCCAGCGCCAATTAGGCTACTAACGTGAGGTTGACTGCCCACCGGTTGCTTGAAATAGGAGTTGCTTCAAGAGCGGGTGAGTTTCGTGCTGTTCAGTTTCGTCCACAGTCCGCCGCCGGCCCGGTGCTTTATTGCCGCCTTTGGATTGGTCCCAGAAGATCGGAGGCTGGTCTACCGGCTCTTGACGCGTGCGGATCCACGTACGCGATGCCTTCTACCTTCAGGCTGCGGGTGTGTGCTCATAGTACCCGGAGTGGTCCTTCCACTGGGTTCTAGGGTCTCTTGTCGGTGTCGCTGACTAGGACCCGGCAGTCTCCGGCTGGTACGTGGATGGGTGTCGGGCGGGGACCGTCTCATATAGTTCCTTCAGCTTGGGCCGATTTCTGATGAATTTTCTGCAAGGTTTGTAGGGAAAAAAACAAGAGTTCAGAGATATTTTCTGTTTCCAGACTTGAGCAGATCATCTTGTGGCTTAAACTAAGGGGTGGGGGTCTAAGCAGCACATAATTTGTATAAGCAAGGTCAGTCAAAGGGTGCTACGGGCCCGAAATCAGAGCCGTGTTAGGGGAGAAGGACCACCAACAATGGCCCCAGTCAATTTAGTTAAGGTCTCTTTTAAGGTCCCATTCATTCTCTCACCTGTCCTGTTCCAGCCCAAGCTAATGTAGTTTCCAATTGCTCATGATGGAAGCCAAATCCTGACTTTTCATCTTAGCTTACTTAAGGTCGCCCATTGTCTGACCCATTCGGGAAGCTGCATACCTGGGGAGGTTTCAGATTTTCTTTGTTGCCAACCTGAGTAGCTTCTCTCTGGTGGGAATGTCAGTCCACCCTGAAAGTATTCACCAAAGACAAGTAAGTACCAATACCCATATTTTCCGGCTTTTATCTCAGTAAAATCTCCACTTTCCGCAACACCGGGCCTGGTTCCCGGGAATTTCTGTTCCCTGCAGCCTGGGATCAGTAGTATGCTGTTAAGCTGGGCAGACTTTGCAACTTGTCACGACAAGCTGCTGGCCATCTCTCGCCACGTCTGAATCTAGAGCCGCCTGATCAGGTCTGGTCATCATCCCACCAGCAGGTTCGTGGATGTGTTCTAACACTCTTGTTGTCCAATTTTTCTGGTGGTGATGGTTTTAATGCTTAGTATCAGTCCACGCCCATTCTTGATCTTGTTTCAGGGAAGTTTGTCAATCCACTGGAGATCCTCCTGCCTAGCTCACTCCAGCAGTGCAGTCCCGGGGCCCGGTCAGGGAGCTGGAGTGGGCGGAGTTGGCTGGGAGTTTCAGCCACCTTCTCGTGCAGTTTGGTCCTCAAAGTTGCCTTGGAGCAGTTGGGGTAGTTAGCTCTCTGATGCCCTGCAATGCACAAATGGCCGAACTTTCTGGCCTCTGCTAGGGCTGCAGTTAGCAGGGCTAGGGATTTCTTGCTTGTTTTTTATCTTTCCTTCAGTCAGCCAGTAACCCCGCCTCCCTGTAGTCATTCCATGTATAGGTCAGGCAAAGCATATATCGGCCGCCCAGGCATACCGCCAGCTTTTCCCCGCCTCTAAGGTAAGAGCTTGGGTGAGACATCAGTTCGGCCTTCTGGGCTGATGTCTTGCAATCACCCAGATTTTAGTTCTCGAAGTCGCCGTCGCCCAGCGCATTCTGGCCCTTCGATGCGAAGTTACCCGTATCAGTGAACCAGACGAGGTCGGCGCGGCCAGGAAGCGTGGTCCCGCAGTTCTTTAACCCGGCGGCAACTGAGCGGTGCCCCGGTAGTCGGGAAGGTGCCCAGGTCCCGCTTTCGCGAAGCAAAAGCCCACCAGTGGTTAGCCTCGCAGTAGGCACATTGGTCTTTTTTCAGATTATCATGCCTGGGGCTTCTAGGTTGGGTGTACTCTGGATGTTTTTTTTTTTTTTTTTTCTGTACTACTGCTGCCAGGACCTGTTCAGTGGCCTTAGTCTGGCTTTTTTCTGGAGTATTCTAGAAAGATAAAACCTGGCTGGCTATCTGAAGGAGGTCCTGAATTCCCGCTTTCCTCCAAAGCTCTTCTTTCTAATTTTGAGTTTTCTACTATCTGGGGCTGCCTGATTTCCCTGAGCCCTGATCTGTAGTGTACTGCCTGAGCTTCCATTAATCTTTGCTAGGTGGTTGGCTCTGTGTCTCTTCCCTATGAATAGAATATACTTTGGCTGCAATTTATGGGAGCCATGAAAGGAAGCAGCCCTGAATTAATTAGAGTTCATGAGAAGGTGTGTAGCTGCCCCTACCTTCTGCCTGCAGTTGTAGTTCCACTGCCTGCTCTCAGAGGAAAGGTCACATGAGTGAGGTCGGGTTACAGGTCGGTTGACCTGCCGTCCTGTTCCAGCTTTCTAGCTTCTATCTGTATTCTCAGCCTTCCATGGTAAACAAGATTTGAGGAGCTAAGCTGATAATCATCCCAAGTGGGCTGGTGGGTTAACATGACACTATCCAGTAAAAGCCGCTGTAAATTTTAAGCTGTTCACAGAAAAACCTAGAAAGACCCCAAGGCTTTCTAAAGGTACAGATCATTGGTGGAGAACTGCTAAATTGGAGCCTTGGGGATTCCTGTGTCATCTATGTCCATTTGCACTATTGGCGTTAGCGGCGTTCGCGCAGCCTTCAGGAACTGGCCTACTTCGGTTCTTCAAAGTATTTTTCGCGGTTCCGGAAGTGCCGCCGCTCCCTCCTCCTCGGGCTTGTTCTCCCTTTATTCTTCACCGCCTTCCGTCCGTAACCCCGATCCATTCTTTGGTGCCCTGTTCATTCATATTTCTCGTCATCCTGTCCTTTCTTCACACCCCAAATTTTTCTGTCTTCATCCCTCTACCGGCCTGCCGCCCTTTTCCATTTCCTTTCACTTTTCTTCGGTCACTTTCCTCTCCATCTCACTTTTCTCTTCCGGCGAACGGTTAACCGCTGAAATCCGCTATTGGAGTCTGGACTGGCCGGAGGGTACAGACCGAGTTGAGTCTGGGGATCGTCGAAGTGCTGGAACCGGGAGCCGAAGTGTGGCACCGGAAGCGGCACGAAGAGCTGCCCGGAAGTGTGGCCGGAAGTGCAGCCGAACCGGAGCCGGGCGCCTGGAAGTTGGTGGAGCCCGGGACCGGGCAGATTCGGACCAAGAAGCTGGGCACTCGGGACCGGGCCGATCCACTGCACGCGGCCACACTGGAGACCGGGCCGATTCTGCATCGTACGCGCACCAGAGACCGGGAACAGATCTAGACGACGCGCACACCCGGAGACCGGGTCGATTCAGTTGCTGTTCGGATCGCTCCCCGCAACTCTGATCGCACTTAAATCAGGAAGAGAGCTAGGACGCCTCCCACTGGTCTCCACTGGTCGGCCCTATAGGCTCACAGACTGTGCCAGCTCTCAGTTTCCAGACCTCGCGAAGTCACAGATTCAGATCGTGAACAGACACAGATACAGACAGACAAACGGAGACGAAGCCAGCTCACCTATCAGTAGATCTATCTCGATCCTCATGACTAGGGTCTGGCAGGGCTTGGGGAATCCCGGACGAACCCCCAGATGCTATGCCCAGACTGCTTGTTCCCCAAAGACACCACCAGAGTCCGGTGAGTCAGCTAAGCTACAGGGATCTTACTGCAGCCGAACTTGGTCCCTCCTTTACACAGTGCATACAAGAGGGCCCCCCAAATAGTCATGAAGCTGCCTGCTTTTGTGTCCAAAGCTGCAGGGGAACAAAGCAGCCCTTTTCGTTCCCTGGCCAGTAGCGCCTTGAACGGCTGTCTCCTTATCAGAGACTTTCCAGGTGGTGTTTATACTGGCTCAGGGAGTTTGAGATATATGGTGGTGGGATGGGAGGATGGGATGCCTGTGCTAGCTCAGAGTTTTGAGCCCGGGCTGAGGAATGGCCTTCAGCTCCTTCAGAAATTTTATAACTGAAAGATAATAATAATTGTAATAATAATTCAGTGGATGGGGCCCCACAGCAGAATGGAGGGGACAGAAGGAATCGAAGAATCAGATAGAATAATAGAAATGACACCATCTGGAAAACAGGAAAAATAGACTGGAAAATTAAGCATCCTTGACTATAAATAAATGATCTAATATTCATTTCATATGAGTCTTGGAAAAGCAGGAGAAAGGAAGTTAGCTTGAAAATTGAAGAAGACAGTCAAAGCCCCAAATTTAAAGCAGTGACTGCTCACATATTTAAGAAGGGTGAGCAACCTCCAGACACCGATAAACACACACAGAATCCTCACCTCAATACACACTATAATCAAACTTCTGAAAACTAAAGAAATTATGAAATCTTGAAAGCCAGAGAAATACTTAAAAGCACAACCATAAGAGGAAAATTGAATTTTGCACTCACTTCAACAAATTTTTATCTGTTAAGGACCCCTGTTAAGAAGATTGCAAGGCTGGATCTGCGCTCTTGCCAATCCTACTAATTTTGGGGAGGTCAGAGGCAGTATGGATCACTTGAGGTCAGAGTTCAAACCAGCTTTCTCTCAATAATATATGAAACCTTGTCTTTACTAAAAATACAAAAATTAGTCGGCATTTTGTGGTGGGATGCCTGTAATCCCAGCTACTGGCTTCATAGAGAACGCTTGAAACCTGGGAGGCAGAGGTTGCAGTGAGCTGAGATTGTGCCAGTTCAGAATATTTTAGGCTTTCTCTGAGGGAAATTGAACATGTTATAGCCAAAATAGCCGATAAGGAAGCTGTTTTTGTCTCTTTATTTATTTATTTATTTATTTATTTTATTTGACATGCATGTCACCTTATGCTGGAGTTTGGTGTGATTTACACTCACTGCAGTTTCATAACCTCCTAGGTTAAGAATCCTCCTGCTCTCAGCCTCCCAATAGCTGGGGCCGCAGCATCACCATACTCATTAATTTTATTTTATTTTATTTTATTTTATTTTATTTTATTTTATTTTATTTTATTTTGTAGAGACAGCACCTCCCTATGTTGCCTAGGCTGGTCTTGCACTCATGGCCTCAAACAATCCTCCCACCTCAGCCTCCCAAAGTGCTGGGATTACAGGCTTGAGCCACACTGCACCCAGCCAGGAATTTCCTTTGTTTGTTTAGAGATGGGGATGGGAGAAAAGAGAATTAGTGGTGGGAATTTTTAGTTCTTTTCAAAGCTGTTTTAAAATGTTGATTTCTCTCTTCATTCATATTTGTGCCCACCATGGGCCAGTCTCTTCACTAAATGTTTAAGTAAATGATTGAGTCATTACATGAAGTTCAGGTATCTGTTTTTATGTTTTAAGGTTACAAGAACAGCCAGTCGTCCAATAGCCGCCGGAGACATTTCAACTTTTCAGTCCTTTGTTTTTCTCGGGGGACAGCTAACCTTGGCACTGGGTGTTCTTCTGTGTCTGAATTACTACAGGTATATTAAACATGTTTCCCACATCATGTATAAAACCTCTCCTTTGAAATGGAGAAAGTAGGAATAAAATGAAATATCTTTATCACAAAGTTGTTCATTTGCTACTTATCAAGCAACTGTAAGTTAGCAAGTGTAAGTAACTCACCACACATTTTTAAATCTGCTTCAAGAATGCTTTCAGCCAAAGGAGTTAAGAAATGAACATTTAATTTGTTTTGAACCACCTTCAGTATTTGTACTACTTTCCCTAAGTGACACAAAGCAATTTCATAGGTTTTCTAAGTGCGTGCGTGGATGTGTGTGTATACAGCCACACATATGTGTATAATTTTATTTATGCTGACAGTATCTATAAAGTAGACTTAAAGCAGAAGTGATTGTACTCATTTTGCAAAAAGAGGAACTATGTCTTTCCCAGGGTGGTGTTACTAATCAATGACTGAAGAAAGAAGTGGGAGGACTCATTCCTATATCTCTTAAATGAGACAAAACGAAACTTGTGTGTATCAGATTGCTATTTACAAAGTACTTCAATGCCAGAGAAGAAAGACAAAAAGAGTTACTTTATATAGAGACTAGACTTAGTTTTGCATGCCTTGCCCTGATAGCATCAATTACATGAAAATACCTTTGGAAGGTTATTTCTGGAAGGGGTAGTGTTAGATAAACTTTGAGGTCCTAAGAACATCTTATTTCATCACATTTTCACAGGTGTTTCCTTTTTTCTAGAAAAGTAACACTGCATCATGCATATAAGGAGGGATATCTTGACTCTAATTATTAGTTAGGACATCTCAGTTTATTAGATGCCTTAATATTTGCAAACAGTTCAGAGAGGCAGTAACATTTGGTAGTTAACATTTGGTGGTGGATAGGTTGGACTCTGGAGCCAGACTACCTTAGGTTTGAATCTGGGCTCTGCTATGACTAGCTATATAACAATTAGCAAACTACTTAGTTTCTTTGTGCTTCAGTTTTCCCATCTGCCAAAAAGGAAGAGCATAAACATTCATATTATAATACCTGCCTTTTGGAGTCATTGTGAAGATTATAATGAATTAACAAATGTGATTCACTTAGAATAGTCCCTAATACATGAAAGTACTATATGTGTTAGCTATTATTTTGTTTGGTTGTTTTGTAACATTTAAAGTAGTTTTCAACTCATCCTTTATAATAGGGAAAGTCAAAGTCTAGGAAGATAACCTACATAAAATATAATTTAAGATAAAATATATTTTCCAATTAGTATTACTTATGTCGTTGTCTTAAAGTATTTTGTGGTTTCTAAGAGGTAGTGGTAATAATCACTTTAATTGTTTTTCCTCTTTTCAGTATAGCTCTGGGAGCAGGATCCTTACTTCTCGTCACCACCTACCCACTAATGAAAAGAATTACGTACTGGCCTCAACTAGCCTTGGGTAAGCTTAAAATAACTCTAAGTATTTCCTTTGATACCTGCAAACTACATGTTTATGGAGAGATAGGTAGATAGATAGGTAAAGATGAAATGACAAATCAGTCATGTGATTTTCCTAACCAATAGTAGATTTTCACATTTTAAAGGAGAGCAGTTGGCTATTTTTATTAGCTAAGAAATCTTGCATGTTTATTAGGGTTATCATCATCATCATCATTATTTTTTCCTCTCCTCTCTCCCCCTCTCCTCCCCTCCCCTCCCCTCTCCTCTCCTCTCCTCTCCCCTCTTCTTCTCTGAGACAGGGTCTTGATCTGTTGCCCAGGCTGGAGTGCAGTGGCACGATCTCAGCCTACTGCAACCTTGACCTCCCAAGCTCAAGTGATCCTCCCACCTCAGCCTCCTGGAATAGCTAGGATTACAGGCATTCACAACCCTGCCTGGCTAGTTTTTGTATTTTTTTTGTTGAGACAGGGTTTCGCCATGTTGTCCAGGCTGGTCTCAAACGCCTGAACTCAAGCGATCTGCCTGCCTTGGCTTCCCAAAGTGCTGGGATTACAGGTGTGTACCATCGCGCCTGGCCATCATTGCTTTCTGAAATGTTGTTTTAAAAATCTCGGTATGTCATGAAAAAATGTTTAATCTAGATGCCCTGAAGAATTTGGGGAATGGGGTAGGAAGCACTCTGTGGCAGGAAAACAAGGGTTAAAGTGTATGTGATAGCTTAGACAGCTCCTGTTCTGTGAAGCCTCTCAGGAAGAAGTTAGACAGTCTCTTCTGGGCTACCGTAGGATTCTAATCCGGCACTTAACTCATTTCAACAGCATTAATTCAACCAAGAATATGTTGAGAGCCTCCTGTGGTCTCCAGTTAATGAATTGTGGCCCAGCATTTAGCATAGCACTTGGCACAGTGTAGGTACTGAATACATACTTGTTGTTGAAAAAAAAAGGAAGATAGTAAGGTAAGCCAGTATCAGAATCTGTTGCAAAAACGTCTATTCCCAGACTTTTCTATTCCTAGAATATTCCTAGAATGACTCTAGTTCTTTGAATCATTTTTTTCAGTAAATGAAAGAACTAAAAGCAACTCAGGAAACTGATGTGAGCCTGATTTGCGGGGAAGTTGTGGTAGAATATTTATCTTTTTCTAAGATCCTCTCATTGAATGTTCTCTTTATTAAATTTGAAATTATATTCTCAATATAAGCATTTCCTATCTGTAAGATAATATTAAGAAGCTGGTATATTTACTCCAAACATTTATTGAACCCCTACATTTACTTTGTGCCAGGAATTGCAGCAGGTACTGGGAAAATAAAAATGACTAAAACACACTGACCATCTTTAAGGAGCTGGAGATGGAGATGACAGATCAACAGGTCATTGCAGTACAACGTGGCAGGCAGGAGCGCTACGGGACCACAAAGGAGAGGCACTTAATCAGTTAAGGAGGGGACATGAGTGGAAATAGGTAATATAGGAGGAGAAAAGGGGTTTCTGAGAAAAGGTATCTGAGACACATTGAGTTTAAGGTACATGAGCAACTTGCAGGCAGAGAAGTCCAGCAGACGGTTCAGTATGCAGTCTGGAGCTTAGGAGAGTGATCAGGCTTGCAGGTGGAGATTTGAGAGCTGTCAACCTGTAGGTGTTTGTTTACAGTCCTCAGAGATGATGCCCTTGTGGAATAAATCAGTGTTCCTATGTGTATTCTTGTTTCTGTAGCTGGTAGGGGAGGCAGAGTGGTAACAGAAAGAACATGGGTTTTTGAGTCAGATAGATCTAAGTTCAGATCCCAGCATCTACTGTTATTGATAGTGCCACGCACCATACTAGGTGGGATAAATCTTCTCTTTAAACCTACTATTTACTTAATTAGGGGATATTATTCTTTTTATTAGCTCTGTTACTTTAGTTATTAACCTCTCTAAGCCTGTTTTCTTTTTTGTAAAAGGGAGCTAATAATTACCACCGAGGGTTGAAAGGGTTTAAGGAAGGAACCCACAGAAAGCAGCACACACTGAGTCTGATACCCAGGAGCACTGAACGCGCTCCGATGCCACTCCTTCCCTTTAGGATTCTAAAGTACGTATAGACTTTCCCCCTTTTTGTGTTTTGCTAATTGTAGGCTTGACATTTAATTGGGGAGCATTACTTGGATGGTCTGCTATCAAGGGTTCCTGTGATCCATCTGTTTGCCTGCCTCTTTATTTTTCTGGAGTTATGTGGACACTAATATATGATACTATTTATGCCCATCAGGTAAAGAAATTATCTTTTTCTTAACTTTGGTTTAGTTGTTGCTGTTTTTAAAGAACCAAATTAAGGAGAAAACCTTTTTTCTTAAATTTGTTGTTGTTTTTTAAGAACCGAATTAAGGAGGAAGAATTTTTTTTCTAAAAAGAAGGTCATTCACAGTTCCATGGCTCCAACAAAATATTTTTTTAATGTTTATGTGTGTTTACCAAAATTCAACTCATTTATTTTATTTACAAGCAATTAAGTAGTATTTACTATATGTCAGGCACTGTTTTAAGTACTTTACAAACTTAATCCCCCAACAGCCTTCGAGGAAAGTACTGAAACATTAACCTCACTTAACAGAAGAGGAAACATGTGAAGAAGTATTTGTCATGTCAGACAGTTAGTGGGTGGCAGAACTATGATTCAAGCCCAGTGTTCAGACACTGCTTTTAACCACTACATTCTCCTGTCCCTCTAATCGTTGAATTATGCAAGTTTTGTACTTGGTGTAGATAGTGAACATTTTCCTATATTTTTACCAATTCTTTGTCATTGTCGCTTTAAGACTGTGGACTATGAGATAGTCTATGCCCCAATTTAACATGCCATAAATTTGATGTGCCATAATTGAAACAAATTTAACAGTTTCTCTATTTTGACTACTTAAGTTGTTTGAGTTTTCACAATTATAAGTAATATTGTTCTAATCATTAATACTTCTTGAATAGGAGTTTTTCAGTTAAATTTTTACAAGTGGTATTATTGACGTAAAGGATTATATGCATTTTTATAGCTTTTGATTTTGCCTTTTTGATAAATTCAATTCTAAAAACTCATTTTTTTCTTTTACATTTATAAACTTTCCCCCAGCTTTATATGAGGAGTAATTGACAAATAAAATTATGCACATCCAAGGTATACAGTGTGATGATTTGATAGTACATGTTCTGAGAATACATTTATGAACTTTTCAAAAAAGTTTTTCTCAGTAGTTTTCTGAAATATGATTATGTATTCTCAACCATTTACTTGAAGAATATGTCTGGATTTCATCCTGTTTTCTTCCACTAAACCTCCTATGCCCCGCTACATTTGTAGTATCTTGAAAAGGCAGATCTGTAATCAGCCTTACTTCCAAAGTGAAACTTGACTTACGGTTAGAAGAGATGCCTGTACTTTTTGCAGTAAGGTCTGGAACCAGTGTTTAGGATACCGGTACTCCAATTAGATTAACAACTTCAGGAAAACACCACATACTCATTGGCACTTTTGTGGTTCACATAATTACAGACAGTTTGCACCCTGAAGGCGATTGTAGTATGAAAGGAAAAACAGAAACATCCACAGTCATTGTTATTTGGATTTGGGCCCCAAAGGGAAGCCTGTCAGGTTGCTGTCTGCCTGTAGGTCAGTGCAGAGAGTTCAGCATGCAGCCACTGATCTCACGTGACCATCATTATTTACAACAGTATATGAAGATGCTTACAAGTAAACTTACTGGGAGAAACCAGGCAGCTACATGTGGTTATATCATCAAGACCTAGCTCTACCTAAACAGGATTTGATAGAAAAGGCAAGGGATCGATTGGGCTTGAAGTGGAAAATGAGTGGATGTGGTTAGGTGGTAAGTGAGCATTTTTCTACATCTGTGACTTTTGCAAGATTGAAACTAAAATGTACGGGAGATTATTGGGATTTGAGACCTCTGAGGTAGAGAGGAGCTATGGGAAGAATTAGAGCTGAATTGTAATCCTAACACTGTAAAAATATAGTTAAGAGTCATTATAGGATTATAACAAATACAATGATGTATAGAAATGAAGCTGGATGGTGATTTTAGCAGTGGTATTTAACTTTGATTGACCTGCACATTCATTACTGATCAGCCTGTTTCTGAGTTACTGTCATCTTTCACCGCTTATGGTATATCTGCATGTTCTTTAAAAGACAATTTCTTCTGAAAGTAGTTAGTGGTAATTGGTTGCACAACCTTGTGAATATACTAAAAAACACTAAATCTGATACTTCGAAATGTGAATTTTATGGTGTGTGAACTAAATCTCAAAAAACAGTTTATTTTTCTTTCTGATATTAGGACAAAAGAGATGATGTTTTGATTGGTCTTAAGTCCACGGCTCTGCGGTTTGGAGAAAACACCAAGCTGTGGCTCAGCGGCTTCAGTGTTGCAATGCTGGGGGCGCTGAGCCTAGTGGGTGTGAACAGTGGTCAGACTGCTCCCTACTACGCTGCCCTGGGTGCTGTAGGAGCCCATCTGACTCACCAGGTTTGACCTTTTTCTTATTTGTCCCTCATATTTCCTTAGTATAAATTATAAAAATTATTTAAACAGTATGCCCTCTGTGTTTACCTGGCAAGGAACTTCTTAAACAACTACTTGGCTTGTACTACCTTTAACAGAGCCCCCTGCCCTCTGGCCTCAACTTATAAGAAAGCTAGCTATAGTATTTTATTTTATTTTTAAACTTTTTTTTTGAAACAGGGTTGTCCAGGCTGGAGCGCAATGATGCAATCACAGCTCACTGCAACCTCTAACTCCTGGGCTGAAGTGATCCTCCCACCTCAGCATCCTGGGTAGCTGGGACTACAGTCATGCACCACCATGCCTGGCTAATTTTTTTTATTTTTTGTAGAAATGGGGTCTTAAGATTTTGCCCAGGCTGGCTGGTCTTAAACTCCTGGCTTCAAGCAGTCTTCCTGCCCTGATCTCCCAAAAGTGCTGGGATTACCAGTGTGAGCTACCAACCCCAGCCAAGCTATATTATTTAAAAAAAAATAATACAGGTCTAAATCCAAATTTTCCCCTCTGATTTTCCTGGAATTACTTCTGAATTCATGGTTGGAAAAATTTCGGTAATATCTGAAGCTTGTGGTTTGAGTTGAATTACTCTAAAAGCAAACTGACAGATAAAGCTTTAAAAAAAAACTGGGTTTCTAGTGATGGTTAGTAGACTAATTATTCATAAATTTGGTTTCTGCTGGCATAAAGACCAAGGCCAGATAAGACAGGAAATGCAGAACATGTCAAAGTTCTGCCAGTAGAGAGCAGGAAGCTGTCATTTCAGGATATTCACCCACACCACATCCCCTACCTGTCACAAACTTATGTTGAGAATCTACATTGTTGACTTGTAAAATGAATGAACTAAATCTAATTTTGATTAAATCACTTGCTAATAAATTGACTATATTTTTATATCAATGTTATTGTTATTTTCATTAAACAGAATCAAAAAGGTATTCATGGTAGATCACCTGAGGTCAGGAGTTTGACCAGCCTGGCCAACATGAACATGGCAAAACCCCATCTCTACTAAAAATACAAAAGTTAGCCGGGCATGGTGGCAGGCACCTGTAACCCCAGCTACTCAGGAGGCTGAGGCAGGAGAATGGCTTGAACCCAGGAGGCAGAGGTTCCAGTGAGCCAAGATCATGCCACTGTACTCTAGCCTCAGCGACAGAGCAAGACTCCCTCTCAAAAAAAAAAAAAAAAAGGGTATTCATGAAGCTATATTTAGATGACTGATTTTATACAGATTATTGCCAGTTACTAGCAGTGTAGGCAAGACTTACATAACATGGTATGAAGGAAATCAGAATCTGATGTCTATAAAGTAAACCATATGCTGTGTCCCCTCCACTGTTTTCCTCACTGTGAAAACTAAAATGTGAATTGGTGACTTTCCAGGATGTCGCTATTTTTCCCTTCAGAATTTCTCAGCATCCCTTTTTGGTCGTAGCTCAGTTCCATGAGGACTGACATTGTCATTTGATTGTCTGGTCTGGATAATGGGTATAGGTTAATATTTAAACACCTGAATATTAAATAGTACAGGAAGGCAAAAATTATTAAGACAAATCACAAATATTATAAGAAATACTCGGCCAGGCACAGTGGCTCACGCCTATAATCCCAACACTTTGGGAGGCCGAGGTGGGCAGATCACTTGAAGTCAGCAGTTCAAAATCAGCCTGGCCAACATAGATAAACCCTGTCTCTAGTAATAATACAAAAATTAGCTGGGCATGGTGTTGTGCACCTGTAATTCCAGCCACTCGATAGGCCGAGGGAGAAGAATCACTTGAACCTGGGAGGCAGAGGTAACAGTGAGCCAAGATGGTGCCACTGCATTCCAGCCTGGGTGACAGAAGGAAACTGTCTCAAAGGAAGAAAAAAAAAATACTTGGAGCCCACTTTATATTTTAAATTGCATTTATGGTCCTCTGTCCAGTTTTTTGTTGTTGTTGTTGTTATTTTTTGTTTTGAAACAGTCTTCCCTCTGTCACTCGGGCTGGAGTGAAGTGGTACGATCTTGGCTCAGTACAGCCTCCACCGCCTCCTGGTTTCAAGCAATTCTTGTGCCTCAGCCTCCTTAGTAGCTGGGACCACAGGCACACACCATCATGCCCAGCTCATTTTTGTATTTTTTTAGTAGAGACGGGGTTTCGCCATGTTGGCCAGACTGGTCTCGAACTCTTGGCCTTAAGTGATCCACCCACCTCAGCCTCCCAAAGTGCTGGGATTACAGGCATGAGCCACCACGCCTGGCCTCTCTGTCCAGTTTTCGATACAGTGTTTAGAGATGGTCATAGCTATCTTCTAGTATTTAAAGATAAAGGAAATCATGATGATTGTAAGTCTGCAGACCACATAATAAAGAATAGTCCCCCATGCCTAAGGAGGATAGGAACATACATGAGACTTCCTTAGTGTTATTTGCAGGGCTAGCATGGGGAAAAAGGAGTATGCTTGTTCTAGATTACTAGCAACAAATTTAGGTCTCTAGCTCCCCTCCTCTAAATGTAGGTCCCTGAACAGGAGAGATTTAGAAATGTGGGAGGGCATTTTTGGTTATCATAATAAACTAGGAGAGGTGACTATAGGGATGATGGCCAGATACAGTCAATATCTTGTGCTGCACCAGATTACTCTGCATCATAGAGAGTTGTCCTGCCCAAATGGTACTTGTTCTCCATTGAGAAACTTTGCTCCAGACACTAAAACCACAACTGGAGGGTAGGAGTTGCAGGGAGACGGATTTTAGATCAGTTAGTATAAGGAAGAACTTTCTAAATAGTTAGAACTAAAATTAGTATGGGTTGCCTCACAAGCATTCATGCAGCCCTCAACTGAAAGTTCTTAGGAAACAGCTTGGATGATTCCAACTGAAAAATATGGTAAATTTTTCTTTTTCTTTTTCTTGTTTTTGAGATAGAGTCTCACTCTCTCACCCAGGCTAGGAGGGTGCAGTAGGGTGATCACGGCTTATTGCAGCCTTCACCTCTTGGCCTCAAGCAATCCTCCCACCTCAGCCTCTTGAGTAGCTGGGACTACAAGCATGTGCCACCATGCCCAGCTAATTTTTTATCTTTTGTATTTGTATTTTTTGTATTTATTGTTTCCTCCTCTGTGTTAACATGTTTATTTGTGATGACCCAAAGTCCAGAGTAGGTATTAAAACAACTTTGTGTTCCTCTCTTGCAGATTTACACTCTAGACATCCACAGACCTGAGGACTGTTGGAATAAATTTATCTCCAACCGAACACTGGGACTAATAGTTTTTTTAGGGATTGTCCTCGGGAATTTGTGGAAAGAAAAGAAGACAGACAAAACAAAGAAGAGTATAGAGAATAAAATAGAAAATTAATGAATGAAATTTTTCTAGGAATTATTAAAACATTTTTTTCAAAATATAATTAGATTTGAATATAAAATCTGATACAATATGTTAAAGAATTAAGAACCTGAAGATTTAGAACATATTTACCTGGATTTTAATTCAATTATTTGCTAGCAAAATTCCACCGTGTCACAGAAACCAGGGACTGTTCAGGATTTGAGATGGCCTTGAGTATTTTACTTGATACATTCTTCTGCCCATTATAATTCTCACCTGAAGTTATGAGGATTGTACAAGTTTTGGCACTTTAGAAAAAGCCTGATGTGGGTCTTTCGTAAATGAATGTCTCTATAAGAAAATGGACTCTTTTTTAAGGGAAAAATAAAAGCTGCTGTGGAAAGTTGGGGCTTATTGTTCTTTATTGTGACCTTTAGTCACTGCCAAAAACTGTAATTTAGGAAACCAATTCTGTTTTTTTATGTTTTAGGATAATTTAAATAAGCAAATAGAAGTATTTAGCTGTTATAGCCACACGTACCACTGTTTACCAACCCTGACTTTTATTTGGGAGATTTGGTCTTTTATGTGCAGTCACAGTGACCAGAACAAACAAGTAGGCAGTCACCAGAGACTACCTTGATTTTCTGTCTATATCTTTTTTATCTTATCCCATTATAGTTTATAGGATAGTGATACTTAAATGTTTACTGTTTTTTCCCTTACCTACCCTCACTTTCAGAATGTTCTCAACACAGAAGCCAGAGTAATTCTCTTAAAACCTAAGTAAGGTCATGTCATTCCTCTCCCCAGAACCCTCCAGGATCTCCCTAGGTCACTCAGTACAAAACAAAAGTCCTACCACCTGCCAGGTCCTCCGTGATCTGGCCTCGTGTCTGACTTCTCACACTCACACCTGCAGCCCCACTGGCCTCACTGTTCCTTAATCAGGCTGGGCAGACTCCTACCCCAAGGCCTTTGCATTTACTGTTCACTTTGTCTGGAAAGTTCTCCCCAGATCATGTCTTACTCCTTCACTGCAGAACCTTTCTTAAATGTCACCTTCCCTAAGAAGCTTTTCTTAGCCACCTTCAAAAATCTCACATATACCACCCATACTTCCTGTCCCCTTGCTTTTTTTTTTTTCTTTTTCTCTTCAGCTCTTAGCATTAGCAACCTAAAATATATCTTACTTGATTTAAATTGCTCTCATAGACAGCAGGCTATAGGGCAGACAGTCATTTGTATATGTGGGTGTGGGCAGCAGTAAATATAAAATTGCATGATGACGAGGATGATGAAGATGATGCAGCTAACAGCACTTACATATGCCAGGCACTGACAAGCATAGGAAAAATTATTTAACTGTTTACTCAGCAAATACTGAGTCACTGAAAATGACTTGGGTCAGTTGTTGCAGCTGTAACTTTGCTATGGCAGCAGTGAGTTGAAGGGAAGAAGAATTAGGAACATAGTACCCTACTTTTGAGGAAATATGATTGGCTTTGATTTTAACAGAATAGACAGAGTTTAAATCTGTGTTGATTTCTGTTTTCTTACAGATATGACCCTATGTTTTAAAATGCTTAAAACAACCCTTTCCAATTAAAGAAGGGTGAGTACAATGTAGTTCAATTTTACAACATTCTCCTTAGTTTATGAAAGTTAAAAATGGAACAAATTTTTAAATCACTAAAAATCCTGCAACTTTTTTGTGATCCATGGGACAAGAGAACAGAACATTAGTTCATACACACTCAAAAAGCTTATTCTCAAAAAACTGCTTAAATGTAATTGAATTATTTTAATTCTTTTTCATTTTCCTTCCTTCTCCCAGTAGAAACACTGAAAAAATAATATAAATGGGTAAGGAACAGATTTTAAAAAAGAAAAAACGATCAAGTACATTATTAGTCTCTAGAATCACAGACTTACAACTCGAGTTGGAAAGACACACAGCAGTCATCCATCTAGATCAGGAGTGTCAGTCCCTGGGAGAGTTGAAAGGTGCATTGCAGGAGTTTGTGATAGTTGAAATGACCAGCATTGCCTTGGGAATTTGTTCAGTGGGGAGGGCCCTTGCCCTACTCTTCTGCGTCAAAGTCACTGTGAGTTTTTCAATAGAAATCATGTGAAAGAACTTTTTAAACTGTGGTCAATGATCTACCACAAATTCATGATGGGGGTGGAGATAGGATGGGAGCCACAGGGTCTAAAAAGTAAATGAATACAACTATTCCAGCTCTAACTGACCTGCCCTCTGAATTCCCAGAGCAGTTGGTGGGTGCCAGTGGAGCAGGAGTTATGAACCCCAGTCATGGCCATAGCTTGCCAGGGTTGGAATCTGCTTTTACACCTATCAGTTGGGTGACCTTGGACAAGTTCCCTGACCTCTCTGTGGCTCACTCAGGGACAATCATAATACCTTTCTCATGGATTTCAAAATGTTCTGTCTTCCCCTGTGAGAATGGAGATTTCATGATAAGAGGGACCTTGTATGTCTTACTCATTGAAATATCCCCAATATACCACATCACAAGGGCTGCCTCTCCCTCTTCCCGGATTTCTTTGCTAAATTGTTTAACGCCTCTACCAGATTTTTATAATCTGGCCTCACCCTACTGTTTCCTCCAACTAAAAGTACACCCTCCACCCTCTGGGCTGGTTCTCTCTCTAGGCTGGTGGGTGCCAGGGGAGCAGGAAGTAAGAAAGTTATGACGACAGCTTGCCAGGGTTGGAATCTGCTCTAACACCTGCCTACCAGTTGGGTGATCTTGGGAAAGTTTCCTGACCTTTCTGTGACTCAAATACTCAAATAGGTATAATCATAATACCTTTCTCATGGATTTAAAAATTATCTGTCTTCCCTTGCGAGAATGGAGATTTCATGATAAGTGGGACCTTGTTTGTCTTAATCATTGAAATACCCTCAATATACCACACTGTAAGCACTCAGTAAACATTTGTAATTTTTGTACATCAGGTGAACTAACATTAGAGTTATTTGTCAGACCTGGTGTTAGGTGCAACCATTAGAAATTATTAATGCTGTTCAACAACATATAAAACGTTGACTATGTAAGGTAACGTTATAAAAACATTTTCATGTACATATCATCAAAACTATATAAGAATATAAGTAATGCTACTTTCTGCCCACCGGGTGGCATCGCTCTGCAGGAGCAGTCACAGCTCTAACAACACTGGAGCTAACGCTGCCTTTTCGATAAAGGTGTTTTCTTCTACCTCTGGCTTGCCCTTTGCCCTTCTTTCCCGGGCAAAGCCAAGAACCCTCATAGACTAAGCTCCACTTTGGGGCTCATTTGTCCTGTATCAATGGTGACGCCTATTTCTTAGGGTTAATGTATAATTTAGAGACTATGCAACACATTTAATATAGGTGCTGGCATACAGTAACTAATTTTTAACTTTAGAAATGAATCAGGCCAGGAATGGTGGCTCATGCTTGTAATCCCAGCACTTTGGGAGGCTAAGGCAGGTGGATCACTTGAGGTCAGGAGTTTGAGACCAGCCTGGCCAACATGGTGAAACCCCATCTCTACTAAAAATACAAAAAATATTAGCCAGGCGTGGTAGCACACGCCTGTAATTCAATCCCAACTACTCAGGAGGGTGAGTGAAGCATGAGAATTTCTTGAACCTGGGAGGCGGAGGTTATACTAGACTTCTTTTTTAAAATCTACTTTTTTCACTTAATATTTTCCCATGTCATTAATGCTTCTTTCAATATATTGGTGTTTTTCGGCTGCATAGGTTTTTATCATATGTATCCACTGCAATTTAATTAATCCTGTCATTGAACACATAGCATTTCAATATTTGCATTTTTTCCTTCTTACAAGCACTAGGGCCATGAATAGATTTGTATCATTGGGCATATCTGTGAATATTTCCTTAGGAAAAATCCTAGAAGCAGAATGTCTTCGTGTATGTGCATGTACATTTCCAGGGACTGGAGGGTAGGTATGGAGGGTGGAGTATGGTGGTATGCACATTTTAAAGGTTTTGGATTCATTTTCTCAGATTACCTTACAGAAAGGTGCACATTACTAATAGCAGTGCATGAGAGCCTCTTTCTCAGACCTTGGCCAATATGAAGAGACACTATTTTTAAAACCTTGACACGTAGGCAAGAATAATACGTGGTTTCCCTCACAACTCTGTGATTATTAAAGTAGTTGATCTTTTTCAAAGTGTTTATAGAGCATTTTAATTTCTTCTTTGTGAGTTGCTTTCATGTCTTTGCCCATTTGGTTATTGCTGTTGATGTATGCTGTCTCGTTCATTGGTTATATCCCCAAGATCTGATATCTGACATACTTAGACTTGTGCTCTCATTTTACAAGATCATCATTTTATTAATTGTGATGGGATTTTGGATTTCATGCTTTATACTGAACTATCTCTTCCATGGAGAAGGCAGCATATTTAACATTTTTATAGTTGTTCCAATTAATATATATTATTCAGACAGTCATCAAACATTTGTTGAACATCTATGTGCAGGCACAGGCTAGTTGCTGCAAACGCAGAGATGAATTAGACAGTTTCTATCTTCAATAAGCTCAGAATCAGTAGCTGGGATTACAGGCGTGTGCCACCATGCCTGGCTAATTTTTGTATTTTTAATAGAGACAGGGTTTCACCATGTTGGCCGGGCTGGTCTCCAACTCCTGACCTCAAGTGATCCGCCCACCTTGGCCTCCCAAAGTGCTGGGATTACAGGCATGAGCCACTACGCCTGGCCTCTCTCTCTTTCTTTCTTTCTTTTTGTAGAGACAGGGTCTTGCTTTGTTGCCCAGGCTGGTCTTGAACTCCTAGGCTCAAGCAGTCCTCCTGCTTCAGCCTCCCAAGGTGCTGGGGTTACAGACATGAGTCACCTCACTCAGCATAAATACTTTTTTTTTGCCAAATAAAATCGTACATAAAACCCCAACAAATGCATACAGATGGAAATCAGAGACAGTGCCCTTAAACTTTGCCTTCCTTTCTTTTAGGATTGTCACAGAGCCCAGTTTGAAAACTCTCTCTTAGAGATAAGAATGAACATTGAAGTCCCTACCGTTACTAACTGAATGACTTAGAGTGAACTATTTAAACCTCTCCAGCCAGTTTCTTTATATCTAAAATGAGGATTAAAATAGTGTCTTCCACATGCTAGTGTTTTAAGAATTGCGTGAGAAAATGATCTCATCTAAACTCCTGACTTTAAATGTTATCTGTACCCTGATTACTCGCAAATGTGCACCTCCAGCCTTAACTTCCCTTTTGAACTTGCACTTGGCAGAAGTGAATATTGAACTACCTACTTGATATTTCAACATGAATGCCAAATAGGCACCTCCAATTCAATATATTGTGACCTCCTGACCTCAGCCTCAAACCTCCTCCTCCCACCCTCCTCGCCATCTCATTAATGGTATCTACTTTTCCTTTTGCTCCGACCAAAACCTTGGAATCAACCATAATGCCTTTTTCCCACATTCCATATTCAAGACATTAGAAAAGACTGTTGGTTCTACCTTCAAAACACATGCAGAATCTAATCTTTTCCTACCACCTCCTCAGCTGCCACCCTGGCCAAGTCCCCATTTTCTCCCCACTGGATTAATGCAATAGCATCCTAACCGGTCTCCCTCCCTCTCCCTTGCCCCCTTTCATGTGTCCTCACCATAGCAGCCAGGCTGATCCTGCTACAACCAAAGCCAGCGTATGTCATGCCTCTACTCAGAACCTCCCCATTTCACACGTCCCCGTTTCTCCCAGCGTAAAGCCAAAGCCCTCAGCATGGCTGAAGGACCCTCAGTGAGCTGGCTCCTGCTGCCTCCTGGCTCTTCATCCACTCCCTCCCTCGCCAGTGCTGTTGCAGCCTTCTGGCCTCATTGGGCTTCCTGAAATGCTTTCTCAGATGTTGCCATGGCTACTTCCTCACCTCCTTCAGTATTTGCCTAAAGGTCACCAACTCAGTGAAACCGTTGTCTTCATTTTCTAAAACTTAACACATAAGATTACACAAACTTCTTTTTCTCTCTCGCTGCTTTATTTTTCTCTGTATTAAAACGTATGATATGCAGTCATGTGTCACTTACAGATGGAGATACTTTCTGAGAAATGCATCATTAGGCAATTTCATCCCTGTGCAAATGTTATGGAGTTCATGTACACAAACCTAGATGGTCTAGCCTACTACACACCTAGGCTACGTGGTATATAGTCTATTGCCCCTAGGCTACAAACCTGTGCAGCATACCTACTTCATGCTGTAGGTAATTGTAACATAATGGTAAGTATTTGTATATCTAAACATATTTAAACACAGAAAAGGGCTGGGTGTGGTGGCTCACACCTGTAATCCCACCACTTTGGGAGGCCACGGCAGGAGGATCACTTGAACCCAGAAGTTCAAGACCAGCCCAGGCAACATGACTAAACCCCATCTCTATAAACAATACAAAAATTAGCTGGCTGTGATGGCACATGGCTGTAGTCCCAGCTACTTGGGAGGCTGAGGTGGGAGGAATACTTGAACACAGGAGGTAGAGGCTGCAGTGATCACAACACTGCACGCCAGTTTGGACAACAGAGTGAGACCTTGTCTTAAAAAAAAAAAAAAAAAAGAAACACAGAAAAGGTACTGTGAAAATACAATATAATCTTATGGGACCATTGTCCTATAACTTGTTTTACTTATTTTCTTTGGTGTGTGTCCTCACTAACAGGAACCTAACTTCATGAGGGCACAGCTATTTTCTGTTTGAATCATCATACCTTATTTCCAGTGTCTGGAATACTGCCCAGTACATAGTAAGTTCTCAATAAATATTTGTGGAATGAATCACATATATAAAGCTTTTGATAGCATAGTATGTGATTCATTGCCTTCAGGCATTTTTGGCACTCTTTTTCTTCTCCAGAGGATTTATCTTTCCGGAAACCTTCTATGAGGAACTATTCACTTAAGAGGAAGCTGATTTTTCAGGTTCTATTTCAGGAGAACAATTTTAACATTCAGTTTCTAAGCCTGAGTTTCTTAAATGGTGTCAATTTAGGGTGTAGGGGAAAGGTGGAGACAAACTGTGGAGAATTTGTAAAAATTATAGATGAATTTTAAGACGGATATCCCACCAGCAACAGTGACTCAGATGTGTCTCAAAAAATAAAAAAAACAAGGCCAGGCACAGTGGCTCAGGCCTGTAATCCCAGCACTTTGGGAGGCTGAGTAGGGTGGATCGCCTGAGGTCAGGAGTTCAAGACCAGCCTGGCCAACATGGTGAAACCCTGTTTCTACTAAAAATACAAAACTTAGCCTGGCGTGATGGCAGATGCCTGTAATCCCAGCTACTCAGGAGGCTGAGGCAGGAGAATCGCTTGAACCCGGGAGGCAGTGATTGCAGTTAGCTGAGATCATGCCACTGTACTTCAGCCTAGGGGACAGAGCAAGACTCCGTCTCAAAAAATACATAAATATTTAAAAATATATATATCTAGGGATATCCTCCCCATTAATAAAGTATAAATTCAGTGTAAAGAAATGGAAAGTAGTGCATGCAAATGTTAACTAGATTTATATTTGTTTACCTGGTTTAAAACTCTTGAACAATCTTGAAAATTCAAGTTAGTAATTTTTTTCTTAGGCAGCATTGGCATAGTAACAAACTGAAATAATCATGGCTTTTACTTGCTTTATACTTAAGCAATAGAAATGTCAACACAGCATCTGTGAAAGAATTATTGGGATCAGAGGTCATGTCCCATTGCAGGAATGCCTCATAAACATAAATTGCTCTCGGTTTACGTCATTTCCTTGAAGAGAGGAAAGTGTTAAAGACACACTTTAGAATCTGGAGAAAGTTTATGGCTCTGGTCAGTATTTTTTAAACACTGCTAAAAATACACACTGAATATTTTATTTTATTTTATTTTTGAGACACAGAGTCTCACTCTGTGTCCCAGGCTGGATGCGGTGGCAAGATCTCGGCTCACTGCAACCTCTGCCTCCAGGATTCAAGCGATTCTTGTGTCTCAGCCTACCAAGTAGCTGGCATTACAGGTGCCTGCCACCACGCCTGGCTAATTTTTGTATTTTTAATAGAGACAGGGTTTCACCATGTTGGCTAGGCTGGTTTCGAACTCCTGACCTCAGGTGACCTGCCTGCCTTGGCTTCCCAAAGTGCTGGAATTACAGGCATGAACCACTGTGCCGGGCCAAAATACACACTGAATATTTTAAACAAATCCACTTAAAAACATGTTACAAATAAAAAAACTTTTAGCACAGATTAATTAATTACTAATTGAAAATTGTTAAGATCTCTGACACATGGTGAAGAATGCAGGGAAAGGCATACAATTTTATAATTTTTCCTCATTCATGTATTTATGTTTCTGATTTTCTTCATTCTGTTTTTAACTGGTCTTTATGTGTACATAGATAGGCTCTCCTTTAAAATAAAATGTGAATGAAGTTACACTAACACACGTGAATGTGTTCCAAGAAGATGGAACAGCAAGTGTATAAGCCTTGACACAGGGATGAATGAAGCAGATTCAGGTAACAAGAAGGCCAGATTTCTAGTCTTGTTTCCAAAGTCCATAGCCATCCCACATTATAGCGAATGGTGGTGAAGATGTAGAGTAACTGGAACTCTTATACATTGCTGGTAGAAATGCAAAATGGTATTGTCACTTTGGAAAACAGTTTGGCAATTTCTTTCTTTTTTTTAAGACAGAGTCTTGCTCTGTCACCCAGGCTGGAGTGCAGTGGCATGATCTCGGCTCACTGTAACCTCCGCCTCCCAGGTTTAAGCGATTCTCCTGCCTCAGCCTCCCAAGTAGCTGGGACCACCCACCTCGAACTCCTCAAGTGATTCACCCACCTCGGCCTCCCAAAGTGCTGGGATTACAGCTGTGAGCCACCGCGCCCAGCCTGGCTTGGCAATTTCTTATCGTTGACTATGCACTGAGTATATGACTCAGCTTTACCCACGAGGAAAGAAAATTTATGTTCACACAAAAACCTGTCCATGGATGTTATTAATAGCTTGATTCATTATAATCCCAAATTGGAAAAAAAGATAAAACTTTAATGTCCTTCAACTGGTGAAAGAATAAACAAACTATGATACATAGTTTGTTTCGTATGTATAATGAAATACTATACAGCAATAAAGAGGAACAGCCAGCTGATATATGTAGCAAAATGCATGAATCTCAAATGCATTATGCTAGGTGAAGGAAGGCAGACCCAGAAAACTATATACTACATGATTCCATTTGTGTGATAATCTGAAAAAAGCAAAACTATAAGGACAGAAAACAGATCAGTGGCTGCCAGGGACTGGAGGTCAGAGGAGTATCTGACTACAAAAGGGAAAGAGGAGATTTTGAAGGATGATGGAACTGTTCTATATCTTGATTGCAATGGTTTTACATAGTTACAGGCATTTGCCCAAACTCTTACGATTGTACCTACACACAAAAGGTGAATTTTACTGTATGCTAACCATACCACAATTTTTAAAAAGTGAACAAAAGTCATTTTTACCAAGTTAGGGTGAGAATAATCAAAACACAATTATATTGTTGCCATCCTAATTAAGTTAGGGGCTAAATTTTCATTGCTGTAGATATGCCTGCATATGGAGTTGTGTTCTGGAAAAACCAATTCTCTTCTGAAACCTACAGTCCTTCACGTAATCAATATTTATCAAGTACCTATTATATGCCATACACTATTCTAGGTTCTGAGGATACCTCAATGAACAAGACATATCCCTACCCTCCTAGAACTTGCATTTTAATAATAAGTGAATAACTCTGTAGGTAAATAAGTACATAGGCTACTTTAAGTAATATAACATGGTGGTAAGTTGTTATAAAGAAAACTAAAGCCTGGTGAAAGAGAGTTTTGGGGAAATGAGACTATTTTTGATAGAGTACTAAGGAGGGATTTCCGAGTGACAGTTGAACAGAGGTTTAATTGATGTGATGGAGGAAGTTATGTGAATACCTGACGGAAGAGAGTTCCAGGAAGGAGGAAAAGCAAGTGTATCAGCCTTGAAACAGGAATGAATCAGGCAGATACAAGGAACAACAGAAAAGTTGGATTTCTGGTCTTGTTTCCACAGTCCATTACCATGCCACGCTAAATGGAGATAATTTTTAATTTATACTTATCATAATAGTAAAATCCCAGGGAAAATTTGTTTATTCCTCCCAAAATGACAACTTGAAGGTACCATAATGCACAACTACTGTCCAAAAAAAAGTGGGAAACTACAAATTTGCCAGTGTTCTCAGTTGTAAACCGCTCAGTTTAGGCACACATTTTCTCTAGAGGACATTAGAAAACTCACAGAAATGCTGGGAAAGCTGAGGAACCAGTGTGCTAGTTATTAATTTATTACCTCTTAGCTCTCAATCCGTCCTTCATTATCTACTCTGCAATAGTGGAGTTGAATCCTGTAGACATTTCTCCTTTGCAGTGAGCGGGGTGTCAGACTTTTTCAGTAGAGGGCGCTAGAGGGACACTGCGGGAGGAATGGGCTTCTTCCTGGTCAGGTGTGCTTCCCCTCCTGGCTGTATGCAACATATGGCAGGGACATCCAGTAATGCTCCTCCCCAACTATTACAGGCTAAATTGTGTCCCCCCAAAATTCATGTTGACATCCTAACCTGCAGTACCTCAGAATGCTACTGTGTTTGGAGATAGGGTCTTTAAAGAGGTGATTAAGGTTAAATGAGGTCACCAGTGTGGGCCCTAATCTGATATGCCTCGTGTCCTTACAAGAAGAGATGAGGACACAGACTCACACAAAAGGAAACATGTGAAGGCACTGGGGGAAGACAAGCCAAGGAAAGATGTCCCCAGAAGAAACCAGCCCCGCCAACACCTTGATCTTGGACTTCTAGCTGCAGATTGTGAGGAAATACATTTCTGTTGCTGAAGCCCCCCAGTCTGTGGTCCTCTGTTGTGGGAGACCTAGCAAACTAACATACCAGTGTGCACAGAGAGGGCACAGTCCCTTGGTAAGCCAGCAGCTCCAGCTCTGTGACCACCCGGCTGCAGCCCTCCTAACACCAGGCCTCATGACAAGCAGTCAGTAAAGGGGTTCTTGATGCCCTCAATCTTTGCACAGGTCCATCTGCCAGCCTCAGCCCTCCTACACCTTGGAGTGGTTTGCCAATCTTCCCACGTACATTCCGGAGACATGTTTCCCACTTGCTGGTCCTAACTGTGGTTTTCTGGCCAGCTTCTGTCCCCCTACTCCCTAGAAGAATATTACCTGCCTGTCCAGTGACTTAGACTGGCTCTGGCCTGGGTCAACCCAGCAAACTTGTCCACCCTCCAGTGGACTGCAGCCACTCCTTCTCCAGCAGAACTTGAATTCCAGCTTGACGAGAAGAATCCCTTCCAAGTTTGCTTCTTCCTCAAGTACTTTTCTCAGCTCTAGAGTACTCTTTTTTTTTTTTTTTTTTTTGAGACGGAGTCTCGCTCTGTCGCCCAGGCTGGAGTGCAGTGGCCGGATCTCAGCTCACTGCAAGCTCCGCCTCCCGGGTTCACGCCATTCTCCTGCCTCAGCCTCCCGAGTAGCTGGGACTACAGGCGCCCGCCACCTCGCCCGGCTAGTTTTTTGTGTTTTTTAGTAGAGATGGGGTTTCACCGTGTTAGCCAGGATGGTCTCGATCTCCTGACCTCGTGATCCGCCCGTCTCGGCCTCCCAAAATGCTGGGATTACAGGCTTGAGCCACCGCGCCCGGCCAGCTCTAGAGTATTCTTTAGCATTCTGCTTACCCCTTTTAGTTATTTCCCTCCTCTAGTTAATAATTCTATTTGTTAAACTTTCCCTGTTCAAATTATACTCCGATTCTGGACTAGTACAGAATCCAACTGCCACAAAATGGTGCTGGGAGTACTCCTAGGAGATAGACCTGTGGAGACGAGATCTGAGGGTTGACCCTGTCCTTGGAGTTCAGCACAGCACTGAGCTCCTTAGCAATGGGAAATGGGAAGCTAGTGACCCATGGCGTGCAAGGACATCACACATCAAGCTAGCACTTGTGGCTAATTGTAATGAAGTTGTAACTGAAGCAAGAGTCTTAGGAGCCCAAATGGCAGTTGCAACTAACTGTTGTGGCAGTACATGATGACTATAAGGGATGTGCTGTGAGACGGACTTTTCTGAGCATACTTGAGTATTAACAGAAAGAAAAATGACAAGCCCAAATCCTTTAACTCTCAGCTCAAGTCATCGTTAGAGGACCACAGAGCTTTGAGGATAGCCCTAAAAGAATCTTTTATTGCTCACAGCCAGAGGGCTGGTACTGCTAAAAAATTAAACATACAATTTAAGAGTGTGGGTTGCTGACTTAAACAATAGTTGAATGTATAGTTTTGAGCTTCCCTCTCCTGTGGAAGTAGCTTGCTCTCGGTAGAAGACTAGTCTTCCTCTGCTTAAATATCTGTGATAAGCTCATCTGGAGACAAATGCCTTAAAAGGAGTTACTCATTCTGCTCTAAATCTACCACAACCACCCCGTGTTGCCACTAGACTCATGATTATTGCCAAATCTCAGCACGTTCCAGTAGGACAGGGACCCACCATGACCCAGGAAGAAATAGTTTATACGCCAAAAGAATTGCCACACTTTTCTAATGTGTATCTTCAGAGACCTGGGGAACATGTGTGGAAGTACATCCTAAAGATGTTCAAACAAGAATAATGGAATAGAACACTAGAGCAGGCTAAATTCATTCACATGAGCGCACTTACTAGAGAGCTTTCCTGGCACAATATGGAAGAGAGACTCCAAAGGCTTAGGGAGATAGGCATGTGGGACTGGATTTACCATGTGCAACCTGCACACCAACCTTCCGGCATGTTCCAGGAAAAGAACCAGGAGACAACTTCCTGCACTAAGGCACCTGCAGACTGGAAAAGCTCTGTGGGTGTCTCTTTTGCAGGTTGAGGTGAAAAAACCCTCAACCCTGGTCTGGAGGGCCTGGAACTCCAGCTCACGCCCACCACAGTGTGAGTGATGAGGAAAGCACAAGGCAACTGGATCCAGTGGCAAATCTGCCATTTTAGGGGGGTTATTATCTTGTCTTTTCTTCTTTGAGAAAAGAGGCTTCTAGGAAGCTGTACCTGGTGCCTGTTTGTTCGTGATGCTACTGCACTGATAAACTCAGACCTTCCTAGGTGGGCATGTAAGACCTGCTTATCCCCCAGCTAGGGTGACCAAACCTCCTGGTTTGCCAGGGCATGGGAGTTTCTGCACTAAACTATGAAAATCCCGGGCAGACCAGCATCCCCAGAATCCGGCAGTCCAGCCACCACTCAGCTGCTGCGTTGTTTGGGAGGGAGGACAGCAAAACAGTACAGTGATTTGCTCAAATTTTCTCTCTACTATTTTGAATCTATTAGACAAACTACAGAGACTTTTGGCTCCACTTCAGGATAGAATCAGGTATGTTAATGTAAGTGTAATTTTTTTGTAAAGCATACATACTTTCGAGTCTACGTATTATTTGGCCATTTGTGTAGATTCCAATTAGAAGATGGTGGAACATTTACCATAAGCTCAATAGATAGAAAGTTCATTGAGGCAGCCTCGTGGCCCAGAACTACATAAGGTCTGTGATACATTTTCTTTGTAAATAAACCTGAGTTAAAAATAACTTTATGGCACCTCTGCTTCTCAAAGCGGTTCATGCCTATAATCCCAGCACTTTGAGAAGCAGAGGCAGTGGATCACTTGAGCCCAGGAATTCAAGACCAACCTGGGTACCCCAAGGAGGTAAAATAGAGTTAAGAGTGGAGCCTGCGACTCCTGACCACCTATGGTCAAATCCCTGCTCTGCGTCTTCCTTAGGAGTGGTGGCTTTATAATTGTCAACTTGGCTAGACTTGGCTAGACTGAACTACATGTCCCAGAATTCTCCTGCCTGCATGGCTCTGGTTAGGGTGGACCACCAGAGACATTCTTCAATCAAGGCCCTCTGCATCTGTAAAGTTATTAAGTCTGAAAACTGGGTAAAAGGCTGTGAATTCCACTATAATGATGCAAGCTACATTTTTGACTACCCATCCATTTTGTTCCTAGGAACACTGTGATCAATTACCACCCCAGGCCTTTGTGAGCTAATGCAACTGGTTAGCAATATGTTCCTGCTGCCCTGTATTGTAAATATGCCCACGCTTCTTGTCTTTGGTGGTTAAACGCAGTCACTTTGACTCTGCCTCTCTGGATTCTCTGGGATTCTATTTCTTTGTAAATAAACCTGAGTTAAAAATAACTTTATGGTTGGGTGTGGCGGTTCATGTGGTGGTGCATGCCTGCGAGTCAGGAGTCATTCCTCATTCACAGTAGGGACAATTTGCATTTATGGAAAGCAAACTGGAGGGGTGGCCTGAGCCCACACTGCCCATGGTAATGACTCCTTGCAATGCGAATAACCAAGGTGAGGCAGGTTGGGCAGGTTTTATCCTCCCCACAAAGGCAAGCCTTTGTTCCACAGCCGGCACCTGGCAGAGTGGGAGAGATGGCAGAACCAGAGCTTCTCATTTCCCTCCATCAGGCTAGAGTAGGTCAGTGGGATCATGGACCGAAAGAAGACATTGAATGGGCTGGTCTGTCACTCAGAAATGGGGTCCTGGAGCTGGAGTGGCATGGGTTGGGTGGGGAGAGTAGGTGGTATGGCCCCCCCAACCAGACAACTAGAACCAACCTCCCCCTTAGCTGCCCACCCCCAGTGAGTTCTGCCTCAGCTTCCTGCGAAAGCCCTTGTAGGATGCCCTCTAGGGCAAGACTTCTGGAGGGGGTGGCCCTGCCCTGAGCCATCCTCACCTGAGGGTAGAGCAGTTCGTGGGTGCAAAGGGCATCTTGCTGACTGCGCCCATCTGCTGCTTCTGCCGCACCTCTACCAGCAGCATTGTCCCTGGCTGACCACTGGCAGGGCATGTAACCCATTGCCACATTCTTCTTCAGGTTGGGCAAGGGACAGCCACTGGTCACAGTACCAGTCATGGACCCTCAATGCTCAGGTGGGACTGTGTGCCTGCATCAGGGCCCCCTCACACATCAACCCCACACGTCTCCACTGCACTTCCCCTTCAGCTGGGGACCAGTGACCTTGGCTCCAGGGAAGTCAAGAGCAGCTTGGTGGCGCTTCCCCAATGTCCAACTGAGGCTGCCCTCCACAGGGGTAGTGTGTTCATCAGTGTCACTCCCATACAGCCAGAGGCCCGCCTCCAGGCACAAGCTGCCAGCACTGCCAGCTTCGCCTCTGGGTTTTTCAGAAGAGCTGATGCCGGGTGAACTGCCCCCACTGCTGGCACCAAGATGTCCATGCCATTCTCTCCTGTGCAGCCACAGTGGGTAAGGTGGCGGCCAGACATGTCAAACACCTCCATCACAGCACTAGTCATGAAGGCAGTTTCCTCAGGTCAGCTGCCGCGCCGGCCTATAGCACCTGAGCCACAGGGGGCCCTTGCAGGGCTAGCAGGGCAGTATCTACCACCTCCAGGCCCACATCTCTGCCCTGCCTCTGAAGTTCTCTGACCTTGACCTGCATGAAGGCCAAGTCTTTTTCCCAGCAGCCAGTGTTGGACATCACATATAGATGCCCCTCAGAAGTGCTGGTCACAATCAAGCCATCGGTAAACAGCAACAGTGTCCTCTGGTTTGGCCTTAGCTCGGCAATGTCTCCAACCACTAGACTCTGCGTCAGCTTCACCGGGTCGCCACCATGTATCTTGGTCTGTGCACAACTAAGTGGATGACACAAGACAGGAGGGAATGCCTGCAGGAGAAAACCCCGATGGGCCACTGTGCTCACAGCCCACTGCATTGTCGCCTCTGATGGGTGCAGACGGTGCACAGAGGCCACCACTCTGCCACACACGCTGGGAGATGTAGTTCTTAGTATATTTAAACACCAGCAAAAACTACAGTTATTAAAGGGAACAGGTAAGTATATAGATAAACTTAATGCACAGGAGGTGAGGAACTCTCTTTTAGACTTTCTTTCAAACACTGCCCACAGAGCGCTTTTTTCTTTAAAAAAAAATTATTGTGCTCTCTTTTTTTTTTTTTTTTAAATTATACTTGAAGTTCTAGGGTACACGTGCACAACGTGCAGGTTTGTTACATAGGTATACCTGTGCCATGTTGATTTACTGCACCCATTAACCGGTCATTTACATTAGGTATTTCTCCTAATGCTATCCCTCCCCCAGGCCCCCAACCCACGACAGGGCACAGTGTGTGATGTTCCCCACCCTGTGTCCAAGTGTTCTCATTGTTCAGTTCCCACCTATGAGTGAGAACATGCGGTGTTTGGTTTTCTGTCCTTGTGATAGTTTGCTCAGAATGATGGTTTCCAGCTTTATCCATGTCCCTGCAAAGGACACGAACTCATCATTTTTTATGGCTGCATAGTATTCCATGGTATATATGTGCCACATTTTCTTAATCCAGTCTATTGTTGATGGACATTTGGGTTGGTTCCAAGTCTTTGCTATTGTGAATAGTGCCATAATAAATATACTTGTGCATGTGTCTTTATATTAGCATGATTTATAATCCTTTGGGTATATACCCAGCAATGGGATCGCTGGGTCAAATGGTATTTCTAGTTCTAGATCCTTGAGGAATCACCACACTGTCTTCCACAATAGTTGAACTAGTTTACACTCCCACCAACAGTGTAAAAGTATTTCCATTTCTGGCCGGGCGCGGTGGCTCAAGCCTGTAATCCCAGCACTTTGGGAGGCCGAGATGGGTGGATCACGAGGTCAGGAGATCGAGACCATCCTGGCTAACATGGTGAAACCCCGTCTCTACTAAAAAATACAAAAAACTAGCCGGGCGAGGTGGCAGGCGCCTGTAGTCCCAGCTACTCGGGAGGCTGAGGCAGGAGAATGGCGTGAACCCAGGAGGCGGAGCTTGCGGTGAGCTGAGATCCGGCCACTGCACCCCAGCCTGGGCGACAGAGTGAGACTCCGTCTCAAAAAAAAAAAAAGGATTTCCATTTCTCCACATGCTCTCCAGCATCTGTTGTTTCTGACTTTTTAATGATCACCATTCTAACTGGTATAAGATGGTATCTCATTGTGGTTTTGATTTGCATTTCTCTGATGGCCAGTGATGATGAGCATTTTTTCATGTGTCTGTTGGCTGCATAAATGTCTTCTTTTGAGAAGTATCTGTTCATATCCTTTGCCCACTTTTTGATGGAATTGTTTGTTTTATTTTCTTGTAAATTTGTGTAAGTTCTTTGTAGATTCTGGATATTAGCCCTTTGTCAGATGGATAGATTGCAAAAATTTTCTCCCGTTGTGTAGGTTGCCTGTTCACTCTGATGGTAGTTTCTTTTGCTGTGCAGAAGCTTTTTAGTTGAATTAGATCCCATTTGTCTATTTTGGCTTTTGTTGCCATTGCTTTTGGTATTTTAGTCATGAAGTCCTTGCCCATGTCTATGTCCTGAATGGTATTGCCTAGGTTTTCTTCTAGGGTTTTTATGGTTTTAGGTCTAACATTTAAGTCTTTAATCCATCTTGAATAAATTTTTATATAAGGTGTAAGGAAGGGATCCAGTTTCAGCTTTCTACATATGGCTAGCCAGTTTTCCCAGCACCATTTGTTAAATAGGGAACCCTTTCCCCATTTCTTGTTTTTGTCAGGTTTGTCAAAGATCAGATGGTTGCAGATGTGTGGTGTTATTTCTGAGGCCTCTCTTCTGTTCCATTGGTCTATATCTCTGTTTTGCTACCAGTACCATGCTGTTTTGGTTACCATAGCCTTGTAGTATAGTTTGAAGTCACGTAGCGTGATGCCTCCAGCTTTGTTCTTTTTGCTTAGGATTGTCTTGGCAATGCAGGCTCTTTTTTGGTTCCATATGAACTTTAAAGTTGTTTTATTTCCAATTCTGTGAAGAAAGTCATTGGTAGCTTGATGGAGATGGCATTGAATCTATAAATTACCTTGGGTAGTATGGCCATTTTCACAATATTGATTCTTCCTATCCATGAGCATGGAATGTTTTTCCATTTGTTTGTGTCCTCCTTTATTTCATTGAGCAGTGGCTTGTAGTTCTCCTTGAAGAGGTGCTTCACATCCCTTGTAAGTTGGATTCCTAGGAATATTATTCTCTTTGTAGCAATTGTGAATGGGAGTTCACTCATGATTTGGCTCTGTTTGTCTGTTATTGGTGTATAGGAATGCTTGTGATTTTTGCACATTGATTTTGTATCCTGAGACTTTGCTCAAGTTGCTTATCAGCTTAAGGAGATTTTGGGCTGAGACAATGGGGTTTTCTAAATATACAATCATGTCATCTGCAAACAGGGACAATTTGACTTCCTCTTTTCCTAATTGAATACCTTTTATTTCTTTCTCCTGCCTGTTGCCCTGGCCAGAACTTCCAACACTATGTTGAATAGGAGTGGTGAAAGAGGATATCCCTGTCTTCTGCTAGTTTTCAAAGGGAATGCTTCCAGTTTTTGCCTATACAGTATGATATTGGCTGTGGGTTGGTCATAAATAGCTCTTATTATTTTGAGATACCTTCCATCAATACCTAGTTTATTGAGAGTTTTTAGCATGAAGGGCTGTTGAATTTTGTGGAAGGCTTTTCTGTATCTATTGAGATAATCATGTGGTTTTTGTCATTGGTTCTGTTTATGTGATGGATTACATTTATTGATCTGCATATGTTGAACCAGCCTTGCATCCCAGGGATAAAGCCAACTTGTTGTGGTGGGTAAGCTTTTTGATGTGCTGCTGGATTCAGTTTGCAAGTCTTTTATTGAGGGATTTTCTCATTGATGTTCATCAGGAATATTGGTCTAAAATTCTCTTTTTTGTTGTGTCTCTGCGAGACTTTGGTATCAGGATGATGCTGGACTCATAAAATGAATTAGGGAGGATTTCCTCTTTTTCTATCGATTGGAATAGTTTCAGAAGGAATGGTACCAGCTCCTCTTTGTACCTCTGGTAGAATTCGGCTGTGAATCCTTCTGGTCCTGGACTTTTTTTGGTTGGTAGGCTATTAATTATTGCCTCAATTTCAGAGCCTGTTATTGGTCTATTCAGAGATTCAACTTCTTCCTGGTTTAGTCTTGGGAGGGTGTATGCATCCAGGAATTTATCCATTTCTTCTAGATTTTCTAGTTTATTTGCATAGGGGTGTTTATAGTATTCTCTGATGGTAGTTTGTATCTCTGTGGGATCGGTGGTGATATCCCCTTTCTCATTTTTTATTGCATCTATTTGATTCTTCTCTCTTTTCATCTTTATTAGTCTTGCTAGCGGTCTATTAATTTTGTTGATCTTTTCTAAAAACCAGCTCCTGGATTCATTGATTTTTTTAAGGGTTTTTGTGTCTCTGTCTCCTTCAGTTCTGCTCTGATCTTAGTTATTTCTTGCCTTCTGCTAGCTTTTGAATTTGTTTGCTCTTGCTTCACTAGTTCTTTTAATTGTGATGTTAACGTGTTGATTTTAGATCTTTCCTGCTTTCTCTTGTGGGCATTTTAGGGCTATAAATTTCCCTCTACACACTGCTTTAAATGTGTCCCAGAGATTCTGGTATGTTGTGTCTTTGTTCTCATTGGTTTCAAAGAACATCTTTATTTCTGCCTTCATTTCGTTATGTAGTCATTAAGGAGCAGGTTGTTCAGTTTCCATGTAGTTGAGTAGTTTTGAGTTTCTTAATTATGAGTTCTAATTTGATTGCACTGTGGACTGAGAGAAACTTTGTTGTGATTTCTGTTCTTTTACATTTGCTGAGGAGTGCTTTACTTCCAACTATGTGATCAATTTTGGAATACATGCAATGTGGTGCTAAGAAGAATGTATATTCTGTTGATTTGGGGTGGAGATATTGAAAATCCCTCAATATCTATTAGGTCTGCTTGGTACAGAGCTGAGTTCAAGTCCTGGATATCCTTGTTAACTTTTTGTCTCATAGATCTGTCTAATATTGACAGTTGGGTGTTAAAGTCTCCCATTATTATTGTGTGGGAGTCTAAGTCTCTTTGTAGGTCTCTAAGGACTTGCTTTATGAATCTGGGTACTCCTGTATTGGGTGCATATATATATTTAGGAAAGTTAGCTCTTCTTGTTGAATTGATCCCTTTACCATTATGTAATGGCCTTCTTTGTCTTGTTTGATCTTTGTTGGTTTAAAGTCTGTTTTATCAGAGACTAGGATTGCAACCCCTGCCTTTTTGTTTCATTTTGTTTTCCGTTTGCTTGGTAGATCTTCCTCCATCCCTTTATTTTGAGCCTATGTGTGTCTCTGCACATGAGATGGGTCTCCTGAATACAGCATACTGATGGGTCTTGACTCTTCATCCAATTTGCCAGTCTGTGTCTTTTAATTGGAGCCTGTAGCCCATTTACATTTAAGGTTAATATTGTTATGTGTGAATTTGATCCTGTCATTTTGATGTTAGCTGGTTATTTTGCCTGTTTGTTGATACAGTTTCTTCCTAGCATTGATGGTCTTTACAATTTGGCATGTTTTTGCAGTGGCTGGTACTGGTTGTTCCTTTCCACATTTAGTGCTTCCTTCAGGAGCTCTTGTAAGGCAGGCCTGGTGGTGACAAAATCTCTCAGTGTTTGCTTGTCTGTAAAGGATTTTATTTCTCCTTCACTTATGAAACTTAGTTTGGCTGGATATGAAATTCTTGGTTGAAAATCCTTTTCTTTAAGAATATTGAATATTGGCCCCCACTCTTCTGGCTTGTAGAGTTTCTGCCAAGAGATCTGCTGTTAGTCTGATGGGCTTCCCTTTGTGGTTAACCCAACCTTTCTCTCTGGCTGCCCTTAATATTTTTTCCTTCATTTCAACCTTGGTGAATCTGACAATTATGTGTCTTGGGGTTGCTCTTCTTGAGGAGTATCTTTGTGGTGTTCTCTGTATTTCCTAAATTTGAATATTGGTCTGCCTTGTTAGGTTGGGGAAGTTCTCCTGGATAATATCCTGAAGAGCGTGTTCCAACTTGGTTCCATTCTCCCTGTCACTTTCAGGTACACCAATCAAACTTTACTTTGGTCTTTTCACATAGTCCCATATTTCTTGGAGGCTTTGTTCATTTCTTTTTGCTCTTTTTTCTCTAAACTTCGTCACTTTATTTCATTAATTTGAACTTCAATCACTGATACCCTTTCTTCCACTTGATTGAATTGGTTACTGAAGCTTGTGCATGTGTCACGTAGTTCTCGTGCCATGGTGTTCAGCTCCATCAAGTCATTTAAGGTCTTCTCTACACTGTTTATTCTAGTTAGTCATTCGTCTAATCTTTTTTCAAGGTTTTTACCTTCCTTGTGATGAGTTCAAACATCCTCTTTTAGCTCAGAGAAGTTTGTTATTACCGACCTTCTGAAGCCTACTTCTGTCAACTAGTCAAAGTCATTCTCTGTCCTGCTTTGTTCCATTGTTGGCAAGGAGCTGCAGTCCTTTGGAGGAGAAGTGCTCTGGTTTTTAGAATTTTCAGCTTTTCTGCTCTGGTTTCTCCCATCTTTGTGGTTTTATCTACCTTTGGTCTTTGATGTTGGTGACCTACAGATGGGGTTTTGGTGTGGATGTCCTTTTTGTCGATGTTGATGCTATTCCTTTCTGTTTGCTAGTTTTCCTTCTAACAGTCAGGTCCCTCAGCTGCAGGTCTGTTGGAGTTTGCTGGGAGTCCACTCCAGACCCTGTTTGCCTGAGTATCACCGGTGGAGGCTCAGTTGGAAATGCAGAAATCACCTGTCTTCTGCATCAATCACACTGTGAGCTGCAGACCAGAGCTATTCCTATTTGGCCATCTTGGAACGGGAAAAACTCTTTTTTTTTGTTTTTAACCCCATTTATTCTTTCATGTAGGAAGACTGATAATTAAATGTCTAAAAGACAGACGACAGATAAAGGCCAAGAGAAAAGTAATTTTTTTTTATACTGGCATCACAGGCTTAATCATGTCAAGTTTCAAAACAACCCCAGCAGCCATCTGACCCTGTTCCTGCAGTTAACTGATGGAAGGGTAGTGTCAAGAGTGATAAAGTGTAAGAGTATTTACCTGTAGTTTCCTTCTTAAAATAAAGTGGAGGCCAGGCACAGTGGCTCACACTTGTAATGCCAGAGGTTTGGGAGGCCAAGGCAGGATGATCCCTTGAGGCCAGGGGTTCAAGACCAACCTGGACAACATGGCAAGACCTCATCTCTACAAAAATTTAAAAATTAGCTGGGTGAGGTGATGCCTGCCTGTAGTCCTAGCTACTTGGGAGACTGAGGCAGGAAGCTCACTTGAGCTCAGGTGTTTGAGGTTACAGTGAGCTATGATTGCCTCATTATACTCCAACCTGGACAACAGAGTAAGATTCTGTCTTTTAAAAATAATTAATTAATTAATTAATTAAAACAATAAAATAAAGTGAAGAAGATTCAAAGTCCCACTATCTAAGGTCTGTCAGGAGAAACAGATGATAGGGAAATGATAACAGCCGGCACCCACAGAGTGCTACTTACTATGTGCCAGGTGCTGTCCGAAGCACTCTACATCTGCCAACTCATTATTCAGATGAGGGAACTGAAAGAATCTTTGCTTTCAACCATCAGTTATGTTGCCTTTTCACAGGCAAGGCAACTGCAGTTATATTGCAATTTTCAATTGCATCTGCAATCAGATGCAAAGGAATTGCTAAAGACTCAGTAGTTGAGGGTTATCTTTTGATCCAGGACCAAAGCAAAGAAGAACTACTTTCATTTATAACAAGGGCCCAGATGCAGGAAGTAGACCTCTCAAACAGTGTGGTGTGAGAGCAGTATGAGGTGGCAAAAATAGGATCCAGGCCATCCTGGAAACAGTCCCCTGACCACAGAAGTTAATTGTTACCATCAGTGCCTTAGAAAGGAAGAAGTAGCGACTGACATCAGGACTTCAGAATTGCATAAAGTTCAGAATAGATGCAGTCATTCTTTACTTCTTTTGTTGTCTTCACGAAATCGTGAATTATGAAATTCCTCTGGGAATATTTATATGTTGATACCTGCACAAAATAGACCCTACCTAGTAATAATCATCTCTATTTTGGTGCATAGTTTTCTGTATTTCCTGTGTGCATGTGTGTGTGTGCACGCACACACATGTGTTTGTGTGTGTGCATGTGTATGTGAGTGTGTGTGTGTGGTATGAATGTTTCCAATATGCATAAAGGGCCTAGATAATATGATATATATGCATGCTTGTTACTTTTAATCTAGAAATAGGAATTTAGCATTTAAAGTGCCCTAATCAGGAATATACTCTCCAGGACAGGTTTGAATTTTTTTTTTTTTTGAGACAGAGTCTCGCTCTGTCGCCCAGGCTGAAGTGCAGTGGCGTGATCTCAGCTCACTGCAAGCTCCGCCTCCCAGGTTCGCGCCATTCTCCTGCCTCAGCCTCCCGAATAGCTGGGACTACAGGCGCCCGCCACCACGCCTGGCTAGTTTTTTGTATTTTTTTTAGTAGAGATGGTGTTTCACTGTGTTAGCCAGGATGGTCTCGATCTCCTGACCTCGTGATCCGCCCGTCTCGGCCTCCCAAAGTGCTGGGATTACAGGCGTGAGCCACCGTGCCTGGCCTTGAAATGTTTTTCTCAGGTCTCCACATTCCAGAGGACCTATTGCAAGTGGTTTGACTATTGCTATCTCAATGTACGAGTTGTTAATATACTTTTTAAATGATAGAAATAGTTTTTAGTTGGCAAAATGTGTGGTGTTTAAAATATGTGGATTAGCCAGGCAAAGTGGCATGTGTGTGTGTGATACTACTCAGAAGGCTGAGGTGGGAGGATTCTTTGAGTGCAGGAGGTTTTTGTCTGTTTGTTTTTGTTTTTGTTTTGTAGAGATAGTGTCTTGCTATGTTGCCCAGGCTGGTCTCAAACTCCTGGCCTCAAGCAATCCTCCTGCCTTGGCTTCCCAAAACATTGTGATTATAAGAATGAACTACCATGCCCAGCCAAGCCCAGAAGTTTGAATCCTGCCTGGGCAACATAGCAAGATCCCATGTCTAGAAAAATAAAATAAACTTAAATTTAAAAAATAAAATGTGTGAGGCCGGGCGTAGTGGCTCACGCTTGTAATCCCAGCACTTTAGGAGGCCAAGGTGAGCGAATCACGAGGTCAGGAGATTGAGACCATCCTGGCTAACACGGTGAAACCCAATCTTTACTAAAAAATACAAAAAACTAGCTGGGCGTGGTGGCAGGCGCCTGTAGTCCCAGCTACTCAGGAGGCTGAGACAGGAGAACGGCATGAACCCGGGAGGCAGAGGTTGCAGTGAGCCGAGATCGTACCACTGCACTCCAGCCTGGGTGACAGAGCGAGACTCCGTATAAAAATAAATTAATTAATTAAAATAAAATAAAATATGTGGATTAATTAGCAATACTGTAGAAGAATTTGTGTCCTTATATGTATAGGAGAGCATAAAATTTATGAGCCCAGCTGCCTATCTATATCTTTCAGAGTGGTCTTCGTGGCTTAGACTCTGATTTGGACCTGAAGATTCTCGTACCTATTCTGAATAGTAAGTGAGCTTAACTTGCCTCTAGAATATTATTGCATCTGCCTTGATTAATTCTTTCCTGCAAGATACTTGGCAGTGTGCCAATGGTAGAGACAACCGGCTTTCTACCAGATAGTCCATTCTCCTCTTCTTCCTAGGGGCTTGGCTACCCCACCCATCCAGCTCACCTAAGAGATAGCTGTGGTCATGTGGCTAAGTTTCACCCGATGGCATGTGAATAGAAGAATGTATACCTAGATTTCTGGGCCTACACCTTAAGAACATGAATATGCCTCTTCTGAGGCATATTCCCTTCTTGTTCCCTTCCTGCCATTTGGTTGGCTAGAACTTTACTATGCAGACAACAAAAGGCCCAGCCAGTAGTGCAGAATCATGCTGGAAGGAACCTGAGCCCCTGAGTGGCTCATGAAGCAGACCACCTGCCACCTTGGAACATTCACCTCGGTCTCTTGCTTTAAACCGCTGTGTTATTATTACAGCAGCTTTTCCTTATCTCAACTGATACAGTGCCTAAGGAACTGAGCTGAGCTTGTAAGAAGAGGATGCCTGCTTGCTAATGATGACAGAGGTAGCAGAATTCCATCTAGGGCTGGATACCAGGGTAACATGCCAACATTTAGTGAGTTTGGAGGGAACAGCAACACAAAGCCCTACCCTATCTCTTACATGTAGAGGCCTTCAGCATCTCCCAGTAAGAATTTAACAGGTGTTTTAAAATGCGGACTTTGTTCACAGCTAATATTTTACACTACAGTGAAAATGGAAAGCCTTTCTTCTAAGATCAGAACAACACAAAGATGTCCATTCTTGCCACCTATATTCAACATATAGTATTGGAAATCCTAGCTACAGCAATTAAGCAAGAGAAAGAAATAAAAGACATCCCCCAAATAGGAAAGGGAGAAGTTAAGTTACACCTGTTTGCAGATAACGTGTCCTTATATATAGAAAACCCCAGAGACTCCCCCCAAAATCTGTTAAGATAAACAAATATAGTAAAGTTGTAGGATCCAAAATCAACACACAAAAATCAATACACTGAAAACTATTAAAAAATCTTTAGAAAAATAGAAGAAGACACAAATAATTGGAAAGATAGCTCATGCTCATGGACTAGAAGGATTAAAGTTGTTAAAATGTCCATATTACCCAAAGTGGTCTATACAATGGCATACTATTAATCTACGTCTGGGTGCCTTAGACCACAGAATTATCTGCCCAAACCACTTGGAGCCTATTTACAGGGCCAGTACAGCCTCTTTCCTGATTAAGTCCTCCTAAAGGCAGACTGTACAGCTGGAGTACACAACCCTAGAGGCTAAGGATGCCCAGGGGACACACATTTTATGAAGTGGGTGTGGTTACAGCTTAGCTGTGCAGCATCAGGTGTCCACACATGTGTCCACAAAGCCCTTTGCGGTGTAGGATGGGGCATAGGTAGAAATAACAGAGGAACTGCCCTCAGACCAGGGATGGGCAGCCAGGGAGCCAGCTAGCTCCATAATCGGGAGACCCCAAGGAGTCTGAGAATTCTAAATAGGATCCTGCCCTTCCAGATCATTATAAAAGTATATTTGTCAAGATGTGAGGGTAGAACATATTTTATTTAACAGCTTGTTACAAATATTTAGACCTGGCCGGACACAGTGGCTCACACTTGTAATCCCAGCACTTTGGGAGGCCGAGGCAGACAAGTCACTTAAAGTCAGAAGACCAGCCTGGCCAACATGGTGAAACCCTGTCTCTACTGAAAATACAAAAAAAAAAAAAAAATTAGCTGGGCATGGTGGTGGGCACCTGTAATCTCAGCTACTCAGGAGGCTGAGGCAGGAGAATCACTTGAACCCAGGAGCAGAGGTCGTAGTGAGCCAAGATCGCACCACTGCATTCCAACCTGGGTGATAAAGCAAGACTCTGTCTCAAAATAAATAAATAAATATTCAGACCAATGTTATGTTGGCTTCTAGGTCCAAAGCAAGACTTTGTCTCAAAATAAATAAATAAATATTCAGACCAATGTTATGTTGGCTTCTTGCCCCAGACCTAGAGGTGTTGAGGGAAACAGGCTCCCAGAGGAAAGATGGCATTGGTGAGCCCTGATTTATAGCATGTGCCAGTTTACACGATATAAATACCCATCGGTGATTTTGCACTATCCACGTGATGTCATTGAACGTGGAATTGACCCAGTTGGCTCTCTTGAGCCAGTATGAACAGGCCAAAACTCATAAATAGTGGGGGCTGGTGTCCTAGTCTGTTCCTGCTGCTAACAAAACACCTGAGACTGGGTAATTTATAACAACATGCATTCAATACTGACAGCTCTGGACACTGAGAAGTCCAAGATCAAAGCACCAGCAGGTTCTGTGTCTAATGAGGGTTCAGTCTCAGCTTCCAAGATGGAGCCTTGAATACTGTGTCTTCACATGGTGGAAGGCAGAAGGGCAAAAAGGGCAAATACTGTGTGAAGCCTTTTTTATAAGGCATAAATCCCATTCACACGCAAGGAGCCCTCATGACTTAATCACCTCCCGAAGAACACACCCCTTGATATTATATATTGGTGACTAAGTTTCAACGTATGATTTTGGGGCACACATTCAGACCATAGCCACCATACTGGCCCTGCATTCTATCCTCTTGCTTGCTTCTCTTCTTCTTATCCAACTTTTTCTCTTCCCTCCTTTTCCATCTCTTTTCCCTCTTAGGAGCAACATGGCTTGTTCTCCAGAAAGTGCACAATAATTCTGTAACTATCTTCTGTTGCTTGAGCCGGACCTTGGTCTTATCCTTTACCCTCACTGGTTCTTTAAAGGACTTTTTTTTTAGGATTTCAGGAATGTTGTCATTGATACATAATAATTATACAAATGACTGATATTTTGATACATGCATACAATGTATAATGATCAAATCAGAGTATTAGGATATCCATCACTTCAAACATTTATCATTTCTTTGTGTTGGGAATATTACAAATATTCTCTTCTGGATATTTTGAAATATACGATAAATTATTGTTAACTATAGTAACTTTACTCTGCTGTCAAATACTAGAACTTACTCCTTCTGTCTAGCTGTATGTTTGTACCCATTAACCAATTTCTCTTCATCTCCCTACCCACTACCCTTCCCAGCCTTCAGTAACTGTCATTCTACTCTCTACCTTCATGAGATCACCATTTTTATTCCCACATATGAATGAGAACATGTGATATTTGTCTTTCTGTGTTTGGCATATTTTATTTAACATAATGACCTTCAGTTCTATTCATTTTGCTGTGGATGATGGGATTTCTTTTTTTTTTTTTTTTTTTTAATGACCAAATAGTATTTCATTGTATATATGTATGTATATATATATATATACACACACCACATTTTCCTTATCCATTTATCCATTGATGGATAGTGAAGTTGATTCCATATCTTGGCTATTGTGAATAATGATGCAAAAAAACAAGGGTACAGATATCCCTTGTATATACTGATTTCCTTTCCTTTGGATACCCAGTATTCGGATTGCTGCATCGAATAGTAGTTCCAGTTTTAGTTTTTTGAGAAACCATACTGTTTTACATAATGGCTGTAACAAATTATCTTCTCACCAACAGTGTGTGAGTTTCCTTTTCTCCACATCCTCACCAGCATTATTTTTTTCTTTTTTATAATAGCCATTCTAATTGGGGTGAGATGTTATCTCATGGCTTTGATTTGCATTTCCCTGATGATTAGTGATGTTCAACATTTTTTTTCAAATACCTGTTGGCCATTTGTATGTCTTCCTTTTTTTGAGACAGGGTCTTACTCTGTCACCCAGGCTGGAGTGCAGTGGCGTGATCACTGCTCACTGCAGGCTTGTTCTCCCAGGGTTAGCCTCCTAAGTAGCTGGGACCATAGGCATGTACCATCTCAAGTGATCTTCCCACCTCATCCTCCCAAATAGCAGGGACCACAGGCACATGCCACCATGCCTTTTTTTTTTTTTTAATAGAGACAGGGTCTCACTATGTCGCCCAGGCTGGTCTTGAACTCCTGGGCCCAAGCAGTCCTCCTGCCTTGGCCTCCCAAAGTGCTGGGATTATAGGTGTGAGCCATCGTGCCCAGTTTGGATGTCTCCTTTTTAGAAATGTCCATTCAGATCCTATGCCCACTTTTTAACGGGATTATTTGAGGGTATTTTTGTTTTATTTTGTTTTTGCTATTGAGTTGTTTGAGTTCCTTATATATTCTGGATATTAGTCCCTTGTCATATGAATAGTTTACAAGTATTTTCTCCCATTCTACAGGTTGTCTCTTCACTCTGTCTTTTCACTCTGTCGATTGTTTCATTTGCAGAGCGGAAGCTTTTTAGTTTAATATAGTCTCATTTGTCTATTTTTTGTTTTTGTTCCCTGTGTTTTTAAAGTCTTAGCCATAAAATCTTTCCCTAGGCCAACGTCCGAGAGCATTCTTCCTACATTTTGTTCTAGTAGTTTTGTGTTTCAGATCTTATGCTTAAGTCTTTATTGCATTTTGAGTTGATTTTTATAAGTAGTGAGAGATAGGAGTCTAGTTTCATTCTTATGCATATGACTATCCAGTTTTCTCAGTATCATTTATCGAAGAGGGTGTTCCTTTCCCAGTGTATGTCCTTGGTGCCTTTGTCAAAATCAGTTTGCTGTAAGTACATGGAGTGTATTTCTGGTTCTCTATTCTGATCCATTGCTCTATATGTCTATGTGTATACCAATAGCATGTTGTTTTGGCTGCCATAGCTTTGTAGTGTGTTTTGAAGTCAGGTAGTGTGATGCCTCCAGCTTGGCTTTTGTTCAGTATTGCTTTGGCTATTCAGAGTCTTTTGTGGTGCCATACCAATTTTAGGGATTTTTTTTTTCTATTTCTGAAAAGAATGTCAGTGGTATTTCAATAGGAATTGCATTGAATCTGTAGATTGCTTTGGTAGTATGGTCATTTTAGCAATATTAACTCTACTGATCCATGAGCATGGTATGTTGTTCTGTTTTTGCATTCTCTTCAATTTCATCAGTGTTTTACAGTTTTCCTTATAGAAGTCTTTCACCTCCTTAGTTAAATTTATTCCTAGGTATGTTCTTTCTTTCTTTCTTTAGCTATTATAAATGGAATTGCTTTTTTTTTTGTTTTTTTTTTAGTTTAAGTACATTTTATTTTTAGACAGCCTGACATAGTTTTCTTAAAAACTGCCTTCACTCCAAATAAATCATAGTCAAAATAAATGAAGAGCTCAAGATTATATCAGTCCCATCCATCTTAAGTACTGGTGTTGTATGGATGACAAGCAGCAGCCAGTTATGATGACAGGTGATAGATCCAAAGAAATTGCCAACTTTGTTACCATTTTTTCCATTTCTAAATCATCCTTAAAGAAAATCATATATGAAGTCATACCATTCTCATGGTAGTTCAGTAGGGCAACCATGCCATCTGGATTCATGTTTTCACCAGTAAAGAACTGGAGTTTTTGAAATTAGCAAGGGTGTGCTTGATTGTTCTGTAACCTCTGTCACAGAACGTTTTACTCTTTCTGGTCTCTATTCTCCAAATTTGCCTTTGATTGATTTCATGTAATCTTTGATGTACTTCTTGTAGGCTTCTTTTGTGAAGCTGGTTTCCTGTAAGTGAGGTTCCTGACAATATCAACACCAGTGATTACTGTGCTTTAGGTACCTTTGCTCTAGGGGGCCTTCAGCAGAGGCATTTCCACCAGTGAACAAGTCATGAGTGTTACCTTCTGTCCTACTTACCATCTTTTCCTCCACCTCCAGGCAAGCCTGTCTGCAATCTCCCAAATCTTATACATGTTGGAGAATTGTTATGACTGATGATGCCAGGGTAGATAATCATGATAGTGGCTAAAGGGAGACCATGGGGGCACTAACTTAGCAGGAGCCTGGAGCTCAGAGTGAGTGCAGGGTAGCCAGAGTGGCACTGGGTGGGGAAGTGGGTGGAAATGCGGGATTGCTTTCTTGATTTCTTTTTAGTTAGTTCATCTTTGTTGTATGGAAACACTACTGATTTTTGTGTATTGGTTTTGTATCCTTCAACTGTACTGGATTTATTTATCATTTGTAAGAGTTTTTTGGTAAAGTCTTTCGGTTTTTCTAGGTATAAGATCATGTCATCTGTAAAGAGGGACACTTTCACTTCTTTTCCAACTTGGATTATGCCTTTATTTCTTCCTCTTTCCTAATCGATCAGGCTAGGACTTCCAGCACAACGTCGAATAAGAATAGTAAAGGTGAACATCATTGTCTTATTCCAGTTCTTGGAGGAAAGGCTTTCAGCTTTTCCCCAAGTGGTATGATGTTAGCTGTGGGTTTGTCATATATGGCCTTTGTTATTTTGAGGTATGTTTCTTTTATGCCTAACTTGTTGAGAGTTTTTATCATGAAGGATGTTAAATCGTATCAAATGCTTTTTCTGTATTTATTGAGATAATCATATGGTTTTTGTCCTTCCTTTGGTTAATGTATCACATTTATTGATTTGCATATGTTGAACCATTTTTTGCATTCCTGGGATAAATCCCACTTGATCATAGTGTATTATACTTTTGATGTGTTGTTAGATTTAGTTTGCTGGTATTTTGATGAGGATTTTTACATCTATGTTCCTGAGAGATATTTTTCTCTCATAGATTTCTTTTTTGTGTGTGTCCTTGTCTGGTTTTAGTATCAGATAATGCTGGCCTTACAGAATGAATTAGAAAGATTTCTGTCCTCTTTAATTTTTTGGAATGATTTGAGAAGAATTGGTGTTCTTTATAAGCTTGATAGAATTCAGCAGTAAAGTGATCCAGTTCTGGGCCTTTCTTTGTGGGGAGACTTTTTATTACTGATGTAATCTCATTATTGGTCTGTTCTGTGGGGAAAAGAAAGATATCAGACTGTTACTGTGTCTATATAGAAAGAAGTAGACATAAGACACTCCATTTTGTTCTGTATTTGAGATGCTGTTAATCCGTGACCCTACCCCTAACCTTGTCCTTGCAAGAGACATGTGCTGTGGTGACTCAAGGTTTAATGGATTTTGGGCTGTGCAGGGTGTACTTTGTTAAACAAGTGCCTGAAGGCAGTGTGCTTGTGAAAAGTCATCGCCATTCTCTTAATCTCAAGTACCCAGGGACACGTACATTGCCAAAGGTCGCAGGGACCTCTGCCTAGGAAAGCTAGGTATTGTCCAAGGTTTCTCCCCATGTGATAGTCTGAAATACGGCCTCGTGGGAAGGGAAAGACCTGATCATCCCCCAGCCTGACACCCGTGAAGGGTCTGTGCTGAGGACTAGTATAAGAGGAAAGAATGCCTCTTGGCAGTTGAGACAGAGAAAAGCATCTGTTTCCTACCTGGGCAATGGAACATCTGGTGTAAAACCCGATTGTATATTCTGTTTGCTGAGAAAGGAGAAAACCGCCTTAGGGCTGAAGGCGAGACGTGCCAGCGGCAATGCTGCTCTTTATGCACTAAAAAGGTTTATGGAGATATTTGCATATGCATATCAAGGCATAGCACTTTTCTTTAAACTTATGTCACAGAGATCTTTATTCATATGTCTTATTGCTGACCTTCTCCCTACGGTGATCCTATTATCCTGCCACTTCCGTTTTTCTAAGATGGTAAAGATAATGATCAATAAATACTAAGGGAACTCAGAGACCACTGCCAGCGCCGATCCTCTGTATGCTGAGCACCGGTCCCCTGGGCCCACTTTTTCTTTCTCTATACTTTGTCTGTGTGTCTCATTTCTTTTCTCAAGTCTCTCGTTCCACCTAACGAGAAACGCCCACAGGTGTGGAGGGGCAGGCCACCCCTTCATGTTCAGGTTTTCTGTTTCTTCCTGGTTCAGTCTTATGAGGTAGTGTGTTTCCTGGTATTTAATCAATTCCCTCTAGGTTTCCTAGTTTTTGAGCATATAGTTGTTCATAATTCTCTCTGATGACCTTTTGCATTTCTGTGGTATCTGTTGTCATGTCTCCTTTTTCATTTCTGATTATGTTTATTTGGATCTTATCTATTCTTTTCTTGGTTAATCTAGCTAGCAGTTTATCAATTTTGTTTTTCTTTGCAAAAAACCAACTGTCTGTCTCATCGATCTTTTGCCTCTTTCATTATTTATCATTGAGGTTTGGTGGTTTTCTGTAGTGGTAACATTTGATTCCTTTCTCGTTCTCATTTGTGTATCTGCTATGCCAGTGAGTTTTACACTCTTGTGTGTTTTCTTAATGGTAGACATCATCCTTTCTGTCGTGTGCATCCATGTGAAGAGACCACCAAACAGGTTTTGTGTGAGCAACAAAGCTGCTTATTTCACCTGGGTGCAGGCGGGCTGAGTCCAAAAAGAGAGTCAGCAAAGGGAAATAGGGATAGGGCTGTTTTATAGGATTTGGGTGAGTAGTGGAAAATTACAGTCAAAGGGGATTTTTCTCTTATGGGCAGGTGTGGGGGTCACAAGATGCTCAGTAGGGGAGGTTCTGAGCCAGGAGAAAGAATTTCACAAGGTTAATCGCTCAGTTAAGATGGGGCAGGCACAAATCACAATGGTGGAATGTCATCAGTTACGGTAGGAACTGGGCATTTTCACTTTTTTTGTGCATCTTCAGTTGCTTCAGGCCATCTGGATGTATATGTGCAGGTCATAGGGGATATGATGGCTTAGCTTGGGCTCAGAGGCCTGACACTTTCACTTCTAGATGAAGGACTCTCAAACATTTCTTGTAGGACTGGTCTAGTCGTGATGAATTCCCTCAGTTTAAAGTATTTCTTTTAAACAAACTAACACTTTTCTCTAGAGAACTTCTTAGTGAATCTAAATCTCCTCCAGCTTGTTCCATTGCAGATTGGCTTATATAATTTGATCTGAAGATAATTCATCAAGATGATGAACTCAAAACAGAGAAGATGTTAAGAAGCTTTTGAAAGTATAATGCAGTCCCACTACTGTTGTCCAAATTTATCAACTCTTTGCAAATTATGTATGAGTCAACACTACTGCTTACCTGGCTTCTACTTTATGAGTAACAGCTAAATAAATGAGTCTAACTTGGAGAAAATCAATGTTCATTTTCTTTTGCAGTTGTCATCTGCAGCAGGACCTCACTTGAGTACTGCCTCTGAGCCTAGGTTCTGAAAGCTACTTTAAAATTCCCTCTTTAAGTTTGTCTGCTGAATGTTCTGTGACAAATTCCCTACTTCATCTCTCATGCTGAATATAGTCCCTGCAGGGATGCTATGTGGATACTTTAATTTTTTGGAATGATTTTTAAAGATTGGTGTTATTTTGGTGATAATAATTGTTTTTATTTTGGTGAATATTTAACTTTAATCAGGTCTTCATTAAACTTAAACTAGTTGACTTCAATAGTCATGGAATGCCTTTAATACTCAAGAAAATAAAAAATAGGCTGGGTGTGGTGGCTTACGCCTGCAATCCCAGCATTTTGGGAGTCCAAGGCAAGAGGACTGTTTGAGCTCAGAAATTTGAGACCAGCCTGAGCAACATGGCAAAATCCTATCTTTACTAAAAATACAAAAATTAGCCAGGAATGGTGGCATGTGCCTGTAGTTCCAGCTACTGAGTATTGCTTGTGCCTGGGAGATCAAGGGTACAGTGAGCCACTGCACTCCAACCTGGGTGACAGAGTGAGACCCTGTCTCAAAAAAACCAAAAAAATAAAAAACAAACAAACCAAAAACTAAAACAAAACAAAACCAAAACCAAAAAACTCAGGAAAATAAAGATGAATATAAAATTCTAGAAAAATACTACAGCTCATATGTTAAATGTAAGTCAATAATAAAGTTTCTATGAAATGTGATCCCTTTTAAAAGACTTCTTCTTATGAATATAGGTTTCTTAGTGTATATTTCAAGAATATACAGTAAGACAGTTTGTTTCTGCCATCCCAAGTTACCTAAGATTAAAAACTTTATTTTCTAAAATTTGGTTGCTTGCGAGGAGTTTGTCTTATCATACTTCTTCAGAATTTTTCTAGGCCAGTAATGCCTGTAATCTCAGCACTTTGGGAGACCAAAGTGGGAGGATCACTTGAACCCAGGAATTCAAGCCCTGGGCGACACAACAAGACCCTGCCACTCTATTTTTTTTTTAATAAAAAATAAAATAAAAATTTGTTTTTCTATAGCCTAAAGAAAAATAATTGCCTCCATTACTATTACATTTCCAAGAAAAATTGTCTGCAAATAGTTTAATTTTAGATGATTACCGCTCTCCAAGGTAGGGCTAGAAGGAGGATAAATTTGGCAGAGACGTAGGCTGCACATATTGATCTCAGTTTGTGTTAGGTGCATATGAACAAAAAAAATAGTTTCTTCATTTTATTAAAGCCCTATTTTTGCATCATTTCTAGTAATGTAGGCACCAACATAAATGCTTGATCTCAGTCTCTCTTGATAATTACAAATCAACATATCTAATGCTTAAAATTACTATTGAATTAATGTAGAATTGTCAGGTCTTCATTAGAAGTAGTAAGTAGAATATAGAGATTGCTTAAATTTTTGAGTACTTATAATTTTGAAAAAAAGGAAAGAATATTCTATTCCTGCCAATTAGTATAGTCTTTAGCCTGATAAACAATGTCAATATATGTTATGATTTTAATTATAAACCCCCTGGAGACAGCAAGTATGTTTATATTTTATTAGTCATTGTACTTAAGAAGTACCAAAGCTCTCTATTCTTAGTTCAGATTTTCTTTTGTTTGTGTGTTTGGTGTTTTTTTTTGTTTTGTTTTGTTTTTTTTATGAAGGTTAAGAGGAAGCTTTCTTTCTTACTTAAAGGTTTGTATGCTGGGCAGTTAGTTAATGGTACAGAAATCCCAGCTTTATTTGGGGGAACGAGAGAGCAGACAGGACATAGAGGTCTTATTGGCAGAAGTGGCAAACAAAGTAGGGGATAATCTTTCATAGGATCATAGCCCCCAAACACAATCTAGTGAAATCTACACCTTGTTTCTAAGAAGGTTTTCACAAAGAGCTAATACTAAAGAATTGGAGTTACAGAATATGTGGTATTATCCATGCCAAATACAAACACATGGACATCTTTATTGGAGAAGTTTGTTCTACTCAAGAACATCTTAAAGATTTCTATTTTCAAGTCATTATTCTTTCCCACAGTCCCCTCCCAATAATTAGTCCAGAGGTAGGTCTGGGTTCCCGTGATGGCAGGATATTCAAATATCTCAAGATGGCTCATCATGTCATGAATGACACCTTAATTAATCACAGTCTTCAAATCAGGGGACACAGTGAGAATAAAGACTCCATGTTTCCTGATCCCAAAACAGACTTGAGAGTTAAGAGCATGGGAATGACAATTCTGTGAATTACCACTTGGTGCCCGTTCATTTTTCTCTTCTGAGCAAAGTCCTCGCTTGTGAAATTCTAATACTTTGTATAGAATATTCAGAATTTCCAGACCTCATCATTGAAGATTTCTTTTGCCTTCACAGTGATAAATATGATGTAAGATTTGTGTTCCTGAGATCAAAGACAGGACCCACAAGGGGTCCCCTGTTCTACTACCAGGGCATCAACATTTGTTCTTGGTGTATCTTACATCAGCAATCTTTGAAATCCATTAGGTGAGGTCCTATATCCTTTGTATCAGTCATCATCCCCAGCACAGGTTAAACCTCAGATTTCTCAACTCTTGAGTGTCCTTGCCCTCAGGGAGGGTGACAGGATGTGGGGTTTCTTTCCAATGTTTTGGGACAAACTCATAGCAAAACTTGTCCACATCTTGTTGCAATCAGTTTGGTCAAATAGTGTGGAACAAATCAGCCCTTCCTGATATCTTCTGGATCTGAGGCAACCATGTTCCTTATATGATGTCTGCAGTCAAAGGTTAGACTAGACTAGACAAAGTTTGGTTAGAAAACCAACCCTCAGCCAGGCGCTGTGGCTCAGGCCTGTAATCCCAGCACTTTGGGAGGCCGAGGCGGGCAGATCACGAGGTCAGGAGATCGAGACCATCCTGGCTAACATGGTGAAATCCCATCTCTACTAAAAATACAAAAAATTAGCCAGGAGTGGTGGTGGGCGCCTGTAGCCCCAGCTATTTGGGAGGCTGAGGCAGGAGAATGGCGTGAACCCGGGAGGTGGAGCTTGCAGTGAGCCGAGATGGTGCCACTGCACTCCAGCCTGGGCGACAGAGAGAGACTCCGTCTCAAAAAAAAAAAAAGAAAAGAAAACCAACCCTCAACCACAGACCTTGGTAGTTTCACAACTGTTTTTAAATGATCTCTTGCTGCCCTCTTCCTCTCCCTTGTCAATAGGGAAATGGTGGGAGTTTCTGGAGCAGAAGCCATAAGCTAATGAAATGTCATGAGGCTGAACACACTAATGTTAAGGTCTGTAGGCTTTATATCTGCAGTTCCAAAAGTCTGTCATCTCAGAGTATTAACATCCAGCTTTTTTTTTTTTTCTTTTTTTTGTAGAGATGGGATTTCACCATATTGGCCAGGCTGGTCTTGAACTCCTGGCCTCAAGTGATCCATCTGTCTCGGCCTCCCAAAGTGCCCTGAACCAGTACGCCTAGCCAAGTGTGTCTCTCTTTAAATAACTCTCCCCCTTTTTTTCCTGTTCCACATCATCCTGTTTGAAAGACACAGATTTCATTTTGCAGCACTTCTCCCAAACACTTGACATCTTCCCTTTGGGAGTCTCTGTCCAGGGAACCTTATTATTTAGGAAAAAATTTTTAGATGTGTCTTACCAAAGTCTCAGATATATTTCTAATGATGGCCAACCCTCCCTGTCATGAACTCTAGAATAACCTGATCACTTTTGCCCATGGGTTTCTGTCACTTCTACTTCTCAGACTAGTTCCTTCTTGTGGCCAGCACTTGGTGCTTACTTCCTCCACTTTCTGTGAAGACTCTCATTTAGTTAAAAAAAAAAAAAAATTACTGATGCCATGGAGCATAGTATTTGTAGAGAAAAAGGACCTAAGAGGTCAGCCCCTCTCACTTGTTATATGAGGCATCTAAAGTTCTAAGGACACAGATGTTTGCCTAAGGTCACGTAGTTAATAAATATCATCTCTATCAGGCCACTTCGTATGATTGGGCAGGATGTTTATTACCAAAAAGCAACCACCTGAGGGGTGAGTAGGGACTGAAATCCAGTCTGTGCTCCTCTTGCCTTGCCACGCTGTGAGTCCTGCTTAGGATTGTATGCCATCCCCCACCACCAGACAAAAAGGCCTCTCTGTAATTTTTATAAAGGCACTATTTGGCTAATACTGACGCTAATCTATATGTAAACCTTTCTTCCAATTATCTCAAAACTAAGTGTTAGAAAAAAGTTAATTAGGAAGAAATTTTGCATTTTTATTTTTAAGGAATTAGTATCCTATAACTTTTATGTTCCTAACAATTCTTACTACATCTTTTTCAAATACTGTTTGTGAATTCTTAAGCAATCTTGGCATTCACAGATTGGGTTGTTTGTTTGTTTGTAGAGACAGGGTCTCACTATGTTGCCTAGGCTGGTCTCAGACTCCTGGGCTCAAGCAGTTCTCCCACCTCAGCCTCCCAAAGTGCTGGGATTACAGGCATAAGCCACCATACCTCGCCAGATTTGATCATATTTGCTTCACCTACTCAAATTATGGGGATGGGATACAGGTCCAGGCTAGGGTCTTGGGATCCAGGACTCTGCTTGAGAATGAGAAGGGCTGCCCCAGGATCAGAGGGTGGAACCTAAGAGAGACTTAAGCCCCCACCCACACAAGGGCAGCTTTCTGTCTGATACAAAGGACCTAGTCCAAGGAGACAAGAAGTTAATCCCAAGGGGAAAGTCTGGAGTAGAGGACAGGACAGAGAGAGTAGTTCAGAGGCAGAGCTTGGAACGATTTCCTGAGACAAAGGTTTCCTGGGAAGTGTTCTTTTGTAGGGGCCTCCTGTGTGCTTTGGATAAAACTGAAAAGTTCAAAAGGCCTAGTCAGTCTGCAGAGCTCCGAGTCAATGCAACAATGCCACTGGAGGTCAAGAAGAGGCAATGACATCAGAGACCAACGCCCTGGTTTCAGTGAGACAAAACACTGCAACCAGAGCCCAACAAGAGCCCACTGGGCCAAACAAAAGCCCACTGTGAACCAGTCACAACCCCGCCAATGCCAGGTGAGTGCGTAAACTTTCCCTCTCCCAGAGGCCATCTTGGCTAACGGAAGGGGAGAGAAGAAAATGCCTAAAACGCGGAGCATGTCCCCAAAAGAGATTAGATTAACCCCAAAGTAGACTCTGGCTACCTTTGCTTGGAAAGTTTCTGTTTGGTGATCTACTTTCACTTCATCACCCTATCTCCCCATCGGAGGAAATGGGGCTTTCTGGACAAAAGAGAGTAGTTACAGAAAACAAGAAGGCTACATGTTCAACCTTTGAGTTCAACTTAACCCCGTTACACCTGGTCCCTCGAATCCCAGAGGGCATGCTTTGCACATTATTCAGAAGTTATAGAGTTCAAATATAAACGTAGATGAGTCTTTTGATGCCCTTGAGGTTGGCTTTAGGCATAGAAAAAGGTTATTCAGAGGTTACTTAGCTTTAAAAATTAATATTTAATTTACTAAGTTTACAACTTAAAAACTTCAGGCATGGTGGCTCACGCCTATAATCCCAGCACTTTGGGAGGCCGAGGCAGGCGGATCACAAGGTCAGGAGTTCAAGACCAGCCTGGCCAACATAGTGAAACCCCATCTCTACTAAGAATACAAAAATTAGCTGGGTGTGATGGCGGGCACCTGTAATCCCAGCTACTCAGGAGGCTGAGGCAGAAGAACCGCTTGAACCTGGGAGGCAGAGGTTGCAGTGAGCCAAGATCACCCCACTGCACTGCAGCCTGGGTGACAGAGCAAGACTCCATCTCAAAAAAAAAATTCGTTTACCTTAAAATTTAAGTTCAACTTAGAATTCTTGTTGTTCTTTCACAAATATAGCAAATTTTCAAACCACTTGAAGGGCCTAAATATTGTTTGGTTCCATTAACAAATGCTATTAGATAAACTCCTTAAAACCTCTTAAGGTGCATTTATAAATTTAACATAATTTATTTTCTTAATATCAATAATTATTCAATTTAATGTCAAAACTTTCCTGGGAACCTAAATAATGCATACAAATCTAGTAGATCAAGCATATAAATATGGTGATTTTTAAGTTCTTAAGAGATCTTAGTAAGAATCTGACTTAGAATGTAAGTCACTTACTCCCTTTGGTGTTTAGGAAACACAAGACTGATCTCTAGTTTCACCAGACCAAATTCTCTTAAGTAATGTATAGGTTCTGCATTAATACAAAAATATTAATACCATAGGTAATATCCTCTTAAACATTTCTACTCCTAAATCTAAATCTTCGCAAGGTTGAAATATGATTACCCACCATGTTAGTTTGCAAGAACTGCTATAACAAAATACCACAAACTCAGTGGCTTAAACAACAGAAATTGATTTTCTCGTAGTTCTGAAGGCTGGAAAGTCCAAGGCGTCAGCTGGTTTGGTTTCTTCCGAGGCCTCTCTTCTTGGCTTGCAGAGACCAGCCTTCTCACTGTGTTCCCAAGTGGTCTTTCTTCTTTGTGTGTACATCCCTAGTGCCTATTTTTGTGTCCAAATTTCCTCTTTTTTCTTTTTTTTTGAGTTGGGGCCTTGCTCTGCTGCCCAGGCTGGAGTGCGGTGGTGCGATCATAGCTCACTGCAGCCTCAACCTCCAGGGCTCAAGCAATTCCTCCCGCTCAGGTTCCTCAGGTGTACACAACCATGTCCAGATAATTTTTGTATTTTTTATAGAGATGGGGTCTTGCTATGTTGCCCAGGCAGGTCTCAAACTCCTGCCCTCAAGCAATCCTCCTACCTCAGCCTCCAAAGTGTTGGGATTACAGACAGGAACCACCACCCCCACCCCAAATTTCTTCTTATTATAAGAACACCAGTCAGGTTGGATTAGGGCCCACCCTAATGGCCTAATTTTAAATCAGTCACCTCTTTAAAGGCCCTATCTCCAGGCCAGGTATGATGGCTCACACCTGAAATTTCAGCACTTTGGGAGGCTGAGGTGGACAGATCACCTGAGGTTAGAAGTTCGAGACCAGCCTGGCCAACATAGTAAAACCCTCTATCTACTACTGAAAACACAAAAATAGCCAGTCATGGTGGCATGTACCTGTAGTCCCAGCTACTTGGGAGGCTGAGGTGGGAGGATCACTTGAACCTGGGAGGCGGAGGTTGCAGTGACCCAAGATTGCACTACCGCACTCCAGCCTGGTCAACAGAGTGAGACTCTGTCTCAAAATAAATAAAAATAAATAAAAAATAAATAAAGACCCTATCTCCAAATAAAGTCCCATTCTGAGATACTCGGAGTTTGGACTCCAGCATATAAATTTGGAGGGGGAGACACAGTTCAGCCCATAACATTCACCAGGGAGACAGTTGTGCCAACCCAACAATTTGAGAGATGCCTTTCCAGGCAATGCCTTCTGGATGACTGAATGTTGCTGGTGACCTTGATGGCACATACTCAGCCCTCCTTCGAGTGACTCTCATGGGGTGGTCCTGTAGCCCTTAGAGTCCACATAGTCTACATCTCTACTTCTCACTTTTGCCTCATTACAGAGGACCACATCCCCACCCAGTCTGCTTGGTCAGCGTCCATATTTCTGCAAATCTTTAATATAATGTCTTTTATCTAGCTCTGAAGACCATGAGCTAGACGGAATTTTCCAGTTTTTCCATATCCTTCTTTCCTGGTAGAATCACAAAACTCTTTTAGATATTAAATTTATTTCTTTGAAATTTTTTATTCTAATAAAAGCTGAAAGACAATACAATAAAGACCCATATATCCTTTGCTCAGGTTCAGTGGTTGTTAACATTTGACCATATTTGCTTTCTCTTCCTCTCTCTGTCTCTCTCTTTCTCTCTCTCTCTCTGTTTCTTTCTCTCTCTCTCTCTCTCTCTGTCTCCCTGTGTGTGTGTGTGTATGTGTGTGTGTGTGTGTGTGTGTCTATGTGTCTGTCTGTTTATATTTGGCTGAGCCTTTTGAAAGTACTTTGCAGAAATCATGACACTTGCCGGGCGCAGTGGCTCACGCCTATAATCCCAGCACTTTGGGAGGCTGAGGTGGGCAGATCACAAGGTCAGAGATCAAGACCATCCTGGCCAACCAACATGGTGAAACTTTGTCTCTACTAAAAATACAAAAATTAGCTGGGCGTAGTGGCACACACCTGTAGTCCCAGCTACTTGGGAGGCTGAAGCAGGAGAATCACTTGAACCCAGGAGGCAGAAGTTGCAGTGAGCCAAGATCATGCCACTCAACTCCAGCCCGAGTGACAGTGAGATTCATCTCAAAAAAAAAGAAAAAAGAAAAGACACTTCACTTTTAAATATTAATATATTAATATCCTAGAAATACAGATAGTCTCGTACATAAACAATACCATTTTTATATCTAAAAATTAATAGTAATTTGATAATATCCTCTAATTTACAGTTTATATTCAAATTTCATAAATGTCTTTTATAAGTGTGTTTTTCCAGAGTAGTATCCCATCATACATTTGCGTTTGGTTATTATATCTCTTTAGTTCCCCCGCTTTTTTCCCCATAAGATTGGAATACTCTCTTATGTGTCAAGGATGCTGTTTGAGCACTTGGTTAACATGGTGAGTGCCAGGTCTCCCTATGGTAACAGTTCTTTTCTGTTTGTAATTAGTGAACAATCTGTGGAGTGATTCTTTGTCACCATCGGGAAAGAGAAAGATAGATGATATATAGATAAATCCTAGAAAAGTTCTTTAGTTTTCTTTACAAAAATAGCAAAAGAATTTATTGAGACTTTGTAAATGTTAATATCTTCATTTTATTATACATAATTCAAGGTGTTTTTTCTCAAATGTGGGTAAATATATCCCCAGAGATATGCTGTAAAAGGCTGAGTTAGGCAAAGTGCACAGGACAGATCAGAACTTACAGGAATGATTTTATGTAGTGATATTAACACAACGTAAAAGCACTTTCATGCTGAGACAATTGCAGATATATTAATGGAGTGAAATGTAAAATCCACACATATTTTTTAAATGAAGCATGAAAATTCAAAGAAAATTTGAGCTTAGGGAGTTTAAAATAGGCTGCTTTGGACTATTTCCCTAGCCTCCCAGAAGTCCTTTTCTACTTTTCTGTCCTTAAGGGGATGGCCATAGGAAAGTGTGAGAAGTGCTGGCTTTAGAGTATGTATCTGTATTTTCTCCCTGAGGCACTGGTGGGAACCTTACTTCTAGAGTAAAGGAATCGCCCCTGCTCCCATGTAAGCTACTCCAATTCTGCAGAAACCCCTCTTTGCCACTTTTCAGGGGCATGTTTGTGAAGCTATTCTGGGCTCATGTCAAATGCACTAGCTTTCTTGGTTCCTAGTCCTTATTATTATTTGCAGATTGTTCTTGGTCTTTTTTAATGAAATTTGTTCAATGTTTGACTTAAGTATCATTTATTAGTTGATGTTTTACAAAGTTTTCTCCCTTCAATACTCAACTAGGCAATGCAGGCAGCCTGTTGTCTCTGTTATCCAGGAATCACACCTTGCTGTAAAGTATGCTTTTCCTTTATCGACCTTCCCTGTCCTTGCAGCCCAACAGATGGCTGATGCAGGAACACATGTTACAACAAGCTGCCATCGTTGGGGTCATCTGCCCCTTTGGGAAGGGAGCTTAATTGGGCTCCAAGGTGAAAATGTATTTCCCTTACTTACAATACTTTAACCAGTGCTGAATTATCCAACAGTCAGACAAAGTATGCATTTGACCAGTGTTAAAGGTAAACTAAGGCACAATAAACTTTTAAAGAGTTTATTTGAGCAAACAGTGATTTGTGAATCAGGAAACACCAAATCAAAGCTGGTTTGGGCTCTGCCAAGGGGATGCAAGAGGAAGTCTTTTATAGGGTGCACATGAAGGTAAAGTGTCTTAATTTTGTGTTGCTTCACAGAATACCACAGAATGAGTAATTAATTTATAAAGTAAAGAAATTTATTTCTCACAGTTCTGGAAACTAGAAAATCCAGTATCAAGGTGCCAGCACCTGGCGAGGTCCTTCTTGCTGCATCACCCCATGGCAGAGGGTGGAAGGGCAAGCCAGCCAGCTTGCAACCTCAAGCATTAATCCATTCATGAGGGTGGAGCCCTCCTAGTCTAATCACCTCCCAAAGGTTCCACCTCTTGACATCGTTGCATTGGGGATTAAGTTTCCTACAAATGTTCTTGGGGAAACACATTCAAACTGTAGCATAAAGCGAAGGAAATATTTGATTGGTTACAGTTACACAGTTGTCTTCTTTGATCTTTCCTACTGGAAATTTCCTAGTTAGTTACCTATAAATTAGATGGTGGCTTCTGATTGGCTGAACTTAAGTTTCATTTTACTTTAATGTAGACATTTACCAAACAAATAACCCCAAGCTAAGTTTCACTTACCTTTTCAAATCAAGCATGGTCAGCGTTGCCTCCATGGCTTAACTGGCTTTGTTTGCTCAGGAATTCTTCAAGCCTGGTCTCCATTTTAATTTTTAACACCAGTAATAGCAGAAGGATCCAAAAATTATTTTTTGTGAGATAATTAAACATTCCCTCAAAGCATAAAATTTGTCAGCCTAGGCAAAGTAAGAACTTTGTCTGACCACCTTATACTTATTTTATGATTTGCTGTAGTTTTAATTTGTAATTACATACCTGGAGAAGAAGGGAGAAATCATCTCTTCAGTGCTCAAGGTTTCTACTGGTCTTAGTGGGTCTCTGGGCCATGCGTGTCCTGACACCACTGCCAGGCATCCCCCCATTGCTGGCAACAGCTCAGGTCCATCCTGGCATGATCACTCTCTGGCATGCACTGAAACCATTAGAAAAGCCACAATTTTGGGAACATATCTACATTTCTCTTAATTGTGGTCCTTTGTTGGGAATAGACTTGTGGTCTATCACCTTTGGGGTTACCATACTTAGGTACTTCTAACAATGAGAACTAAGCTCAGAGTTCACGGCCACCTTTGTTCCTGACCATGGAAAAGGGAGTATGGCAGTGGCTGAGAATTAAGCTCTAGAACAGTTTTCCAAACTGGATCCAGAACCTTGGATGGGGGAGTAATACATCTTTGTTTTCACTCACCTTAAAATAAAATCTAGCATTTTGCTTAATTATGAGTGTAGGCAAGAAACCCCAGTAGTTTTAACAAAACCCATGACTTTCCGCTAGTAGAAATCACAGATATTTTCAGAGCCAATTCGACTGTTAGACATGCCTTGAAATATCATTTCACTCACTACCGCTTCAAAATTATTGAAGTTTTTTGACCCCTGATAGGTACACAGTCTTCTTGTAGTCAATGCTATTGAGCAATTATCAGCCTATTTCTCCCGTGTTTTATATTGCTCATTCAAAGACATACATTGTTTCTCTGTAATTCCATGTCTACAAAGTTCTCTGTCCATTTATTTAAGAAGAGAAAGCTAAGTACATGTGGAGACACTTAAAACTCTTTCAACAACTATTTCTGTCATAATGGCATCAAAACTGAACCATGAATTCACAGTCATATCCTTTTTAATGTAAGTTGTATTGGTTTGAGACTAGCCAGGCCAACATGGTGAAACCCCATCTCTATTAAAAATACAAAAATTAGCCAGGCATGTGATCCCAGGTATTCAGGAGGCTGAGATAGGAGAATTTCTTGAACCCGGGAGGCGGAGGTTGCAGTGAGCCGAGATCATACCACGGCACACCAGTCTGGGCGATAGAGCAAGACTCCGTCTCAAAAACAAAAAAAAGAAAATTAGAGTTGAACTTTAAAAGTCTTAGATAATTCTGGTGTTCCTTGAGAGAAGCCTTGAAAAATGAGATATGAAAGCTGTCATTTCATTTGCAACAAAATATCTTTGTAAAACAAGATTTTTAACACTTGTAATTATCAAAACAAAAAATAAAATAGACAATGCCTAAGATGACATGCATATTGCGTTGTTGTTTTAAAATGTAGGTTTTCATATTATTTAGGTATGGCAAGACCAACAGATCATGAGATGACTGCCATTAATACGACAGTTGGTTATATTCACAGATCCCAAGAGAAGGGGATGCACCATGCCATGGGGGCTGAGGGATGTGACATGTAGAACACTGGGGTCAGTCAGGAGGCAGAGACAGGGGAATACATGGGCAAGAGCCTTTTGTGGTCTCCTTGAGAAGGAAGAGAGTGAGCAGCAGGGTAAGTAGGCCTCGCATTGACTGGCTTGAATAATTTCAGTGGGCTCTAAGGTGGAGGGACTGTCTCTAGTTGTCAGGGGCCAGGTACCAAGCCCTGGGGTGATTAGGCCAGGCAGACAGTGGCCTAGAGTGTAAGAAAGTAATAAAGGAGGTGATTGAAGCCAGGCACAGTGGCGCACACCTGTAATCCAGCACTTTGGGAGGCTGGGGTGGGCAGATCAGTTGAGCTCCAGGAGTTCAAGACCAGCCTGGGCAACATGGCAACGCCCCGTCTCTACTAAAAATACAGAAATTAGCCAGGCATGCAGTGAACTTAAATCACTCTACTGCACTCCAGCCTAGGCAACGGAGTGAGACCCTGCCTCAAAAAAAAAAAAAAAAAAAAAAAAGACCAGCTGGTTTGCATATGAAACGCATGCTCCCAGGTGGGTGAGTCATTTATTATCTCTAGGTTTTGACTAGCCCTGGGAATGGCAGCCTCTAGGGTCACAAGGCCCCAGATGTCAAATATCAAATACAGATACCAGAGAATGTGGTTATTACACTTGATAAAGTTCGTCCCACTTTCTAATCTTCTTATTCAAGCCAAGGAACAAAGCCTTCATGCCAATATGTCTTAAAATACAAAATCTAACTTTAATTTGCCTATATTTCAGACATGCCTTCTCACTAAGACCATATATATATATATCCCAAATTTATTTTATTTTAATAGGTTGACATGTGTTAATATAATACATCTGGATATAATAATACTCGGTATTTTTTGTTGTGTGTTTTTTTCTTGTTTTTTGTTTGTTTGTTTGTTTGTTTGTTTTTGTTTGAGACAGAGTGTTGCTCTGTCGCCCAGGCTGGAGTGCAGTGGCGTGATCTTGGCTCACTGCAACCTCTGCTACCTCAGGTCAAGTGATTTTTCCTGCCTCAGTCTCCTGGTAGCCGGATTACACGCACACACCACCACGCCCAGCTAAATTTTGTATTTTTAGTAGAGATAGGGTTTCATCGTGTTGGCCAGGCTGGTCTCCAACTCTGACCTCCAAAGTTATCTGCCTGGCGTTCTCCCCAAAGTGCTGGGATTACAGGTGTGAGCTACCACACCCAGCCTATGTGGTGCTTTTGGTAAGGGGGCAGATACAAACATGTTAGGTTTCATCATATTTGTTAAGATATTAACACAAATGACATAAGCATAAGAACCAAATACTGGGCCAAAACGTCCGTAGCAGGGAAATGCATAATCCAGCAACCTTCTCACTCACAAAATCTCAGGCCTGATGGTTGCATTTTCAATGCATTGGCCACCTGTTACACAGTATGCAGGTGACTATCGTGGAAGATGAGTTGGACTGGAAAAGATTAAAACCCCTTTCTTCCAGTCTGCTTCTGACCAGGTGTTCCTTCCTGCCAATGTGGTACAAAAAGGAAGAGACAGACAAGGACTGCAGTTACTCTGTTATCATGTGATCGGTAACACATGAATCACATTTGACAGAGGGCTTGTGCTATCCAGGAATCCAGTGACCATTCAGAGTCAGTGGACACCTGAGAGTCAGGAATCGCTTGCTGCCTCCATTTGTTAGTTCCCCTGAGTCTGGAGACCAGAAAGGCGGGATCTGGAATGGGCGAGTGCAGTGTTTTCTCATATTCTGACTTGGAGTCAGGACACAGGTAGAAACTGCTGGTTCCACTTCAGTGAAGCCTCTCCCCCAGCTGGCCCCCTTTGCCCTGGCATGTCCAGCACACAAAGGAGGACATCATTAATATAAATGAGGGGACAGCATCTGTTGCCAGAGAGACTTAATTAGTCCCCAGCTGAGACGGTGCCACAGACACATTGCATGTTAGTTGTGATTTCCCAGAAACAATGAGGGAAGACCAAAAACACGTTGTTCCTCCACAGCCCCGCCCTCCCCTGCAACGCACTGTCAATTCTGGGTTGTAGTTTCTCAAAACAGTACTGGAGAGTTTGATCTGAAATCTCTTGATTAGTACTGGAATGAAAATGAATTAAAATTAAGCAAATTGTACATGGGATCTCTTGGTACTGTTTCTTACCAACTGCATGTGAATCTACAATTACCTCAAAATAAAAAGTTTAATTTTAAAAAATAAAATATCAAATACAGATACTAGAGAATGTGGTTATTACACTTGATAAAAGTTCGTCCCACTTTCTAATCTTCATTCAAGCCAAGGAACAAAGCCTTCGTGCCAATGTCTTAAAATACAAAATCTAACTTTAATTTGCCTATATTTCAGACATGCCTTCTCACTAAGACCATATATATATATCCCAAATTTATTTTATTTTAATAGGTTGACATATTATTTATCACTGCATAGCAAATTACTTCAACACAAGTGATTAAAAACAGCAAACATTTATTACCTGTGGTTTTGGAAGGCAAGTGCAGCTTAGCCACGTGGTTCTGGGTCCAGTTGTGTCACATGGCTGTAACAAGGTGTCAGCCAGGGCCTCGGTTCTCTAAGGCCGCACAAAGTGGGGATCTGCTTCCAAGCTCCCTCACGTGGTTGTTGGAAGGCCTCAGGTCTTAGACACATGGACCTTTCCACCTTACAGCTGCCTTAGGACGTGGCAGCTGGCTTCTTCCAGAGGGAGCAACTCAAGAGAGAGCGAGAGAAAGCATTCAAGAAGCCACAATATCTCTGGAACCTCATCTCAGAATTGGCATCCCATCATTTCTCCTATCTGTTCATCAGAAGTGAGTCACTAGGGTCCAGCCCCAACTCAAAGGGAGGAGATAACATGAAGGAATAAATGCCATGAGTGGGGACCACCTTCGAGGCTGCCTACCACAGTTGAAAACTATACTTCGGTATTTCAAGGCCAGGTGTGATGGCTCACGCCTGTAATCCCAGCACTTTGGGAGGCCGAGGCGGGTGGATCACTTGGGGCCAGGAGTTTGAGACCAGCCTGCACAACATGGAGAAACCCCCTCCCTACCAAAAATACAAAAATTAGCCAGGCATGGTGGCGTGTGCCTTTAGTCCCAGCTACTCAGGAGGCTGAAGCAGAAGAATCTCTTGAACCTGGGAGGTGGAGGTGGAGGTGGCAGTGAGCTGAGATCGTACCACTGCATGCCAGCCTGGGTGACAGAGAATTGCTTTTCTTTGTACTATGTATTTTATCTTTTGCATTTGAAAATCATATTCTGAGAAGAGGTCCAAAGCCTTCACCAGCTGTATATAACACAGATAAAGAGTCCCTGCTTCAGTGCCAGACAGATTTGGGTCCAAACCCTGCCTCACCCACCAGCCATGTGGACCTTGAGCAATGACTTCACCTTTGCAGGCATCGGTTGCTCCAGCAATAAAATGGACATAATACCACCATGTACCGTAGACCTGTTGTAAGGGTTAAATGAGATCATGCAAAACATTAACATTCTGCCCAGAATATATTAACAAATGGTAGTTATTATCAGTTTAGAAAAGAGCGTACCTAAATTTCATATGTATGCATAGTGTTCTACTTCACATGATTATAGAAGCCTGGGATCATGTTTATTAGTGGTTGGGTTCTACTCTTTCTTCCGTTGTATATTTTAAATATCTTAACAAACGTGATGAAACCTAACGTGTTTGTATCTGCTCCCTTACCAAAAGCACCACATAGGCTGGGTGTGGTAGCTCACACCTGTAATCCCAGCACTTTGGGAGACCGAAGCAGGCAGATAACTTGAGGTCAGGAGTTGGAGACCAGCCTGGCCAACACGATGAAACCCTGTCTCTACTAAAATAAGCGCTGAAGTGGTGGTGTGTGCCTGTAATCCCAGCTACTCAGGGAGACCAGAGGCAGGAAAATCACCCAGACCCAGGAGGCAGAGGTTGCAGTGAGCCAAGATCCCATACACTGCACTCCAGCCTGGGCGACAGAGCAACACTCTGTCTCAAACAAAACAAACAAACAAACAAACAAACAAAACAAGAAAAAAACACACAACAAAAAATACCGAGTATTATTATATCCAGATGTATTATATTAACACAAATGACATAAGCATAAGAACCAAATACTGGGCCAAAACGTCCGTAGCGGGGAAATGCATAATCCAGCAACCTTCTCCTCTCACAAAATCTCAGGCCTGATGGTTTGCATTTTCAATGCATTGGCCACCTGTTACACAGTATACAGGTGACTATCATTAAAATGTGGTTGGACTGGAAAAGATTAAAACCCTTTCTTCCAGCCTGCGCTGACCAGGTGTTCCTTCCTGCCAATGTGATACAAAAGGAAGAGCGAGACAAGGACTACCCCGGATTACTCTGTTATCATGTGATGCATTGTACATGAATCACATTTGACAGAGGGCTTGTGCTATCAGGAATCAGTGACCATTCAGAGTCCAGCGTGGACACCTGGAGTCGAGATAAACGCTGCCTCCATTTTGTTGGTTCCCTGAGTCTGGAGACCAGAAAGCGGATCTGGAATGGTAGTGCAGTGTTTCTCATATTCTGACTTGAGTCAGGACACAGGTAGAAGACTGCTGGTTCCACTTCATTAGAGAGTCTCTCCCCAGCTGTGCTTGCCCTGGCATGTCAGCACACAAGGAGGACATCATTAATATAAATGAGGGACAGCAGCATCTGTTGCCAGAGAGAGACTGGTGGTCCCCAGCTGAGACGGTGCCACAGACACATTGCATGTTAGTTGTGATTTCCCAAGAAACAATGAGGAAGACCAAAAACACGTTGTTCCTCCACAGCCCGCCCTCCTACCTTCCTCTCAATTCTGGGTTGTAGTTTTTCAAAACAGTACTGGAGAGTTTGATCTGAAATCTCTTGATTAGTACTGGAATGAAAATGAATTAAAATTAAGCAAATTGTACATGGGATCTCTTGGTACTGTTTCTTACCAACTACATGTGAATCTACAATTACCTCAAAGTAAAAAGTTTAATTTTAAAAAATCAAGCTGCTCAGAATTTACTGCGACAGGAAGAAAGAAAGAAACTGAAAAGATGGAGGAGGAAGAGGAGGGAAAGAAAGTCGTATTCTGAAAATCAACTTTCCGTTTTTTTCTTAAATGAATTTCCTCAATCAAGCTATACCTATCCAAATGATGTTCTGTGCCTGGTGAAAGGTTGTGGAACAGAAAATGACACCTGCTCTTTTCCTCTCCTTTCCCCTGACCAATCTGACAAGATCCTTAATAGCAACTGTAAAGAGTATCTCTGGTATTATAAATGAGAGCTGGTCAAGGCTGCCCGCAGTGGCTCAGGCCTATCATCCCAGAACTTTGGGAGGCTGAGACTGGAGGATCAATTGTACCCAGGAGTTTAAGACCAACCTAGGTAACATAAGAAGACCCCATCTCTACAAAAAAATGTTTTTTTAATTATCCAAGTGTGGCGGTGTGCGCCCATAGTCCCAGCGACTTGGGAGACTGGGGCAGGAGGCTCACTTGAGCCTGGGAGGTCAAGGCTACAGTGAGCTATGATCGCACTACTGCACTCTAGTCTGGGTGACAGAGTGAGGCCCTGTCTCAAAAAAATAAAAATAAAGAGAGCTGGTCAGAGTTGCTGCCTCCCCTCCAGAGAGGACAGAGAAGATACACTTTTCATGATAAATCCTTTTAGACTTCTAAATTTTGTAGTGTGTATATGTATTACCTAGTCCCAAAATATTATTCCTCAAATCTTACATAAGGTCTAGCTCAAACAAGGCCTTCTTGATTAAGCCTTTCCCATTTTACCACTTAGAATTCACCACTAACAGAGGGGTAGTGCTCAAGCCTGGCTGCACATAGAAAAACCTGAGAGCTTTTTAAAAGATGCCCAAACTCAGCGTCCTCCCCAGACCAGCGGACTGAGAATCTTGGAGGGGAGGAGGTCAATCTGGGTATTTTTCAAAGCTCCTCAGGTAATGTTAATATGTACTTGGGGTTGAGAACTTTTGCCCTGACCCTTTATGGAGTCCATATTTAAGCACTCACCCTACGAGTAAACTGAGTGATTGATTAAAAAGTCAAAAACACTTTCACACCTTTTATCTCATTTTGTCTCCACCACAACAACATGTAAACTGGGCTTCATTTTCCCACAGCACAGAGGAGGAAGTGGAGAGTTGACCTGCTAGAAGTTACCAAGGTCCCTTTGAGATCTTCTGTTCTGCACTTCCTTGTATTTGATCATCTCCCCTGAGATTAACAGATTTTGCTCTCCCCACTCAGAGCCCAGTATCGTACCTTTCATTCAAGTAGTTCAACTTCAATAACCAACACAGTGAAAAATGAGTAGCTCAGCAGGACACTAGGAAGTCACTCCCAGCGACAGAACCCCACAGGGTGGTTCAGCTTCCTCAGAGATTTCTCACATTGTGGGTAACAGTTCATGTTCCTGTTTCTCTCACTTCTTGTTTACCCCTATCAAAATCAATTCAGTTGCATGTTTGAAATGCATTTTCCCAAGCCCCAGATTAATCAGGATCCCTGGGGGTGGTGTTCAAGGATATTTTGTGTGTATGTGTGTATCTGTGGGAAAATATACGTGAAATTCACCATCTCGGCCCATTTTGTGTGTGATTTAAGCAACAAATATTCATTTTCTCACGGTTCTGGAGGCTGGAAGTCTGCAATCAGAGCAGCAGCATGGTCAGGTGAGGGTCCTCTTCCCGGCTGGCAGGGGCCCACCATCTCAAGGTGTCCTCACTTGACCTATTTGGCCTTTGTAGAAGACAGGCAGATCTGGAGAACGAGAGATGACTATAAACTTAATCACGTGGTGGCCTCAATTGTAACTGCTATTCCTGATGTGGACTCATTCTGGAGCAATCAGCCCAGCTCCTGGTGCCTAGCAGGCAGCTATTGGTAGGCGAAGGCTTTCTTCTCCATCCCTGCATCTTTTGGCTCACTAACATGCATGTGAGCCTGGCATGCCAGGGCCATATGCTGCACCAGTGGCTGGGCTTCCAGCGAGGTACAGAGAGGGGGCACAAGCCTTTCAGGGGGAGAAAGGGGCAGGGAGGGCCTCTAGTGACACCACGTCAGGATCCTCCCACTGCACCCAGGCCTTGGAGTGGGCCCACCTGCCCAGGACCCATCTTAACCATTTTTAAGTGTACCATTCAGTGGCAGTAAGTACACTCACATGTTGTGCTGTCATCACCACCATCTATCTCCAGAACTTTTTAATCTTCCCATACTGAAATGCTTATTAAACAACTTCCTATTCCCCCTCCCCAGCCCCTGTTAACCACCATTCCGCTTTCCGTTTCTAGGAGTTTGACTACGTCATTAGATCGCTGCAAAAGTAATTGTGGTTTCAATATTAAAAAAAAAAAAAATAGGCAAAAGCTGCAATGAATTTTTTTTTTATTTTTTTTTTTTGAGACAGAGTTTCGCTCTTGTTGCCCAGGCTGGAGTGCAATGGCACAATCTCAGCTTACTGCAAGCCCCGCCTCCTGAGGTCAAGTGATTCTCCTGCCTCAGTCTCCTGACTAGCTGATTTCAGGCATGCACCACCATGCCCAGCTAATTTTGTATTGTTAGGAGAGATGGGGTTTCTCTATGTTGGTCAGGCTGGTCTTGAACTCCCGACCTCAGATGATCCATCTGCCTCCGCCTCCCAAAGTGCTGGGATTACAGGCATGGGCCACTGTACCCAGCCTGCCTATTTTTTAATTGAATTATTTGTTTTTATGTGGTTGAGTTGGAGAAGTTCTTTATATATACTGGATATTAACTCCTTATCAGATCTATGGTTTACAGATATTTGCTCCCATTCTGCAGGCTGCCTTTCCACTCTGTTGATTGTTTCCTTTCCTGCTCAGAAGTTTTTGCAGTCCCATTTGTCTATTTTTGCTTTTGTTGCCTGTGCTTTTGTGTCATACGCTAGACATCATTGCCAAATCCAATGTCATGAAGATTTCCTCCTGTATTTTCTTCTAAGAGTTTTATAGCTTCAGGTCTTACATTTAAGTCTTTAATACATTTTCAGTTAATTTTTGTACATTCAAGAGTCCAATTTCATTCTTTTGGAGGTGGATATCCAGTTTTCCCAATTCCATTTGTTGAGAAACTATCCTTTCCCTGTTGTGCTGTCTTGACACTCTTGTCGAAGATCATTTGATGATATACATGAGAGTTTATTTCTGGGCTCCTTATTCTGTCCCATTGGTCTATACGTCTGTCTTTATGTCAGTGACATTCTGTTTTAATTACTCTACCTCTGTAATGCTTTAAAATCAGGAAGTGTGAGGCTTCCAGCTTTGTTTTCCTTTCTCAAGATGTTTCAGCTATTTTTGAGATTCTATATGGATTTTAGTACTTTTTTCTATTTCTGTAAAGAATGACATTGGAATCTTTGATTAGCATTGCATTGGATCTGTATATTGCTTTGTGTAGTATGGATATTTTAATGCTTCCAATCCATGAACATGAGATGTCTTTCTGTTTATTTGTGTCTTCTTTAATTTCATTTAGCAATGTTTTACAGTTTACTGTATGCCTTTCACTTTCTTAGGTAAGTATTTTATTTATTTGATGCTATTGTAAATGGGATTGTTATATTAATTTTTTTCATATTAATCATTGTCAGTCTTTAAAAATGCAGTTGATTTTTGTGCGCTGAATTTGTATCCTCCAACTTTCGCTAAATTTATTAGTTCTAACAGCTTTTTATTTTTCTGGAATATTTCAGATTTTCTACATATAAGGTTATATCATTTGCAAAGATACATAATTTTTTTCTTCCTTTCTAATTGGAGTGCCTTTTATTTCTTTTTCTTACCTAATTGTTTGGGCTAGTACTACCAGTAGTATGCTGAGTAGAAATGTAGAATGTCTTGTTTCTGATCTTGAAAGAAAGGCTTCAGTTTTTCACCACTGAGTATGATTATTAGCTATAGCCTTTATCATATCAAGATAATTTCCTTCCATTTCTAATTTACTGAATGAGACACAGCTGAGTCTGTACCTGCTCCTGTACCTACTCCTGTACCTGTTCTCAGAAAAAGCCAGCTACGGGTGAAGAGACAGTGTGGAGAGAGGCCCACCAAAAACCTCACAGGTTTCAGAGCTTTCTAGTGCTGAGCGGTCAAGTGTCCCTCTGGTCTGCTTATCACTTCCTCTATCTGACGCTTCCTCAGAAATCACTGTCTTCCCTCATTGAAGACGAGGAGAAAGAGAGTGAACAGTGTACCAAGTGCTGACATGCATTATCTCGTTGAAGCCTCACTAAGTATTACTATCCCCATTTTGTAGATGAGAGAAGTGAGGCTCATAAAGTTTAAGCAACTGGCACAACCAGCGTCAAATAAGTGGACAATTAGAAGCGGTGGAGATTGGACCCCAAAGTGAGTCTCTCCAGACATAATACCCAGGTTCTTCCCACTGTAGCTACTTCTCTCATTCATTCAACAAATGCCTACTATGTGCCTTTCCCTGTGCTAGGAGCTCAGAGAACTACAAAGAAAAGCAAGATATGGCACCTGCATTCAAGGAAACCACTGCTAAGAGAGGATATAAATGCCAAATCTGTAATTATAACAGATAGAAAAAAGTGCTACAGGGTGTAAACACTATGGGAGCACAGACAAGAAGGGATTCTGGGGTATGAGTTGAGATCCGCTCACCCAAAGCAATGTCCAGTCCTGCAAGTTCCATTTACGGTAAGTACCCTATACAGGTATACCATTTTTAATATTTTATACTGTATTTGTATTGTACTTTCCTATGTTTAAATACACAAATACCATTGTGTTATAGTTGCCTAGAGTATTCAGTATAGTAACATGCTGTATAGGTTTGTACCTAGGAGAAATAGGCTATATCATATAGCCTAGGTGTGTTGTAGGCTATACCATGTAGGTTTGTGTAAGTGCACTCTATGATGTTCACACAAGGATGAAATTGCTTACCAATGCATTTTTCAGAGTGTATTCCTGTTGTTAAACGATGCATGACTATATTATCATCATTATTATCCTCTGATCAAACTCTCCAATGCCTTCCACTCTGACTCAGATAAAAGCTGAAGTCTTTACAATGGCCTATGAAACCCAACATCAGGGGTGTCCCATCTTTTGGCTTCCCTGGGTCACATTGGAAGAATAATAGTCTTGGGCCACACATAAAATACACTAACTCTAATGATAGCTGATGAGCTAAAAGAAAAAAAAATTCTCATAATGTTTTAAGAAAGTTTACGTATTTGTGTTGGCCACATTCAAAGCCATCCTGGACTGCATGAGGCCTGTGGGTACCCGCAGGTTGAACAAGCTTGCCCTACGCGTTCTGCCCCCAGTTATCTCCTGTTTCTCTCACTCATGTTTTCTCTACTTAAGCCATCCTGACCTCTTTGCTCTTCCTTGAAAGTGCCAGGCATGCTCCCACTTCAGGACCTTTGCACATGCAGCACCTTGCCTGGGGGGCTCTTCCCCAGGTCTCTGCCTGACTCACTTTTTTTTCTTACCTAATTGTTTGGGCTAGTACTACCAGTACTATGCTGGTGACATCTCCACATTCCTGCTCAAATGTCACTTTCCCTGACTACCCTATCAAAAATTGCAAATGACCGGGCGTGGTGGCTCAAGCCTGTAATCCCAGCACTTTGGGAGGCTGAGAGGGGCAGATCACAAGGTCAGGAGATTGAGACCATCCTGACTAACATGGTGAAACCCCGTCTCTACTAAAAAATACAAAAAACTAGCCAGGCAAGGTGGCGGGCGCCTGTAGTCCCAGCTACTCGGGAGGCTGAGGCAGGAGAATGGCGTAAACCTGGGAGGCGGAGCTTGCAGTGAGCTGAGATCTGGTCACTGCACTCCAGCCTGGGCGACAGAGGGAGACTCCATCTCAAAAAAAAAAAAAAAAAAAAAAAATTGCAAACAACCCCGCTCCAATACTTCCCTATTGTATTTCTCTCCATATTTTCTATTACCATCTAATATGCCTATTTATCTGTTTCCCTTACTTAAGCTCTACCAGGGCAGAATTTTTGCCTGTTTCATTCGCTTCTGTAACCGCAGTATCTACAACAGTGCCTGACACAGGGTAGGCGGTCAATAACTGTTTATTTATTATATCAGTTAATTAATTAATGGCAAGTCTGCACTGACACTCCAACATCTCTGGCTTTATTAAATGTCTCTCATAACTGTGGTGATTATTTCTGTATTGGCAGACATGCATTTCATCCATTATGTCCAATATGCAAACATTCTGTTGGAGACAGACACAGTGACATATGAGACACAGCAGTCCCTTGTCTCCAAGAAGCTGTAGTTTGACCATAAATGGAATATCTGAAATTGAGACAGTTCTCAAAAGTCTGGAAACCATGGTTCCCGGTATCTCAGACTGGAGTCTGCAGAAAGAGCAGCAGAGAAAAAGTCTTTGCCATGTCTTCATAACTAAGTGTCTGGTCCAGTGGTCCACGGAGCATGTTGTTCGTTCTGGGCCTGAGAACATCTAGTGAAGATGGCTAACGTTCATATAGTTCAGTGAAATTAATACTAGCTAATTAACAACCAGGTACACCATGCAAATATCTGAAGAAACCTGCTCCCTGGTTTTAATAGAGGAGTGAGTTCTTGCCTGTGTTACTGTTAACTTTTGCAATTGTGTCTTGTTAATGCTTTCCTGTCCATTTTTCCCATGATTGTGTCAATTTAGGGGAAGAGAGCAGAGTAGACATCATTTTCTCAAGATTTACATCAAGTCGAATGGCATTTTTTTTCCCCTCACAAACAGGACCATACTTGTCCTTTCCTTTGCTTAAAGTAGCATAACATAGTAAGTGATAGTCAGGTGTTACCTCCTTGCCCAGGTGTTAATTCTCATTTTTGCACCAAATTGGCTATATTGAAGCAGAAACCTCATAGAGGGTGTGTTTCACACTGTGCACATACTGAAGCCGGTCTCAGCTGGTGTGTGTGCCCACAATTCAGTTCAATCCACCTGGGCGGGAACCACATCCTCCCACAGAACAAAACCAACTTGAATGGCTGCAGTCAACAGGGTCCTGAAACTGTTTTCAGAAGGAAAATTCTTGTCTGTCACGCCCTCCACCACCCCCACCCACACCCACAACTCAGCCTAGGTGGGGTTCTTGCGTTTCATTCTCCCAAAGCACCCCTTTGCAGTACTTAGCATGTCTGTAGTTTGTGTGTTCGATTGTGATTATCTGCCTTCCCTCACTATAGTGTCAGCTCAGTAAGGGACTGTATTTTCGCACTTGCTGCAGCATTCAAATGCCTTGCTCAGTAAGTGTGCAATACACATGCGCATTGATGAGTGACTGACAACTTTCTAGCTGTGCCAAATGTATGGGGACATAAAGAGGATCTCCATATTTAACCAGAACACCCACCTTTAATCCAAACTCTGCCCCCTTCTAGCTTTGTGACTCTGGAAGTCCTTCAGCCTCTCTGAGCTTCTATGTCTTCATCTGCAAAATAAAAATGATAATGATATTCTCCTCTGAGGCATTTCTAAGGAGTAAATAAGACTGGCTTCTAAGTGCTTAGTAGACATTCAGTGGTCATAAGACAGATTCATTTAAATGGCAAACACGTTAAGCACTAATGTTACAAAATAACTGTATAGTGGCAAATAAGATGAGATTTTAAAATTGAGGATATGGTCATCTATATCTTTGCCATTTAAAATAAGTTTGAGGGAAAAAAGGATACCCATAAGCATGTAGGAAATTGTGGAAGTGGCCGCAAATAAACACGTATTTATTGTCTGCTTTATATTTTCTAGACTACAAGTGCCTTGTGCCAGAGATCTTACTTTATTTTTGAGAGGCGAATCCAGCCTAGGCACAGTCGAAACATATTAACTAAATGGATGACCACCTGACCTATATCATTTCTACATTTCCTCCAGCTGTTAATCTGCCCACTCCTTCAAGCACAAGGCATTTGGCTAATACCTGGGAATTAAATTGCTTTACCTGGATTCAAACAGTCTTATGATGTTTATGAATCCAGCCCTGAATACTGCTTTCTCTTTGTTTAAGGTTGTATGGAAGCTACTGATTCTGTGGATTAGCCAAAAGACTGCCCTAATTCTATGGGTACCTAGTGACTCTAGATTCTGACTTCCCAGGGATGTGGTAAGGTCACCCACCACCCGGGCAGGTGAGGACAGAGACAGACCCTCTCATACTGTTTTATATTGTTTAATACTCAGTACCTGTTTTAAGAAAAAAAAACAAGGAAGTAAAACCAAAGACAGGCAGCCTGGTGCCAGGCCCAAAACCAGGCCTGGGCCTGCCTGGCCTGGACGTGTAGTTAAAAATCAACTCATAATGTAGAAACCAATATTATTCATAGATTCCAGGCATTGTATAAAAGAACGTAGTGAAACTCCCAGCCCTGTTTTGTTTCTCTCTGAACACCGGTGCATGTAACCCCTGTCATGTTTCATGTGAAATCTTTAGTGTTGTGAGCCCTTAAAAGGGACAGAAATTGTGCACTCGGGGAGCTCGGATTTTAAGGCAGTAGCTTGGCGATGCTCCCAGCTGAATAAAGCCCTTCCTTCTACAACTCAGTGTCTGAGAGGTTTTATCTGTGGCTTGTCCTGCTACATAGGGACCAGTCCAAAAAAAATAAAAGTAGGACCGGGCTCATGCCTGTAATCCCAACACTTTGGGAGGCCGAGGCCGGCAGATCACCTGAGGCTGGTAGTTCAAGACCAGCCTGACCAACATGGAGAAACCCCATAGAAATACAAAATTATCCGGGTGTGGTGGTGCATGCCTGTAATCCCAGTTACTCGGGAGGCTGAGGCAGGAGAATCTCTTGAACCTGGGAGGCAGAGGTTGCGGTGAGCCGAGATCATGCAACTGCACTCCAGCCTGGGCAACAAGAGTGAAACTCCATCTCAAAAAATAAATAAGCAAGTAAGTAAATAAATAAATAAATAAACAAATAAAAGTAACCATCAGGATGGTTGTCGGCCTGGGGGAGGAGGAAAGGGGGAGTTGTGGTTTTCTGGGTACAGCATTTCAGTTTTGCAAGATGAAAAGGTTCTGGAGATTGGTGGCACAACAGTATAAGTTTACTTAATATTAGTGAGCTATACACTAAAAATGATTAAGGTAAATTTTTTGTGTTTTCTACCATAATTTAAAAAATATAACTATCAGAGACTCTACAATACACTGAGGAAGCCACCATGAAATAAAGATGCTGTATTTTATTTTGTGGCCGTGTATGGAAAACTTGGGGTGTCCTTCACTCCAGAATTCTTGCAAACATAAGAACAGGTCTGTAGGACCAAATAGGAATAAAATATCTTCCAAATATTTCACATTGCAAAGATGAAAACTGAGCTTACAAAATGACTGTCTACACTATAAAATAGTGTGTGGAAGTTATTAAACATTTGTACAAAATACATGAACCCCAATTAACTCTGCTTTTTCACCAGAGACAAATCAAAGTAATTGAACTGAAATTTATTGGAGCGCTTGGGTTTTGAACAAAGGCCTAGCAATGATGAAGCTTCTCTAGCAATGACTACAGACCTGTTGGGGTGAATACACACCTGGTTTCGGCTCACAGAGTTCTCTAGCTCCATTCAAATTACTCTGCTGAAGTAATAAGCCTTTTGTCTTCTTGCTTCACAAAGCAAGGTTACCTAGGGTTCAATGCCTAATGGTAGTAGAATGGGTTTTCAATATCTACATATACCTTCTTTAGAAATCAGACTAGCCTCATCCAACAGCTTTGTCTCTTGTCATATTTCAGCCATTGTTTTAGGCAGCAACATTCTAAATACAGTTAATCCAGAGCTTTTCAAATTCCTCACTTGCTTTTGTTTCTTGAAGCATTCAATACTGCTGATCATGCCTCCTTTTCAAAAAGTTCTCTACAGCTTTGTCTTTAGCTGTGGTTTTCTGGTTTTCTTCCTCCTCTGACTCCATACTTCTTGCTGCCTTTGATCCCTTGCTTCTTTCTCTTCTATTCATTCAATGAATATTGATGGAGTGAGGCATGCTCAGCGGGGAGCAAAATAGATGTGAAGCCTGCTCCCGGGGGTGCAACTGAGAAATGAGAGACAGGTGTGGATCAAATCATCACAGTAACAAGAGTCAACTTGCAATGACTGCCCATGCTGGGGACACTGGGCCATGAGTGGTCAAGGAAGGCTGCTAGGGCTGAGATCTGAAGCATGAATGGGTGTGTACTGACGAGGTGAAAAGGCAAGGTCATAACCCCAATGTTCACTCCCTAGGCAGGCTCCATCCTTTACCAAAAGCCTTAATTTGCATTGTGCTTACTGATTTGCAAATCACTTCCACCTATATCTTGTCATGCTAATATTCTGAATGAGGAAAGATGGGTATTATTAGCCTTTCATAAAATTGAAGACACGAGGTTAGAGCCCTTAAATGGCATACCCAGAGTCAAGAGTTCAGTAAGTAGCACCACTGGACTGACCATGAATCCTGGGAGTACCACGTCTCTTTCTTGGTGACTCTTTCACTCACCGTCATGACCTCAACTCTCACCTCGACAAAAAACTCTTAGATTCCCCCTCTCTGTTCAGATGTACATTTCATATTAGCTGCTAAATATTTCCACCTGGACATTCCAATAATGTCACCTAAATAAAATATCTAAAACTATTAGTCTTCTACAAAAGCCAGTTTTGCTTTTGAAATTTCTTACATTTGTTCTAACGGTATTGTTCTGCCAGCCAGTTGGGGCCAAAGCCTGGAATTCATTCTCTTCTCTTTCTCATTTCACCATGGCTCCTGGGTGAGTCACCAAATCCACTGAGGATCCCTTCACAAAGACGTGTCCATCTATCTGTCCAATTTCATCTCCATTTCTGTTTCTACTCCCTGCATCAGTGTGTCATTCACAACTGTTGGGTAGCAACCATCTGTTGCTCCTACTCTGTCTGTGATACCATCTTCCCCTCAAGGAGTTTACAGCCAATAGGGAAGATTACACATCCACAAACACCCAGATATCATAATCCAAAGTTGAAAATGCTGTGTCATTACATAAACGCTTATTAAGCGCCTGACGTGTGTCAGGAATTCTTCTGGAATTCCTGCTGCAATTCTTGCTGCAAGCTAATTCTTTCTTTGCTCTGGAGCACTGGATGTATAAGAATAAGAAGAAGACTGGAATAATAAGAAGACATGCTTTCTGTGCTTGAAGGGGAAAGAAAGAACCAGAACATAAGCTCCATGAAGGCAGAGAGTTTTGTCTGTTTTGATTCACCACTGTATCCTCAGCTTTTAGAACAGTGCTGGACACTTAGTAGGCTCTTAGTAAATACTTGCTGAATGAAAGACTGAATGAGCAACTTTGTAACTGCACTTCTGGCTTCACTTGGCCATGTCTTAGAGGTCCCCTCCCTAGAATGCAAACATTGATTAAGGCTGAACTGGTTATTTATTTGCAAAATAGATACCATGAACTCATAATTTTCCCTCCCCTCTCATACTGAGCCACTGTTCTTGACCCCAACATAGGACCCCTAATTCTTTTTCTCTTGGAAGGAGTTATTCCCTAGGGGGCTTTTTGAGTCCTCATGAGAATAGATTCTTGTAGGCCCACCCCATCAGTTCTCCTGAGTAAATGTGGACTGAAAACAGCTGCCTACAATCCGAAAATAGGATTCCCCAACCACACCCCAAAACTTCAGATCACCTGGATTCTCCCCATCTGAGATAAACCTTATTAACATTTTGAAGGCATTTCCTTGATGCATCTCACTATATATTCATATATCTATCTACAATTTTACATAAAAGGAATCATACTATATGTAAGAGTTAAAGAAAGAGGAAAGAAACAAGAAAAGTGGCTCAACAGTTAAAGACAGGTTTACTTTGGAGAATAAACCTGAGAGGGGCTTCTGGCCAATTTCAGTCAAGAGCATTCTCTTTTAAAGACTAAGGGTATTTAAGGGTTTAGGAAGAGGGGAGCTTATCGCAGGCTCAGAATGTTTCTTTGTGAAGGAAAGTTTATTGCAGGATTGGAATGTCTGGTTGGTGGGGAGGCTATCTTGGTGTTGGCATGTTTGTGGTCAGAGGGGGGTTTATCTTAGGGTTGGAATGTTTTTGGTTACGCTGACATTAGCCATTAGGCTGATGTTTTGGGGCTGGATTTAGGTGGTTTTTTTAAATCAAGAGGAACTTAAAATGGTGGCGTTTGTCCAAGATGGCGATGCTACTGCTCTGTCAATCCAGTCCCTGTAGTTATAAAAAGAACAAGGGGTGGTATTTTCTTTTTGGCTACTTCCTGCTGAGGGGCGGCAGACAGAGAGTTCTTTGGTCTGGGATTGATTACAGGAGTAAGACTGTCTGTAGATGTTTTTGGGTAATTGTCTGTGAGATGGCCATTATCCTATCAGATAAAAATCTTTGAAAAGGGTTAATTAAGCAGGATAAGAACATTAGTCCTAGGTGTATCATTAGGAAAGGCCCCAGGAATAGGATGACCCATGTTAGGATTTTGTTCCTAAAACAAAAATCTATTTGTTTTTTTTGGTATTCCCTTAGCTTTTTAGCCCTTTCCTTAAGTTTTTCAGCAGTGTCTCTTACTAGGCCTGATTGGTTGAGATAGAAGCAGTATTCCTCACTCAATGAGAGACAGAGGCTCCTTTTTCAGCCGTCATAAGATCTAATCCCCATCTATTTTGGAGGACTACTCCAGCCAAGGAGTGTAGTTGGTCTTGGACTCTTATAAGACTTCAGGCTATATCTTCTAATGAACCCTGTAGTTCTGTCGAAAGAGGTTTAAAGTATGTTAAGAAGGTGACCAATCTGCCTACTCCCAATCCAAGCCCAGAGGTTATACCTAAGGCAGCCATTGAAGAAATGACTTGAATGGCCCTCCTTTTTCTAACATATTGGACAGATGGAACGGTTAAAGATTGATTAGGAGTAACTAGTCCAATAGAGGGAGAAAGATAAACTAGGGTACAGGTTCCGATCCAGTTGATGGGCAGACAAAGATACATGTGGGTGCCACACAAAAAGAACAAGCCTTTGTCGTAAATACAAGTGGAGATGTGGAAAGAAAATAAGTGAATTAAAGATGGGGTGTTTCTTTCCAATGGTTCATTACTCCAGGTGGACAAGGAGGAGGCCAGGGAGACACCCACTATGGTAGGGATATAGGAAGAGTTATTTTTTACACATTTAATGTGATTGGATGTTGTACCATTGATATTGAGCCACGGAAAAAGGTGAGCATCAGGGACAGCACACGTTAGGCCAGAGGCATCTGTTGAGGGAGAGGCTGAAAAACCAGCCGTTGGCAGAAATGCCCAAAATGTTTGCTTCAGATGATACTTGGTAGTCAACCCTGTTAGTCTGAATGGTCAGAGGGTTGTTTAACAAGGAAAGTGCAGTTGCATTGATTAGAAGTTAAGGACCCTATAGGGAAATTTCGCTCAGAGGCTGCAAACCAAAGTGAGGCTTGTTGTAAAAGAGGAATGGGGCCAGGCGCGGTGGCTCACACCTCTAATCCCAGCACTTTGGGAGGACGAGTGGAGTGGATCATGAGGTTAGGAGTTCAAGACCAGCCTGGCCAGCATCGTGAAACCTCATCTCTAGTAAAAATACAAAAAAATTAGCTGGGCGTGGTGATATGTGCCTGTAGTCCCAGCTACTTGAGAGGCTGAGGCAGGAGATTTGTGAACCCCAGCAGGTGGAGTTGCAGTGAGCTGAGATCATGCCACTGCACTCCAACCTAGTGACAAGAGTGGTACAGTCCAAAAAAAAGAAAAGAAAGAGAAGTGTGTTTTAGTTGTAAGGCCCTTCAATGGAATGGCCCAGCAGGCTTAAAAGGCATTGTAGGTAGTTATAATGGGTCACATGAATTTGTTGGCCTGATTGGCCCTGGAAGTGGGATAAGCCAACCAGGGGAGTCAGCTCTTTCAAAAACAAAGCTGCTTTTGGAGTTTATAAATTAGAGTTATGTTTCCTGTTAAAGGTCCTTGAAGGGGTGTAGGAAGGGGCTGTGTGGCTGAGGGGAGGGCGATAAGCACATCAGCACTCCGAGATGCAAAAGAGAGGATTGTACAGCAAGAGGATTGTGTAAAGGTTTAGAGAAGCGTTCTGAACAGGAAACGGTGAGGAGTGGTTGTATTGGTGAGGTTGATGTGATTAGAATTTATATTGAAAGAAACAAGCAAAAAAAGAAAAAAGTTATTTGGGTAGGAGTAAAGTCTGGAAAGTTCCTTGAAGCCATAGGTCCCCATAGAGAGCGGTAAGGAGCTGATCAGGATGTATAATGGGAACTTTGTAGGGTACCAGTGAAGGTCTGTAACAAGGTTGGTTAGGAAGCTGATGAAGTTTGGAAAGGGACATAAGCGGCTTATGTGGTTTCTCCTCCTTTTCCTCCGGGATTTGGGTGAGGCAAAGAGAGTGGGTCCTGTGAGAGACACAAGAGACTGAAGGGTTTGGAATTGGCTTGTTTGGGTATGATGAGAGACAGTCTGTTTTCTTGAGAGAAGTATAATAGAAATGGTTTAAGGAGTCTGGAGTTTTGCTGCCCGTGGGTGTGAAATGAGGATGGTCTGGTAAGGTCCCTCCCATTTAGGTGTGAGGGGTAGTTGGGGGCAGGACTGGGATCTTTGCAGAACCCAGTCTCTACAGCTATGGGAAGAGGGATTAGAGGAGTCAGCAACAGGTTGTGGCAGATGTTTGTCAGCATATTCCCGAATGAAATGGCAGATGAGTATGTAGAAGAGGGGAAGCGAGGGGTTGGTAGAGGTGGGAGGGCTTGACCCTGAGGTGGAGAAAGAAAAGGGAATTGGTGGTCTCCCATATACGAAGTTTAAGAGGAGAAGCTGAGCATTGAAGGTTCACGTGGGAGTACCTAAATTTTTAAGAAGGGCTACAGGCAAAAGTCTTTATGTGTTTGAGTGAAGTGCCTGGTGAGGGTGCTTTTTTAGAATGCCATCCATTCTTTCTTTTTTTTTTTTTTTTTTTTTTTTTTTTTTTTTTTTTTATGAAGTGGAGGAGTCACAAGCTTTTGCCACCCAGGCTGGAGTGCAGTGGCCAGATCTCAGCTCACTGCAAGCTCCATGCCTCCCGGAGTTCAAGCCATTCTCCTGCCTCAGCCTCCTGAGTAGCTGGGACTACAGAGGCTGCCACACAGCGCCCGGCTAATGGATTTTGTATTTTTTAGTATTAGAGGCGGGGTTTCACCGTGTTAGCCAGGATGGTCTCGATCTCTTCTGACCTCGTGATCTGCCCGTCTCGGCCTCCCCAAAGTGCTGGGATTACAGGCTTGGTGCCTTGACCAAGGAATGCCATCCATTCTTTCAACCTTTCCTGAAGATTGAGGTTGATAGAGGATGTGCTTAGCTTCCAGGTGATTTATAGCGTTTGTGCAAGTGTTTGAGGTAATTTGAGAAATGAATTCAGGACCATTATCAGATTGAAAAGAGGCACCCTAAACCTGAGGATGATTTCTGTTGTTAATTTGGAGGTCACAGTGAAGCTCGTCTGTGTGGGTTGTGGGAGAAGCCTCAGCCCCTCCGAAAAGGTATCAACCAGAACTAAAAGAAATCGAACCCTTTTACTGGAGTGCATATGGGTAAAATCAATTTGCCAATCTGTGTCCTGGAAAGATGTCCCTGGTTTGATGTGTTGGGAAAGAAGGGGGTCTAGTGTTGGAGTGAGTGAATCTTTTGGCAAACAAGCGTTGATAGGGAAATGACTTTTAACTGTTCCTTTATATCTGGCGTTATGTGTATATGGGAACTTAAGAAATGTTGTAGAGGGAAAATAAGCTAGTGTGGGCGAGGTTGTAGGAATGTCATTAGAAAGAGTGGTTTTCAGGGTCAGGTAGAACTAATTTGTTTTGTATGAACCGATATAGGGTTTTGAATTGTGCCCCATACATGATTAGTTGTTGTGTTTGGTGGTGTTCCTGAATAAAGGAGGGACATATTGTATGAGAGGGAAATAGGTATTATTAGAATTGGGTCATTGGTTGAAGTGTGAACTTTGCCCAGTAGTCAGCCTCATGGTTCCCCTAAAAAATGTGGCTTTTGTCTGATTGATGTCCCTTGCAATATGCTGCAGCAACATTTTCTAGAAGTAGAGTTGCCTTTAATAGATGATGAATGGAATTTTCCATTAATGATCGGGGTTCCCTTAGCTGTGAGAGCCCTGCTTTCCTCCCAAGTTGGGCATTGCAGTGGATGATGATGTTAGTATTTAGAATCAGTGTATATTTTAACTTGTGTGTTGTTTTGCTGGGGTTAGTGCTCTTGTGGCACTAGTTCTGCTTGTTGAGGATGTGTCCAAGAGGCAGGAGGCAGCCACTATGACTCTTCTGGTGGGAGAAAGTGGGTACCATCGTAGTAATCCTTCAATGATGGCATATCCTGGTTGGAGGGATAGATTTTTGATCACTGCCATTCATAAACCACTCTGGGGGCTCCTTTTATGTGAGTGGAAGCAAGGTTGTGAAACATGGTGAGAGAGCTTTCAATTAGATCAGAGCATGAGTGCTGCTCAGGGTCAAACTTGGTGTTGAAGATAAAGAGGCGGGATTATGGGAACATCTATGAAGAGATAAGCGGGTTGAAGGAGGTTGAATATAGAACACATGTGAAGAGGATGAGATGGAGGTGAGTGCATATGGCTGAGCATATCTTGTAGATTATGAGAAAGAAAATACCTGAAGAGGCTCATAGAATGTGAGTTTTGTGCCTCAGAGATAATTAAAGGGCTGTGGACAAAATTTTTAAGCAAAAGGGGCCAGCTTTATAAATGGGGTCTAGTTGTTTGAAAAATATGCCTGGTTGGAGAGGTCTCCATGGATTGGGATATCAGTCAGGGCCTATGTAAGATTGTGTAAATAGATGAAAAAGGCTGCAGGGGATTTGGAAGGCCTACAGCAGGGGCCTGTAATAAGGCATGTTTTAGGTGAGAGAAAGCATGATAAGGTCTGGAGTGGGGTGAGTGGTTGGTCAAGATTTCCTTTTGTGTGTTCATAAAGGGGCTTAGCGATAATGGCAAAATTTGCTATCCATGTCGGAAATATCCCAGTACTCGAGGAAGGAAAGTAAAGTCCCTGTTTGATTTAGGAAATGTGATTTGTTGAGCTTACCTTGTTTTCATGCTGTAGCATTTCTTGTGTGTTGGGTTATGATCAGTCCTAAGTATGGAAACTTTGGGGAGATGTTAATTGGGCCTTCCTTTTAGATACCCAGTACCTGCATTCAGCCAAAACTTTAAAAACTTGATGGTATGTTGAATACAATGTTCTAGACAGGGCTGCAGGAACCAGACCTTGTCTCAAACCAAAACAAAATAAAACGAAATCTAAATCATTCTTCTTAAAGGTCACATTATATTGCATAGAACGTGGATGTATCACGGTTGTTCATTCATTTCCTTCAATATTCATTTTGTTTCTAGCTCTTTGCTTAACTCACGGACAATATAACAAATATGTTTGCATGTATGTTTGTACCAATGAGATAGATTTCTGAGGTGGAATTGTTGACTCCAACAGGTATATGCATTTTATTTTCAGAGAACTTTTGTTTACTTAACAAGAATGTACATAGCATTTATTATAAAGACGAGACACTGTTTTCAACATTTCTCAGATATTAACTCATTTATTAATCCACATTGCCTTCCAAAAGCCGTAACTTACTTTATGTTTCCAATAGGTATGATGATATTTTTCTCATATCCCACTAGCAAGTGACAGTATGATTCCTTTGAACTTTTGCCAATCAGATGGATATCAAGTACAGGTTGAGGGAGGTCCCTTGCCAAATGCTTGGAGCCAAAATGTTTCAGATTTTGATTTTTTCAGATTTTTGGAATATTGCTTTACCCTCTGGGTATCATTTATTCTAAATTTGACTTTTGTCAATGTCAATTTCCTGATTTCTGTTGCTAAATTTTTTTTTTTTTTTTTTTTTTTGAGATGGAGTCTGCGCTCTGTCACCCAGGCTGTAGTGCAGGGGGGTGCCATCTCGGCTCACTGCAAGCTCCGGCTCCCGGGTTCACGCCAGGCCTGCCTCATCCTCCCGAGTAGCTGGGACTACAGGCACCGCCACCATGTCCAGCTAATTTTGTTTATTATTATTATTATTTTTAGTAGAGATGGGCTTTCACCGTGTTATGGGATGGGGGTCTTGATCCTCCTGACCCATAGAGTGATCCTGCCCACCTCGACTCTAAAGTGCTGGGTTACAGGCGTGAGCCACTCGCTAAGCCTGTTTCTCACATTTTTAGGGAAATAGTTAGTTCTTTTTATTTTTGGTTTTATTTTAAGTTCGCAGGCATTTGAGAACTCTAAATGTTCTCTGAGTACCATTCTCAAGGTACCACCAGACATTCTATACGACCTGTGTCTGGTGGAATAGAAAAGTGATTTCCTTTTTCATTGGTTTCCTAGATACTTTCTTTGAGTCCCTTTTACTTCCTTTTTTGATCCAAGACTTATCTAAGAGTTTGCTTTTTAATTTCTAAATCCATAAAGTTTGTTAGGTCATTTTATTATGTATCACGAGAAATTTTTCAGTTTTTGATTTGAGAATATGACCTATAAATTCTGTTGTTGTTGTTAAAGCTTTCATCATTGATGGCTATCAAAATTGAGAAACATTGCTTAGAGTTTCAGTTATAAGCCAAGAAACCTCTTTATTGCTTAATAAGTCTGTGACTTGCATTAGAAGTCCTGACTGTTTTGGCCAGTGGCTGGTGTATTGGGCCAGACCTCAGAACTGTCTTCCACCTCTTCCCTCTTCCTCACTGTGCACAGCCCGATTGTGGCAAGTCGGCACATTCTACTTCCTCAATTTCTTTTGCACAGAACACTTTCCGCTCCTCTAATTCGAAGGGAGGTGGGAGAGAGAATTGGGGAATGAATATTTGCTGAGTACCTGTTAAATGCCCATAGACTGTGCTGGGACTTGTGAACTTTTAACCACAACCAGCAACCCCATGAGAAATCTGGCTGAAACAGTGATAAGCTGGTTCAAAGTCACACAGTGAGTGAGTGGTGATACCGCTCCAGGGCAACATTTGACACCACTATGCCATATTGTCTAGACAAATGTTTGCTGAATGGATTGATACCTATAAAGGCAATGGCTACCAGGGTACGGTCGCGCTCTACATGGCATTGGCCTACTCAGTCTTTTCTGAAGATAGCAATGACCCTAAAGCAGTCTAATCATTGTCGGGAGTCACACACATCTGTCCGTCCTGTTTTTTTCAGGAGTCCATCATCAACCACTAAATCTACCTATTCTCTGCCCAAAGGTTAAGGAGCCATGCCACATTAATCAATCATAGAGATACAAACCATGCCCTGGAGATTTTCCCAGCATTAATTCACACACACACACACACACACACACACACACACACACACACTCATGTCTACCAGTCCCCGGCTCGCCAAAATCCAGGCTCTCTACTGAGTCTTTCCTGAATGGCCCTGTAAAATGTTTCTACCCCCCATTCCTGGGCTCATACAATGTCCATTAGAATGTTTGTGCCCCGTTCCTCAAATCTGCTGAGCTCATGCTGGGATGGTGGCCCTAGACCCAGAGGCTTCTCCCCACACAGCCAGCTCCTGTTCTTCTTTTGGGTCTCAGCTCGCCCAAACTGGGGCCTTTCTGCCCATCCCACCTAAGATAATTTACACCTTCCACCAGTTTATTTAAAGTCCTGTATTGATGGCTTCCCTTTGAAGCTTTAAAACAACATGCAACTATTTGTTTCCTTGTGTGCTTACTGCAGGTTTGTTTGTATTCAAATATTTCTGTCTTGTGTCTTTCTCCTTTAGTAGGAATAGAATCAAATGGGCATCTTGAGGAAGGCAGGAAGCCTGCTTGTTGCCGTTATTATCTCTGAGGCCTCACATAGGCTTCATGTGTGTATAGTAGATGCTCAATATATATTTGTTAAATTGATAAAAAAAGAATCTAAGACTTGAACCTGAAGGGCTGATTTTATCCCTGTCACCACGATGATCTGGTGGATCCTTTTAAGCAAGTGATTGAACAAATGGGTGAAATCCCCAAACTGTGGAGTCCATCTCTATTTGATAGACTTTGGTTTGTCTCTGAATGATTTTTACATTCTTTTCCTATTTTGTGTGGCTGCCTTGAATACAGTTCTAAAGGCATTTTATTTATTTGTTTATTTATTTATCTATTTTTGAGACAGAGTCTCACTCTGTTACCCACACTGGGAGTGCAGTGGCGATCTCACCTCACTGTAGCACTGACCTCCTAAGCTCACCCAGAAGTAATCCTCCTGCCTCCAGCCTCCTGGTAGTGGGGACCACAGGCAGCACCACTACACATGGCTAATTTAAACAATTTTTTTTGCAGAGATAAGTCTCACACACGTTGGTGTTGTTGAACTCAGGCTCAAACAATCCTCTGCTAAGCTTTCCAAAGTGCTAGCAGATTACAGGCTTGAGCCACCATGCTCAGCCTTTGAAACTTTTTTTCCTTTGAGGCCAGGCCTCACTCTGCCGCCCAGGCTGGAGTGCAGTGGCCCGATCTTGGCTCACTGCAGCTCCGCCCAGCCTGGGTTTGCATGTTCTCCTGCCTCAGTCTCCCGGGCCGCTGAGACTACAGGCTTGCCACCATACCTGGCCAATTTTTTTTGTATTTTTAGTAGAAGTGAGGGTTTCCTCGTGTGTAGGATGGTCTCCATCTCCTGACCTAGAGTGAATCAGCCGCCTCGGCCTCCCAAGGGTGCTTAGCTGGGATTACAGAGGCGTGAGCCACTGCACCCAGCCTCTGAGAGCATTTTAAATGTCATCCCATGGAATCTTAAATCTCTCTTATGCCTTTGGTTTTGGCCTAGACGGTATGGCTCCGATGAGTGGAGGAACACCAGAGCTCTTGTCTCTGCTGGATAGATAAAACAACCAGACAGCGTGGAGTGGTTTTTAAAGAGAACAGAGAGTTTAACAGGCAAGAAAGGAAGAGGTGGAAGGAAGAAGCTCCAGCCACAGAGACAGGCGGAGGGCTCAAAGCGAAAGAGGACCAAAATGGGGTGGAAACCAGCCGGGTATGCTTAGAGGCTGGAGGGAGGTGGTGTCTGATTTGCTTAGGGCTCAGGGGATTGGTTTGACCAGGCATGTCATTCATGTAGCCCAGAAAAAACTGGCCCTTCCATCCCAGCCTTTTAGTATGCAAATACAGGGAGGGGTGATGTTCTACACACGTGGGGATCTGTGGGGGCGGCCATGTTGCCAGGCACAAGTGGGGGCAAGAGCAAGGAGAAGAGGGCAGGAATGGCCATGTTTGGGTGCACCCAGTTTCTACTGGCCTGGCTTTCCTGCTAGACAAGAAACGTTTCTGACTTTAAAAACAAAAACTTCCCAAGGACCCCTTTTCATCTCTATCTGCCTAAAATAATTTCTTAATAACTCCTACCACATTAACTCTAAAGTTGTGACAATGGCAAAGCCCCATCCTGCTCCTTCAAAGGGCTGGAGTTCAGCTGGGGATGAGGCAGATGAGCCATCCCACCGTGGAGGAGAGGCGTAACCAGGAGACGGTGGTGTAGCAAGAGGAGCCGCAGACAAGAACCCCTCAGACCGGGGGTTGTGGAAGGAAAGGGCTTTATTCAGCTGGGAGCATCCACCGACTCACATCTCCAAAAACCAAGCTCCCCGAGTGAGCAATTCCTGTCCCTTTTATGGGCTTACCACTCTAAGGGGGCCCGCGTGAGAGGGTCGTGATCGATTGAGCAAGCAGGGGATACGTGACTGGGGGCTGCATGCACTGGTAATCAGAGTGGAACAGAACAGGACAGGGATTTTCACAATGCTTTTCCATACAATGTCTGGAATCTATAGATAACGTAACTGGTTAGGTCAGGGGTCAGTCTTTAACTACCAGGCCCAGGCATGGCGCTGCGCTGTCTGTCTGTGGATTTAATTTCTGCCTTTTAGTTTTTACTTCTTCTTTCTTTGGAGGCAGAAATTGGGAATAAGACGATATGAGGGGTGGTCTCCTCCCTTATTATCACAACTACCCTGATTTGGGGTGGTCAGGCTTAGCTAACTTATTAGTCAATATTTGCTAATTAAAAGCATGAAGGAAGAGGGATACAGCTTCCATTTTCAGGTTTTGGGGATGCTTTTTTTTTAATTTGTTTTTTTGTTTTTGCCCCTTTCACCAATCTCTTTCTTTAAATTAGCAAGATAATTTTTTTTTTTCGATTTTCAAGACAACTATCCTTAACAATGTCTATCTTGAATTTGAAGTGTGTTTATATTTAATAGAAATTATACTTAATTTTTGCAAAGCTATTCCACAGACATTATCTTAATTGTTTCTTAGGGGAACTCTGTGAAATAGAGATGATGATGATGATGATGATGATGGTGCCCATTTTGCAATGAAAAAACTGAAACTCAGTCATTAAGGGAATTTAAATATAGTAACTGACAAGATATTAGCACATGAGTTGAATTCTGAAGTCAGGTTCTCTGACACCAAACTCCACTCTTTCCTATGGTTCTCTGACACTAATCTCTGCTCTTTCTTACTATGTAACTGCAGATAAGTAAGGTTAGTCCTTAAAAGAAAGACAGAAAAAACTCCAGCAATAATAAGGACTTTTACTTCTCCATAAATTTGTTATCATTAAAACAAGTACTTCCAGCTAATGTCAGCATTCATTGCATGACTATAGGTGGTATGCAGATAGTTCAAGCTTTAACAGAAAACCTAGGTTACTCAATAAAATGATTAACTTTCTTTTGTAAAAGTTTAAGACCAGAATCTGACAAAAGAGACTTCAAGGCCTCACAGAGAAACTCAGCTTTGCAAAATCAACAGGAAATTCCTTAGATTGGTGCTTATACTTTCCATATTTCATCCAGCAACCAAATCTCAGAGCTCCTACCCAGTCAGTAACCTCAAGAAAAAATGCATTTGGTTTCACCATGACTAATGTTAAAACTTTCTACTTTGTTGTTTCAAATCTGCTGTGCCGTTGTTTGGCTGGTAGTCTTGCTCCTGATCACCTCTTATCTACCCTGACCAGTGGCAATAATGCCCCATTTTCCCTCTGCTTTGCTGCCTTGAATATTTCTCCACTATGTTGCCATGGAAGGCCCCAATCAAACATACTATCATGGTGCTTCCCAAAGCGGGCTGTGCACTAGGTTCAACCAGAGTGCTTGGTTAAAAATACAGATACATTATTCTGATTCAGTAGTCTGAGGTGGATCCTGGGTGTGTAAAGGGTTTTTTTTTTTTTTTCTTATTTAAGAGATAGGGCTCTTGCTATGTTGTTCAGGCTGGATTTGAACTCCTGGACTCAAGAGATCCTCCCACCTCAGCCTCCCCAGTACATGGGACTATGGGTGCTCACCACTGCACCAAGGTTTATGTAAAATTTTTAAGTGATGCTGACATAGCCAGCTCTGAAGACCAGTATTTTACATGTCATTTTGCTATTTCTTCATCCTTCCTAAACGGGCATCTTATGTCTTTGCCTTACCCTACCCCTCTTCCTGATTACTTTTGTCTACTCTGAGATCTGTGGCTGTCATCAGTTGATTCCCACCAACAGCCTAATCCCTCTCCCTGTCCCACAAAGAAGAGTGGAAGCTCTATAGGACAGTAAAAGCCAAGGAACTTTGAACTGCCGGAGGCCAGTACCTCTGATATTTATCATCAAGATCTTGCTTTATGACACAAAGGGAAAATAAACCAGATTTGAAACCACCTTTGCAAAAATTATGATGGGGAAAGAAATCTGACACAGCAGGCTCCTTCTTGCTTCTAACCTCCAAGCTGTCCTTGCTCACTCCTGGGCACAGGCCAAGCTGACTATGGGAGGAATTTAGTTTCTCATTTAAAAAGATGATAACAGTCCCTTACCAAAACTAACCCCCTCTTGTTTGGGGCCCAAGGATCATACAGCCAGAGGTCATAAGATCTGTAACCTCCCCAATGGCTCCTATAAGTAATATGACTATTGTAAAACCTAAGATTGGTGTTTGAGATATTTTTCAGATCCTGTATTCTGATTGATCAGCCAGTGCCACATGGACCCATACCAATACATTGTTTCATCTGGTCTTGTGACTCTACCCAAGAATGGACTCAGCACCCGAAGACAGCTCTGACCCCCTGTTATTTCATCCCCAGCCCAACCAATCAGCAGTCCCCATTTTCTAGCCTCCCACTCACCAAAATCTCTTTGAAAAACCCTAGCCTCTGAACCTTTGGGAAGGCTTATTTGAGTTACTACTCCTGTCCTTCTCTGCTTGACTAGCCCTGTAATTATTAAACTCTTTCTCTATTGCAATACTTCTGTCTCAGTGAATTGGTTTTATCTGTCTGGTGAGCAAGAAGAACCTGTCGGGTGATTACAGATTGAGAAGTCTATATAATTATGGTCAAATCACACCAGGAATCATGTTTAACAGGGTGTAGATAAATATTTAAATGGAATCTGAAGGTCTTTCTTTCCTTTGATTAATTGGGAGGGTAATGATGTCTTTTCTAATAATAGAGGAAAACCTGTGACTATTGGATAGCGCAAAGACTACTAACTGACAGTTGTAGTAAAGAGCTGGCTGGGGAATCTTACCATAGTGTCTAGCACACAGCAGACATGCAATAGAATACTAGTTAAAGAATGAATCATCAGAGAAATGATGGTTGTAAGTCATGAGAATGGATAATATTGTCCAGCAATTGAATTTAAATTTGTGATAAGGCAAGGTCACTTTTTAGTTTTTGTATAGTAAAAGTGTTTTGTAGTGCTGATTACAATGGAGTATTATTAATTGAAATCTTCTGCATAACAGATATTTTCCACTGGTTTCTGTCTACAGAGACATTCTGTTTTAGAGAACCACTGTCATATTGTTAGCTAACATTTGTAGTGTAACTTATTTAATGCAGTTAAAAACTTGTGAACAAAATTTTCTTTTATTTTTCAAACTTTAGTGTAAGAATTACCTCAGCAACTTGTTAAAAATGTCGCATCTCTAGAAACTTGGATTTAATATGCCTGGAAGGAGACTGAGGAATCTGTATGTTTAATAAGCACCTCCAAGTGCTTCTTAAGTGTTGGAAGGGTTGTACAAGGTAAGAGTGGTGAATAGTTCCATAACAGCCTTATTGCCTATTTTGACTGCTTTTAAATCTAAATGTTATTTTCTCAACTTCCCTCCCAGACACCAAGTCCTCTGAGAAGCAAATAGGAACAGAACAAGAAAAGAAAAGGGTCATTCGCTCAAAATCTTTTCTTGTAGTAACTTGGCTTCATTTTGGTATTGTGCATAGTTACAAAGCCAGAGGGAGTTTAACATAAATTTATATGAGGTGAAAGTAACTAAGAAGGGAACTGATTAGGTGAGAATCTCCAGTGGTAAAACAAAAGACCTAAAACCATAGAGATACTTGCACAGCCCTGCAAGGACAGGTGTAGCTTGCAGACGAAGTGAGTGGTACTTTCTTTCCTTTGTTTGTTTTTGAGACAGAGTCTCACTCTGTTGCCCAGGCTGGAGTGCTGTGGCGCTATCTCAGCTCACTGCAACCTCTGTCTCCCAGGTTCAAGCAATTCTCCTGCCTCAGCCTCCTGAGTAGCTGGGATTACAGGCACCTGCCGCCCTTCCTGCCTAATTTTTGTATTTTTAGTAGAGATGGGATTTCACCATGTTGACCAAGCTGGTCTCGAATTCCAGATCTCAAGTGATCCGCCCACCTCGGCCTCCCAAAATGTTGGGATTACAGGTGTGAGCCACCACACCCAGCCTATTCAATTTCAATCAAAACAAATATGTACCAAGAATCTCCCTGACCTCTTCGGAGGTGTAAGAAAAACATCTTATTTAGGGCTAGGAGCTGGAGAAGTCCAAGCATGTGGTCAGAGCAAGTTTTATTTTTTGGGATTTCACCTCCCCTGCCCCTCCACACCCCCCAAAAAACTAGCAGAAATAGAATTATCACAGGGTTCAGGAGAAATTGGGGAAGGATGATTAGAGGGCATGGAATTCTTGTCTAGAGGTAGAAAGTAGAGAATTCCAGGCAGTGGAAATATTTTGAAGAAATGCCTAGAGGAAAGAATGTGTGCGATGCACGAGGAACAGTAAAAACATCAGCTTTTTGGAGCAGGAGGCAGGATCGCAGTGCAGGAAAGGCAATGTGTGGCAGGCACACCTCAACATGTCCTTCCCCTACACACAGCAGATGTTATTAATTGATTCCAGAACATTGCTGCTGCATATATCTTAGAATCCTTCACAAGACAGTGTATGGAATGCTACTACCATTTGTTCAGGGTTGACACATGATATGAACTCCATCTAATGTCTGAGAAATATTTATAAACAATAAATTGTAGAGGCAATGTGTTATCCAATTCTGAATGTTACATATATACAGTTGACCCTCCATATCCATGGGCACATCTGTGAATTCATTCAGCTGCAAATAGAAAATATTTGGGGAAAAAACCCCAATACAACAGTAAAAAATAATACAAATTTAAAAACCCAATATAGTATAACAACTATTTACAAAGTTTAGGTATTATAAGTAATCTAGAGATGATTTAAAATATATGGGAGGAGCCTGGGTGTGGTGGCTCATGTCTGTAATCCCAGTACTCTGGGAGGCCAAGGTGGGGGGATCACCTGAGGTCAGGAGTTCAAGACCAGCCTGGGCAATGTGGTGCCCAACCCTGTCTCTACTAAAAATACAAAAATTAGCTGGGCACGGTGGCACGTGCCTGTAATCCCAGCTACTTGGGAGGCTGAGGCAGGAGAATTGCTTAAGTCCAGGAGGTGGAGGTTGCAGTGAGCCGAGATTGTGCCATTGCACTCCAGAGCCTGGGCGACAAAGTGAGACTCTGTCTTAAAAAAAAAAAAAAAGAAAAAAGAAAAAAAAAAGAAAAGAAAATATAAAGAAATACCTGAGGCTGGGTAATTTATAAAGAAAAGAGGTTTCTTTTGGTTCATGGTTATGCAGGCTGTATGAGAAGCATGGTGCCGGCATCTGCTCCTGATGAGGGCTTCAGGAAGCTTTCGATCATGACAGAAGGCAAAGCAGAAGCATATCACATGGCAAGGGAGGGAACGAGAGAGAAGGGGGAAGTCCCAGACTCTATTAAATGACAAGATCTCATGTGAACTGAGACAGAACTCACTCATCACCAAGGAGATGGTGTTAAGCTATTCATGAGGGATCTGCTCCTATGATCCAATACCTTTCACTAGGCGCACCTCCAACATTAGGGATTACATTTCAATATGAGATTTGGAGGAAACAACCCTCCAAATCATATCAATATGTAAACCAATACCTATATATGTATCAAAATCTACACAGAGCTGCTGCTGCTGCTGCTCTGTGGGTGGGTGTGTATCATTAAAGAAGGAAAAATGTACCAGTAAGGATGTATTTTTAACAGAAAATTGCTTCTTTAATAAAAACAATGCTTTGCGGAGAAACATCAGCATAGCCAATCAAAATTTGTTCATCCAACATATCAAAATGGAAAACTATGCTAAAGTTCAAGAGACTTGTCTCAGTCAGTTTTCTGTTGCTTATAACAGAATATCTGAAACTGGGTAATTTATAAAGAAGAGAGGCCAGGCACGGTGACTTACGCCTGTAATTCCAGCACTTTCGGAGGCCAAGCTGGGTGAATCACGAGGTCAGGAGATCAAGACCATCCTGGCTAACACGGTGAAACCCCATCTCTACTAAAAATGAAAAAAAAAAAAAATTAGCTGGGTGTGGTGGCGGGTGCCTATAGTCCCAGCTACTCGGGAGGCTGAGGCAGGAGAATGGCGTGAATCCAGGAGGCGGGGCTTGCAGTGAGCCAAGATTGTGGCACTGCACTCCAGCCTGGGTGACAGAGTGAGACTCTGATTCAAAAAAAAAAAAAAGAGAAATTTATTTCTTACAGTTATGGAAGCTGAGAAGCCCAAGGTCAAAGAGCTGCATCTGGTGAGAGCCTTCTTGCTGGTGGGGACTCTCTGCAGAGTCCCAGGGCAAAGTGGCCCAGGGCGTCACATAGTGGGGGAATGAGCATGCTCTCTCAGGTCTCTCTTCCTCTTCGTATAAAGCCACCAGTCCTACTCCCAAGATAACCCATTAATCCATTCATGAGGTACAGCCCTCATGATCCAATCACCTCTTAAAGATCCTACCTCTCAATTAAGGATTAAGTTTCAACAGGAGTTTTGGAGGGGACATTCAAACCATAGTCAACTTCCAAAGCTAAAAATTCCTCTGGGGGCAAATACTGTATTTTAAATATTCTTTCAGTGCTTTATAACTGTTTACACAGCACTGGACACATATGCTTGTTGTGTAGAATAATTTCAAACAAGGATAAAATATGTTGTGTTTGGTGTAGGAAAAAAATAACAGTGAGTAAGTTTTGAGAAGTTCTGACAGAAACCCTGGAATGGGCATATGTTGCAATTGCTATATACAAAAATCACTTCTAGCCAAGTATATAATGTATCTGTTAATTCAAATCCTAATTTAACACAGCAACTCATGTCATCTGCTTTTAAATCTCTACATTCCATTACTAAAAATGTTTAGAGGTATGTTTTGAAAACACACTAGGATATGTGTATGTATAGATATGGATATAGATACAGATAGATATAGATATGTGTTTGTCAACAGATTTTGTACTTCTGTATGTCATAGATAGATCTATGCTGAACATCAATATAGATCAGTGGTGTTAAGTCATAATGTGCACAGGACTCATCTAAGTATCCTTCTAAAATGTAGATCCCATCTCGGTAGGTCTAGAGTGAGTCCTGAGATTTACCTTTCTAACAAGTTCACAGTTGGTGCCAATGCTGATGGTCTCTGAGCCTTGCTTTGAGTAGCTGGGGTCTAGGTCACGGTAAAGAAGTATGGAGACAAGCAAACCTGGATTCAAATCTACTTTCCACTCTCTGTATGTCCTTGGACAAGTAAATTAACTTCTCTGAGGCTCAGTTTTGTTTTGTTTGTTTGTTTCTTTGAGACAGAGTTTTGCTCCTGTTGCCCAGGCTGGAGTGCAGTGGCATGATCTCGGCTCACTGCAACCTCTGCCTCCCAGGTTCAAGCGATTCTCCTGTCTCAGCCTTCCAAGTAGCTGGGATTACAGGCATGCGCCACCACACCTGGCTCATTTTGTATTTTTAGTAGAGACAGGTTTTCTCCATGTTGGTCAGGCTGGTCTTGAACTGCTGACCTCAGGTGATTTGCCCACCTCAGTCTCCCAAAGTGCTGGGATTACAGGCGTGAGCCACTGTGCCCGGCCTGAGGCTCAGTTTTGATATCTTTAAAGTGAGTGTAATACAACTTATCTCATTGGGTTGTCATATTAATGTGATAAGACTGTGTCTGTTAAACATTGTCCTTCCTCTTGACACATACACCATTGTCTCTCTTTCAAATGAAATGTTGCTAATAGCAGGGCCTGATTTCATGATAGGGAAAAGTGTTGAGAGCACTGAACCCAGAAGGATAATGACAGTGTGGTGGTATAGGCTGACCAATGGGCTAGGCTTAGATTTTAGTCATTGCTCATATTTGGGAGGCTCAAATAAGATTATGTCCATGAAGATATTTTGAAAACTGCAAATCACTGCAAGTACACAAGAATCCAAGCACTAGTGAAAGTCAGTGGAAAAAAAAGTCAGCATGATATGTAGCCAGTATAATGACAATGGCTTACACTTGTGTAGACCAGTTTGCTTTACAAAGTATTTTTGTATGCTTGATCTCTATTTAACATTGATCTCTATTTAATAGTCACAGAAGACCACTGATTAAACTCTTTTTACTGCAGACAAGAAAACTAAGGCAAAGAGGTTAAGTGACAAGGCCAAGTAAAAATCATGATTGCTACTCCAGCCTCTTTATTTTACAGATGGGTAAATGAGGCTTGTCTCAAAGTGTTGGCCCTTCATCCTCTTCCCAGTCTCTGCAGGGAAAATACATGAATAATACATCACAGAAAATGTTACAAAACCAAAAGATCAGAAAGTGGACCTAACTGCACAGTCTAGTGGGTAAGAGCATGGATTCTGGCCTTAGACTCCAGCTTTCCCATTGACTAGCTGCATGACCCTGGAAAAGTGACTTCAACTCTCTGTGCCTCAGTTTCCTCATCTGTGAAAATGAGATGTTAACGGTATCCAGCTTGTTAGGCTGCCAGGGGGACTAAATGAATTAATATTTTAAAAGCCCTTAAAATGGTGCTTGGCATATGGTATCTCATGAATATTAGTTACATAAATGTAGTACTTGGCCCTGGAGGGAAAACCAGTAGTATCCCTAGCATCCCACTCTCTTTATGTTCTCCTACATATTGTAGAATATGAGTACCTCTTCTACAAGCCTATGGAAAGAAGGAAAAGAAGCAGAAAGTAAGTTACATATCTCAAGTGACAGAGTGGCAAGGCTGGAATCTGAATTCAACTCAATGGAACCCAAAGCTTTCATTCTTCTTTCCGCTGAACTCCCAAACATGAATTCTAAATCTTGGCCAGCTAAAATGGGCAAGCCTTGCTCAGGAATAAAAGGTAAACATTTTCCTAGAGTGTCCTTGCCAAAATTTTGAGAAGGGAAGCTAGACAATATGTGACTAATTTTGCTTTCTCTTTATGTATTTCTTGAGTTACTTATTTGTTTTTGATATCTTAAAATGAATCACTCAAAAACTTGACCTAGAATTGTATAATGTAGGTTTAGATCACTGGTTCTCAACCAGAGATCATTTTAACCTCCAGGGACATTGAGTTTGAATATATTTTTGGTTTTCGCAACTGGGGGAAAGTTGCTATTAGTATCTAGTGGGTAGAGGCTGGGGTGTTGCTAAACATCCCACAGACACACAACAGCCCCCACAACAAAAAATTATCCAGCCTGAAATGTCAACCAGGTTTAGAGAACATCAACAGCATCATGGATCATGAGCACGAAGAGAGGGGGATTCTAAAGGTTGTCTAATCCAGTTTCCCACCATGCATAAATTCCCTCTACAGTAAGTCTGAAAAGCAATCCATGTGAAGAATAAACACAATATCTTGCTTCTTAGTTCAAAGTATTAAAAATGCAAGGCCTGGAACTCAGAACTCATTATGTGAACCTGGTGTCCCTACAGATTTACTCACATCCTGTTTGGAACTTCCTCTTGTGTGTGCAATTCCTGCTGGGTTCTGTACCCCCACAACCTATCTTTTTTCTCTTCCCTCTGCTTATTGTTCCTGTGTGGACAGTTTGACCTACTACTTTTTTTTCTATTTACTTATTTATTTATTTGAGATGGAGTCTTGCTCTGTTGCCCAGGCTGGAGTGCAGTGGCATGATCTCAGCTCACTGCAAGCTTAGCCTCCTGGGTTCACACCATTCTGCTGCCTCAGCCTCCTGGGTAGCTGGGACTACAGGCACCTGCCACTATGCCCAGCTAATTTTTTGTATTTTTAGTAGAGACAGGGTTTCACCGTGTTAGCCAGGATGGTCTTGATCTCCTGACCTCGTGATCCGCTCGCCTCAGCCTCCCAAAGTGCTAGGATTACAGGCGTGAGCCACCATGCCCATTCTTTTTTTTCTATTTAAATAAACTTTTAATTGAAGTGTAATATACATACAGTAAAGTGCAGAAATCAAATGATTGATTAATTTTCACAAAGTAAACAATTCTTGTAACCACAACTTGATTCAAGAACTAGAACACTGGTGAAGTCCAAGATGGCTGAATAGGAACAGCTCAAGTCTGCAGCTCTCAGTGTGAGGTGAGCAATGCAGAAGACGGGTGATTTCTGCATTTCCAGCTGAGGTACTGGGTTAATCTCACTGGGGCTTGTCAGATAGTGGGTGCAGGACAGTGGGTGCAGCCCACGGACCATGAGCCAAAGCAGGGCGAGGCATTGCCTCACCTGGGAAGTGCAAGCGGTCAGGGAATTCCCTTTCCTAACCAAGAGAAGCCATGACAGATGGCACCTGGAAAATCGGGTCACTCCCACCCTAATACTGCACTTTTCTAACAGTCTTAGCAAACGGCACACCAGGAGATTATATCCCGTGCCTGGCTTGGAGGGTCCCACGCCCATGGAGCCTTGCTCATTGCTAGCACAGCAGTCTGAGATCGAACTGCAAGGCGGTAGTGAGGCTGGGGGAGGGGTGCCCACCATTGCTGAGGCTTGAGTAGGTAAACATAGCAGCCAGGAAGCTCCAACTGGGTGGAGCCCACTGCAGCTCAAGGAGGCCTGCCTGCTACTGTAGATTCCACCTCTGGGGGCAGGGCATAGCTGAACAAAAGGCAGCAGAAACTTCTGCAGACTTAAACGTCCCTGTCTGAGAGCTTTGAAGAGAGTAGTGGTCTCTCACCACAGAGTTTGAGATCTGAGAACAGACAGACTGCCTCCTCAAGTGGGTCCCTGACACTCGAGTAGCCTGACTGGCAGGCACCTCCCAGTAGGGGCCAACTGACACCTCATACGGCCGGGTGCCCTCTGAGATGAAACTTCCAGAGGAACGATCAGGCAGCAACATTTGCTATTCTGCAATATTTGCGGTTCTGCAGCCTCTGCTGGTGATACCCAGGCAAATGGTCTGGAGTGGACCTCCAGCAAATTCCAACAGACCTGCAGCTGAGGGACCTGACTGTTAGAAGGAAAACTAACAAACAGGAAGGAATAGCATCAACACCAACAAAAAGAACATCCACACCAAAACCCCATCTGTAGGTCACCATCATCAAAGACCAAAGGTAGATAAAGCCACAAAGATGGGGAGAAACCAGAGCAGAAAAGCTGAAAATTCTAAAAATTAGAGCACCTCTTCTCCAAAGGAACACAGCTCCCCACCAGCAATGGAACAAAGCTGAATGGAGAATGACTTTGACGAGTTGAAAGAAGAAGGCTTCAGAAGATCAGTAGTAACAAACTTCTCCAAGCTAAAGGGGACGTTTGAACCCATTGCAAAGAAGCTAAAAAAAACTTGAAAAAAGATTGGACGAATGGCTAACTAGAATAAATAGGGTAGAGAAGACCTTAAAGGACCGGCTAGAGCTGAAAACCATGGCACGAGAACTACATGATGCATGCACAAGCTTCAGTAGCCAATTCGATCAACTGAAAAAAGGGTATCAGTGATTGAAGATCAAATGAATGAAATGAAGTGAGAAGAGAAGTTTAGAGAAAAAAGAGTAAAAAGAAATGAAAAAAGTCTCTAAGAAATATGGGATTATGTGGAAAGACCAAATCTACATCTGATTGGTGTACCTGAAAGTGACCAGGAGAATGGAACCAAGTTGGAAAACACTCTGCAGGATATAATCCAGGAGAACTTCCTCAACCTAGCAAGGCAGGCCAACATTCAAATTCAGGAAATACAGAGAACGCTACAAAGATACTCCTTGAGAAGAGCAACTCCAAGACACATAATAGTCAGATTTACCAAAGTTGAAATGAAGGAAAAAGTGTTAAGGGCAGCCAGAGAGAAAGGTCGGGTTACCCACAAAGGGAAGCCCATCAGACTAACAGAAACTAGGCAGAAACTCTACAAGCCAGAAGAGAGTGGGGGCCAATATTCAACATTCTTAAAGAAAAGAATTTTCAACCAAGAATTTCATATCCAGCCAAACTAAGCTTCATAAGTGAAGGAGAAATAAAATCCTTTACAGACAAGCAAACACTGAGAGATTTTGTCACCACCAGGCCTGCCTTACAAGAGCTCCTGAAGGAAGCACTAAACAGAGAAAGGAACAACCGGTACCAGCCACTGCAAAAAAAAAAAAAAGCCAAATTGTAAAGACCATCGATGCTAGGAAGAAACTGCATCAACTAATGGGCAAAATAACCAGCTAACATCATAATGACAGGATCAAATTTACACATAACAATATTAACTTTAAATGTAAATGGGCTAAATGCTCCAATTAAAAGACACAGACTGGCAAATTGGATAAAGAGTCAAGGCCCATCAGTATGCTGTATTCAGGAGACCCATCTCACGTGCAGAGACACACAAAGGCTCAAAATAAAGGGATGGAGGAAGATCTCTCAAGCAAACAGAAAACAAAATGAAACAAAAAGGCAGGGGTTGCAATCCTAGTCTCTGACAAAACAGACTTTAAACCAACAAAGATCAGAAGAGACAAAGAAGGCCGTTACATAATGGTAAAGGGATGAATTCAACAAGAAGAGCTAACTATCCTAAATATATATGTAACCAACACACGAGCACCCAGATTCATAAAGCAAGTCCTTAGAGACCTACAAAGAGACTTAGACTCCAACACAATAATAATGGGAGACTTTAACACCCCATTGTCAACATTAGACAGATCACAAGACAGAAAGTTAACAAGAGTATCCAGGAATTGAACTCAGCTGTGCACCAAGTGGACCTAATAGACATCCACAGAACTCTCCAACCCAAATCAAGAGAATATACATTCTTCTCAGCACCACATCACACTTATTCCAAAATTGACCACATAGTTGAAAGCAAAGCACTCCTCAGCAAATGTAAAAGAACAGAAATTATAACAAACTGTCTCTCAGACCACAGTGCAATCAAACTAGAACTCAGGATTAAGAAATTCACTCAAAACTGCTCAACTACATGGAAACTGAACAACCTGCTCCTTAATGACTACTGGGTACATAACAAAATGAAGGCAGAAATAGAGATGCTCTTTGAAAACAATGAGAACAAAGACACAACATATCAGAATCGTTGGGACACATTTAAAGCAGTGTAGAGGGAAATTTATAGCACTAAATGCCCACAAGAGAAAGGAGGAATGATCTAAAATTGACACCGTAACATCACAATTAAAAGAACTAGAGAAGCAAGAGCAAACAAATTCAAAAACTAGCAGAAGGCAAGTAATAACTAAGCTCAGAGCAGAACTGAAGGAGACAGAGACACAAAAACCCTTAAAAAAATCAATGAATCCAGGAGCTGGTTTTAGAAAACATCAACAAAATTGATAGACCACTAGCAAGACTAATAAAGATGAAAAGAGAGAAGAATCAAATAGACACAATAAAAAATGATAAAGGGGATATCACCACTGATTCCACAGAAATACAAACTATCATCAGATAATACTATAAACACCTGTAAGTAAATAAACTAGATAATCTAGAAGAAATGGATAAATTCCTGGACACATACACCCTCCCAAGACTAAACCAGGAAGAAGTTCAATCTCTGAATAGACCAATAACAGCCTCTGAAATTGAGCCTATAATTAATAGCGTACCAACCAAAAAAAGTCCAGAACCAGAAGGATTCACAGCCGAATTCTACCAGAGGTACAAAGAGGAGCTGGTACCATTCCTTCTGAAGCTATTTCAATCAATACAAAAAGAAAGAATCCTCTATAACTCATTTTATGAAGCCAGCATCATCCTGATACCAAAGCCTGGCAGACATACAACAAAAAAAAGAGAATTTTAGACCCATATCCCTGATGAACATCAATGCGAAAATCCTCAATAAAATACTGCAAATCGAATCCAGCAGCATATCAAAAAGCTTATCAACCATGATCAAGTGGGCTTCATCCCTGGGATGCAAGGCTGGTTCAACATATGCAAATCAATAAACGGAATCCATCATATAAACAGAACCAAAGACAAAAAACATAATTATCACAATAGATGCAGAAAAGGCCTTTGACAAAATGTAACAACCTTCATGCTAAAAACTCTCAATAAATTAGGTATTGATGGGATGTATCTCAAAATAATAAGAGCTATTTATGACAAACCCACAGCCAATATCATACTGAATGGGCAAAAACTGGAAGCATTCCCTTTGAAAACTAGCAGAAGACAGGGATATCCTCTCTTACCACTCCTATTCCACATAGTGTTGGAAGTTCTGGCCAGGGCAACAGGCAGGAGAAAGAAATAAAAGGTATTCAATTAGGAAAAGAGGAAGTCAAATTGTCCCTGTTTGCAGATGACATGACTGTATATTTAGAAAACCCCATTGTCTCAGCCCAAAATCTCCTTAAGCTGATAAGCAACTTCAGCAAAGTCTCAGGATACAAAATCAATGTGCAAAAATCACAAGCATTCCTATACACCAATAACAGACAGAGAGCCAAATCATGAGTGAACTCCCATTCACAATTGCTTCAAAGAGAATAAAATACCTAGGAATCCAACTTACAAGGGATGTGAAGCACCTCTTCAAGGAGAATTACAAACCACTGCTCAATGAAATAAAAGAGGACACAAACAAATGGAAGAACATTCCATGCTCATGGATAGGAAGAATCAATATTGTGAAAATGGCCATACTGCCCAAGGTAATTTATAGATTCAATGCCATCCCTATCAAGCTACCAATGACTTTCTTCACAGAATTGGAAAAAACTACTTTAAAGTTCATATGGAACCAAAAAAGAGCCCTCATTGCCAAGACAATCCTAAGCAAAAAGAACAAAGCTGGAGGCATCATGCTACCTGATTTCAAACTATACTACAAGGCTATAGTAACCAAAACAGCATGGTACTGGTACCAAAACAGAGATATAGACCAACGGAACAGAACAGAGGCCTCAGAAATAATACCACACATCTACAACCATCTGATCTTTGACAAACTGGACAAAAACAAGAAAAGGGGAAAGGATTCCCTACTTAATAAATGGTGCTGGGAAAGCTGGCCAGCCATGTAGAAAGCTAAAACTGGATCCTTTCCTTACACCTTATACAAAAATTAATTCAAGATGGATTAAAGACTTAAAGTCAGACCTAAAACCATAAAAACCCTAGAAGAAAACCTAGGCAATACCATTCAGGACATAGGCATGGGCAAGGACGTCATGTCTAAAACACCAAAAGCAATGGCAACAAAAGCCAAAATTGAGAAATGGGATCTAATTCAATAAAGAGCTTCTGCACAGCAAAAGAAACTACCATCAGAGTGAACAGGCAACCTACAGAATGGGAGAAAATTTTTGCAATCTACACATCTGACAAAGGGCTAATATCTCAAATCTACAAAGAACTTAAACAAATTTACAAGAAAAAGGTCAAATGACCCCATCAAAAAGTGGGTGAAGGATATGAACAGACACTACTCAAATGAAGACATTTATGCAGCCAACAGACACATGAAAAAATGCTCATCATCACTGGCCATCAGAGAAATGCAAATCAAAACTACAATGAGATACCATCTTATACCAGTTAGAATGGTGATCATTAAAAAGTCAGGAAACAACAGGTGCTAGAGAGGATGTGGAGAAATAGGAACACTTTTACACTGTTGGTGGGAGTGTAAACTAGTTCAAATATTGTGGAAGACAGTGTGGCGATTCATCAAGGATCTAGAACTATAAATACCATTTGAGCCAACCATCCTGTTACTGGGTATATACCCAAAGAATTATAAATTGTGCTGCTATAAAGACACATGCACACATATGTTTATTGTGGCACTATTCACAATAGCAAAGACTTGGAATCAACCCAAATGTCCATCAATGATAGACTGGATTAAGAAAATGTGGCACATATACATCATGGAATACTATGGAGCCATAAAAAAGGACGAGTTCATGTGCTTTATAGGGACATGGATGAAGCTGGAAACCATCATTCTGAGCAAACTATTGCAAGGACAGAAAACCAAACACTGTATGTTCTCACTCATAGGTGGGAATTGAACAATGAGAACAGTTGGACACAGGGTGGGGCACACTACACTCGGGCCTGTTGTGGGGTTGGGGGAGGGGCGAGGGATAGCATTAGGAGGTACACCTAATGTAAATGACGAGTTAATGGGTGCAGCACACCAACATGGCACATGTATACATATGTAACAAACCTGCACATTGTGCACCTGTACCCTAGAACATAAAGTACAAAAAAAAAAAAAAAAAGAACTAGAACATTGCCAGCACTCTAGAAGCTGTCTCTCCCCTCCCTCCATCATAACCCCTTCACCATCTTCAAAACTCTCCACCCAGAGGTGACTTCTACCATGTCTTCTAACACAGGAGGCTGGTTTTGCTTGTGTTTGAACCTTACATACAGGTATATTAAATTCTAGATTAATTATAGATGATGTTTTATTTTGTGTCTGACTTCCTTTGCTCAAAATTTTTGTTGTGAGAGTCAACCACATTGAGTGCACAATAACTCATTCATTCTTACTGCTGTATAATATTTTATTCTATAAATATACCACTACTTATTTATCCATGCTATTTTTGCATCGTTTCCAGTTTGGCCTATTATGACTAGCATAGTGCTGCTATGAGCATTCCTGCACTATCTTTAGGTGGAGATATATATGTATTTCTGTTATGTTTCAACCGAGGAGTGGTATTGTGGGGTTAATATTCTGGAGTGGTGGTGCTGTTACCTGCAAGAAGTCCAGGTGGGCTCTGCAGTCCTCAATTTTTATCTTCTTGGGAGAAAGAACCTGGCCAAGAGACAGAAGTAGATTTAAGGCAGAAATGAGAGTTTACTGAAACAAAGAAGAGTACGCTTGGAAGAAACCAAGCAGGCAACTCAAAAGATTGAGTTCCTCACCTGATCATTGGCTCAGGAGTCTTATAGATTTACTATTTCCTGTCTTCTCCACTCCCACATCTCTTCTTCTTGTCCCTCCCTCTGGGTGGGCTGTTGGCTAATCACCACGTGTGCAGTGTCTTGCCAGTATCTGGAAGGGGCTGCATGTGCCCTTTGGTGGTTGAAGTTATGCACATGCTCTCTTAGTGCAATTTCCCCTGGGAACACACAATTGTTTATTCATGGATAAAGGAAGAAAAACTGAAACAGAGGTTTCTCCTGCCAGATTCCATGTTAAGCAGCCTTATGTGTGCTATCACATTCTAGCCTTGTGACCATTTTTTCTTTTTTTTGAGACAAAATCTTGCTCTGTCACCCAGGCTGGAGTGCACTGGTGCGATTTCGGCTCATTGCAACTGCTGTCTCCTGGGTTCAAGTGGTTCTCCTGCCTCAGCTTCCCGAGTAGCTGAGATTACAGGCGTGCACCACTGCACCCAGCTAATTTTTTGTATTTTTAGTAGAGATGGGTTTTCACCATGTTGGCCAGATTGGTCTTGAACTCCTGACCTCAGGTGATCTGCCCGCCTTGGCCTCCCAAAGTGCTGGAATTACAGAATTGAGCCACCGTGCCTGGCTCTTCTATTTTGAAGTTCAATACTTGGAAAACTTAAGCAGCTATGTCAGGCTCAAGGTCAGGTGAGCTATAGTCAAAGACTGTGCTCTTCCATTCTACCAAGTCCCTTGTCTTTTGGAAGGAGTTTTATTCTCAGCAGTTACTATTTATTGACTACCCGTGGTCTTGCACTGGGCTCTGTTTCTCTGAGCCAACCTGAGCTATCCAGATGGGATCGGGTAAAACAGCTGAGTAACAATCTCCTTGGCATTCCAGGGCTCTTAATTCCCCCTGTTTCCAGCTCCTCCCTTGCCCTCGCTATGCCTCCTTCTGACATTCAGTCACCTACCAAATAATTCCATGGGTCGCATCAACCCACCGGCCCCTCATTAGAGATTAACCTAATTTCTGGAACAAGAGAGTAAAATAAAGTCAATGGAGAAGGCCCTACTTTTTGTTACCTGTGTTAGGCCATAGCTGGGGAAAGGATCCCTTCTTCTGTATACATTGAGAGTGGAGAAAGGTTAGTCTCATACCAGTAATTAGCTTCTGGACTCATATCTCCTGCAGCCTCCCAGATCCCTTCAGATCTGCTCCTTTCAAGGATCTCCCTTGTTCTTGAGCTTCTCCAGAAGCCAGAAACCCCACAGTAAGCCCTTTAGTCCTGCAACTAGGTGTGTATTTAGGGCCAATTCCCTCCCCTACTCCCGCAGAACCTCTGGGTCTCCCAGAATTCATAAGTCTCTGCATCAGGATAAGATTCTGCCTCATCTACCAGTGGTGTCATTTCTGAAATTTTAGCCAAAAGAATGAAAACTCTCAGTTATAAGGAAATTAAAAAATGATAATGTGTAGTTGAAGATATGAAATTTCCTAATTTAAGCTAAACAATTTATATAAACAAAGTGTGCTCCAAAACATTTTTCTTCATGTTAAAAATGGTGCTCATTCTTGATAATGCTTAAATTCGGAGCCCTCTCAGGAGTATTTGTGTTTTTGATAGCATAAGGCTGGGAAATTTTCTGATACTGGCAAAGTTTAGTTATCTTCCTTTCATCAAGGAAGTCAAAGGGACTTGGCTCACTAAAACATTTAATATGGGGTGAGTGGAAGAGATAAAAAAACAGATGGTAAACTGGGTCTATCGATGCCTCCATTGTCTTCCATCATTAACCTCTCCGGTAACCAAATTTATTAAGCTTCTTCTCTACTTTTATCCTATAATTTATAAACTGGTGTCAGGCATACATGGTTTTAGAGGAAGACTGCCCTTTCACACCCAGACCCTCTATGCGTGCCCTCTGAAGCTCTGCACAGTGTGACGTACCCTATTTCTCCAGTCCTTTTGATTTCTACTTCCATAAATTATCCCATCACCACTCAGCAAGCAGCCCCTCTATATCTGTTCCTGCTGTCAGTTACGATCTCCTGTCTTCCTCTTTACCTGTTAACATCCCATCTCTAGTGCCCCTCCACCAGGAAGCCATTTCTAACCTTCCATGTTGGATTTCCCTTTCCATCCTCTGAACTTGCAAACCCCTTTCCAGATGTGGTGGAGAGCCCTCTGGTCTGGGACTCAGGACACAAGGGATGTCATTATTGCACTGATACTTGGCTCCCTCTGTGTTTTTTCTCTAAATGACAATGATACTATCTTCACTTCCTTCTTCCCACAGTTATTAAAAATCTACAGGAATCCATACTAATAGCAGACATGAGATTTAGATACATGTATTCTAAGCATGTACACCTTTTCTTTTGACTTATTTGTAGGTTGTTTTTTTGAGGACAGGTAACTGGACCTCAGTCATCTTTGTGTCCCCCAAAGATAGTGGCCTACACATAGCCTAGAAAATAGTAGGTGCTCAATACCATTTTATTTATTTATACCAGTGGTTTTCAACCATGGGTGATTTGCACCTCCCACCTGCCCTGCCCGCTCCCCACTCCAACCACCTGTCTGAGACATTTGGCAATGTCTGGTAACAGTTTTGGTTTCCACAACTCGGGGAGATGGCAGAGAATTGCTACTGGCATCTAATGGGTAGAAGCCGAGAAAGCTGCTAAGCATCCTACAATGCACAGGACAGGCCCTGCCTTCCCTAACTCTCAATAAGAAGTTATTTGGCCCAGTGGTGGCGAGGCTGAGAAACTCTGATTTATACCCTTGATCTTAAGAAGATTTGAGCTGTTTAGAAACTCACATATATGATGAGATACCAAATGCAAAATGAAGAAATCAGGCACAGGACAAATAAAGCCTGGAGCAAGTTTAGTGCATGCTTTAAGGTTCCTATACAATGCTAGACATCACTGCACATTAGACCCTGAGCTTCTGATCAGGCAAAGCAAAGAGGGAACACAAATATTTAGGAGACTGGCCATGTCCATAAAAGACAAACAAATTGAAACCTAGAGAAATTTCTCATCAAAATGGAGGTGATGCATGAAAAAGAGTGATCCAAGCCTTTAACAGTAGTTCTGTAATAACTAGAACAGACTTTCCTAATGTAGACTTAAACAGTATGGAGGGGTTAGAGTATGAGCACTGAAAGTAATGTATAAGAAGCTAAAATGATCCCATCCAAGTACTTATCTGTCTGATAATCTGAGATAATTCAAGATTAAAAATCAGATTTTTTTTTTTTTTTTTTTTTTTTGTGGGGAGCGGGGACGGAGTCTCGCTCTGTCACCCAGACTGGAGTGCAGAGGCGCAATCTCGGCTCACTGTAATCTCCGCCTCCTGGGTTCACGCCATTCTCCTCCCTCAGCCTCCCCAGTAGCTGGGACTACAGGCGCCCGCCACCACGCCCGGCTAATTTTTTGTATTTTTAGTAGAGACGGGGTTTCACCGTGTTAGCCAGGGTGGTAAAAATCAGATTTTTAAAGATTTTTTTGAAACAGAGTCTTGCTCTGTCATCCAGGCTGGAGTGCAGTGGTGCCATCTCAGCTCACTGCAAACTCCACCTCCTGGGTTCAAGCAATTCTCGTGCCTCAACCTCCCGAGTAGCTGGAATTACAGGCATGTGCCACCACACCTGGCTAATTTTTGTATTTTTAGTAGAGATTGGATTTCACCATGTTGGCCAGGCTGGTCTCCAACACCTGATCTCAAGTGATCCGCCTGCCTCGGCCTCCCAAAGTGCTGGGATTACAGGTGTGAGCCACAGAACTTGGCCTAAAGATTGTTTAGAGGAGTACGAGGGGGCATGTTCCTTGGTAATTCTCCATAAATAGCATTTTTACCAGCTATTTATGAGGTTTTGGTAAGATTGGGCAGTGGTGAGACTGAATTAAAAGTCTGGCAAGACCTTGAGTTCAGATTCCCAGCTCAAGCTGCTTATCCATGAGAAGAGGTATGCAGATGGAAAGGCATGTAATGTATTGTATTGTTATAAAATGTATATTGTTATAAAAATTAAGAAATGGAATGGGGACCCACAGCTGAATAGAAAACCACCCTAGTGTAGCATGGAAGTGAGCTCAAGGCATCTACCTATGGGAAAGTTTGTGTCCCTCAGAAACTACCTCTGGGACTGCTTCAGCAAGTGACCATATGGCTGATAAAAGTCCCCAAGTTCTGTACCATAGAGCCTGGAAAACTTTTGTAGTAGGCATTACCACCCTCTCCCATGGTAATAAAAGAATGTAACAATACACCTACAGAGTCGAATTTTAAGTACAGAAAGTCCCTCAACTTATATGGGGTGATATCCAGATAAACTCATTATAAGTAAAAAAAAATTATTAAGTTGGAAATGCATTTAGTACCCAGACAAATTCATCATGAAGTTGAAAACTTGTAAGTGGAATTATTGTAAGTTAGGGACTGTCTATAATGTAACTTCCTAGTCAATGCTATAAAGATAAAAGAATTGCAGTATGGAACCTTAGATATCGTAATAAGTTGATCCTCTAAAAATACTAACAATTGGCCCTATTCTGATTCTGAACCATTTGGTCTCGTTGGAGAGACTGAGTGAGTGATCTGGAATTGGTGTTTTTAAGGCTTCCCAGATAATTACAAAGTGCAGCCAGGGTTGAGAATCACTACATTAAAGGAAATGATGATTTCTGAGTATCGAATTAGTCTATCCTGAGTCTTTTATACAATAATAAAATACATTTCCTCCCAATTTCAAACTTCGCCTACCACTTAAATTTTCTCCCAAAAACATGTATAATTAAAAAAATTAAGCCAAAGGAAACACTCATTCTATGGCATAGAATGAGGTGTTGCTTGATTCTAAAAATGAATGAATGAATGAATGAATGAATGAATGAATAATATGCTCAATGAAGAAAATCTGAAAATTACAAAAATATCAAAACAAAAATCTCTAGCAATTCCACCGTACAAAGCTTAACTACTTGTGACATTTTCGATGTATGTCTTTCCATTTAGTCCATTAAAACAGTCATTAGTGTGCAGGACCAGTTTTTAATGAGGATATTCCCAGTTGAGGCAATAAAACCATTTCTCCTGCGATGTGGAGAAGGCTGCCTTCCTTTCTGTTTGTTTTACGTGGAGAGCAAGCATTCATCTCTTTTAAAACTGGTATCCAATTATGCGGTAGCTCAGAATTACCTAATTAGTTGAGATGCCCCTACCATGACTCTTGAGTTGGTGTGAAAGGGTAGAGTCTATCTAAAAAAGTCAAGAACTTGAGTTCATCCCAAGGGCTGAAATACTATTGGTTTAATGAATAAATCTTTGAGTTACCTTAAAAGTCCCAATTTATATACAGATATCCTAAAAGCCCTCAGCTAAAATCAGATTTCTTACCTAGGCAATGACTTATTTCCCCAGACTCATGTTTTGCCTTTATTCTGTTTCTTCACATCTGTCTTGGAACTATTCGTCTCCAATAGGAGCTCAGCAGAGAGAAATCTCAAAAGCAGAAGAGGGTACCCACCAGCCCCCTGGATTTGCAGAGGGCTCAGCTCTAACCATACTTAGCATATCTGGTATCTGGCCATGTTCACAGAATAGTCCTTTAGATGTCTCACATTTAACATCTTGGCTAAAAGAGGCAGAAGACCTGGAAAGTGCAGCACTGTATTTTAAATCTCGCTGTGACTCAAATGTGAATTGGAATTGCCTGTTCTTCAAATCATGTGGGCTGAAGATCACTTAGCTGGTCAGAATCCAGCTAACAGCTGCATTCACTTTGGTACAAAATGACTCAAAGGGACTTGGTTGGCCAGGCACGGTGGCTCACACCAGTAATCCCAGCAATTTGGGAGGCTGGGGTGGGAGTATTGCTTGAGCCAAGGAAATTCAAGACCAGCCTGGGCAAGATGGCATCATCTCTAAATAAATAAATGAATGAATGAATAAATAAATAAATAAATTTTTAAAAAAGGACTTGATCATTTTTTTTTCTTTTCCCTTCTTTTATATTTATTTATTTATTTATTTCAAGATGGAGTCTCGCTCTGTCCCCCAGGTTGGAGTGCAGTGGCGCAATCTCGGCTCACTGCAAGCTCTGCCTCCCAGGTTCACGCCATTCTCCTGCCTCAGCCTCCCGAGTAGCTGGGACTGCAGGCACCCGCCACCACACTCGGCTAATTTTTTGTATTTTTAGTAGAGATGAGGTTTCACCGTGTTAGCTAGGATGGTCTAGATCTCCTGACCTCGTGATCTGTCTGCCTCAGCCTCCCAAAGTGCTGGGATTACAAGCGTGAGCCACCGCACCCTGCCTTTTGTTTCTTTTTTTAACTTTTTCAGTGAACAGTCAACTTTGTTAAATTATTTTAAATTTTGTTTTCTTGTGGAAAGGGGGAAGGGTTCCTTACAAAATGCCAACAACTTGTACTAGGGATGGAAGTCAAGAGAGCTAACATAGCCTCAGCCGCAAAACTGATGGTAAAAACTTACAGAATGTTGATTTTGGGTGGTGTGTATAATCTATAACTTTAACAAGTCCCATCTAATATTTTATAAGAAGACCACAAAACTGTTCAATGAGTGCTCTAGCCAGTATAAATGGATCTCGAAACTTCAATAAACATGCAATTATCTTGTGGCCGTGAAACAGATGTTGATAAATTTCATTCAGGAAAAAGGCAGCATCCTAGGCAAACACTTGATTATGAAATATTTCTTTTTCCCAAAAGCCTCCAGATGCATTCTTCCCAAACATGGTGTATACACTAAGGGGACAGCCATTAAGTGGCTTTGTCTCTGACTTCACCGCCCTACGTTTGTCTCTGTCTTCATTCCCCCAAGGAAAACCTGTGTGTTTCCACGCAGTGTTACATGCTAACTGCTCAATACAACTGATGGCCACTTCTCAAGTGTTTGCCCAGTCCTCAGGGATTCCTCTGAGTTTTATGAATACCTTCAAGTGCTCTTAGCCTTGTTCTTAGGGTTGGATTTCCCAGGTAATGGAAGCACAGCCTTAGGACACTCATAAAGCTAGGGCAGCAAAATAAAATAAAAATGTGGAAAAATATGTAGCTCCTCCCTTCTCAAGTAAATGTCATCTTTAAGGAAAGTAATCACAATTATATTGGACTTCTTTACACTTATTTACATATGTGTATAGATTTACATATGTATGCCATGTGGAAATTACATGTTACATATGTGTATAGATTTACATATCTATACCACTTGGAAGGGTATAGACAGGTAGCACGTCACACACTGTTCAGTGTGTTTAAGGCCTCTAAAGACATTTGCCTGGCCCTGGTTATATTTTAAGGTCAGTTGTTTTCAGGTCTCTTCCCACTACCCAAGTCTGAGCTCCACACAGGTGCTGGTCAGACATCTTTTAATTCTACCACAGCACCTGGAGCACAGTAGCTGCTCAATGAGCATTTTTTTTTTTAAATAAGTGAAGGAACAAATGTTTGAAGACAGAACTGTGAGTCTCATGTACCCAATTTAGGGGTCTCTATTCTAGACATCTAGACATCACAGAAATATTACCTCCCAACACCTGTCCACTTCCCCTAATCAACCATCTTTAAGTGATGTGTTTGCCTTAAAGACTAGGAAGAGGGAGACAAAAAAAAAAAAAAGTTTCCCTTTTCCCCTTTCTTTAAATCGTGCAAATGAGAAAGGCTAATCCTTCCTGCTAGAGTGAAAATACAGAAAGCTGCTTTGGTGATTGTTAGGGACAAGCTGCCCCAGGAAACCCCCCAACATCCCCTTACCCTGAATACTCTGCAGCTGCATACTTAAACACTTATCTAGGTGCCACAGCAAAGTTACCAGACATGCTAAGTGGAGCAAACCCTAATTACAGCCATTTGGGCAGCACCGGGGAAATCACAGGAAACGTGAACAAACCTTAGTTACACATTCTCGAAAATTCCTGTTTTTCATCTAAGTGCCGCCTGAAAAGTAAGGGGATGATGTGTTATAAGTCTATTACAAGCTGATAAACTACCTTTGTGTCTGTTACAAGCGAATAGATTCTCTTGGCGGTAAAGATAACCGACAACCCCAGGATGCAGTTATACCCAGAAATTCCCTTAAGCATCTCTGACCCCATATAAAACCCTCATTCCGTGAGCTCTGGGCTGCCTCCTCTGACTGTTAGGGAGCAGCCCAGCAGGTTAATAAACTTGCTTGCCTGACTTTAGGACTACTCGTCCTTTCTCTCGGCTAGCCTTACAGTAGTATTGCCAGTAATAATAAGGCTACAAATTAGCTAAGAAAACAAGTGGCCAGATGGTAAAGATTTCAAAATCGTGTTTGTTATATAAAAACATATATAGAATTAACCTCTGACAATAAAATAGTAAGAAACTTCAAAATGACTGAAACAGAAATTATACCTTCTCCCAGCAAAACTAATGCCAGTAGCAAATCTTGAAACCAATTACAAAATACGTTTATAAAATAAACTTTCTAGAGGGAATTTGTAATGTTCTGTTTAAATACACCACTCTTACTGGTGATACAATGATTTCTTCTTTAACGATTAAAAAAATTGTTTCTTAGAGAAAAAAATGGATCTTGTAGTAGCACTTTTTAAAGAAAAAGTCATGATACTCACAGGTTCTTAAGAATCACTACTGCCAAATTTAATTTAAAAGACAATTCATGTTGCAGACCTGTGGGTTTTTAAAAGATTCACCTAGGGGGCCGGGCGCGGTGGCTCAAGCCTGTAATCCCAGCACTTTGGGAGGCCGAGACGGGCGGATCACGAGGTCAGGCGATCGAGACCATCCTGGCTAACACGATGAAACCCCGTCTCTACTAAAAAAGATACAAAAAACTAGCCGGGCGTGGTGGCGGGCGCCTGTAGTCCCAGCTACTCCGGAGGCTGAGGCAGGAGAATGGCGTGAACCCGGGAGGCGGAGCTTGCAGTGAGCCGAGATCGGGCCACTGCAATCCAGCCTGGGTGACAGAGCGAGACTCCGTCTCAAAAAAAAAAAAAAAAAAAAAAAGATTCACCTAGGGAAATAACACCTAGCACTCAATTCTTCCTTGGCTGTGTTAGTTACAGAGTAAAATTTTACTTGCATCATAGTATATTACTTTGTTTAAATAATTTTTTTCTCCTGAAAGAGGATGGGAAAGACAACAGTTTTGCAACACTGCAATATAGTCTGTATTGCAAAATATACTCATCACACCCAGGTTAACAGAGGACCACCAGAACCTAGGACAAGAAAAGCTTAGCAGAACACTGACTGTGTTGCAGCTGCAATTAAAAAAAATTTTTTTTTCCTGGGATTTCTTTACCACCCCAGCAGTCAATGTTTTTCTATTTAAAAAGAGTAGATTCAGTATTTTATCTTGCTGTATTTATTTTATGTGACATTTGCCTGACAACCTGAGACAGCATGATTTACTTATGATTGGGCAAGAACTCATATTTGATGAAGGTCTAATGCTTATTGATTGAGGGTTTCTAGAACTGATTTACTTCCTGAGGTATTTAAGGGTCTTGAAATGTGCTTAAACGCAAGAGTTAAGCCGCTCGTCTTGGGTCTCAGAAATGCTAGATATTCAAACTTCCTTCTTGCCAGTATGGAGACAGAAAGTTGTGATAGCCTTCCTCATCCATCATAACAGTCCTGTAACAAAAGACAGGTTAACAAGAGAAAAGCATAACAAATTCATTTAATCAAAGTTTTTCGTGATACAAGTGATATGACTTCGATGAGAGGAGGAACACCAGGACACCATGTTTCTTGGTTCTCATCCCGGTTTAGATAAAATGACACGGACACACATGGAGTGGTTTTAAGGAGCAGAGAGTTTAATAGGCAAGAAGGGAGAAAACAGAAGAAAGAAGCTCCCTCTTATAAAGACAGAGGGAAGGGGACTCCAAAGCTGAAGGAAGAGGTCCCCAAGTGTGGCGGACACCAGCCAGGTATATATGCAGAGGCTGCAGGAGGCGGTGTCTGATTTGCATAGGGATTGGTTTGCCCAGACATGTTATTTGCGTAGCCCATTAAAAAGCTGGCCCTCCCACCCTAGCGGTTTTTGTATTTTTTTTTTTCTTTTTAATTGAGATGAAGTATCATTCTGTCACCAGACTGGAGTGCAATGGGGCGATCTCGGCTCACTGCAACCTCCACCTCCCAGATTCAAGCGATTCTCCTGTCTCAGCCTCCCAAGTAGTTGGGACTACAGGTGTGGGCCACGACCCCCAGGTAATTTTTGTATTTTTCACCATGTTGGCCAGGATGGTCTTGATCCCTTGACCTCATGATCGGCCCATTTCAGCCTCCCAAAGTGCTGGGATTACAGGCGTGAGTCACCACTGAGCCTGGCCCACCCTAGGCTTTTAATATGCAAATGCATAGTGCCATGATGTTCTACACACGTGGGGATATGTGGGGGAAGCCATGTTGCCAGGAACATGTGGGGAAAGGGCAAGAAGGAATGGGAATCACCGTGTTTGGGTGGACCCAGTTTCTAATGATCTGCATTTGCATATCAAATGTTGCCAGCCTGGCTTTAAGAACTGGGAATTTACAAGACACTTTTCTGGAGGTGCTTCAAAAAGTGAAAACTTCCCAAGGACCCCGTTTCCTATCTGCCTAAAATAATTTCTTAATAACTCCTACAACACAAGGGTCTTCAGAAATGAAGACCTAATGACCCAAGGAAAACTGTCTGTTTTTAGCTTAGGTTCAATGAAGAATGCACAGTCATGTAGAAAGGTGATTAGACAAATGGTATGATTGAATGGTAAAAGACTGAGGGGAAAACCCAGCAAGGCCTATTTGTTCAGATTCTTCTTGGCCTCTTTGTGTAACATTTCTTCCTCCTGGGTATGGGAAGCACCCCTCTGAAATGAGAGTCTTGAAGGGAGATGGGAGAGGGCTTTCTAGTTTTTATGACTTGCTTCAGAGAAAAAAGAGGGATGAAAGGCCTTCCTTCTAAGGTCTTCCAATCTCCTTTAGTTCAAAGTACTCAGCATACCAAAGTGCCATACTTTGGGGTCTCATGTTTTCAGCTGAATTCTGGAGGTACCAGGCAGGGAGAAAGAATTGTTTCCGTTCTTGTGTTACCAGGCAGTCCCTGTTCTCAGAGCTCCCAAGATGGTGGTGGGCTGCTTCCAAGATGGCGGCAAGCCTCTTGTTCTCAGACCTGGGGTTCTCGGCCTTATGGATTCCAAGGAATGGAATCTTGGGCCATGCAGTGAGTGTTACAGCTCTATTAGAAGCCGTGGGTCACAGAAGAGAACCATGGAACACAGTGACTAGTGTTTAGCTTGATTAGGATGAACCCAGGCACTTAGCCATGCAGGAACAATGGCGAGCCTTTAGCCCCATCGGGAGCGGCAATGGGTGCCTCGCTGGATCAGGAGTGCAGTGGACACCCTGCTGGTCTAGAGGGGTGGAAGTCAGCAGCAGGTCTGTGACGGTGGCAAACAGCAGTGGTGGACGGCAAGTGAAAGCTCAGCTTGAGCCATAACAAACACAGACCAGAAGAGTGTGCAGTTGCAAGATTTAATAGAGTGAAAACGGAGCTCCCATAAAATGGGAGGGGACCCAAAGTGGGTAGCTGTTGCCGGCTCTGAATGCCTGGGTTTATATCCCGATCACTGTCCCTCTCCCTGTGCTCTCAGGTGACAGATGATTGGCTATTTGTTTACCTCCTGTTTTTGCCTAATTATCATTTTAGTGAGTTCTCTTTACTACCTGATTGGTTGGGTGTGGGCTAAGTTGCAGTCCCCGTGTTTAAAGGTGAATGCAGTGACCTGCCCAGCTAGGCTTAGGGATTCTTAGTCGGCCTAGAAAATCCAGCTAGTCCTGTCTCTCAGTTCCCCCTCTCAACAGGAAAACCAAAGTGCGGTTGGGGAGGTTGGCTGATGACCACTCTAACTGCTTCCTGCTGAATTGGGGTGTAGTAGGGGTTGTGCAGTTGAGATTTCCCAAATCTCAAACCCCTTGGGAGGGGTTCCTTTGCTGTCATTAACATCGGAGCATGGGTTAGCAGGCCGGTCCAGGGGTCTGCGGTAATTCTTAGTCATGGACTGCATCTGGGGCTCCATTTGAAGAATCATTTGTTGTTTTATAGCTTTGATTCTGGAAGAGATAAACTTAACAAGGAGGTTAAAGATACAGGGATTGAAATGTATGGCCTGCAGTGCAGGAGATTATTTCTTTGGCACACTTCAAAGGCCCTGACTATCTGCCTGATAGTTTTGAAAAGGCCTGGTCCAGTAAATAATAATTTGGCCATCTGATGGTTGCTATCAATGCCTAAGTGAAAGGTTTGGTGAAGGGTTTCACGTAATTTCCATTGGTGCGGGGCACAGTGGCTCATGCCTGTAATCCCAGAACTTTGGGAGGCTGAGGTGGATGGATCACGAGGTCAGGAGTTCAAGACCAGCCTGATCAACATAGTGAAACCCCATCTCTACTAAAAATACATATATTAGCCGGACGTGGTGGCAGATGTCTGTAATCCCAGCTACTTGGGAGGCTGAGGCAGGAGAATCACTTGAACCTGGGAGGTAGAGGTTGCAGTGAGCTGAGATCATACCACCGCACTCCAGCCTGTAATCCCAGCACTTTGGGAGGCTAGGGCGGGTGGATCACCTGAGGTCAGGAGTTCAACACTAGCCTGACCAACATGGAGAAACCCCGTCTCTACTAAAAATACAAAATTAGCCAGGCTTGGTGGCACGTGCCTGTAATCCCAGCTACTCAGGAGGCTGAGGCAGGAGAATCACTTGAACTCAAGAGGTGGAGGTTGCAGTGAGCTGAGATCGTGCCACTGTACTCCAGCCTGGGCAACAGAGCAAGACCCTGTCTCAAAAAAAAAAGATGACAAAGTATATAAACTTAAATTAATGCTTAGTAATTATTATTTCAATATTTTAACTTACTTGGAAATGACTCAAACATTTAATGGGTATCTATTACTTAATTTTACTGTAAAGTTTCAAGTTATCAAAAAGATTTTTGAGGCCATTTTAAAGTAGACATTTTATAAACAATTATTAATAAAACCTCACTTAAACTTTTATACGACTTATATTCATTTACTTTAAACAATTATGCTTGAACTGTTCGTGAAAATTTTATGAGACATTAAATAAAGCTGGCCAATATCTTAAGTATTTTTTGTTGTTATTGGTAAATCAGGCAAGTACCAAAAATACTACAGAAGCCAAGAAACTAAAAATTTAAATGTGGTTGTTTCCTCTCTTTTTTTCTACTCCATGACTGACATGCATCAGGCAATGTATTTTTAGTGTGCATTCTGCTCTCAGGTTGGATTTACACTTTCATGATCTTAAGCATCTAACAGAGATAACACAAACATGTATGATCAGTAAACCCGGGCAAAAATGTTTATTTAATAATCTAAACATACCAACAGAAGCAGATTTTACAGCTTTCATTCTAAAACGTTTAGCCATGTGCCAGGTCTGATAATTTAAGACTTACCAACTGTATCTGGCGAACGGGACAAGCTGAAGCTACCTGCTCAGATGGTTAGGCTTTTCCCAAGGTATTGTAGAGAAAGATTTTAAGACTTTTTATTTTACCAGTTTCTAAATAGTTCTCTTTCTGATGATCATTATCTCTTTGAAGTTTGCATTTCCACAAGATAACCATCAAGTTCTAGAGAAGACAGGGTAGGAAATTTATATCTCAAAGTTCCTCTGATAATAGACTTTCTCAAACACAGTGACTAGAGAAAGTCTATTAACAGAGGTCAATCCTATGGAAGCTGTGGACTAGATTTTAGGCTGGTGACTGAAGGGACATCTAGCAGGTAACTGTCTCCAAAGACCCATGTGAACGAACAAGACATTTATTTCTGCTAAAACTGAATTTTTGCATTTTTCACTAATTTGGTCTTAAGATTTCTTTCTAGAGAGTGGCTATAAACTCTACCCCTGCCCTGATGAGCCTATCACAAAAGCCACTCTTTATGAGAGCCCAGACAAGGAGGAGAGTGAGGTTCGGATGTGTCACTTAGGTGAGACCAGTGGAGGATTCAAAATGGATGTCAAGGCAACATAGACTTATAGGCATTTACTATGGGATTTTACAAGGAAGTACAGAGACGGGCCTTGGAGAAGGTTCAGAAGCCTGACTAAAGTTTGGCCATAGAAACCTGACTGCTTCTTACCTCTGATGTTTCCTTTTAGTAGTTTTCCATCCACCAATCACCAAATAGAGGAGATACGAGCTTGAAAGGATTAAAAGAACTGAATGGAAGATCGAGGGTGGCAAAAGGAAGCAGGGACAGAAGTAAACAGAAGAAGTAGTCTTCAGAAGTCAGTATGGAGAGCTCTTAATTTTCCCAATGAAGTTCCACATTATCCTTAGCAAAAATTATGCCAACAAGAAAGGAAGTGGGCAGAAGGACTGAGCATATAGTTTGCAGGGGTTCAAGAAGAGGGTTTCAGTCAACTGAGATGTTCTCCTAGGGTAAGCAAGATCCAGTAGAGAGAACAGAAATAACTTTAAAAAATTATATCTTGAATATCAGTTTCCAACTAACCTGACTTCTGATCACAGAGCTCCAAAACAAACAGACAAAAAACAAAAAAAAAAAACCCTTTCAAGTCCCTTATTATTAGATTTTAGCTGGAGCAAATAACAAATATTCTCGGCTTTTTTTTTTTTTTCCATTTAAACCAGAGGTATCTACCAAGTGACTTATTATAGAATCAAAACCAGTAAGTGTTTTATAACTTTACCAAGGATGAAAGAGACTTACTCAAAAGAGGCAGCCCTCCCAAGATGCAGAGCCACTCTCAAGGACAGTCAAAAGAAAGATCTTTGTTGCTACAAGACCAAACAACAAAGGCTGAGACAACAAAAGCCTCTTATGAACTGGGATCTCTTAGTAAGACAGAGTCATCTGAGAGCTGACACACTCTGACAAAGACAAGAGGCTCCCAGCCTATTCAACTGGCTGCCTGATGTAAGCTGATACTTTGCCCAATGATGGCAGAGACCAGACAGAGTACTCTCACTGGTCACAAAGCCAAACACTCAGGACACAAAATGAGACAAACAGGAAGGAAACAGCTGTCCCTGGGAGGCAAAGGATCAATAACAAATGGTATCCCCTAACCAAATTTACACAAGAGTCACAATCCAAACAAATGATTTTCTCCTGCCAACCTAAATTTGGAATGGAAGGTATAGAGAAATTTTTACCTTCAGTTCTTAACCGAACACTAGAGGCAGAGGTCTGGGAGAGCTGACCTTGGTAAAAAAATTCTTACCTTTTCTTTGCTGGCTGTTTGTCAGTTGTCCCAGGATCTATTCTGCAAGCTCCAGAGCAAATTAGGTGTCTCAGCCACCCCTCCTTTGAGTACCAGAAACTATAGGGGGCAGAAAGGTGACATCTTTCCTCACCTATTATAAGGATCATGGTCAACACTCATATAACAGAAGACAGATTAGCAAGAGAAAAGCAAAACACATTTATTTAATCAAAGTTTTACATGATATAGGTGTCTTCAGAAATAAAGACCCAATGACCCAGGGAAAACTATTTTAATGCATAGGTTCAATGAAGAATGACTAGCCATGTAGGAATGTGATTAGACAAAAAGAGTGTGATCTAATGGCAATAACTGAGGTTGGGGCAGGGGAAGGAATCCAGAAAGGCCTGTCTGTTGAGATTTTTCTTGGCCTGTGAAGCATTTTTTCCTCCTGGGGATAGGGCAGGACCCCTCTGAAATGAGGGTCTTCAAGGGAGAAGGGAGAAGGAAAAGGGAGTGGCCTTTCTAGGTTTTATGGCTTGCTTTGGGGGAAAGGGGTTCTAGTTTCTATGTCCCACCTTGGGGAAGAGGAATTCTGCTTTCTATGAATCACCTCAGAGGAGAAAGACTGGTGGGAGACAGGAGGATGGGAGAGGTCAGAGAGACCTCCCTTCTGAGGCCTTCCAATCTCCTTCAGTTTAAAGTACTCAGCATGTCAAAGTGTTCTGAGTCCAACACCAGGTTATTGGGCCTTATGTTCCAAGTAAAGAACTGTATGGTTTAGACAAGAGGTGGTATTGAAGGACTGGGTGGCAGAGCAGGGACAAGGTCAATGGCATTTTGGAGTCACTCATCTGGTGCCAGTGTGGAGCCTAGATTCCAGAAGGTAAGATTGACATCCAAGAGCCACTACAGGAGCATTTCAGAGCAAGTGAAGGATACTGAGGGCCTGAAAAGGGATGGGAGGCAAGAGGATGGATGTAACAGAAAATGATAATAGGGAAACTTGGCAGTTCTCAGGATCTAGGTGGAGGAATAAGAGAGGAAATGAGTTGCTTAATGGATCATTAAACAGGCACACCTATACACAATACTGTATATAAAAACCTCAAGTGCTTTCAGGATTCTTCAGTTTAGCTAAGGTTAAATTGTCCCTCATTCCTATCCATGTGACTGTAACAAGTTGCATTTTTCTTTCATGACATTTGAACATAAAACCTGAATGTCTCACATCACAAAAACCCTGTTTTATGGTCTCCCTGGTCAGACATATATGGAGAGAGTTGGTCCTGGAGATGGAAGATAACTGGAAAATGATGCTTACTTAGGTCAGAGAGACATTTGCCTAATCTATTAACATTTACACATACCAGTGAGTAGAAAACTCAATATCACATAATAAATGCAGGTAAGTAAAGTCACTTTATATACAGGCCACTAAATCCAAAAGGTAGGAGACATTATCACTGTCCTGGAAGAACTCACAACCTGGGAGACGAGATAAACCACACAGCTGATATGGAAAATACCCGTAGGATCTTACAAAGCAAGATGCCATCAAGTTCTAGGCCACGGAACAAGGTAGAACTTGAGTAAATCTCTTAATTAAAAAGTGCTGTGATTGGGAGGCCAAGGTGGGTGGATCACGAGGTCAAGAGTTCGAGACCAGCCTGGCCAACTTGGTGAAACTCTGTCTCTACTAAAAATACAAAAATTAGCCAGGCATGGTGGTGCGTGCCTGTAATCCCAGCTACTTGGGAGGCTGAGGCAGGAGAATCGCTTGAACCTGGGAGGCGGAGGTTGCAGTGAACTGAGATTGCATCACTGCACTCCAGCCTGGGTGACAGAGCAAGACTCTGTGTCGGGGAAAAAAAAGAAAAAAAAAAAAGGTGCTGTGATTTACTGTGCCAAGCACAAAATCACTTTTTTTGTTTTTTTGAGATAAGGTCTCACCCATCATCCAGGTTGGAGTCCAGTGGCACACTCTCAGCTCACTCAAGCCTTGACCTCCCAGCCTCAGGTGATCCTCCTACTTCAGCCTTGCAAGTAGTTGGGACCACAGGCACAAGCCACAGTGGATTACTAATTCTTAAATTTTTCAGAGAGATGGGGTCTCTCTATGTTGCCCAGGCCGGTATTATTTCATTTTGATGAATTTATCTATCTCTATATTTTTTGGTACTCATAGCAACTCTAGTTGGTATTAGTCTCATTATAAATATCAGTCAATTGAGCCTGGAGAAGTTAAGTAATTTGCCTGTAATGCTGTAAATATGTATTTGGTCTTCATCCCTGTTTCCTGACCTACAACTCCTGAAGTCTTAGGAATCTTCAAAGCGATAAGTATCTTTTTGTGTGTTAATGAGTTGAGTTGTAGCTGGAAGCCCTTAAGTAGCTTCAAGATGGGGGGTTGGTCACAGGAAAGACCAAGGTACAAATAGAGGGTTGGGACTTTTCAGCCCCATGCCCCAGCCTCCAGGGAGAGAACAGGAGCTGAAGGTTAAGTTAATCAACAACGGCCATGATTTAACCAATGTCAACTGGAGAATAATGGGGTTCATAAATTTGGAAAGGAGAACTTTATTTCTCATAAAGCGTTGCAGCCTGCAGCGTGGCCATTCTGACAGTCTGGGAAGTGTAGCCTCCACTCAGAAGCCAGAAACAGACACTTCAAGGCAGGGACTAAGGGAACAAGAATTTAGACTGAGCAGAGTGGCTAAATATACATATTTATAAGCTGTCAGAAAGTCATGAATATTTATGAGGGGAGAAATGTACGCATGTGTAATTGAGTTTCATGCTTCTCCCCGTTCAAAAAATGGATGTGTGGAGGTTATCTGAGGTTGGAGTTTTTGGATCTCTCTCTCTCTTTTTTTTTTTTTTTAAATGGGACGGAGTTTCGCTCTTGTTGCCCAGGCTGGAGTGCAATGGTGCGATCTCGGTTCACTGCAACCTCTGCCTCCCGGGTTCAAGCAATTCTTCTGACTCAGCCTCCCAGGCAGCTGGGATTACAGGCATGTGCCACCATGCCTGGCTAATTTTGTACTTTTAGTAGAGATGGGGTTTCTCCGTGTTGGTCAGGCTGGTCTCGAACTTCAGACCTCAGGTGATCTGCCCTAATCCTGTCTGTGTAATGAAGCTTCCATAAAAACCCAAAGGACTGGGTTCAGAGAGCTTCCAGTTAGCTGAACACGTGGAGATTCCTGGAGGGTGGCATGCCCCAGAGGGTAGAAAAGCTCCTTAACCCTTCCCCCATACCTTGCCCTACCTCTCTCTCCATTGATATGCTTTGTGAACATCCTTTATTTTATTGTTATTTTTTTGAGATGGAGTCTCACTCTGTTGCCCAGCCTAGAGTGCAGTGGCACGATCTTGGCTCACTGCAACCTCCGCTTCCTGGGTTCAAGCAATTCTCTGGTTCAGCCTCCCGAGTAGCTGAGATTACAGGTGCCCACCACCATGCTCGGCTAATTTTTGTATTTTTAGTAGAGATGAGGTTTCACCATCTTTGCCAGGCTGGTCTTGAACTCCTGACCTCATGATCCACCTGCCTCAGCCTCCCAAAGTGCTGGGATTACAGGCGTAAGCCACCGCGCCCGGCCATGAACATCCTTTATAATAAACCAGTACATATAAGTAAGTGTTATCTTGAGTTTTATGAGCCACTCTAGCAAAGTAATTGAACCCAAGAGGGAGTTATGGGAACCCTGACTTACAGCCGGTCAGCCAGAAGCACAGGCTACAACATGGGGCTTTTGATTGGCATCTGAATTGGAGATAGTCTTGTGGGACCGAGCCCTTAACCCATGGGATCTGACATTACCTCCAGGTATGTAGCGTCAGAATTGAATTGAATAAGAGGACACCCAGCTGGTGTCAGCTCCTGCATCTAGTGTCAGGATTGACTGACTGCTTGGTGTCCAGGGAAAGACCTCCCACACGTCGGGTGTCAGAAGTGCTGTGTTGATTTTATTGAGTGATGAGAGAGGATAGGAAAAAGCACCTGTGGCCAGGTGTAGTGGCTCACGCCTGTAATCCCAGCATTTTAGGAGGCAGAAGTAGGAGGATCACTTGAGCCCAGAAGTTCGAGACCATCCTGGGCAACAGAACAAGACCTCATTTCTATAAAAAATTAGCCGGGTACAGTGGCACGCACCTGTGGTTGCAGTTTGGGAGGCTGAAGCAGGAGGATTGCTTGAGCCCAGAAAGTCAAGGCTGCAATGAACTGTGATCACATCACTGCACTCCAGCCTGGGTGACAGAGTGAGACTCTGTCTCAAAAAAAAAGCACATTTTTCCTCCCTATATTCTTCTCTCATTGCTCAAGAGGCCTATAGTGTATAACTTGGGAGGATGGAATTTGAACCTAGGCCTATCTAACACAAAAGTCCATGCTTTTCCACTACTGTCAACTACAAAATGATGGTAAGAACATCAACTGCATAAGACTGTGGTTCGGATGAAATGAAATGCTATGGAAGAGAGCCTGGATGCATGGAAGATATGCCATGCAGTTGTTTTCCTCCTCTGCTGCCATCGCTGCCCTTCCTCAGGACATGGCACTGCTTTTCGGGCATTTCCACTAAGGGAGGAGAAAACCCCTCATATCGTCTTATGCCCAATTTCTCCCTCCAAAGAAAGAAGAAGTAAAAACTAAAAGGCAGAAATGAAATCCACAGGCAGACAGCCCAGCGCCATGCCTGGGCCTGGTAGTTAAAGATCGACCCCTGACCTAACCAGTTATGTTATCTATAGATTCCAGACATTGTATGGAAAAGCATTGTGAGAATCCCTGTCCTGTTCTGTTCCACTCTGATTACCAGTGCATGCAGCCCCCAGTCACGTACCCCCTGCTTGCTCAATCGATCACGACCCTCTCACGCGGGCCCCCTTAGAGTGGTAAGCCCATAAAAGGGACAGGAGTTGCTCACTCGGGGAGCTTGGTTTTTGGAGATGTGAGTCGGCGGATGCTCCCAGCTGAATAAAGCCCTTTCGTTCCACAACTCCGGGTCTGAGGGATTCTTGTCTGCGGCTCCTCTTGCTACACCACCGTCTCCTGGTTACGCCTCTCCTCCACGGTGGGATGGCTCATCTGCCTCTTCCCCAGCTGAACTCCAGCCCTTTGAAGGAGCAGGATGGGGCTTTGCCATTGTCACAACTTTAGAGTTAATGTGCTGGAGTTATTAAGAAATTATTTTAGGCAGATAGAGATGAAAAGGGGTCCTTGGGAAGTTTTTGTTTTTAAAGTCAGAAACGTTTCTTGTCTAGCAGGAAAGCCAGGCCAACAACCTTTGATATGCAAATGGCGGCCAGTAGAAACTGGGTGCACCCAAACATGGCCATTCCTGCCCTCTTCTCCTTGCTCTTGCTCCCACATGTGCCTGGCAACATGGCCGCCCCCACAGATCCCCACGTGTGTAGAACATCACCCCTCCCTGTATTTGCATTCTAAAAGGCTGGGATGGAAGGGCCAGGTTTTTCTGGGCTACATGAATGACATGCCTGGTCAAACCAATCCCCTGAGCCCTAAGCAAATCAGACACCACCTCCTCCAGCCTCTACATACACCTGGCTGGTTTCCACGCTACTTTGGGTCTCCTCTTTAGGCTTTGGAGCCCCCTCCGTCTGTCTCTGTACGTGGGAGCTTCTTCCTTCCACCTTCTTCCTTTCTTGCCTGTTAAACTCTCTGCTCCTTAAAACCACTCCAGGCGTGTCTGGTTGTTTTATCTAATTCAAGGTGAGACAAGAGCTCTGGTGTTCCTCCACTCATCGGAGCCATATCATTTAGGCCAAACCAAAGGCATAAGAGAGATTTAAGATTCCATGGGATGACATTTAAAATGCCTTCAGAGGCTGGGTGCAGTGGCTCACGCCTGTAATCCCAGCACTTTGGGAGGCCGAGGCGGGCGGGTCACGAGGTCAGGAGATGGAGACCATCCTGGCTAACACGAGGAAACCTCGTCTCTACTAAAAATACAAAAAATTGGCCAGGTGTGGTGGCCAGCGCCTGTAGTCTCAGTTATTCGGGAGATTGAGGCAGGAGAATGGCGTGAACCCGGAAGGCGGAGCTTGCAGTGAGCCAAGATCGAGCCACTGCACTCCAGCCTGGGCGGCAGAGTGAGGCTCCCTCTCAAAGGAAAAAAAAAAAAAAAAAGCCTTCAAAGGCTGAGCATGGTGGCTCAAGCCTGTAATCATAGCACTTTGGAAAGCTTAGGCGAGAGGATTGTTTGAGCCCAAGAGTTCAACACCAACGTGGTGAGACCCTATCTCTACAAAAAAATTGTTTAAATTAGCCATGTGTAGTGGTGCGTGCCTGTGGTCCCCGCTACTCAGGAGGCTGAGGCAGGAGGATTACTTGAGCTTAGGAGGTCAGTGCTACAGTGAGGTGAGATCGTGCCACTGCACTCCAGTGTGGGCAACAGAGTGAGACTCTGTCTCAAAAATAGATAAATAAATAAACAAATAAAATGCCTTTAGAACTGTGGTCTAAGGCAGCCACACAAAATAGGAAAAGAATGTAAAAATCATTCAGAGACAAACCAAAGTCTATCAGATAGAGACGGATCCAGAGTTTGGGGATTTCACCCATTTGTTCCAATCACGAAGCTTAAAAGGGATCCACCAGATCATCGGTGACAGGGATAAAATCAGCCCTTCAGGTTGGAAGTCTTAGATTCTTTTTTTCATTAATTCAACAAATATATATTAAGCATCTACTGTATACACACATGAAGCCTATGTGAGGCTCTAGAGATACAACGGCAACAAGCAGGCTTCCTGCTCTCAAGATGCCCATTTGATTCTATTCTACTAAAGGAGAAAGACACAAGACAGAAATATTTGAATACAAACAAACCTGCAGTAAGCACACAAATAGTTGCATGTTGTTTTAAAAGCTTCAAAGGAAGCCATCAATGGGCTGAGATTCTGAATAAACTGGTGGAAGGTGTGGGGCCTATCTTAGGTGGGATGGGCAGAAAAGGCCTCTGAAGTCAAGAGCGAGACCCAAAGGAAGAACAGGAGCTGGCTGTGTGGGGAGAAGCCTCTGGGTCTAGGGCCACCATCCCAGCGTGAGCTCAGCAGATTTGAGGAACAAGCAATAAACATTCTAATGGACATTGTAAGGAGCCCAGGAATGGGGGTAGAAATATTTTTACAGGGCCATTCAGGAAAGACTCAGTAGAGAGCTCGATTTTTAAGGAGTCAGACTGGTAGACTAGAGTGTGTGTGTGTGTGTGTGTGTGTGTGTGTGTGAATTAATGCTGGGAAAATCTCCAGGACATGGTTTGTATCTCTATGATTGATTAATGTGGCATGGCCCTAACCTTTTGGGCAGAGAATAGGTAGATTTAGTGGTTGATGATGGACTCCCTGAAAAAAACAGGACGGGACAGATGTGTGTGACTCCTGACAATGATTAGACTGCTTCAGGGTCATTGCTATCTTCAGAAAAGACTGAGTAGGCCAATGCCATGTAGGGTGTTGACTGCAGCGGATTCTGTAGGCATTGCCTTTATAGGCATCAGCCATTCAGCAAACATTTGTCTAGACGGTATGGCATAGTGGTGTCAAATGTGGCCTCTGGAGTTGGTATCACCACTCACTCACTGTGTGACTTTGAACTAGCTATTCACTGTTTCTGGGCTTTAGATTTCTCATGGGGTTGTTGTCAGGGTTAAGAAGTTCACAAGTCCTAGCACAGTCTATAAGTATTTAACAGGTACACAGCAAATATTCATTCCCCTACCATCTCTCCTGCCCCTCCCTTCGAATTAGAGGAGTGAAAAAAGGAACCAAGGTGAAAAGAAATTGAGGAAGTAGAATGTGCCAACTTGCCACACCGGCTGTGCACAGTGAGGAAGAGGGAAGAGGTGAAGACAGTTCCCGCAGGTCTGGCCTGACACACCAGCCAATGGTTGTAAATCAGTCAGGACTCTTTCTTTTTTTTTTTTTTTTTGAGACAGAGTCTCGCTCTGTCGCCCAGGCTGGAGTGCAGTGGCCAGATCTCCGCTCACTGCAAGCTCCGCCTCCCGGGTTCGCGCAATTCTCCTGCCTCAGCCTCCCGAGCAGCTGGGACTACAGGCGCCCGCCACCTCGCCCGGCTTATTTTTTTGTATTTTTAGTAGAGACGGGGTTTCACCGTGTTAGCCAGGATGGTCTCGATCTCCTGACCTCGTGATCCACCCGTCTCGGCCTCCCAAAGTGCTGGGATTACAGGCGTGAGCCACCGCGCCCGGCTGGACTCTTTCTAATGCAAGTCACAGACTATTAAGCAATAAGGAGGTTTCTTGGCTTATGTAACTGAAAAATCCCAAGTACAGCCAATTTTGATAGGCTTGGTCACGAAGAAAGCTTTAACAACAACAACAGCAGAATTTATAGGTCATATTCTCAAATCAAAAACTGAAAAATTTCACATACATAATAAAATGACCTAACAAACTTTATGGATTTAGAAATTAAAAAGCAAACTCTTAGATAAGTCTTGGATCAAAAAGGAAGTAAAAGGGGACTCACAAAGTATCTAGAAACCAATGAAAAGGAAATCACTTTCTATTCCACCAGACAGGACCCTGAGAATGGTACTCAGAGAACATTTAGAATTCTCAAATGCCTTGCAACTTAAAAATAAAACCAAAAAGTAAAGGAGCTAACTATTCTCTCAAAAATTTAGAAACAGGCTCGGTGCGGTGGCTCACGCCTATGATCCCGGCACTTTGGGAGGCCGAGGTAGGCAGATCACGAGGTCAGGAGATCGAGACCATCCTGGCTAACACAGTGAAAGCCCATCTCTACTGAAAAAAAATACACACACACACAAAATTAGCCGGACATTGTGGCAGGTGCCTATAGTCCCAGCTACTCGGGAGGATGAGGCAGGAGAATGGCGTGAACCCGGGAGGCGGAGCTTGCAGTGAGCTGAGATCACGCCACTGTACTCCAGCCTGGGAGACAGAGCAAGACTCCATCTCAAAAAAAAAAAAAATTTGGAAACAGAAATCAGGAAATTGACATTGACAAAAGTCAAATTTAGAATAAATGATTCAGAAAAAAGAAAGAATAAAGAACAGTAGGAGGGAAAAATATGTGAAATCTACTAAAAGTAACTCCAAATGTTTATTGGATAGACTAATAAAATAAACAGCTTATAACTTTGAAGAGGAAAAAAGAAAACAGAGATTAGGAACCTGAAGTCGATTAAAAGGTTCAAGACACTCACCACAGCCAATGCTATGACAGTGAATATGAGAAGCTGTAAGAAACATATGCTTTTTTTTTGGAAAATACAGACTATTTAAATTGATCCAAGAAGAGAGGAAAAACGTGAATGGACCAATGATTACATGAATGGACCAATTATTACAGAAGTAATGGTAAAGTGATTGGATGTTTACTATTGAAAAGACCTTAGGGCCAGATGGCCTTAGAGTTGAGTTTGTTTTTCATTTTTTAACTGATATATAATAGTTGTATATTTTTTTGTTTTAAAATTGATATATAATAGTTGTACATATGTAGCTGAGTTTCAGCTAAGCTCTAAAGTTCTGATAATTTACCTCTAAAGGTCTGATAATTCCAATGTTAAGTGATTTTTGTTTTTTTAAGAGACAGGGTCTGGCTATGTTGCCCAGGCTGGAGTGCGGTGGCTATTCACAGGCATGATCATTGCACACTACAGTCTCAAACTCTGACCTCAACTGATCTTCCTGCCTCAGCCTTCCATGTAACTGGGACTAAAGGCATGAGCCACTGCACCTGGCCCAATGTTAAATTATTTAAACCCTTGCTACTCAGAGTGTGTCCAAGGACTGGTAGTATTAATACCACCTAGATGCTGATTAGAAATGCAGGTTTAGCTACTCCAAGCCATATAAAAATCTTTTAAATTCACATTTTGAAGCCAATACAATTTTAATACCAAAACATAAGAAAGAAAAAAGGATAGATTAATATTTGTCAATTACAAGTATAATTATAGACTAATTTCACTTATGATTTAGAAATACAGATTATAAATAAAATATTAGCTTATATAGGTCTTCATTATCTCAAAAGAGTGAAATACAATGAACAGCAAGGTTTATTCCACAACTGCAAGAGTGGTTCAATATCCAAATCCCAGTAACCTAATCCATTACACTGATAAACTACAGAAGAAAAACATCAGCAGCTGTTCAAATGATAATTGATAAAATTCAGCAGCCATTCCTAATAAAAATTCTAAGTAGACATAAAAAAAATTTAAATTGACAAAAACTACCAGAAACCAATAGCAAATATTATCTTATATAGAGATACAGTAAAAGCATTTTAATTTTAGTCAAGAAACAGATACATGCATCATTATTATTTAATATTACTTTAGATAATTTAGCAAATGCAAGAAGAAAAAAGTTAACTAGTAAGTATAAACATCAGAAAAGAAAAAAATAAAAATGTCTTTTGATATGGTTGTATATTTAGAAAACTCAAGATAATTAAGAAGGCAAAACAGGCTCATGCCTGTAATCCCAAAACTTTGGGAGGCCGAGGCAGGAGGATCTCTTGAGGCCAGGAGTTTGAAACAAACCTGGCCAACATAGCGAAACTCGTCTCTACCAAAAATATAAAAAGTTAGCCAAGGGTGATGGCATGCACCTGTAGTCCCCGCTACTCAGGAGGCTGAAGCACGAGAATCACTTGAACCCGGGAGGCAGAGGTTGCAGTGAGCCGAGATCACACCACTGTACTCTAGCCTAGGTGACAAAAAAAAAAAAAAAAGAAAAAGAAAAAAGCTATTGTTTTCCGTGTATCTATGTTGCATCCATATATCTTATCACATTCTCTTAATATGTCTTGTAATTGTTTTGCCTTCTTTTTTATTTTTTTTGAGACAGAGTCTCGCTCTGTCCCCAGGCTGGAGTACAGTGGCATGGGTACCACTGGCTACTCGAGTAGCTTGGATTACAGGCACGTGCCACCACGCCCAGCTAATTTTTGTATTTTTAGTAGAGACAGGGTTTCACCATGTTGGCTAGGCTGGTCTCTAACTCCTGACTGCAAGTGATCCTCCTGCCTTGGCTCCCCAAAGTGCTAGGATTACAGGCATGAGCCCCTGCTCCCAGCCCACAATAATTTTTTTTCTACTTTAATAGGAACCAACTAAAAATAAGAATGGGAACATATTTATGCATATGTAATGTTGAAATAAACTATACATTCTTTAGGAATAGTTCTAACAAGTAAGTAACAGAAAATACAGAGGAAACACTCAACCTGTGCAAGTATGGATATAGAGTTAGATTCTGAGGAGATGTTCACATAGACAAATGTGGTAATTTAATTCAGGAGGAAAGAAATGGGCCATTTAATTAACAACGGACTACTTTCTGGAAGAAAATTTAAAAAGATTCCGTCTTATACTATATATGAAACTACACTGCAGATAAATAAAAGGCTTAGATATAAATTTTAAAACTCTACTCAAGAAATCTAGGTAACTACGTGATCAATAGAAACCTACAAGTGATAAAGTAAAGGTAGCCATGTTTGATTATATAAAACATTTTTAAAATTTAAGACAAAACCAATCATAAACAAAGTCGATAACAATAGATTTGAAAATAATAATAAAGCATATGATAGGAAAGGGGTGGATTTTTAAAAAGTGAATGAAGAGCTCTTACAAATTGACAAGAAAAATGACCAAAAACCCAACGGAAAATGTATTGACAATAGAGAGATAATTAAATCCAAAGACCCACAAACATATGAAAAGACATTTAAATTCACTAAAGTTAGGGAAATACAGGCTAAAGTAACAAGAAGATATTTCAGGTTAAGCATTTCTAATCTGAAAATCTGAAATACTCCAAAATCAGAAACTTTGAGTGTGGACATGACACCATAAGTGGGAAATTCCACACTGACCTCATGTGACAGATCTCAGTCAAAACGCAGATGCAAAGTGCACGGTTTACTTAGCATCTCCAAGGTAATCAAGACCCTTTCAGCCCCCATCAGCTATGGCGTATCTTTCCTGTGCATGGCCAGATTCCCTCACGCAAGCAAACCCACAAAAGGTCTTAGAAGGGTAGGTGTGAAGACCAGATATGCCAATGGGAGGTTTGCCACGATACCCCACATGGGGCGAACACCTATGTGCATTACTCACTGTGGTTTTTTCCGCTTATTCTCTCCCTTGTAGTGTAAAGATTGTTGAAAATGTCCAGAAGGCCCACATGATACCCAGAGGGTAATGCAAATATTCCAAAATCTGAAAAAAACCAAAATCTGAAACATTTTTGACTCCAAGCATTTTGGGTAAGGGACCTCAACCTGTACTTGATATCCATCTGATTGGCAAAAGTTCAAAGGAATCATACTGTCACTTGCTAGTGGGATATGAGAAAAATATCATCATACCTATTGGAAACATAAAGTGTTACGGCTTTTTTTGGAAGGCAATGTGGATTAATAAATGAGTTAATATCTGAGAAATGTTGAAAACAGTGTCTGTCTTATAATAAATGCTATGTACATTCTTGTTAAGTAAACAAAAGTTCTCTGAAAAATAAAATGCATATACCTGTTGAGTCAACAATTCCACTCTCAGAAATCTATCTCATTGGTACAAACATACATGCAAACATATTTGTTATAGCGTTGTCCATAGCAGCAAAGAGCTAGAAACAAAATGAATATCGAAGGAAATGAATGAACAAACTGTGATACATCCACGTTCTATGCAATATAATGTGACCTTTAAGAAGAATGATTTAGGTTTTTTGTTTTGTTTTGTTTTGTTTTTGAGACAAGGTCTGGTTCTTGCAGCCCCTGTCTAGAACATTGTATTCAACATACCATCAAGTTTTTAAAGTTTTTGGCTGAATGCAGGTACTGGGTATCTAAAAGGAAGGCCCAATTAACATCTCCAAAAGTTTCATACTTAGGACTGATCATAACTCCAAATACACAAGAAATGCTGCCAGCATGAAAGCAAGGTGTTCAACAAATCACATTTCCTAAATCAAACAGGGACTTACTTTCCTTCCTCGGATTACTGGGATATTTCCGATTACAGATAGCAAATTTTGCCATTATCGCTAAGCCCCTTTATGAACACACAAAAGGAAATCTTGACCAACCACTCACTCCCACTCCAGACCTTTATCATGCTTTCTCTCACCTAAGACATGCCTTATTACAGGCCCCTGCTGTAGGCCTTCCAAATCCCCTAAGGCCTTTTCATCTATATTTACACAGTTCTCATTATCAGGCCCTTGGACTGATAGCCCAACCCATGGGAGACTCCCTCCAACCAGTGGCATATTTTTCAAAACAACTAGACCCCATTTATAAAAGCTGGCCCTTTTGCTTAAAAATTTTGTCCACAACCTCTTTAATTATCTCTGAGGCACAAAAACTCACATTCTATGAGCCCCTTCAGGTATTTTCTTCTCACAATCTACAAGATATGCTCAGCCATAAGGCGCTCACCTCCATCTCATCCTCTCACATGCAAGCCCTACATTCAACCTTCCTTCAACCGTCTATCTCTCTTCATAGATGCTCCCCCCATAATCCCGCCCCTCTTTTACCTTCAACACCAAGTTTGGACCCTGAGCAGCACTCACGCTCTGATCTAATTGAAAGTTCTCTCACCATGTTTCACCACCTTGCTTCCACTCACATAAAAGGAGCCCCAGAGTGGTTTATGAATGGCAGTGCATCAAAAATCTATCCCCTCCAACCAGGATATGCCATCATTGAAGGATATCATGATGGTACCCACTTTCTCCCACCTAGAAGAGTCATAGAGGCTGCCTCCTTGCCTCTGGACACATCCCCCAACAAGCAGAATTAGTGCTAATAAGAGCACTAACCCTAGCAAAAAACACACAAGTTAAAATATACACTGATTCTAAATACGCCTATAACATCATCCACTGCAATGCCCAAACTTGGAGTGAGCAGGGCTCTCTCACAGCTAAGGGAACCCTGATCATTAATGGAAAACTCATTCATCATCTATTAAAGGCAACTCTACTTCTAGAAAATGTTGCAGTTATTATTGCAAGGGACATCAATCAGACAAAAGCCACATTTCTTTAGGGAACCATGAGGCTGACTACTGAGGAAAATGCACCTCAACCAATGACCCAATTCCCCAATACCTATTTCCCCTCATACAATATGTCCCCTCCTTTTATTCAGAACACCAAACACAACAACTAATCATGGCGGGGGCACAATTCAAACCCCATATCAGTTCATACAAAACAAATTAGTTCTACCTGACCCTGAAAAAACCACTCTTCTACGGGACATTCACAACCTCGTCCACACTAGCCATTTTCCCCTCTACAACATTTCTTAAGTTCCCATATACACATAACGCCAGATATAAAGGAACAGTTAAAAGCCATTTCCCATCAACGCTCTGTTTGCCAAAAAGATTCACCTCACTCCAACACTAGACCCCCTTCTTTCCCAACACATCAAACCAGGGGACATCTTCCAGGACAGGATTGGCAAATTGATTTTACCCATATGCACCCAGTAAAAAGGGTTCGATTTCTTTTAGTTCTGGTTGATACCTTTTCGAGAGGGGTTGAGGCTTTTCCCACAACCTACAGACGAGCTTCTACTGTCACCTCCAAATTAATAGCAAAAATCCTCTCCAGGTTCAGGGTGCCTCTTTCTTTCCAATCTGATAATGGTCCTGAATTCATTTCTCAAATTACTCAAACACTTGCACAAACCCTATAAATCACCTAGAAGCTACACATCCCCTATCAACCGCAATCTTCAGGAAAGGTTGAAAAAATGGATGGCATTCTAAAGAGCACCCTCACCAGGTACTCACTCCAAACACATAAAGACTTTTGCCTGTAGCCCTTCTAAAAATATGGGCACTCCCACGTAAAACTTCAATGCTCAGCCCTCTTAAACTCGTATATGGGAGACCACTCACTCCTTTTCTCTCCACCTCAGGGTCAAGCCCCACCTCTACCGACCCCTCTCGTTTCCCCTCTTCTACATACCATCTGCCATTTCATTCGGGAATATGCTGACAAATATCTGCCACAACCTGTTGCTGACTCCTCTAATCCCTTCCTACAGCCAGGAGACTGGGTTCTGGTAAAAGATCCCAGTCGTACCCCCAACTACCCCCTCACACCTAAATGGAAGGGACCTTACCAGACCATCCTTACTACACCCATGGCAGCAAAACTCCAGAGACTCCCCAACCGTTTCATTATACTTCTCTCAAGAAAACAGACTTGCCTTCATCACATATTCACATTAACCTCATCAATACAACCACTCCTCACTGCTCTCAAACTAGAACGCTCTCTAAACCTTACACAATCCCTCTTGCTGCAGGCTAACTCTTCCTTTGCTCCGGAGTGCTGGATGTGCTTATCGCTGTCTTCCTCAGCTTACACAGCCCTTCCTACACCCCTTCATGACCTTTTAACAGGAAACATAACTCTAATTTATAAACTCCAAAAAGCAGCTTTGTTTTTTGAAAGAGCTGACTCCCTGGTTGGCGATTATCCCACTTCCAGGGCCAATCAGGCCAACAAATTATTTCAGACCTATTATAACTCCCTACAATGCCTTAAGCCCAAGGCCATCCCATTGAAGGGCCCATAACTAAACACATCCTCTTTTTTTTTCTTTTTTTTTTTTGAGACTGAGTCTCACTCTGTCACTCAGGCTGGAGTGCAGTGGCGCGATCTCGGCTCACAGCAACCTCCACCTGCCGGGTTCAAGCAATTCTCCTGCCTCAACCTCTCAAGTAGCTGGGACTACAGGCACATGTCACCATGCCCAGCTAATTTTTACTAGAGATGAGGTTTCACCATGCTGGCGAATCCTGCATGGACATGAACTGATCCATTTTATGACTGCATAGTATTCCATGGTTTACATGTGCCACATTTTCTTCATCCAGTCTATCATTGATGGGCATTCGGGTTGGTTCCAAGTCTTTGCTACTGTGAATAGTTCTGCAATAAACATACGTGTGCATGTGTCTTTATAGTAGAATGATTTATAATCCTTTTGGTATATACCCAGTAATGGGATCGCTGGGTCAAATGGTGTTTCTGGTTCTAGATTCTTAAGGAATCACCACATTGTTTTCCACAATGATTGAACTAATTTACATTCCCACGAACAGTAAGGGAGGAGACCACCCCTCATAATGTCTTATGCCCAATTTCTGCTCCAAAGAAAGAAGAAGTAAAAACTAAAAGGCAGAAATGAAATCTACAGGCAGACAGCCCAGCACTGCACCCTGGGCCTGGTAGTTAAAGATCCACCCCTGACCAAATTGGTTATGTTATCTATAGATTACTGACAGTTAATAGAAATGCGCTGTGAAAATCCCTATCTTGTTTTGTTCCGATCTAATTACCAGTGCATGCAGCCCCCAGTCACGTACCGCCTACTTGCTCAATCCATCATGACCTTCTCACATGCACTCCCTTAGAGTTATGAGTCCTTAAAAGGGACAGGAATTGCCCACTCGGGGAGCTTGGCTCTTGATACAGAAGTCTTGCCGATGCCCCCGGTCGAATAAACCCCTTCCTTCTTTAAGTCGGTGTCTGAGGAGTTTTGTCTGCCGCTTGTCCTGCTACATTTCTTGGTTCCCTGACCGGGAAGTGAGGTGAATGGCAGATGGTCGAGGCAGCTCCTTAGGCGGCTTAAGCCTGCCCTGTGGAACATCCCTGCGGGGGACCTGACCAGCCCAAGAGACATGGATCCTGAGAGCGCTCCCCGGTAGGCATTTGCCCCGGTGGGATGCTTCGCCAGAGCAGTGTGTGGCAGGCCCATGTGGAGGATCAACGCAGTGGCTGAACACCTGGAAGGAACGGGCACTTGGAGTCTGGACAGCTAAAACTTGGTAAGACTAGTCTTTGAAACTTGCCCACTCCGTTTGACTGGAAGCGTGGCCTGATCACCCATGGCGTGCCTTTATCGGCACTTTGGTTTCGGTTTTGATTTGGTTTGAATTGCTTGACAGGACCGGTCTTGAGAACTTGCCCATTCCATTTGAGTGGAAGCATGGCCTGATCACCCACGGTGTGCCTGTACCAGCAGTTTGGTTTTTGTTTTTGACTTGACTTGGATAGCTTGATACTTTGGTTTTGGTTTTGACCTGGCTTGGATTTCTGGATACTCTGATTTTGGTTTTGATTTTGGTTTGGTGTAAACTACAAAAGCGTGTGCGTGCCCTTTTTACCCGTTCTTTGTTTTGTGGTGTGCGTGTGGTGTGAGTGTGGTGTTTTGTCTAGAGGAAACATGGGTGAGGCACAAAGTAAGCCCACCCCACTAGGAACTATGTTGAAAATTTTCAAAAAACAGAATTTAACGGAGACTATGGAGTACTATGACACCAGGAAAACTTAAAACTTTGTGTAAGATAGACTGGCCAGCATTACAGGTACGTTGGCCATTAGAAGGAAGCCTTGACAGGTCCCTTGTTTCAAAGGTATGGCAGAAGGTAACCTGTAAGCCAGGGAATCCAGACCAGCTTGTTTTAGATCCCCCACCCCCAACACACAGCAGTTGAGAGAACAGCAGCATAAGCGGCTGGCAGAGGCAAGGAGAGACCAGCAGAGAGAGAGAGAAAGGAAAGAGAGAGGAAAAGAGGCAAAGAGAGAGACAGAGGAAGAGACGGAGATGAAGAGACAGACAAAGACGGAATCAAGGGGAGAGAGAGAGAGAAAGAGGCAGAGAGAGAGAGGAAGAGACAGAGGCAAAAGGAAAGTCAAAGAGAGAAAGAAAGAGAGAGATATACAAGCAGTTAAGAAAAAAAAAAAGTGTACCCTATTCCTTTCAAAGTCATCATACCAATTCTAATTTGGACAAAACAAGGTCTTATTAATAGCAAAAGATAATTAAAATCCCAAACTTACAAGGTTTTCAATAAAAGTAAAGTTTGCTAAAAGTTAACAGTGTAACATGTATTATAGTAACTTCTAATCTTGTGGCCTTAGACAGTCTAGTCCACAGACATGAAAAAAAAAGGTTCACTTTGGAAAAGAATGGTTATCATCTTCGGGAAAAAAAGAGGGGACAGAATTTATATAAAAAGAGTGTTATATGGTAAATTTTGTCCTGAAATAAATTAACTTGTTGTTTACAGAAAGAAATGTTTGTAATAAGTCAGAAAGTTAAGGCATGTCGAAAAATTGCCTGTAAAAGTTGTGAAAGAAAAAAAAAAAGGTTATTTTTAAAAATGTGTTAAAAAAGAATTTATGCAAAAAAAATGTTGTATAATTAAAAAGTAACTAGGCCTCCTGAATGTAAAACTATTGAAAAAAAAAAAAACAGTTTATGTGCAAGGTGTATAAGAAAAGCAAAATATACCTTTGGTAAAAGGATTATAAGGAGGCATAAGACTGTACATTTTTACCTACATTAAAAAGTTTAAAAAAAACTATTGCTTTGAAGGTTTAAGCAAGTTTTAAAACGTTAATTGTAAAGAAAATTCTGTGTGTAAATATATTAGCTAAAGTTAAAGAAGTATCATCCAGTTTTTCTGTGAACTGTACATTAAAGTAAAAGCATAATAGGTTTTTCTTAAAGCACCAATCTGCTCTTTAGCAAAAATGATAAAAGGTTAAAAAGAGTCTATAAAATCTTACCTTATGGTCAAACATTAAAAATTAGATAAATATGTCTACAAGATTTTATTAAAATGAGGTTTAACATTAATAACACACTGATATAAAGATAAAATTTAGTTTACCTGGTATAAAAATCATACGAGAAGCATTGTTAAATGTAAAATGGTATTTGACTTTCTTTGGTTTAAAAACTAATAAAAATAAGTGCTAAAGGAAATTCTCAGTAAAAAGGCTCTAAGGACTACAAAGTCCACTGTCAGGGTCCCCACATTTAAAACAAAAGGTGAATTTCTTAAAAATTATATACTTGGTTTATTTTGCACTTTCCTTTCTCGCAAAAACAAAACAAAACAAAAAAAACCTAAAAGCCTTTTAGCACATGTACCACCCCTAGAATTTCCAGTAAACCAGCACCAGCCTGAAGATCACGTTCTCATCGAAAGGTGGAAAGAAGAAAAATTCGAGCCAGCCTGGGAAGGACCCTACCTTGTGCTGCTAACCACCAAAACTGCTGTTCATACAGCAAAGAAAGGATGGACTCATCACACCCGAGTCAAGAAAGCGCCACCCCCTCCAGAGTCATGGGCCATAGTCCCAGGGGAAAACCCTACCAAACTAAAGCTAAGAAAAATTTAGCTATTTTAATCTATCCTATTACTCTTTTCTTCTTTCCTCGTTCTATTGCTGACCTTCTAGTTATTAATATAACCAAGTCAATTTCGCCTCAGACTGTTGCATTTAATGCTTGCCTTATATCCTGTGAGTACTTGCCAAGTCAAAGACAGCTTTCTACTTCAGAAAAGTACTTCTGTCCCCCTTGACTCTCCTCAGACTAGGCATTAGTAAACTAGGACCATTTAATCCGGGGAGATTTCGATAAAGACCCCAGTGCCAACCAGGAGTGTTGTCCCCCAATGTAGAGCTTTCACGCCATAGTTGGACCAACATTCTGTGGACCACTAAAGAGCAAGGATGGACTGCCCCAACCGGTTTTTGTAATTTCCCTAAAACCATACATTCGTTTTACTAGAGGATCATAGAAGTTAAAGACTTAAAACAAACTTTAGCAATTAAGACAGGATGCCAAGATGCAAATGCCTGGTTGAAATGGATCAAATATTCCATCTGCACGTTAAACAAAAGCAATTGTTATACTTGTGCACATGGCAGGCCAGAGGCCCTGATTGTCCCCCTTCCACTAAGGTGGTCCTCCAGTCGACCAGGCATGGGCTGCATGGTAGCTCTTTTCCAGGATTCTACAGCCTGGAGTAATAAGTCATGCCAAGCTCTCTCTCTGCTATACCCCAAAGTCTGGCACCCTGCAGTTCAGCCCCTGAGGTCCATCCAGATTCTGTCTCCCAACACTAAGTTCACTTCATGTCTCTCATGAAGGGAGGAAACTTAGCATTCCTTGGAGACCTGAAGGGATGCAGTGAGCTTAAGAATTTTCAAGACCGCCAGCGCCGTGGCTCAAGCCTGTAATCCCAGCACTTTGGGAGGCCGAGACGGCTGGATCACGAGGTCAGAGAGATCGAGACCATCCTGGCTGACACGGGTGAAACCCCGCCTCTACAAAATACAAAAAACTGGGCCGGGCGAGGTGGCGGGCGCTTCTGTAGCCCAGCCACTCGGGAGGCTGAGGCAGGAGAATGCATGAACCCGGGAGGCGGAGCTGGCATGCAAGACTTGCCACTGCACTCCAGCCTGGGCGGTGTAGAGCTTGTGACTCTGTCTCAAAAAAAAAAAAAAAAAAAAATTTTCAAGAGCTTATCAATCAGTCAGTCTTGTTCATCCCTGAGCGATGTGTGTGGTGGTATTGTGGTGGACCTTTACTGGGCATTCTGCTGAATAACTGAGTGGCACTTCTTGTACTTAGTCCACCATATCCTTTCACCCTGGTATTTCACCAACCAGAAGGAAAAAATAATAATAAGACATCATAAAGCGAGAGAAGCCCCTCATGGGTCTTTCGACTCTCATGTCTATTTAGACGCAATTGGAGTCCCATGAGGAACACCAGATCAATTTAAAGCTTGAAATCAAATAGCTGCAGGATTTGAGTCAATATTTTAGTAGGTGACAGTTAATAAAAACGTAGATTACATAAACTATATCTATTACAACCAACAGCAATGAGCTTTTCATGAGTTAAAAGAAAAACTCATGTTGGCCCCAGCCCTAAGGCTACCTGACCTGACAAAACTCTTTACACTCTATGTGTCAGAAAGAGAAAAAATGGCAGTTGGAGCTTTAACCCAGACTGTGGGGCCCTGGCCAAGGCCAGTGGCCTATCTCTCAAAACAACCAGATAAGGTTTCCAAAGGCTGGCCCCCGGGTCTAAGGGCCCTAGCAACAAAGGCCCTGTTAGCACAAGAAGCAGATAAGTTAACCCTTAGGCAAAACCTGAATATAAAGGCCTCCCATGCTGTGGTAACTTTAATAAATACCAAAGGACATCACTGGTTAACAAATGCTAGATTAACCAAGTACCAAAGCTTGCTATGTGAAAATCCCCACATAACCATTGAAGTTTGCAACACTCTAAACCCCACCACCTTGCTCCCAGTATCAGAGAGCCCAGTTGAACGTAACTGTATAGAGGTGTTGGACTCAGTTTATTCTAGCAGGCTCAACCTCCAAGACCATCCTTAAACATCAGTAGACTGTGAGCGGTACGTGGATGGGAGCAGCTTCGCCAACCCCTGCAAAGTGACTCTGGACTCTGAAGAAGACGACAAGCCCTGCCCCAGTCATACGCAGAAGCTGACTGGTCCACACTCAGTCGAAGCATGAGGAAACTCATCGCGGGGCTCATTTTCCTTAAAATTTGAACTTGTACAGTAAGGACTTCAACTGACCTTCCTCAGATTGAGGGCTGTTCCCAGTGTATACATCAAGTCACTGAAGGTAGGACAAAAGGTTGCTATAGTCCTGTTATTTTACGGTTATTGTAAGTGTACTGGAACTCTAAAAAGAACTTGTTTGTATAATGTTATTCTATCCAAGGTATGTAGCCCAGGAAATGATCAACCTGATGTGTATTATGACACATCTGAGCTTAAAATAAGATTAAGAACTGAAGACTGGTGGGGGCTCATAAACAATACAAGTAAAGTGTTAGCCAAAATAGAAAAAAAAGAAAAAAATAAAAGGGTGCCCAAACAAGTCACCTTAAAATTTGATGCCTGGGCTGTCATTAATAGTAATAAGTTAGGAATAAGGTGCAGTTCTCTTAATTAGAAAAGAGGCTATATGGCAGAAAATAAGTACATCTGTCATAAATTAGGACTGTGTGGAAATAAATGTAAATACTGGTCTTGTGTCATTTAGGCCACTTGGAAAAAAAAAATGATGAAAAGCATCCAGTCCACCTTCAGAAAGGAAAAAATAGCCCTTCCTGTACTCAGGGGCAATGTAACCCCTTAGAGCTAGTAATAACCAACCCCCTTGATCTTCGCTGGAAAAAAGGGGAGCGTGTGACCTTAGGAATCGACGGGGCCAGACTGGATCCTCGAGTAAATATCTTGGTTTGAGGAGAAGTTTACAAACGCTCTCCTGAGCCAGTGTTTCAAACTTTCTATGATGAACTAAATGTGCCAGTACCAGAAATTCCAGGAAAAACAAGAAATTTGTTTTTGCAATTAGTCAAGCATGTAGCACAGTCTCTCAATGTCACTTCATGTTATGTATGTGCAGGAACTGTAATAAGAGATCAATGGCCATAGGAAGCCCGAGAATTAGTACCTACAGACCCAGTTCCTGATGAATTCCCAGCCCAAAAGAATTACCCTGATAATTTCTGGGTCCTAAAATCCTCAATTATAGTACAATATTGCATAGCTAGAGAAGAAAAAGAATTCACTCACTCCATAGGACGACTTAGTTGTCTGGGACAGAAACTGTATAATGGTACCACAAAAACAGTCACTTGGTGGAGTTCAAATCAAACAGAGAGGAATCCATTTAGCAAATTCCCAAAGTTGCAAACCATGTGGACCCACCAGGAGTCCCACTAGGACTGGACAGCCCCCACTGGATTGTACTGGATATGTGGGTATAGAACTTATGCCAAATTACTTGACCAGTGGGCAGATAGTTGTGTTATTGGCACTATTAAACCATCTTTCTTCCTACTGCCCATAAAAACAGGCGAACTCCTGGGCTTCCCTGTCTATGCTTCCCATGAAAAGAGAAGCATAGCTACAGGAAATTGGAAAGATGATGAATGGCCTCCTGAGAGAATCATACAATATTATGGGCCTGCTACTTGGGCACAAGATGGCTTATGGGGATACTGGACCCCCATTTACATGATCAACCAAATCATGTGGTTACAAGCTGTAATAATAATCACTAATGAAACTGGCAGAACCTTGACTATTCTGGCCCAGCAAGAAACTCAGATGAGAAATGCTATCTATCAAAATAGATTAGCTAGCAGCTGAAGGAGAGATCTGTAGGAAATTTAACCTTACTAATTACTGCCTACACATAGATAATCAAGGGCAAGTAGTTGAAAACATGGTTAGAGATATGACAAAACTGGCACATGTGCCCATGCAAGTGTGGCATAGATTTAATCCTGGGGCCATGTTTAGAAAATGACTCCCAGCACTAGGAGGATTTAAAATCCTTATAATAAGAGTTATAATAGTAATAGGAACCTACTTACTGCTCCCTTATTTGCTACCTGTACTTCTTCGAATGATAAAAAGCTTCATCGCTACCTTAGTTCACCAAAATGCACAAGTGTACTATATGAATCACTATCGATCTGTCTTGCAAGAAGACATGGGTAGTGAAAATGAAAGTGAGAACTCCCACTAATGAAATGAGTGAGAGTCTCAAAAGGGGGGAATAAGGGACGAGACCACCCCTCATATCGTTTTATTCCCAATTTCTGCCTCCAAAGAAAGAAGAAGTAAAAACTAAAAGGCAGAAATGAAATCCACAGGCAGACAGCCCGGCGCTGCACCCCGGGCCTGGTAGTTAAAGATCAACCCCTGACCTAATCGGTTATGTTATCTATAGATTACAGACATTGTGTAGAAATGCACTGTGAAAATCCCTATCTTGTTTTGTTCCAATCTAATTACTGGTGCATACAGCCCCCCGTCACATACCCCCTGCTTGCTCAATCAGTCACAACCCTCTCACAAGCACCCCCTTAGAGTTGTGAGCCCTTAAAAGGGACAGGAATTGCCCACTTGGGGAGCTTGGCTCTTGAGACAGAAGTCTTGCTGATGCCCCCAGTTGAATAAACCCCTTCCTTCTTTAACTCAGTGTCTGAGAAGTTTTGTCTGCCGCTCGTCCTGCTACAATGAGATGTCTTCTCAACTGATACAGTTAGGTGTTTAACACTTTTTTGGCTTTGTTTTTGCAGGCAGTGTCCTTCTGAACTCAGCCTTAAAAATGAATCCAGTTGTTTCACAACCAGGATAAAACACAGAGAGTGGTCGGGTGCAGTTGCTCACACCTGTAATCCCAGCACTTTGGGAGGCAGAGGCAGGTGGATCCCCTGAGGTCAGTAGTTCAAGACCAGCCTGGCCAACATGGTGAAAACCTGTCTCTACTAAAAATACAAAAAAAATTAGCCAGGTGTGGTGGTGAGTGCCTGTAATCCCAGCTACTTGGGTGGCTGAGGCAGGAGAATTGTTTGAACACAGGAGGCAGAGGTTGCAGTGAGCCAAGACTGTGCCATTGCACTCCAACCTGTGCAACAAGAATGAAACTCTGTCTCAAAAAACAAACAAACACACACACAAACAAACAAACACACAGAGAGAGACAGAGCATGGTCGTTGGTAAATGGCAAACTGATCCCTGGATGTGCTTCAATGGCATGAAGATATGCAAGTGCATGTAGTTAGCATTTTCTCCTTGACTACAGTCATGCAGGTTACTGACATAATAAAAATTGTTATTTTTCCTCTTGTTGAGTTCCATGCTATATTCTTTAACTCAAAAGCCAAAAGCTGGTAACCCATGAGTGGGTGAATTCAGCCCTTAGATGCATTTTGTTGGTCCTATACATAATAAGCCCTCTTGTATTTATTGCTTTGATTAAATTAGTTGATTTTATTTTTTTGAGACAGGGTCTCCCTCTGTCACCCAGGCTGGAGTGCAGTGGTTCAATCATATCTCACTGCATCCTCAACTTCCAGGCCTCAAGATCACCCTGACTCAGCCTCCCAAGTAGCTGGGACCACAGGTGTGTGCCACCACACCTGGCTAATTTTTTTGTTATTTGTAGAGACAAGGTCTCACTATGTTGCCCAGGCTGCTCTCAAACTTGGGCTTAAACAATCCTCCTGCCTTAGTCTCCCAAAGTGCTGGGATCACAGGCATGAGCCACCACACCCAGCCTCTTGCTTTAATTTTAAAATAGTAGAAAACATGTAAAACTCAGATTTCCCATAAAAAATTAGTTTTCCAATCTAGATTTTAAGCTTCTGTTGAAAATTTGGAAAACATGGAAAGAGAGGTCCTCATTCCCACATGGCAGAGGTCAGCTGCTGTTGAGTGTTAGCAAACCCAAAGATAGGAATATTCACTCTGCAGCTGACATATTCATGTCCACCATTCACTATTGTCTACTTTGTGTTTTTGCCAGCCTATTTCACTTACTTATTTTACCTGCCTCGCTTTGAGTTTGCAGTCCTTGTCTGGCTCAATCACCTCTTTTTAAATGTTTCACCTCTTCAGTATTGTCATGCTTTTGACCTGTTTTTCCCATTTGTCTTCCAGTTATCTCTTTCGTTTTCTAAAGTGCTGATTCAGTTTTCCTGCTTTCAATGACATTCTTGAGACTTTTGTGATTGCTCAATTTGAGGAAGCATTTCATTTTTTTTAACTTTACTGACTTTTACTTCTTTTATACTTCCAAACATACTTTTGTGGAGAAAATGTTCCTTATTTCAGAGTCTATTACCATAAGCTGAAAATTCAGTGCAGCTTAACCTTTAATAGTAGGCCCCTGTTTTTGTGATTGAGGGAAGTTCCAAGTTCATTGGAAAGCACCTGCTGCTTAAAACAATTAAAAACAAACAAAAAGCTTTCTTGAGTACAGCAAATCAAAACTCCCCCCCAGGGCTTTTGAAAATAGACTGGTGTACGCAGAGCATATTTAAGAACAATTTCTTGTTTGTTGCTATTTTCTTAGGCCTTTTTTCTTATAGAAGATCCTTTCAGGTGAAATTGCAGCAAGCTTTTTAAGCTTTTGATGCCAATATCTCTTAACTTCTCTTGCTCCCATCTCACAAAAATAATAGGACTCTAGGCCGGGTGCAGTGATGCATGCCTGTAATCTCAGAGCTTTGGGAAGCTGAGGATCGCTTAAGCCCAGGAGTTTGAGGCTTCGTTGAGCTATGATCACACCACTGCACTCCAACCTGAGTGACAGAGCGAGATCCCATCTCTAAACATGATGATGATGATGATAATAATAATAATAATAATAATAATAATGGATGCTATAATAAGAAAAGGATGCTACTTTTTTCCTGAATTACCGTCTAGAGTTTGCTTCCTATTGTTTTTCTCACTTTCATCCCTAACGATTTCTCCACTTGGCATTTCTTGACCCTAAACAACCTTCCATAGTTTTCAGGGGGTTTCCCAGATGTCTTGACGCCACAAACTTCATATGCAAGCATGACCCAAATGTAATTAAGGGCAGAAAAGAAAACTAATTTGGGCATGCTCAAATTGGCAAGGCAGGAGCTTCTGCAATTAAGTTGGATCTAGTCTAATGACTTATAAATTGTCCTCAACCTGCACGCTAGAACCTTGTTAGGTCAAAAGCCAGTATTCATTCATCCAATAGGGATTTTTTTTTTTTTTTTTTTTTGAGATGGAGTTTTGCTCTTGTTGCCCAGTCTGGAGTGCAATGGCGTGATCTTGGCTCACTGCAACCTCTGTCTCCTTGGTTCAAGCGATTCTCCTGCCTCAGCCTCCCAAGTAGCTGGGATTACAGGTGCCTTCTACCACTCCCAGCTAATTTTTTGTATTTTTAGTAGACAGAGTTTCACCATGTTGGCCCGGCTGGTCTCGAACTCCCGACCTCAGGTGATTCACCCGCCTCGGCCTCTCAAAGTGCTGGGATTACAGGCATGACCCACTACGCCCAGCTGGGATTTTCTTTTAGTAAGCTTTTACTTTAAATAACTAAATAATTTCAGACTTAAAGAAAATTTGCAGAAATAGCACAAAGCATTCCTGAATATCCTTCATTGAGATTCCCCAAAAAATAAAATTTTGCCACATCTGCTTAATTTTCTCTCTCTCCTCTATGTATGTCTATCTATTCTATTTTTTTCTGAGTCATTTTAGAATAAATTACAAGCTGGATGCCCTTTTCTCTTAAATACTTCAGTGCGTACTGCCTATGAGCAAGGACATCCTCCTATATAACTACAACACCAATATCAAAATCAGGAATTTAACATTTTACAACACTATCAAATATTCAATGGACCTTATTTAAACTGTATCGATTATCTCAATAACATTATTTATAAGAACAGAAACTCAGTTTGGGTCACACATTGTATTCAGTTGTCACCCCTCTTTGGTCTCCTACAATGTGGAACAGTTTCTCAGTCTTTTCCCTGTCTTTCATGACCTTGACTTTTTTTTAAGATTGCAGGTCAGTTATTTTGTAGAATATTACTCAATTTGGTTTGCCAAACACTTTTGGGTAATTAGATTAAGATTATGCAATTAAGATTATGCACGTGGCTGACCCATCTGAGGAAAGTCCAGGCAGAGCAAAGAGCTAGAGCCAAGGCCTTGAAGTAGAGCTTATCTGTAGTGTTCTAGAAACGGCAAGTGGCCAGAGGCGGGGCAGTGGCGGGGAAGGAGTCGGTGGGGGGTGGTAATAGAAGAACATGATATCAGAGAATTAACAAGGGTTAGGCCCTCTGGGCCTTGCAGACTATTATAAGCACTTTTTAGCTTTTATTCCAAGTGAGCTGGGAAACCATTAAAATATTTTAAACAAAGAAGTAACATGATGGACCCTGTTCCTACCCCACAGAGCAAGTTAAGCCTTGGCTCCCTCACTGATAAAGCGGGAGTAATGACAGCTCCTCCTTCATGTTACAGTAGAGACTTACGGGAGATAACATATGGAAAGTGCTTAGCACAGGGCCTGGCAAGTAATAAGCGCTCAATAAATAACTTCTATTATTTTTGTTCTTATCTCGGGAAATGACTCGCCTGTTTTCCCAGGCCAGTGATGTGTGCAGGGCCCTGGTTTCATTTCTCCTGTGTGCTTGCTTAGCTGCCAGACTTCCTGCTTTTCTCATTAACAAAATTCCTTGCTCATAAGGCAACATAACACACAGCAGTTGTTAACTTTGTGGCCGGACCACGAACCTCCTGAAACTGAATGCAAAGTCTCATGTATATGTAGTTACACACATGGGGTGTGAGGCTGAGATTCTCCAAGTGCTCCATGACCCCAAAATGCTATAGAAGAAGCGGGTTTAACTGGATTCTGGAGAAGAAGTTCTGGGAACAGCTCAGCAAATAGCTAACTTTCTGATCCTTCCGAAGTCATCTGACATTTGGTAACATCAGTTTCCATATCCGTCATGAGGAAGTTCTGTGAGATTACATTTAAGGTTACTTCTAGGTCAAGAATTCCATGACTGGATGTTTTTGGCATTAATTAAATAAATGTATTGGTAGAGAGTGTGTCTCTCTTCTTCCGCCTTCAAACAGCCCTCTACAATGGCTAGTAATTTCCAGAACTAAGATGTGTAATTTGGGCTCTCTGCTTTGTTTCCCTTTTACATCTATGCAAACACTTATGGGGCTGTTATCATGCAGTCCCTTTGACCTGCCTCTCCCTGCATAGACAGCCAAGAGAGCATCTCTTTGGCCCAGCACACAGTCACCGCAGGGGAGAAGGGGAAAGAAAGGAAACAACTGTTGATTGTACTCCTACTACATCCTAGAATATAGTGTTGACGTGTTTGCTCATTTACCACTCATGAACTCTTTGTGTTATAGGTATTATCTCTACTTTATAGATATGGAAACCAGAAATCAGAAACATTTAAGGTCACCAAACATATAAATGCTGCAATTTGAACTCAAGTTTTTTCTGTCTATCTCCAACAATCCGTTTTTCCATTTCTTTATCTTGCCTTCCAGAGTAGTTGTGTCTTCGGCCATGTACCACAATTCAGTCACTCATTCATTCCATCGGGGATCCTGCCAATAGTGCTCACTACAAGACTTCTTTTTTAACAGCCTCCAAATGAAAGGAGCACCACTCTCCTTTATCCAGCCAGAATGCTGAATGCGGTGTTCTTATTTCAGGCACCCACTTCCTGAGAAGCTAATGCAGTCATGGCATTTATGTCCCTTACTAACTTCAGCTTGGAATTAGCCTATAGTTCATTTCCTCCTCTTTGAAAGAATGGTTTTTCTCTATATTCTCTGTATATATATTATGAAACAGACTTGGAATTAGAGCATGTTTTCTGTAGATTTCCCTAGGTTTCACAGCAAATAATAGTGAGATTTTTTTTTCCCCTAAAAACTACATTAGGTAAAAAACAGACAGACATACTAGAACAGAAAAGTGATTAGATCCGTATTGAATGAGAATATTTAGTTCTTCCTTGAGGCATATTATGTGTATTTGGCAAATGTTGCTTAAGTGAAGGTTTAAAAAATAAAAAATAAATAATGAGTTAAAGACTGAAAAAAATGAGTATGAGTTACAGGATTTTGGATTATTGATGAGGGAATTATTGAGGCTACATGGTCTTCTATCTGAATATCCATTCCTCCATCTCATGAGGGTCACAACATTAGAAGATTTTTAACATTACTATTTATGCATCCACCCTTTGTTCCACATTCTTGTTCTGACAGATGAGAAACAGAAACACTTCAGCAATTAAAAAAAAAACTTTTTATGAAAAATAAATCACTTACAATCTCACCACTTGGGAGTGCCTAACCCCTTACAAACTTAATCTACTATAGATCCCTCTCTTTCTCTCCCTCTTCCCTCTCTACCTACATTGCAAATTAGGAGTATCATTAAACTAACTTAAAAAAAAATAACTGCTATCAAATGCTGGAGTTCAAAGTTTCTTTAGTAAGTCAAGAATACGCAGTTATAACACCTGGTTGGCAGACTAGACCTCCCGGGATTACCCAGCACTTCTTGTGCAGAGCAGAAGTCCTTCCTGGGGCATCTGCCAGAGGGTCTTTAGGGACCCGACTGGACCCTTCCGGGGAGAGGGTCTTCAAAACTTTGCAAAATAACCCATTCCATGGCTTTTTCTAGCACTATTCATTATCTTATTTTCACATCTCCTCATAATTTGTATATCCCTCCTTCACTCTGTACTTCCTTCCCTGTAGAACAAACGTGAGACATGTCAGTAAAAATGGCTAGAGGGATACAAAGTGGGGCCTGGTCTGGCACTACTCACAAACAGAAAAATTGGTGCATTAAACAACTAACTTTAAAGGGAACCGTTCTAGAAATGATGAGAGAGAATGGGGCTGTGGCCATAATCTGCACATCATTTGAAATGCTCTAATATTATGAAGAGAGCACTGACTTGAGAAGGGAAAGACCAGGGTCTGCCACCAATTTGTTGGGTGATTTTAGCAAATCATTTAATTTCTCTGGCTCACCAGAAAAATGAGGGTAACGTCACAAACTTCTCATGATAAACGAGTGACATGAAATGTATATTTTAAAGTGGTTCAGAAAGCTATGCATTAGCAAAGAATGTATGACTATGTTTATATAGGTTACATGTTGATTTTTTAACAGGGATCTATATGCACTGATTGCCTGTGGTGTACATTTTTCCCTTATTGCATCCTTTGTCAACTAAAGTGAGATATCAAAAAAAAAAAAAGCAATACATGCTTTATAAAAGGTGCTTGGTAAATTGGTGGGAATTCTTTGCTGACCTCTGGGTATCACAACAAATTCTCAAAGACATCTTTTTTTTTTTTGGTGAGATGGAGTTTCACTCTGTTGCCCAGGCTGGAGTGCAGTGGCGTAATCTCAGCTCACTGTAACCTCTGCCTCCCGGGTTCAAGTGATTCTCCTGCCTCAGCCTCCAGAGTAACTAGGATTACAGGGGCCCACCACCATGCCCAGATAATTTTTGTATTTTTGGTAGAGATGAGGTTTCACCATGTTGGCCAGGCTGGTCTTAAATCACTGATCTCAAGTGATCAGCCTGCCTCGGCCTCCCCAAGTGCTGGGATTACAGGAATAAGACACTGCACATGGCCCTCAAAGACATCTTTTATCCTTGGTACCCTTTCACAGACACAGGAGATATCTGTTAGCAAATGGAATGTAAATGATTTTCAATTTCCCTTCTAAACGAATCAATTGGTAATCAGCTTCCGGGAGCTTGAATTGAGAGAATGACCTCCTGATTGGGTAGGGAAGAATTCTGTGATTTGTTAGGATGTCTGCCACAGATGGCTGTGTGAAATGACAGTAAATGTGCCACATATCAACCATGACCATCTTAAATACACCAAATACACCATGACTTAAGGGCAACTAGATGTATATGTACAACATGACACTTATTTCCCTAAGCTTGGATCTCAGGTCCCCTGTTACCAATAGTAACCAACTGAGATTTATACAAAATGTGACTGTGTATCATGCCGACTTATATGTTCCTATGTTCCTGTCAACACCACGGTATCTAGAATAATAATTCATTCTCCAAGGTGATGGGAAGCTATTTTAGTCTCTACAAATTAAGTATGCAGTTCACCCAGTTACCCCAAGATTCCCAAAGTCTCCACTATGGAGTAGAGTTACTGACTTTCTGATGACTGTATTGTTGAAGGTGGGCAGCTGCTCATGTACCTGGTTTACTAAGCTCCCCTGGTCATGTTTTTCATCTTCTAGTTCCCTTCTGTTTCTCTCAGGCAAGAAGGCAATGGCTACTCAGTCCTTATTTTCAGCCTCTTACTCTCAATCTCCATGGAATTTGTAATCAAAAGTTTAGTTTTCACCTGGAAATGGCTGTTTTCCTGTCCCACAAGAGGTCTTTTAGAATGTTTGGTCGGGATGGTGCAGTCATCTGTATGATTAGTTGACACTAGTTTAATATGTCTGTCTCTTAGCTATTTTTGTTTCATGAAGCACAAAATAATGTCCTCGTCATGAACCACACTTCAGAATGTTGCATTTCAGTACCATGCACAATACTCTAGTATTTGTCTTTAGATCACTTCAAATGGCTTTTCTCAAAGACTAAAGTGCTTTACTCACCTCTCACTTTCAGCAGCGTCGACAGTTCTCATATCATTATTTTTCCTCCCTGCACCCTGCCTCATGAGAATTGGCTGTTGTCTCTCTTCCCAAGGAATGACATTTCTTTCAAGGCCTATGTTACTAACTTGACTCAGAATTTGATGCCAAAGTAGCCCTAAGAAAATCAGAATGTGGCAGTCCATGGCTCTAGTTGCCCAGTCAATGAAAGAGAATGTTTCCGGTTCTCTGCTTTTTGGAGATTCTTACCTCAGCACATTTGAGGATTCAGAAGAGAAGTTAACTCTAGCAACCTACAGAGCATTCTACTGGATCACCTCACCAGCTGGCAAGAGTGCCTGACATATATTAGGCACTTAATAAATATTTATGGATGAATAAATGAATGCAATTTTCAAGGAAGGAAGCATAATGAGGCCCCTAACAGAGGAGACTCATCTGAGTCTTGACTGGTGGCTGTGACTTCTCCTAGTAGATTTCAAATATGCGGTAATTTTGCAGTAAGGCAGGGCAGGAATGGAAGTTTTGATATTTGGAACAAGGTAACTAAAAAAAAAAAGGAACTGATAAATCTTAATTGGTTCATTCACTTATTCACATTTTTTTTCCACAGGTCAAATTCACATTTTTTTTCCACAGGTCAAATTCACATTTTGGTTAAAAAAGGAAAAAGAGGCCGGGCGCAATGGCTCACATCTGTAATCCCAGCACTTCGGGAGGCCGAGGTGGGTGGATCACCTGAGGTCAGATCAGCCTGACCAACATGGTGAAACCCCATCTTTACTAAAAATACAAAAATCAGCTGGGCGTGTTGGCAGGTGCCTGTAATTCCAGCTACTCAGGAGACTGAGGCAGGAGAATTACTTGAACCTGGGAGGCGGAGGTTGCAGTGAGCTGAGATTACGCCACTGCACTCCAGCCTGGGCGACAGAGTGAGACTCTGTCTCAAAAATGATAAAAATAAATAAATAAATAAATAAATTCATGTTCAGTCAAGTTCACAGATGAGAAGGACTTTGCTGGAGCAGAAACAAGGAATGGGCTTGGAGGTGTATAGGAATGGACCACCAGCACCCACATGGAATGAAAATAAGGTCACATATAACAGACATGAATCCAAAATCAGTAGGCAGAGAACTTTCTCATGCTCCCACAAGGTTATTGTGGAAGCTGGGGTGAACATGGAAATAAAGAAGTGTCAAAGAGGAGGGGACTTCTGAGATCCTAACAGGACCACTGTGAGTGCCTAGAGTGAAAATATGTTCTTCTGCACACCTGCGTACAGTTTCATTAGTTAAATTGTAGGCAACTCAGTGGTTCACAAAACAGCCATCCCTGTCTCCCTGTTCAGAGCTCCCCACTGGGAACTTGCTGAGCTTGAGATACATTGATGTCACCCTTCTACAGAGAACTTCCAAAACTCCTGCTGCTGTGGCGTCCAGATCCAACCTAGGTCCTGCCGTATGCCAGCTTCGTGTTTCACACTCAGGTTTCTTACTTCCAATAAATCCTGTTTGGAGGTTATGTTAGCCAGAATCAGTTTCTGTCACTTGCAATCAAAGAAACATAATAAAGAATGCCCTTCTTTTTCTTCCTTCTAGCAAAAATTTTCAAAGATACATTAAAAAAATAAAAAAGAATGCCTTCTTCAGCCCCTGAACAGCTAAGATTTATGCATCCAGGGAAACTGAGAAGATTCTGAAAATAAATAGCAGGTTTAAGATACTTGTCTGGACTCTAGTTTCTTTTGAAATAAATACAATTCCAGTGCCATTCTCCAAGATGACTGCCACTTGAAAAGTTAACTTCCTTAGTAATTGTGTCTTTAAGTACGGCTTCATGAAAATTACTGTATGCTTCTTTTAAAACTGAACACGAGATTGGCAAAATATTGGCAAGTTGGATAGTGGGTATATGGAGATTATTACACTTTTCTACCTTTATGTATGTTTGAAATGTCCATAATAAAAAGAGTTTAAATGTTGTCATTCCAAAGGCTTTTATTATTTTGGATTTTCTTTCCACTGGTAAGCCAGGTGTTACTTTGTATGGTCCCACGTGCTGTAGGCAGCCTCCTCAGCCCATGTAAGTGTGGTTTTCTTTCTTTGAAAGCCTGTAACTGCATTTGGCACTTCCTTAATCCCCATTGAGTAAATTCACTCCAGGAATCGTTTATTGAGTGTCTTAGTCCATTCGGGCTGCTATAAGAAAATTCCAAAAACTGGGTAGCTTATCAGCAACAGAAATTTATTACAGGTCTGGAGGCTGGGAAGTACAAGTGCAAGACATCAGCAGATCCAGTGTCTGGTGAGTGCCTGAGTTCTGGTTCACAGATGGTGCCTTCTTGCTCTGTCCTCACGTGGTAGAAGGAGTGAGCTAACTCTCTGAGATATCTTTGATAAGAGTACTAATCCCATTCAGAGGGTTCTCCTCATGACCAAATCACCTCCCAAAAGCTCTGCTTCCAAATAATGTCACCTTGGTTGGAGGTGAGGATTTCACCATAGGGATTTGTGGGGGGACACAAATATTCATACCATGGCAATAAGCAATGCAGATTTTGCTGTAGATTACATAAAGGAGAAGATCTATATCATAAGCCTAACTAAATTTCCCTGTAGGCATTTCTATCCTCCTGAAAGTCTCTATCCTCCTGCAGCAGACCAACCACAGTGTCTCCACTTGCCTCTCTTTTCTTTTCTTTTCTTTTAAATAAAAGAGATAATGTCTTGCTATATTGCCCAAACTGGTCTCAAACTCCTGGCCTCAAAGAATCTTTCTGCCTTGGCATCCTGAGTAGCTGGGATTATAGGCATGAGCCATTGTGCCTGGCTCCACTTCCTTTCTTACACAGAGTAATTTAGCTCTACCTCAGCCTTCTAGTCCTGGGAACTACATCCCTAAAGGTGTTGAATACCCACACTTTAAAGTAAATTTTGGCCAGGCATGGTAGCTCACATCTGTAATCCCAGTACTTTGGGATGCTGAGGCACGAGGATCACTTGAGCTCAGGAATTCAAGGCCACCCTGGACAACATAGCAAGATCCTGGCTCTACAAAAAATAAAAATAAAAAATTAGCCAAGCATGGTGGCATGCACCTGTCATCCCAGCTACTTGAGAGCCTAAAGTGGGAGAGTTACTTGAGCCCAGGAGGTCAAGGCTGCAGTAAGCTATTATGGCACCACTGCACTCCAGCCTCAGCAACAGAGCAAAACTCATCTTGGGAAAAAAAAGAAAAAAGACAACTTTGATCTACCTGAATACAGTTTTTATTTTAGTTTCATTCTCTCACTCTTGATATGCTTTACCCTGTGCATTTCAAATGCCTAAGGCTCCCACACACCAGGCTACTTCCCTCAAATCAAAATTCTCCTTAAATGCTTCTTCACACTAGAAGTAAATTGCTAGAGGAATTGGGAGTAGGGGAAGAAAGACATAAAGAAGACTCGCAAATTTATAAAGCAAAGAACAGCAGAAGAGAATTCATCTTGCCTTCAGGGTATGGAATTCATACATCCCACCTCCCATGTTTACCTATTGCTACTTAGTGGCTTAAACAATAACAATCATTTATTTTGCTCAAGAGTCTACAATTCAAGCAAGACACCTTGTCTCTGCTCATGCAATGTGAACTGGGGTGGCTCGAATATGGGCATATCTCCTTTCAAGATGATTCACTCACATAGGTAGTTGGTACTGACTGTTGGCTGGGGACTCAGCCAGAGCTTGAGCCAGGGGACCTTGGTTCCTTTCCATATGAGCCTCCGTGCAGGCTATGTGCACTTCCTCACAGTATGGTGGCTGGGTTTTCAGAGTAAGCATATCAAGAGAACAATATGGAAGTGTATGATCTAGTTTCAGAAGTCACCTAGCATCAGCTCCACTGAACTCTGCTAGTTGAGGCAGTTGCAAAGGCCCAACCAAGTTCAAGGGCTGTTCTTGAAAAGTATATGGGACAGAAGGTATTGTTGCAGCCATCTTTGGTCATAGATGCCATAAAGCTTTCTGCATCTCTCAGCCATCTTTGGCACATCTTTCTGCCACGGATGCCATAAGGCTCTATGCATCTCTTGGGATCAGAGCAGCAAACTACCTGTTCCTAGTAAAGCATCTCTAGGAGGGTTGCTGAAGTGATGGCCAGAGGCCCAACTCAGATGATCAATTATGATGGCATAAATTCTGTCATACCAGCTAAGTCTTTCTGGTAACTTTATAAAGGTTTTCAGAGACTTAAGTGTGGTTGGAATTTGTAATAATAGTTGATTCCTCCAGCTATTCTGACTCAAATCTGTGGTAGGATCCCGGCTTTTGAATTTTAATAAGGACTACAAGTATTTCTGAAGCAGGTGGTCCTCCTACTATGAGACAAGTACGTTTCCCTGTAGGTGGTAATTGAAGGAGCTCTAGTCTAATACTATAGATATGGACCATACTTAGAGGCTGCAGGTAGAGCTCCTGAATTAATGAGACAAGGAATTGACATTCTGAACTAAAGTACCTTGTGTTTCCTGCCCTCTCCTTTCCACTTCATTTTTCCTTTTCCATTTCTGCCCTAGTTCCTGCATTCTGGCAACTGGTACTCTCTATAGGGAAACAGCCTCTATTCAGTCTTGGGAGCAGAGCATTTCTCATTTAACAAGTATCCCTTAGATTTTGCAGCAATTCTGGTTCCCTGTTCATCTCTCTAATTTTCTCCATCCTCTCCAGAATGTTAAGGTTTTCATAGGTCATTTCCACTACAGCAGCTGGTTTTCACTCTGGAATTTTTAGGTCTCCTCTTAGGGAAGATGTTGTTTCAACATCTTCCAGTGAAGAACACCCTTCAAATAACTTCCAAGTAATGTCACTGTAATCCTAAATTCTGATGCAATTCCCCCTCACATCTTGTCTGTGGTTGGGTGCAGTGGCTCACACCTATAATCCCAGCACTTTGGGAAGGCCAAAGGATTTCTTTGGAGGACTGCTTGAATCCAAGAGTTTGAAACCAGCCTGGGCAACATAGTGAGACTCTGTGTATGAGTCCGTTCTCATGCTGTTATGAAGAAATACTCAAGACTGGATAATTTATAAAGAAAAGACGTTTAATTGACTCACCATTCCACATGGCTGGGGGGGCCTCAGGAAACTTACAACCATGGTGGAAGGCACCTCTTCACTGGGTGGCAGGAGAGAGAATGAGAGCCAAGCAAAGGGGGAAGCCCCTTATAAAACCTTCAGATCTTGTGAGAACTCACTCACTATCGTGAAAACAGTATGGGGAAAACCGCCCCCACAATTCAATTATCTCCACCTTGTCCCACCCTTGACACATGGGGCTTATTACAATTCAAGGTGAGATTTGGGTGGGGACACAGAGCCAAACCATATTACTCTGTCTCAACAAAAGAAATTTTTTTTAATTAGCAAGTGTGGTAGCACACGCCTGTGGTCCTAGCTACTCAGGAGGCTGAGGTGGGAGGGTCACTTGAGCCCAGGTTGTCAAGGCTGCAGTGAGCTCTGATCCAACTACTGCATTCCAGCCTGGGTGACAAAGTGAGACCCTGTCTCAAACAAACACAAATTTTTTTTTGGTGTCTTTCTTCTCTGGCTCTTGTATAACATCTACTTCAGTGGTCTCACTCCTGGTATTCAACTCCTCTACTCTTTGATTTTCCACACAGGACCAGGACTGTGTGTGTGTGTGTTTGTTTTTTTAAATTCAATCTGTTTGCTAAACTAGTTTATTTCCTCCCCTATCACATGCAAAGCTAAGCCACTGGCTAAATCACATTTTTCTTCATTTTCTTTCCTTTTTCCATCATTCATGTATTGACTGCCACATCAAAACCTATTATTATGAAGCTGAAAAATTGAACCAAAACTATTTCTCCATTATTTTCTGTGATTTTTTTGTGTGTTCAAGCCTACGCAATATTGGAATTTAAAGGGATAAATAGCACTTGAATTAAGTAATTTATGACTATAGTTGGCTTTAAAAGCCTAATGAGACCAGAGTGGGTGAAAGAAAGAAAAATTTCCTACACATCTATAGGGAAATATCCAAGTATCAACAGAAGACATAAAATTATGTGTTGTATTTTGTTCCCCTAAATATTCAAAAAATTAAGAAATTCTTTTTATGATTATTATTATTATTTTCTTTTTTTTTTTCCCTGAGACAGAGTCTCCCAGGCTAGAATGTAGTAGTGTGATCTCGGCTCACTGTAGCCTCCGCCTCCCAGATTCAAGCAATTCTCCTGCCTCAGCGTCCTTAGTAGCTGGGATTACAGGTGCCCACCACGCCCAGCTAATTTTTGTATTTTTAGTAGAGATGGGGTTTCACCATGTTGGTCAGGCTGGTCTCAAACTCCTGACCTCAGGTGATCCGCCTGCTTCAGCCTCCCAAAGTGCTGGGATTACAGATGTGAGCCACCCCACCCAGCAGTGCAGCAGATTTCATAGGCATGCTTGAGGAGGCAGTTCCTGATTTACGTAGGGCCCACAGATTTGTTTGACCAGGTGTGATGTTTTACATAGTGTATAGGGAAGACTGGTCACCCCACCCTAATCTTATTATGCAAATGGGCTTTCCACTTGGCCAGCACCTTCTTGCCTGCTCCTTATTGTACACATGGCTGGCAGAAATAAAAGATGGAGCCACCATTTTGAACATGACTAGTCCCAGGTAGTATATTCTTATTGGCACGACTGCTGGCGTTTGCCTGTGCAAGCTTCCAGCTTGCTTGTCTATGTCTATAGCTTGATTTTATAGGCTGCAGCACCCATTCCCTAGCCCCCTACCTGCCAAATTATCCATAAAAGCTGTAGTCTCTGAGTTCTCACAAAGGCTGATTTGAGTAATAAATTCTCATCTGTCCTGTCACTTGGCTAGTCCTGCGTTAATTAAAAGCTTTTTCTCTTTTTGCAAAAATCTTTTAAAAAAACCAAACACACAAAAAAACACAACCTCTTTCGCACTGCTATACTGCTGTCTCAGTGAACTGGTTTTATTTGTGCAGTGGACAAGAACCTATTGGGAGATTACAACATCACTTCTGTCATCTGGTTTTATTATGAACTCTACACAGATTCCACCCTAATTCCACTCCAGACACCCCACTCCTTGCCTGTCATCTCAAGAATGTCAAACTATTCAGTATTTCCTCTATATCAGTACCTTACCGACCTAGGCGCTCACTTCTTGCTGACTAAACCTTATTTCTTAGGTTCTGCTGATTAAATGAATTCTATTCCTCTTCTATAATTATTTGTTGACAACTTTCATTTGTTACTCTTTCTAAATATTGTGTTATTTACTTTGAAAGGACAATACACATACATGGTACAAAATTCAAAAGCTTCTATGAAAGAGTGTACAATGAAAAGTAAGTCTTCTTTCTGCTTCTGTCCCCAAGGCACCCTGCCCTGCCTTGTGAAGGTATTCACGGATGTGTTTCTTTTGTGTATTCCAACATTATTCTGGGCTTTATTTTCTTCATTTATCAATGTAACCTGAGGACTTTTCCTTTTTGAACGTTAAAGCTGCCAAATTCTTTTTAAAGACAATACAATCTACAGTCTATTTGTTTCCAACAAAATCAGATATACAAAGTAAACCCAAATATACACAACCATTCCTTTCTTACAAAATATATCTTCTGGCCGGGCACAGTGGCTCATGCCTGTAGTCCCAACACTTTGGGAGGCTGAGACGAGTGGATCATCTGAGGTCTGGAGTTCGAGACCAGCCTGGCCAACATGGTGAAATCCCGTCTCTACTAAAAATACAAAAATTAGCTGGGAGTGATGGCGGGCACCTGTGATCCCAGCTACTCAGGAGGCTGAGGCAGGAGAATCGCTTGAACCTGGGAGGCGGAGGTTGCAGTGAGCCAAGATCACACCATTGCACTCCAGCCTAGGGGACAAGAGTGAGATATATATATATTATGTGTGTGTGTATATATATATATAATGTGTGTGTGTGTGTATATATATATGATTGAGGTAACACTTTTTCCTTATTTTAAAACAGAAACCAATTTCACCTCCAACATAGTGTGTTGGCTAGTTCACTGGGGATTCCCCAAGGTATATAGTAGACACTTAATAAACATTTGTGAATGAACAAATGAATAAATGAGTTCTTCTAGTGCTTAGTGGGGCTCGGAATTCGAAGCTGGTAGAACACAAGAAATACATTTGCCCACAGGATTTAGAACAGGCCAAGAATGGCAATTCTTATAATAGTGATCTTGATGGGAGTACTAACTAAGCTTGGTTCACATGAACGTGTAGCCTCGATCATGATATGCTGAGATGTTATTTGTGAACAGGCATGGAATAAAATTGTTCCTGAATGTTAAACTAGTGTTCCTGTCATTTCTATATGTAACAGGAAGAAAATACTTCCACGTCCCAACTCCTGGGGGATTGCCTTGACAAGGGGTTGGTGACTTTACAGCTTTGCCTCTTAATTTAGAGAATAGTATGAGGGTGAGGTCATACTATATCACTAGGGCTTGATTTTTTCTCAAACTCTCTTCTTGTCTTTCTCTACACTTCCTTGTTGATCTCATTCATTACCATGAATTCAAGCACCATTTTTGTGCCAATAAACCCTAAATTTGTATTTTCACCCCCAGTCTCTCCTTTGACTGAAAAACTCTTTTTTCTTTTGTTGAGACAGGGTTTTGCTCTGTTGCCCAGGCTGGAGTGCAGTAGCATGATCTTGGCTTTGTAACCTCTGACTCCTGGGCTCAAGTGATCCTCCCACCTCAGCCTCCCAAGTATCTGGGACTAGAGACATGCAACACCATGCCTGGCCAGCTTTTGTATTTTTTGTAAAGATGGAGTTTTACCATGTTGCTCAGGCTAGTCTTCAACTCCTGGGCTCAAGTGATTCTCCCGCCTCAGCCTCCCAAAGTGTTGTGATTATAGGTATGAGCCACCGTGTCTGGCCAACTGATGAACTCTTCACATCTGCTTTCTCTACATTTTCTCCTGGAGGTTTTAAGCACCTCACACTTAACAAGTTGAAAAACAGCTTTAGATTTTCTCTAAACCTATTCTTCCACTCAGCTCTGATCTTCCCCATTTTGTTTTCTGGCTCCACCCTCTACCTGGCTGCTGAAGCCAGAAAACAAGAAGCAATCCTGAATTTCTTCCTTTTCTTCCTATCCCCTAATCTAACTTATTAGCATAAAGCTTTTCTTGATTGTGCGTCTCAGAGTTTGGACTCATGTAGTCTTGAAGGCTGGAAACATTTTAAGAAAATGGCTACCTGTTGCCTGGGCACAGTGGCTCACACGTGTAATCCCAGCGGAGGCAGAGGCGGGCGGATCACAAGGTCAGGAGATCGAGACTATCCCGGCTAACATGGTGAAACCCCGTCTCTACTAAAAATACAAAAAATTAGCTGGGCGTGGTGGCGGGTGCCTGTAGTCCCAGCTACTGGGGGAGGCTGAGGCAGGAGAATGGCATGAGCCCGGGAGGCGGAGCTTGCAGTGAGCTGAGATTGCGCCACTGCACTCCAGCCTGGGCGACAGAGCAAGACTGCATCTCAGGGAAAAAAAAAAAAAAGAAAGAAAGAAAGAAAGAAGAAAAGAAAATGGCTACCTGTTTACTGTTAGAAATTTATATATTTTTCTCTAAGTGAAAATTGGGAATTCCTGGGAAATATTCTTCTTTTTTTTCTGGGAAAAAATAATTTTGTTTTCAGTTTTTCAAAAAAGCTGTCTTGTTTTGAACTAATCACCTGATGTTTTAAAAGCTTATCTTCAATATGAATGAAGGTTTAGAGTTCACGGGAGCAGACAACTAACTTGGTTTTATTTTATTTTATTTTATCTTATTTATTTATTTTTTTGCGACGGAGTCTCGCTCTGTCTCACCCAGGCTGGAGTGCGGTGGCGCGATCTCGGCTCACTGCAAGCTCCACCTCCCGGGTTCACGCCGTTCTCCTGCTTTAGCCTCCTGAGTAGCTGGGACTACAAGCGCCCGCCACCAGGCCTGGCTAATTTGTCGTGTTTTTTAGTACAGACGGGGTTTCACCATGTTAGCTGGGATGGTCTCGATCTCCTGACCTAGTGATCTGCCCGCCGCGGCCACCCAAAGTGCTGGGATTACAGGCGTGAGCCACCGTGCCCGAGCTTATTTTGTTTTTTGAGATGGAGTCTCATTCTGTTGCCCAGGCTGGAGGGCAGTGGCTCATCTCTGCTTACTGCAACATCTGTCTCCCAGGTTCAAGCAATTCTTCTGCCTCAACCTCCCGAGTAGCAGGGACTACAGGCACGCCTCACCATACCCGGTTCATTTCTGTATCTTCTTTTTTTTTTTTTTTAATTGAGCCTTGCTCTGTCACCAGGCTGGAGTGCAGTGGCACAATCTCGGCTCACTGCAACCTCCGCCTGCCAGGTTCAAGGGATTCTCCTGCCTCAGCCTCCCGAGTAGCTGGGACTACAGGAGCCCATCCCCACACCCAGCTAATTTTTTTGTATTTTTAGTAGACGGGGTTTCACCATGTTGGCCCAGATGGTCTCGATCTCTTGACCTCGTGATCCACCCACCTCAGCCTCCCAAAGTGCTGGAATCACAGGCCTGAGCCACTGCGCCCGGACTCATTTTTGTACTCTTAGTAGAGATGGGGTTTTGCCATGCTGTCCAGGCTGGTCTCCAATTCCTGACCTCAAGTGATCTGCTCCCCTTGGCCTCCCAAAGTGCTGGGTTTACAGGCATGAGCCACCGTGCCTGGCCTCTAACTTGGCTTTAGATGACAATTATTTATAGTTGTGTCTCAGCCTGAACAAACAAAATCCCAGCTCCTCCAACAGCCATTCCTGAGTCTACAGGCCAGGCTGAAAAGACCTGATATGCACTGTCTCCTGAAAGAGAGCAGATTGGGGGTAATGCTGGAATAGAGGATAAAGGAGCATAAAAGGATAATCATTTAGGAGAAAGTGTATTGGTTACTGTCCTTCAAATTTCAAACTGGAGATCGGTCAGCCTCAGCATCTCAGATTAATACATCTGCTCTGTTCTGTTTCAATCAATAAAAACAAAAAGATGAACAATGAAACATTTTTGGTCATACAAATGTAGCATCAGTCTCTGCCCCCTACCTCCTATCTTTGGGAACTTTCTGGACTCTATGAAGTTGTCCAAAGGCAATTATATCAGATTAGAATATTAAATATACTGTTTAATAATCTAGAAGTCTGTCCCCTGCCGGTGATGTGGGAGCTTGGTGAGCAGGGGAAGGAGTACAGCAGGGAGGTGTTTCCCATGCGATGCCATGAGGGGGAGGAAAAGACTAAAACTGCCTTTGCAAAGATTATGACAGTGAGAGAAGTCTAGCATGGCTGACTCCATCTTGCTACTAGTCTCTCCAGCTGGCTGTCCTCACTTATTCCTGGGCATACACCAAGCTAACCACAGGAGGAATTTAGTTTATAGTTTAACTCTGAAGCAAGGATAATAGTCTCTCCCTAAAACTAGCCCCCTCCTTGCTCAGGGACTAAGACCACCTTTGTAAGACTAATGGAAAGTCACAAGATTAGAATTATGGGAGAGACCTGAATTTTGCTAAAACGTAGGCATGGTTAAAGAATAACCAGCCATTGTTTTTCTATAATCCCTTACCGCTCAGGAGTCATGAAGCCAGAGTTCACAAGATTTGTGGCTTCCCAAATTGCTCCTACAGATAACATCACTATTGTAGAACCTAAGATCGGTCTTTTGAGATGTTCTTCAGACTTTTGCATTCTGGTGACTGACTGACCACCTGGACCCCATGACTCATGACTCAACCTGTCCTGTGACCTCCACCCAAAGGCAGACTTAACACATGAGGACTGTTTTCCACACTCCTATGATTTCATCCTCAACCAATCAGTAGCACCCATTTCCTAGCCCCCCTGCCTGACAAATTATACATTAAAACCCTTGCCTCTAAGTTCTTGGGGAGGCTGATTTGAGTAATAAGCTCTCACTGGTTGCTTGGCTAGCCATGTGTTAATTAGACTCTTTCTCTACTGCAATAGTGCTGTCTCAGTGCATTGGTTTTATCTGTGCAGTAGGCAAGAAGAACCTGATGGGCGATTACAAAAGGAGGAGGAATTTTGGAGGTCCTGAACCTGGGAGAAGAGAGAAGAGGGAAAAAAAGCCTTAAGGGAAGTATGGGGTTCCTGGGTGCTGGCTTTCATTTTTCTCCACTAAACAGTGCTGTAGGGAGGCTTATTTCTGAAAACATTGCCATTGAACGACTTATTTGTAAATGTCCTTGCTCATTCTTAAGCTCATACTATGTGCTGTGTGGCTTTGAAGGCAGGCACCTCACTGCTTGGTGTTTTCTGCTGAAATCACATGGTCACCTACTGTCTATGTCCACAGTTCCTAAACCCTATCATTCTGCTGCCAGGCCCTTTCTGTGGGCTGTGGCTTTGTAAGGAAAGAAGCAGTCAGGATTCTCCTCCAGATGCAAATATTCAGCCCTCACTCTGACATGTTTCACAGTTTAATTTCTTTCTCTACTATCACTGGGTCAAAATTCTTGAAACAAACAAAAGGATATGACTTGAAAAATTATTTTCAAAGTCCACCACACTGCCAGGTTTCACTGCTTCCTGAAGATACTGCTTTTTGTTTGCTTTCCTTCCAAATGATAAGCAGATCTCAGGATACATATGTGGCTTTGCTATTACTGTCTTCTTTTCCCTCTTGACAAATGAGAAGTTCAATGCTCATTGAAGCTTTTTGTAAAGCTGTGGTATAAGAACTGGCATTATGGAGTACAGGTCTTTTCCCCATTTACAGTGTTTGTGACCAAACTCAGGTGAGCTTTTAGGCCCAAGAGATTACTGATGCTTAGTGGATTACACTTCGCATTTAACAAACCCTGTTCCTGCCCAGTATATTGTCTCTTTTAACCTTAAAATCTAGGAAATACTAGGAAGGCCTTATTTCCACTTTTTTTTTTTTTTTTTAAGAGACAGTGTCTTCCTCTGTCACCCAGGCTGGGGTACATAGTTTACTGCAGCCTCAAACTCCTGGGCTCAAGCAATTCTCCTGCCTCAGCCTCCCAAGTAGCTGGGACTACAGATGCATGTCACCATGCCTGGCTGATTAAATAAAGTATTTTTTGTGCAGAAGGAGTCTTGCCATGTTGCCCAGGCTGGTCTCAAACTCCTGGCCTCAGGTGATCCTCCCACCTTGGCCTCAAAAAGTGTTAAGATTACAGATGTGAGCCATTGCACCAGCCCTTATATCCACTTTAGTGGTGAGGAATCTGTGGCTGAGAAAGGCCAAGCAATATGCTTCACTTCACACACTGGCAAGGGGATTGGTGAGGCATGAATTCCTCTCCAGGCTCTTCTGCCTTTGCCAGCCCCTGCCTATGGGGCCACCCTGGGCTCTGACCATGGCGCCTGCTCTCCACGCTCTCACACTGCCCCTGAGCAATCTCATCCTCTTACAGTTTTAACTGTCAGCTGGATGCTGATGATTTCTAAATGTATATCTCCATCCCAGACCATTCTGAGCTCATGTGTTCAAATTTCAGCTAAATGTCTCTACTTGGGTATCTCATGGGCATCTCAAACTCAACATGCCCCCAAGCAAACTCTGAGTTATGTATTGCACTCAAGCTTTCTCCTCCTCCTGTATCATTTCCTCTCCTCCTTCCCTTCCTCTCTGTCACTCTCTCACTTCCTTTTTCTTTCTGAGAATTCAGGTTTTTTTCTGCCTGATTACTCTTCTTAGTTTCAATTTCAGGACTTTAATAGATGACAACATGTGGAATTTTTGTTTAAGAATGCTAGAAAGTAAAAACATCCATTTGGGGGAAAACAAAGCAATCAGAACTTTAAAGACTATAGATATTGCAACTCTGAAACACTTAACAAGAAGTAAATTCAACATGAAAGTACTAATTTGGCATTAGAATACAAAATATTTATCACTATAAACTAAGGAGAAATGACTAAATTTATATGTCTGTGTGTCCTCTATAGATATGTCCTGTTCTCTGACATCTGTGGGAAGGAATTATCCGTTGTTTAGCAGAAATTCTGATTTGCCTCATTTTTTCATTTCTCTCTTACCAAAAATAACTCCTTTTGTTCTTGTTGTTTTCTCCTGACATTTACTTTTCAGGGTCTAACTTTATCCAGATCTGAAAATCCAGACAATCCAGCTACTTCTGTCTGTATCAGGAAACAGAGGCCTGGGTCTAGAGACAGGGTCTTGGTGAGAGAACGACTCAAAACCATGGGATACAGCATGACTGGGCAGCACTACAGCTGTGGAAGGTGAGAATGTTTGGCAGCATATGAGTCAAGGCATATGAATCTACATAAAGAAGAAAAGTATCCTGTCCTCGGGTAGGAGAGCTGAGTTGGGCATCAGTTGGTAGTTTTGTATTTACTGATCTCATCTTCTTAAAACCGTTTCATGATGGTTATAGATTCTGGGGACTAAGAGTGTGGAGGGCCTGGAGAAGTGGTTATATGGTTTGGCTGTGTCCCCACCCTAATCTCATCTTGAATTGTAACTCTCATAATTCCCACATATCATGGGAGGAACCCAGTGTGAGGTGATTGAATTTTAGGAACAGGTCTTTCCTGCACTGTTCTTGCCATAGTGAATGTGTCTCCCAAGATCTGATGGTTTTAAAAATGGGAGTTTCTCTGCACTAGCCCTCCCTTTGCCTGCTGCCATCCACATAAGATGTCACTTGCCTTCCACCATAATTGTGAGGCTTCCCGAGCAACGTAGAACTATGAGTTCTCTATTAAACCTCTTTCTTTGTAAATTGCCCAGTCTCGGGTATGTCTTTATCAGCAGCTTGAAAACGAACTAATACAGTAAATTGGTACAAGTAGAGTGGGGTGTTGCTGGAAAGATACCTGAAAATGTGGAAGCAACTTTGGAACTGGGTAACAGGCAGAGGTTGGAACAGTTTGGAGGGCTCAGAAGAAGACAAGAAAATGTGGGAAAGTTTGGAACTTCCTAGAGATTTGTTGAATGGCTTTGACAAAAATACCAATAGTGATATGAACAATAAAGTCCAGGCTGAGATGGTCTCAGATGGAGATGAGCAACTTGTTGGGAACTGGAGCGAAGGTGACTCTTGTTATGTTTTAGTGAAGAGACTGGTGGCATTTTGCCCCTGCCCTAGAGATTTGTGGAATTTTGAACTTGAGAGAGATGATTTAGGGTATCTGGCGGAAGAAACTTCTAAGCAGTAAAGCATTCAAGAGGTGATTTGGGTCATTTAAAACTAAATGACTAAAGGCATTAGTTTTAAATGCCTTTAAAACTAGGCATTTAAAACTAATGACTAAAGTGTTTTAAAACTAAATGACTAAAGGCGTTTAGTTTTCAAGTGGAAGCAAATCACAAAAGTTTGGAATATTTGCAGCCTGACAATGCAATAGAAAAGAAAAACCCTTTTTCTGGGAGAAATTCAAGCCAGCTGCAGAAATTTGCATAAGTAATGAGGTATAGGATGTTAATACCCAAGACAACAGGGAAAATGTCTCCAGGTCATATCAGAGGTTTTCACGGCAACCCTTCCCATCACAGGCCCAGAGGCCTAGGAGGAAAAAGTGGTTTCATGGGCTGGGCCCAGGGTCCCCATGCTGTGTGCAACCTAGGGACTTGGTGCCCTGAGGCCCAGCCGCTCCAGCCATGGTTAAAAGGGGCCAACACAGAGCTCAGGCTGTGGCTTCAGAGGGTGCAAGCCTCAAGCTTTGGCAGCTTGCATGTGGCATTGAGTCTGCGAGTGCACAGAAGTCAAGAATTGAGGTTTGGGAACCTCCATCTAGATTTCAGAAGATGTACGGAAATGTCTGGATGTCCAAGCAGAGGTCTGCTGCAAGGGCAGAGCTCTTGTGAAGAACCTCTGCTAGGGCAATGCAGAAGGGAAATGTGGGGTTGGAGCCCCCACACAGAGTCCCTACTTGGACACTGCCTAGTGAAGCTGTGAGAAGAGGGCCACCGTCCTCCAGAGTCCAGAATGGTAGATCAACTGACAGCTTGCATGTGCACTTGGAAAAGCCACAGACACTCAACACCAGCCCGTGAAAGCATCTGGGAGGGAGGCTGTAACAGGGGCTGAACTGCCCAAGACCATGGGAACCCCCGTCTTGCATCAGTGTGACCTGGATGTGAGACATGAAGTCAAAGGAGATCATTTTGGAGCTTTAAGAATTGACTGCCCCTCTGGATTTCAGACATGCACGGCCCTGGTAGCCCCTTTGTTTTGGCCAATTTCTCCCATTTGCAATGGCTATATTTACTCAATGCCTGTACTCCCATTGTATCTAGGAAGTAATTAACTTGCTTTTTATTTTACAATCTTTCCAGCTCATAGGCGAAAGAGATTTGCCTTGTTTCAGATGAGAGGTTGGACCGTGGGCTTTTGAGTTAATGGTGAAATGAGTTAAGACTTTGTGGGGACTGTTAGGAAGGCATGATTAATTTTGAAACATGAGGACATGAGATTTTGGAGGGCCAGGAGCAGCATGATATGGTGTGGCTGTGTCCCCAGCCAAATCTCACCTTGAATTATAACTCCCACAATTCCCACATGTCATGGGAGGAACCCAGTGGGAGGTGATGGAATTATGGGGATGGATCTTTCCTGCACTGTCCTCATGACTGTGAATGAGTCTCACGAGATCTGAAGGTTTTAAAAACAGGAGTTTCCCTGCACAAGTTCTCTTCTCTTGTCTGCCTCCATGTGAGACATGCCTTTCACCTTCTGCCATGATTGTGAGGCCTCCCCAGCCACATGGAATTGTAAGTCCAATAAACTTCTTTCTTCTGTAAATTGCCCAGTCTTAGGTATGTCTTTATCAACAGCATGAAAACAGACTAATGCAAGTGGGCAGAACTGAACAACAAACAGAGAAAGAGAAGTGGGGGGATCCTCCACCATACAGGGATTATATCAACTTCTGAGTCAAGGTGAAGGTAAACTGCAACAGGTCATAGTCCTTAGACCCCAGGACTAAGAAGAAAATAAAAAAGGCTGAGCTAGCTAAGGGAAAGCTGCTTGGAAGCCTATACCGGAATCGTCCAGGGATTGAAGGGGGATCAGGAGAACATAGACCCGGATGTGATGCTGGTACAACCCAGAGTAGAATTTATTCTGTCTTTCATTGACCACATTGCTGGAGATCAGGATCATACAGATGGAGTAGTAGTTTGTGCTGCTGGACTAATAGGGGACTTATGTACAGCATTTGGGAAGGATGTACTGAAATTAGTAGCAGCTAGGCCAGTGATCCATGAATTGTTAACTGAAGGGCAGAGATCGAAGACTAACAAAGTAAAAACCCTTGCTACAACAAAAGAACTGAGGAAACTGAAGAACCAAGCTTGATCTGTTACCATTGGGATGATAACCTGAGGACCCCCACTGGAAATCTCCAATCTTTTGAAAAACCCAGAAGTGAGGAGTGTGCACGGATGCTGAATGTTTGGGAATGACAGGATGAGTGAGTGAGGCTTGAAAACACACCACATTGAAAATCCTGCCACAGCAGCAGCCACAGCCGCCAACAGCAGTGCTGTTAGTGAGCTAAGTAAGCACTGACTTCGTAGAAAACCATAACATCGGCCATCTTGGAAAAGAGAAAAACAATGGAGTTACTTATTAAAAAAGAAAGAAAAAAAAAAAAAAGACTATGCTTATAACACTCTAGTTCTAGGTACCAGGGTTTTCAGTGCTGGGAAATGCCAGTGAAAAGGTATGAGAACTTTCAAAACTAAGCCCAATCAGTGGTTCAGGAGCAAGATGGTTGATATAAGAACATTTTGTCATCTGGTTTCCAGGAGTTAGAACAACCGACTAGGGGAAAAAACCCTGGCTGTGTCATGTTAAGAACATCGTGGCTGGGCACAGTGGCTCACACCTGTAATTTTGGGAGGCCGAGGCGGGTGGATCACCTGAGGTCAGGAGTTCAAGACCAGCCTGGCCAACATGGTGAAACCTCATCTCCACTAAAAATACAAAAACTTAGCCAGGCATGGAGGCAGGTGCCTGTAATCCCAGCTACTCAGGAGGTTGAGGCAGGATAATTGCTTGAACCTGGGAGACGGAGGCTGCAGTGAGCCGAGATCGTGCCATTGCACTCCAGCCTGGGTGACAGAGCAAGACTCTGTCTCAAAAAAAAAAAGAAAAAATTCTGCTGCAGTCTGCCACTTTTCCCTTTTCAGACGCCTCTCTCTCTGCTCTCCTCTATCCTTTCTTCTGCCTATTAAACTTTCCACTCCTTAACCCACTCTGTGTGTGTGTCTGTGTTGTTAATCTTCTCTGGGCAAGATGACAAATCCCAGGTATCTACCCCAGACAATGGTGCTGCTTCCCTATGACAGGAAATGTCCTCTCCATGGGGCGTAGACCAAGTAAATGACTTTGTAACTTTCCTTCAATCTCTTCATTTACATAGAGCGTACACCAAGCAACCAATGGAATCCTCTAGATGGTATTTAAACTCCCAAAGATTCTGTAATGGGGCCCTTGAGCCTCTGTGCTCAGGACCGCTCCCACACTGTGGAGTGTACTTTCATTTTCAATATATTTCTTCAGTCTTTCCTTGCTTTGTGCATCCATTTTGTCCAGTTCTTTGTTTAGGACCCAAGAAACTGGACCCCCTCCACTGATAACACCAGTATCGATGACACCATGGAGCGCCCTGCCCTGATCTCATCCTCTCTTTCAGAGGCAATCTGAATTTTGCACCACAATTTCCTTGATTTTCCTTACAGTTTCACCACGTATGCAGGTATTGCTGACCAACATACTTTTGATTTAAAAGTGTATATTATCATATAACATGTATTCATTATATGGAATTTCTATAAATATCAAATACCATATGTTTTCCTCTGACTTGCTTTTTCCCACTCATTGTTATATTTTTGAGCTCACCAATACTGATCCAGACAGCTGAGGTTCATTCACTTTCACTACAATATAATATTATTTGTCTGATATTAATATAGCCAGAGCAACTTACTTTCAGCTAGTTCCCTGGTAGACCATTATCCATCTTTTGACCTACTAAGGTTCTATGTAGTATGCTGGGGCAAATCTTGATAAGAACATAGAGCTAGATGTATTTGTTTACTTTTAAAATCTGATCTGGCAATTTTTTATGTTTTAACTGAGGTATTTAATGTGATTGCTGATACGTTTGGGGAGAAAAATCTGCCATCTTATTTTGTGCTTTCTATTTATTTCTTTTTCTATTTCTCTGTCTTTCCCCTCTTCTTTCTTGACTTCTTTAGACTTGATTGAGTCCCCACTTCTAGTTCACCCCACCGATAGGAAATTTTCAAAACATAGAATTTTAAATGTAATCAAACTATAAAATGAAAGGGAAAAATATGAATATGTTCAGACAAAGAAGGGCTCAGAAAACGTACTTCTCACTCCCATCCCATCTTAGGAGGTCACATTCATATGTCACCCAGTCAAATGAGAGAATAAGCCAATGAAAGAGGATGTCTAGGAATCTATAAAACCCCAGGAAACAATAAAGAAAAGTTTCAGATGGACAGAAGCACAGCAAGTCTAGAGAAGAATCCATCCAAATTGGAGCAAGAGGGTAGAGGTTTCAGAAAGAAGCTATGCAGGGAAAACAGAACTCCAAAGATCTGCAACTAGCATTGAGGAAATGATTTAGATAGGTAAGGTAAGGAGACAAAGAAAAATGGTCTGAAACTTCAGAAGAAAAAAAATGTCCTGACCTCATACCTCATCAGTTAACTTTATTGTTATTTATTATTAATCTTATGTTGTGAGCCGTGAAGCAACTTGCCCAAGGTTAATGCTTCCTCCCAGGGCTATCGTTGAGGATTGAGTTAGTTAACACAGTAATTAGAAGAGTGTCCAACAATTAATAAGGGCTACATAAGTATTTTTCAAATAGATGATGGGAAATGCATCTTGGCTTTGCCCTTAGCAATAGTCACATAGTCACAGTAATGTTACTATTGCTTTTTAAACTAAATTCAGCCATGAGGCAAAGTACAAATGACTTAATTATGGTTACAGAATGAGATGTAAAGTTTTATCAACTTTGAAAATATATAAAAGCTTTGAATATATAATATAAAATATCAAAAACACAGATGACAGAAGTTGGGCAGTAGAAATGAGGGCGAGAGAAGAAGGAAAGGACACTGCTCACCTCCTAAAATGGGAAGTCGAGGGATACTGTCTAAAGTAGAAGAAACCAAAGATAAAGGTCCAGTCAAGTATTTAAAGTTATAAGGGAATTGGGTGGAGTGCAGTGACTCACATCTGTAATCTCAGCACTTTGGGAGGCCGAGGCGGGCAGATCACTTGAGGTCAGGAGTTTGAGACCAGCCTGGCTAACATGGTGAAACCCTGTCTCTACTAAAAATACAAAAACTAGCCGGGTGTGGTGGTGCATGCCTGTGGTCCCAGCTACTCAGGAGGCTGAGGCAGGAAAATTGCTTGAACTCAGGAGGTGGAGGTTGCAGTGAGCCGAAATTGTGCCACTGCATTCCAGCCTGGGTGACAGAGTGAGACTCCATCTCAAAAATAAAAAAAAATAAAAAAATAATAAAATAAAATAAAGCTAAAAGGGAATTAAAGTAGGAATTAAAAATAGTTTGTAATTTTATTGAGGCGGGGAGAAGGGTGACTCCGTAAATGAGCTAAATCTTCCTCTATCATGCAGAAAGTCATACTTAACATCTAAAATTATTAACCAAGACATAAGAGTATAATATGTTATTCAGAGACATGAAGATAAATCCCAGAAAAACTTAAAACAGAAACAATTAAAAGAATTAAAAGTAGTTCCCTCTATGTAGCAGGATTGAGACCATGGAAAAGTAGGGGAGGAGACTGCTGCTTTTCATTATAAATCCTTCTTTATTATTTGAAAATATGTAATCATTTATATGTACTACTTTAAAGAAAAATGAAAACTTTTTTTTTTTTTTTTTTTTAGATATGGTCTTGCTCTGTCTCCCAGACTGGAGTGCAGTAGCATGATTTTAGCTCACTGCAACCTCTGCCTCCTGGGCTCAGGTGATCCTCCCACCTCAGCCTCCTGAGTAGCTAGGATCACAGGCGTGCACCACTACGCCTGGCTAATTTTTTGTTATTGTTATTTGTCGATATGAGGTGTCCCTATGTTGCCCAGGCTGGTCTTAAACTCCTGAACTCAAGCAATCCTCCCACCTAGGCCTCCCAAATTGTTGGGATTACAGGCGTTAGCCACAATACCTGGTCTAAATCTTGCAATTTTTAAGTTCTTAAGTAGTTACTATAATTTACCATCATTCATATCCTAAATTGTTTTCAACTTTAAATAAAGATTAAATTTCTCCATGATATTGTAGGGAAGAGGTTGGAACGTTGAACAAATATTTTTAAGTTTTAAGGTGCACCAAATTACTCGCTTTCATAGGGAGTCTTTAAGCCTTGGTCTCTCACTGTTTTAATTATGCTGTTCTTTTTTTTCCCTTGATCAAGAATTGTCAGGTTTGCACAATAATTAAAGTTTTCAAAAGCCTCTGGAAGCTTCCATCGTAGCTACAGTTTCTCATATACACCTTGGTTTTCTTTCCTGGTTGGGGTGGGGAGGAAGGTAAGAAGAATCAGGAGGCTTCCTTGATACTGAGGAGGAGGTTCAAGATCTCTGGAGGGTCCAGGGTCCAATAACAGAACCAAGTCCAACAGTATCAGTGATGTGATGTCAGTCAAGTTATTAACACATAGCTAAGATCCCAGGTTCCTACTAAGCCAATGGACAAGGACCAAGGGACACTCTGGGGCAACTGCACCTGCATCACACTTTTCCCAAATACCAGGCAAGCCCGTGCTATCACAGGCTGAATCTTTGCAGTTTCTGCTCCAGCCTATAGATAGGAATCCTGTCTTGTTAAGTGACTGGTGATTACGCAGGGCCTTAACACTACTCCCTATTTCAGAAAAGCCAGTCAGCAATTAAAAAGAACAAACACAGATAGTCCCAACCCTGTTCCAGTTCCTGGTTCTAGTCATTTCTAAGGGCTATTTATATCTCTGCCCTTAGACTTTTGTTTCTTTTTATCTTGTTTCGCTTTAGTTGGGAGCGGGGAGGGAGTACCTAAGTGGGTTTCTATTTCATAGCCTCTCCCTAACAAGAGTTCCCAGATTTCATGAAGAAAGCACGGCCTATCTGCAACTCCACAGCTATTGAGTACGGAGACAGTGTCCCCCATCACCCAAATGAAGTCTTCCATCTGGCTGCAGGTGGTCAGGAATTTAATCTGTAGTTAGGGGCTCCACAGTAAAGATATATCTGTAATTTACCCAGGGAAACAAATGTCATAACTTCTTGCATAACACATACTCATGATCATAAAACCATATTCTCAGTTGTAACCTTCCGGAAATGTACTTCCATCAGACATAAAGTGACTCAGGTTACTGGCATGAGCTTGAATCGCACCAGAATCTAACCACAGAAATAGGTTTCCACAGACTTTACTATTGCAATACATATCTTCTCCTTTACCAAGTGAGTTGTAAATGATATGGTCTTAGACCGGACACAGCGGCTCATTTCTGTAATCCTGGCTCTTTGTGAGGCCAAGGTGGAAGGACTGCTTGGAAGGAAGCCATGATGGCACCACTGCACTCTGGCATGGGCAACAGAGTGAGACCTTGTCTCAAAAAATGAAAGGAAAAGGGAAAGGAAAAGGGGAAGGGAAGGGAAAGGGAAAGGGAAGGGGAAGGGGAAGCAAAGGAGTAGGGGAAGAGAAGAGAAAGGGAAAGGGGAAGGGGAAGGCAGGAAGGAAAGAAGGAAGCAAGGAGAGACGAAGTACAAAAGAGCATATAAATATAGCAGCCATTTGCCATATTGGCATCAACCCTAGAGTAAGAAAAGGCAGATTTTGTGAAAGTGTAAAAGTGCTTTCTGTAAATATAGACGATAGATTAGTAATGACAGACACAAAAAGAATATATCATAGTTTCTTTAGACTTAGATTTATTTGGATTTAGATTTGGAATTTAGATTTAGGATGGATAACAGTATGGAGCGAATATTTTCCCTTTTCAATTTTCATGTCATGTTTTGATTGTTTTGAGACGAAGTCTCGCACTGTCGCCCAGGCTGGAGTGCAATGGCATGATATCAGCTCACTGCAGCCTCCACCTCCCGGGTTCAAGCAATACTCCTGCCTCAGCCTCCCGAGTAGCTGGGATCACAGGCACACACCATCATGCCCGGCTAATTTTTGTATTTTTAGTAGAGACAGGGTTTCACCATGTTGACCAGGCTGGTCTCAAACTCCTGACCTCAAGTGATCTGCCTGCCTCGGCCTCCCAAAGTGCTGAGATTACAGGTGTGAGCCACCATGCCCAACCTTCATATTGTTTTTTAAGGCTATTATTCATGGGGAACTGGAGTCGGCAGGAAGAAATTTGTTCAAGTGCCAAATTCCTGTTTCATAATGAGATTTTTTTGAGAAATCTATATTATATTGTTTGCTCTTAGTTCTATCAGTTATCTATTTCTGGAAACAAACCACCCCAAAACTTAGCGGCTTAAACCACCAACCATGTATTTTGCTCACAAATCTGCAATCTGTGCAGAGCTTAGAGGGGACAGTATATCTACTCCAAATGGCATCAGCTGGGGCAGTTGTACAAGGAGGATCTATTATCAAGATGGCTGGCAAGCTGGTGCTGACCCTTAGCTGGGAGTTCAGTTGGGGATGTGGTCTGGGTTTCAGCTTTTCTCCACGTGAGCCTCTCATGGGCTGCAGGGTTACAAGGGCAAGCATTCCAAGAAACAGAAAGTAGAAGATGTTAGTTTCATAAGTCTGGCCCAGAAAGGGGCACAGAATCAGTTCTGCTGTTTTCCATGGCCAAGAAGCCACAAAGTTCAGCTTCAAGGGGAGAAGACATAGACCTCTCCTTTAGATAAAAGAAGTATTAGGCCGGGCGCAGTGGCTCACGCCTGTAATGCCAGAAATTTGGGAGGCCGATGCAGGCAGATCACTTGAGGCCAGGAATTTGAGACCAGCCCAGGAAACAAAGCAAGACCCTTGTCTCTAATTAAAAAACAAAACAAGCCGGTCGTGGTGGGAAAAGGGAAGGAAACTCCAGCACTTTGGGAGGCTGAGACAGGCGGATCACTTGAGGCCAAGAGTTTGAAACCAGCCTGGCAACATGGTGAAACTCTGTCTCTACTAAAAAATACAAAAATTAGCCGGGTGTGGTGGTGCACTCCTGTAATCCCAGCTACTCAGAAGGCTGAGGCACGATAATCGCTTGAACATGGGAAGCTGGGATTGCAATGAGTAGAGATTACGTCGTTGCACTCCAGCTTGAGCAACAGAGGGAGACTCATCTTAAAAAAAAAAAAAAAAAAAAGGTGAGGTATCAAAAGAAGTAGTGAAGAATTTGGGGGACATATTTCAAAACTGAAACACAAGCTCTCCTTTTTTTTTTTTGCATGGTATGCTAAGTCTACATGGCCTGTTCAGAAAATCTAGTGCAAAGAGGAAAAAAAACGTATATAGACATATGTCATATATCCAACTTCAGAGCTGTAAAGTGGCTTTAGGGTCAAAGTGAGGAGTTTGAGACAAGAGGGATAAAGGGGTGAGAGAAGTATGCAAAGTGTAATAAATGGAAAAGAAAAGAGAAGGCAAGTCATAGACTATATCAGAGATTAAATACTGGGATCAAAACCAAAAGATGATGAAGTAAAAATAATCATCTGGACTTAGTTATCTTTCTCTCTTTCAGATTTGTGCTTATCAAATTTAGGCACTTGGTACATGTAGAAACGTATATGATAAAGATGGCATCTTAAATCCCTGGATGAAGCAAAGTAGATTTTTAATAAATAGTGTTGGAATGACTGGTTAGTTGTTTGAAAAAAGAGAAAATTAGCCGGGCGCGGTGGCTCAAGCCTGTAATCCCAGCACTTTGGGAGGCCGAGACGGGCGGATCACGAGGTCAGGAGATCGAGACCATCCTGGCTAACATGGTGAAACCCCGTCTCTACTAAAAAAATACAAAAAACTAGCCGGGCGCGGTGGCGGGCGCCTGTAGTCCCAACTACTCGGGAGGCTGAGGCAGGAGAATGGCGGGAACCCGGGAGGCGGAGCTTGCAGTGAGCTGAGATCCGGCCACTGCACTCCAGCCTGGGTGGCAGAGCGAGACTCCGTCTCAAAAAAAAAAAAAAAAAAGAAAAAAGAGAAAATTATATCTAGAGTCCACACTATACACAAAAATAAACTCTAGATGGATTAGGGAGCCCAATGTAAAAAATGAGACCATGAAAGTACTAGAAGAAAACATGAGACGGGGCATGGTGGCTCACACCTGTAATCCCAGTACTTTGGGGGGCCAAGGTGGATGGATCACTTGAGGTCAGGAGTTCGAGACCAGCCTGACCAATGTGGTGAAACCCCATCTCTACTAAAAATACAAAATTAGCCAGGCGTGGTGGCCCATGCCTGTAATCCCAGCTACTTGGGAGGCTGAGGCAGGAGAATTGCTTGAACCTGGGTGGCAGAGGTTGCAGTGAGCCGAGATCATGCCATTGCACTCCAGCCTGGGCAACAAGAGTGAAATTCCATCTCAAATTAAAAAAAGAAAACATGGTTGGATTCCTCATTAATCTCAATGCAGGGAAAGGCTTTTAAACTATAGTTCAAAAATCTAGATGCAGTAAAAGAAAAGACTGATACATTTGACTACATAAATTTTTGTTAATTACATGCTAAAAAATGCCATAAACAAAGTCAAAAGACAACAAACTGGGAGAAAATATTTGCAACATATTCCACATTCAAAGGGTTAATATCTTTAATGTATAAAGAACTCTTAAAAACTGAGGCCAGGTGTGGTCCCTCAGGCCTATAATCCCAGCACTTTCGGAGGCTGAGACTGGAGGATCACTTGAGCCCAAAAGTTTGAGACCAGTCTGGCCAACATCAGAAGACCTCATCTCAAAAAAATAAATTTAAAAAAACAAGCCAGGTGTAGTTGCAAGTGTGGTCTCAGCTACTTGGAAAACTGAGGCAGGAGGATTACTTGAGCCCAGGAGCTCAAAGCTGCAGTCATTGAGCTATGAACATGTCATTGCACCCCAGCATGAGTAACAGAGCAAGATTCTGTCTCTAAAACAGAAGAAAATTGAGGAATAAGGGCCAAAACCCAATAGGAAAATATAACAGAAATATGAACTGACAATTCTCACACACCCAAAAAAATAAGATTTTAAAACAGCCCCAAAACATGAAAAAATAGTCAAACTCAAAATTAGAGAAATACAGCTTAAAACACAAAAACACAATTTTTCACTTACAAATTGGCAAAAATTAAAAAGCATGAAACACGTGCAACAGAGTGTTGCTGGTGAGATGGGGAAGAAGATACTCCCATACATTTCTAGTGGGAATACAACTAGTATCACCTTTCTAGAAGCAAGTTTGGCATTATCTAACAAAACTACATACGCACGTACCTTTTGACCACAGTCCCATATCTATAACCTATTCTGAAGATAAACCTCCAACAATAGGAACATACACATGCATTCAGTTATTTCTTGCAGCATTGTTTATAATTGCAAACTATTAAAAACAAACTAAATGTCCACACATAGGAGATGGTTGAATAAACTATGGTATTCCCACACAATAGAGCACCCTATAGCTATTAAAAAATAATGAAGAAGATCTCTATTAGCTAATATGAAATGTTTTCCCGGATTTAAGTCTTAAAAAGCCAAGTGCAAAAGAGTAGCCATAGTGTGCTATCTTTCACATAAGAAAATATGCACATATCTGCTCCTTTGTACAAAAGAAATAGGAGGATAAGCCAAAAACTAAAGAAATTGGTTACCTTTAGGGGATGGGGATAGGAAAGGAGTGGAAAGAAGGGGGAATAGGAATAGGGCAGCAGAGATGAGGAGAGTATAGCTTGCTTAACCACTCTAAAGGGGGTAGGAAAGAAAAGAACTACCCTAAGGAACTTTGAAAAACAGTATTTATTTTATTTTATTATTTTTATTTATTTATTTTGAAATGGAGTCTCATTCTGTACCCTAGGCTGGAGTGCAGTGGTGCGATCCCAGTTCACTGCAAACTCTGCCTCCTGCGTTCAAGTGATTCTCCTACCTCAGCCTCCTGCGTAGAATAGCTGGGATTACAGGTGCACACCATGATGCCTGGCTAATTTTTGTATTTTTAGTAGAGACAGGGTTTCGTTCACCATGTTGGCCAGGCTGGTCTCAAACTCCTGACTGCAAGTAATCCACCTACCTCAGCCTCCCAAAGTGCTGGGATTACAGTTGTGAGCCACCACACCCAGCCTGGAAAACAGTATTTTGACTGGATATTGTGAGGCTAAAGATGAAAGGAACTATATACAAACTCTGTAATCTAATTAGTAAATTTGTTTCTCATAGAGGTATGCATTAGCAATTCTGAAATCATTTTAAGATTAGACAGATAAATGATGATGATGATGAAGACAGATAGATAGGATAGAGATGTATGTATGCAGCATATATGTATACATATTCACGTATATATGCAAATATACATACTTATCCTAGCTGTACTGAAGTGGCCTAAAAGCAATGATAACCCAACAGCAATGAGCCCAGCTAGCAACTAGATCTTGGTTTCTAAATACCATCCTGCAGTGAAAGGAACCAAGGCTCCTCGAGGAAGAGGTTAATTCCAGGGCTGGGGGAGGGAAAATACAAGATGTATCTGGAATATCTTGTGATGCCAGAGAGTAAGAAAGTGCTCATAAAGGATGAGGGCATTTGAAAAGGACACTGGAGCCAAGCCAAAGGACCTCTCGATGGCCAAAGTGGGAACACTTTGAACAATAAAATAAATAATGATAGCATTAGATTATAATCCATAGAATAAAATAAGTAAATAAATAATCTAATGGATAAATAAATGGGAAAAAAGAGAGAACTTTTCCTTACAGAAGAATTTTAAGTAATGAATGAACAAAAAATGAGGAAATAGAAAGTTACTTTTGCAAGCAAAATCTACCAAGGAAACTAAATTAGTAAGTGAAAGTGACAGGAGATACAGGGTAGTTGCATAGTCTCAAGCAGCTCATCCAAGATGTTTATTGATTACAAAGGGAAAACAGTAACTTTATAGTGGAGACAGACAAACCCCACCTTAGCCAAGTGATCAAGGTTAACATCACCAGTAATAAAACATATTGACATCATATATGATCTGATACAATCACTGAGAAAATGGCAGAGAAACCCAAATTGAGAGATATTCTACAAAATAGCAGACCAGTATTCTTTAAATATGTCAGTCATGAAAGATAAGGAAAAACTGAGGAACTTCTCCAGATGGAGAAGACTAAGGAGAGATGACAACAAATGCAATATGGAATCCTGGATTAGATACTCAAACCAATAGAGAACATTCATGGAAAAACTCTTGAGATTCAAATAATGTCATCAGTCATTAGTATATTACTGTACCAATGTTAATTTCCTGTTTTAAATCATTGTATTATGGTTACAGGAGATGTTAATTTTAGGGCAAGCTAGGTGAAGGACATATGGGAGCTTTAGCCTATTCTTGCAATTTTTCTGTCCAAAATTGGTTCAAACTTTTAAAAAATACGTAGGCATTTGGAGGAAAAAATTCTCTCATGTTTCTAACATATATCTAACATACATATCCTTCAATCAATAGCCAGTTACCACAAAGATCTTGTGAGTAGAATTCTAAAAAACTATCTTCCCTCAATGAGGTGTTTTTTGTTTGTTTGTTTGTTTGTTTTCTTTTGAAACAGGGTCTTGTCTGTCACCCAGGTTGGAGTGCAGTGGCGCAATCTCGGCTCACTGCAAACTCCACCTCTGGGTTCAAGCCATTCTCCTGCCTCAGCCTCCCAAGTAGCTGGGATTACATGTGCGTGCCACCACTCCAGGCTAATTTTTGTATTTTTAGTAGAAACGGGGTTTCCATGTTGGCCAGGCTGGCGTCAAACTCCTGACCTCAAGAGATCCGTGGCCTCAGTCTCCCAAAGTGCCGGAATTACAGGTGTGAGCAACTGCGCCCAGTTCCTCAATAACATTTTTATTGCTTACTCACAGGTTCAAATCAGATAAGAAACAATGTTTGTTGATCTCTTAAAGAGCAACTTTCCACTGCTAGGACAGTTTTTTGTTTGTTTGTTTGTTTGTTTTGAGACGGAGTCTGTCTCTGTCGCCCAGGCTGGAGTGCAGTGGTGCGATCTTGGCTCACAGCAAGCTTTGCCTCCTGGGTTCACGTCATTCTCCTGCCTCAGTCTCCAAAGTAGCTGGGACTACAGGCGCCCACCACCACACCCGGATAGTTTTTTGGTTTTTTTGTTTGTTTGTTTGTTTGTATTTTTAGTAGAGACGGGGTTTCACCATGTTAGCCAGGATGGTCTCGATCGCCTGACCTCGTGATCTGCCCCCCTCGGCCTCCCAAAGTGCTAGGAGTACAGGCGTGAGCCACCGCGCCCAGCCAGGACAGTATAATTTAAAGTATATTATTACTCAAGAGTTTTTCAGCTGTAAAGTGATGGGAATGAAATTCAACTTGAACTTTTGCTCTGTCGCCCAGGCTGGAGTGCAGTGGCGCGATCTCGGCTCACTGCAACCTCTGTCTCCCGGATTCAAGCAATTCTCCTGCCTCAGCCACCCGAGTAGCTGGGACTACAGGCAAGCACCACCACGCCCGGCTAATTTTTGTATTTTTAGTAGAGACGGGGTTTCACCACCTTGGCCAGGATGATATCGATCTCTTGACCTCGTGATCCATCCGCCTTGGCCTCCCAAAGTGCTGGGATTACAGGCGTGAGTCACCACGCCTGGCCCAACTTGAACTTATTTAACCAAAGTGAAAAAGGGCCACGGCAGGGGAGGTGGAAGTTGGTAATTGTTGGCTCATGTAGCTGTGAGGATTTGCGGGGCAGGTCACAGAATCTAAGGGAGAGCTACCGGAAGCCCGGGCCTTGGAGTGAGGAGTGGAATCTCAATGCTCCTCTCCTCTCCTCTCCTCTGCCTGCACATTGGAATCATTCTCCCCTGCTACAGTCAGACTTCCTCCATGTAGCCAGGGAAGATGGCCACCAGCAAGGCTATGCTCTCACTCCAAGTAAACAAAATTCCCACAGAAAAGAGAGAGCAGTTTTCCTTCCCCTTCCCTTTCCCCTTCCCCTTTCCCTTCCCCTTCCCCTTCCTTCTCCTTTTTTTTTTTTGAAAGACGTCTCTCTCTCTCGCCCAGGCTGGAGGGCGGTGGCGCGATCTTGGCTCACTGCAACTCTGCCTCCCGGGTTCACGCCATTCTCCTGCCTCAGCCTCCCGAGTAGCTGGGATTACAGGCGCCGGCACCATGCCTGGCTAAGTTTTGTATTTTATAGCATTTTTCAGAAAGAATTTTAATTGGCCCTGCTAAGGTCACATGCTCAATCTTTTAGTCCAATCAGTTTCCAAGGACATAGAGCTCTACGATGGGCTAAGCCTGGGTAACACTGTTGCTGGCATTGAAATGCGTCCCAGATTCTCCTCAAGAAAAGACTGGCTGCCCAGGTGCAAGGAGTGTAGTTAGCTGGTGTTCTGGTGGTGGCTCCCATGACCAATTCTTCTTCCTCTTTTCACAGATGTTACCCAATAATCTTTCACAAGCATAGCCAACCTGGGATCCATGCCCTGCCTGGGGTTGCACCACACCGCCAGAACCATATATAATGTAGGTGAACAGGCTTTTCAAAGAAATGAATGATTTGTGTTTAACAATTATTTATAAACAATTGTAAGACAGGTTGTTTTGACCAATGGTGTACTAACAATCATTGTAATGAAAACTCAAACCGGAATAAATTTTTGATATTTAGATTTATTTTATTTTTATTTTTTAGAGATGGGATCTCACTCTGTCACCCAGACTCAAGTGCAGTGGCATGATCATAAAAAGTTTAATTTACATACCTACTTTTGTTGCAGAGAACTATGACAGAGTGATCAAATTAAAGGCTTTCAGAAATAAAAATACCTACATTAGGATAATATTCTGTGGAAAAATCAGAAGTGAAATGCAAGTTGGCGAGAAACAGAAACAATGTAAAATTTCTGACTATTAAAGAGCTTGCTTGAGCATTTTTTAAATAGGTGTGAATGGGTTATAAATTGCCATGGAGCAATCTGGAACTGAAGGGCTGGCACAGGGGACCAGCCACCACCAAAACAGGTGTGTGGACTCCTCTGGGATTCTCAGAAATGCTTTCAGAATGAATGGGAGCTTAATTAATGGCTGGACATCTTGCATTTGGAACCTCAAATTATTATTATTGGTATTGAGGGGAACAGAGACCCCTCTGAACACTTAAGAATAAGGAGACGGCCAGGCACGGTGGCTCACACCTGTAATCCCAGCACTTTAGGAGGCCAAGGTGGGTGGATTATGAGGTCAGGAGATCGAGACCATCCTGGCTAACACAGTGAAACCCTGTCTCTACTAAAGAATACAAAAATTTAGCTGGGCATAGTGGCAAGTGCCTAGCAGTCCCAGCTGGCCGGGAGGCTGAGGCAGGAGAACAGGATCCCAGGAGGCGGAGGCTGCAGTGAGCCGTACTGCGCCACTGCACTCCAGCCTGGGTGACAGAGCAAGACTCCATCTCAAAAAAAAAAAAAAAAAAGAATAAGGGAGACATGGAGGTTCCATTATGTACATATATGTATTACTACTTCTTCCGCTGGAAAATAAGTGCCATATTAATTATTTAAAAAAATACATTTCCTTTAATCTATTCAAGAATCCCTACAACCACCCTCCCGCCTAAAGGTCTGATAATACATGCACTATGGTTTGAATGTTTGTGTCCTTGTAAAATTCACATTGAAAAGTAATCCTGGTCAGCGCTGGTGGCTCAAGCCTGTAATCCCAGCACTTTTGGGAGGCTGAGACGCATGGATCACGAGGTCAGAGATCGAGACCATCCTGGCTAACACAGTGAAACCCCGCCTTACTAAAAAAATGGCTAAAACCTAGGCCGGGCGCAGGGTGGCGGGCGCCCAGTCCCAGCTACCGGGAGGCTGGAGGCAGGAGAATGGTGTAACCCGGGAGGCGGAGCTTGCAGTGCAGCTGAGATCCCGCCACTGCACTCCAGCCTGGTGACAGGAGACCCGCCCCAAAAAAAAAAAAAAAAAAAAAAGAAAAAGTAATCCCTATTGTGATGGTGGTATTAAGAGGTAGGGCTTGGGGAACTGATTGAGTCATAAGGGCTACCTGGCCCTCCCACCTTTTCTGCCATGTGAGGACACAGCTTTCATCCCTTTTGCCCCCTTTACCATGTGAGGACACAGCAAGAACATGCAAGCCCTCATCAGATACTTTTAATAAGTATCCCAAGTGATTTTGTTATATAGTCAAGATTAAAAACCACTGAAGATCCCTTCTAACCCAGAGGTTACTTAATTCTAACTATAGCTGGTGCCTTCCTTATGACTATCAAAAGTATTTGAAAAATCATTCCAGTTTAGTATATAACAAAAGTAACAAATCAGGAAAATATGAACTTTGTGGTAAGCAGCGTTGTTATAACTGTATAATCTTAAGATAAAGATAAAATTGGATCTGTTTCTCATATTGTACATGAGAATAAATTCAAATTAGATGAGAGATTTAAATGTAAATAAACAATAAAAGATCTAGAAGAAAATAGGAGTAAATACCTTTATAACCTAAAAGTGAGGTAAATTTTCCTAAGATTCACATTTCAAAAGAAATAAGAGGAAAGATTAACCATTTTTACTATCAAAAACCTTAATTTTAAAAATGTGTAGCAAATAAAATGAGCAAAGTATCCATTTGAAATCACGTTGTATTTTATTCTTAAAATGTGTATATGTTTCTTTGCTCTAACCCCTGAAAAAGCCCAGTGACAATGAGCACCTCTAGTATCTAAATTATGGTCTCTAACTAACATTTCCCACTAAAAGAAGCCAAGACTCCTTGGGAAAATTGTCAATTTCAGATCTGAGTCAGAAAATATATAAATTGATCTGGGAACATCTTGTCATACAAGAAAGCAAGCAATATGGTTTAAAAGAACAATTTTAGGTGGGCACAGTGGCTCATTCCTACAATCCCAGCACTTTGGGAGGCCAAGGCAGGCAGATCACGAGGTCAGGAGATTGAGACCATCCTGGTTAACATGGTGAAACCCCGTCTCTACTAAAAATATAAAAAAATTAGCTGGGCGTGGTGGCAGGCGCCTGTAGTCCCAGCTACTTGGGAGGCTGAGGCAGGAGAATGGCATGAATCTGGGAGGCAGAGCTTGCAGTGAGCTGAGATGCACCACTGTACTCCAGCCTGGGCGACAGAGCAAGATTCAATCTAAAAAAAAAAAAAGAACTATTTTAACATCAATAAGAATAACTGCAATGGGCCAGGTGCAGTGGCTCACCATTATCCTAGCACTCTGGGAGGCCGAGGCACACAGATCACTTAAGGTCAGGAGTTGGAGACCAGCACGGCCAACATGGTAAAACCCCATCTTGACAAAAATTAGCCAGGCATGGTGGCACATGCCTGTCATCCCAGCTACTCGAGAGGCTGAGGCACAAGAATTGCTTGAATCCAGGAGGCAGAGGTTGCAGTGAGCCAAGATCGTGCCACTGCCCTCCAGCCTGGACGACAAGGAGAGACTTCATCTTAAAAAATAAAACAAAATAACTGTAATGGATCAAAATGCACCAAATATGTTTAAATTCATAAGTTCATAATGAAACTAAAAAAACTTTCCATCATTGGATACTTTCGAAAAACGCTAGGAAACAACCCATTATTTTGAAAACTGGTGAATAAAGGGAATAAATAAAATATACATTTGCCTTTTTATAGGAATTATACCTCACAGTAACCAAATGGTTGATGAGGAGAATTTTCTTTTTTTAGAATCATTTCACCTAATAAATGAAAAAGGAATATGTGTTAGTTCTCGTCCGTTGAGAAGCAGATGTCCAGACTGGATGAAACGCAAAAGGATTTTACTTGAGGAAATGATTGTGTGAAAGGAAATAGGGAAGGAGCAGGAGAAGGCTGGGAAGTCTGTCAGACTGTGGTGCAAAAGGGTGAAGGAGAGATGAAGAGAAGGCTAGTTGAAGCATCCTAAACTGCTCTGCAGTATAAGGAGGTTTGCCAAAGCCATCGAGCCAAAGTCAACTTACAAAGGCATCCCATGTCTCCCAGAAACAGGTCTACCGTAATGTCCCCATTGCACTCAGTTATTGATGGGAGGAATGGCCTCAGTACAGATGCAGCACTGTATTTCAAAGCACAGCAGCTGGGGCCTGACTTCAATGACACTCCATGTAGTAGGAGGTCTCCTCGGCACATTCTCATGGCCATCTCAGCATGATATAATTAGAATATGACTATTTTGCGACCTCTACTGAAGGAATGGATCCAGGCAATGATCATCAACCAACATTAGAAAAAGGAAATCCACTAAACATATATGTCTTCTTAGAACAGTATAGAGTGGTACCTATGAAGTGTTCTTGCCAAAACAAATTTACCTGAATCTGATCAAGCTTCTAGGGATAACTACCATGTTACAGGAAATACAAGGGGACAGAGGAAGGGGTTAAATGACATAACGGGCGTAAAATCTGCCAATCTAGACTGTAGGAAACACTGGAGACAAACAACCAGGTTTATTCCATATATAAATTGTGTGCATTGGGGCCGGTGGTTGTAAGAAGTAGGGAAAGTGAGAGGACACCTATAGATTTTAAAAGACTTAAGAGATACGTGGCAATGTATACACCTTATTTAGATCTTGATTCAAACAAAAACAAATGTTTAATATTATGAAACAATCAGGAAAATCTGAACACTGGATAGTTGATAATACAAAAACTCAAGGGGCTAGGTCTGATATATTTGGTTTATACTTTTATAAATGGAGGTTTTGTTAGATATACATACTAAAATACTAGATGATATTTATCTTCTAAAGATGTATACTAAAATATTAACTAATGAAATAATATGATGTCCAGAAGTTGTGTCAAAATAATCCAGGGAGAAAGAACTAACAATTTGGTGTGGCAACAGACTGAATAATATTAACCATAGTTGAAAATTGTTGAAGCTGGATGATGGGTCCATACAGTTCTCTCAACTTAATTCTAGGTTAAATACAATGATTGTAACAATATGCAAGAGCCAAGAAGAGGTGTATGAAACCTTCTCTACATCACGGTCTATGAACCACAGAAGGAATTCAGTAGGGTGGCCATCCCATTGTCCGCTTCTTTCCCAAGCGGGAGCACCCAGTTCCAAGGGAGCTCTCCTGGCTGGAGCAAAGAATGCACACCAGTCTGGGCAACATGGAGAAAGCTGTCTCTATTAAAAAAAAATACAAAAATTAGCTGGACATGGGGGTGCATTCCTGTAATCCCAGCTACTCGAGAGGCTGAGGTGGGAGGATCACTTGAGCCCAGGAGGTCGTGGCTGCAGTGAGTCGTGGTGCACCACTGCACCCCAGCCTGAGTGATAGAGCGAGACCCTGTCTCCAAAAGAAAAACAAGAAAGAATGCACAAAATGGTCTATAACTACATGCAAGGATGTAAGTGAATCTTAGCAATACATGTTAGATCTTCCTTGCAAATTATATGAAGTATCTACTAAGTGGAAGAGAAATAAAATGAATAAGAAAATAGGGCCAGGCATAGTGGCTCATGCCTGTAATCCCAGCACTTTGGGAGGCCAAGGCACGTGGACCACTTCAGGTCTGGAGTTTGAGGTCAGCCTCACCAACATGGTGAAGGCCCGTCTCTACAAAAAATACCAAAAAAAAAAAAAAATTAGCCAGGCATGGTGGCACATGCCTATAGTCCAGCTACTCAGAAGGCTGAGGAAGGAGAATCACTTGAACCCAGGAGGCAGAGGTTGCAGTGAGCCAAGATTGCACCACTGCACTCCAGCCTGGGCAACAGAGTGAGAATCTGTCAAAAAAATCAAAAAGGAAGAAGGAAAGGGAAAGGGATGGAAAATGATCCCCCTGCTTGAGTCTCCCAAATCGCTGGGATTACATCCTCTTAAAGTGCTGGCTTAATCTCAGCACTTTGATAGGCCAAACCAGGGGAATCACTTGAGCCCAGGAGTTCAAGACCAGCCCGGGCAACATAGGGATACTCCAATCTCTAAAATAAATTTAAAAATTAGCCAGGCATGGTGGTGTGGTCCCACTTACTCAGGAGGCTGAAGTGGGAGGATCACTTGAGCCTGGGAGGTTGAAGCTGCAGAGAGCTATGATGGCACCACTGCACTCCAGCCTAGGTGACAGAATAAAGTTAAGTAGTGCCCCTGGCCTAAAAAAAAAAAAAAAAAAAAACCAGAGTTATGTAATGAAGGGTAACAAGGACCTACTTCAAGTAGGACTGAAGGAAAGATGTCGAGGCCCGAACAAGAGTTCAGATAAGACAGATAAGAACATTCTAGACAGAGGAAACCACAGGTGCAAGGTTCTAAGGAAGAGTAAGCTTTGTTTCGGGAACAGAAGGAAGGCCAGTGCAAATGGAGAATAACCATGATGGAAATTGGATTTTATTCCAAGTGCAAGGGGAAGAAATTGGAGTGGTTTTGTCGGAGTTACAAAATTTGATTTACATCTTTGAAAGATGATCCTGGCTGCTATGTTGGAGGGCAGGAATGAAGGCAGGGAGACAAACAAGGAAGCTTTTGCAACAGTCCAGATGAGAGTTACAGAGGATGACAGTGGAGACGGAGAAAAGCAGATGGATTAGTTACACATGTCAGAGGTAAAACCAACAGCTCTAGTCAGTTGAATGGTTGGGAAGTGAGGGATGACTTTTAGGCTTTTGGCTTAATCAATGAGTAGACTGTGGTGCCAATTACTGAGGTGGAGAAGGTTAGGAGGTGTGTGTGACAGAGGATGAGAACTGAAGGTTTCAATGGGGGCATGTTAACCTTGAGGTCCTAATTTTAATATTTACAGATTCAAGATATGTAAAGTGGACAGTTTTTCTGGAATGGTCCCTATTTCAAGTCTATCCCATTATCTTCATAAGTCAAGATTTTGGGTCAGCAAAGTAGTTACCTGTCTCTTCTGCTGAGTCCTGCCTCTTAATCTTGGCTCATTGTATTCCACCTCTGCATCATCACCAGTTTGAAACCTATCCTTCAAAGTTTGCTTCATATAGAAAAAAATCATTAACTTTCCCAACCCACAGGGAATCTTACCAGTAGTTAATTCCTATTACATTGTATTCTGTCCTCATTTCTTTCTGCTGGTGTGGCTTCACAAATTTTCTTTTTTTTTTTTTTAATTTTTATTTTTATTTATTTATTTATTTTGAGACAAGAGTCTCGCTCTGTTGCCCACACTGGAATGCAATGGCGCGATCTAGGCTCCCCGTAACCTCTGTCTACTGGGTTCAAGCAATCCTCCTGCCTCAGCCTCCCAAGTAGCTGGGATTACAGGCATTTGCCACCACGCCTGGATAATTTTGTATTTTTAGTAGAGACAGGGTTTCTCCATGTTAGTCAGGCTGGTCTCGAACGCCCAACCTCAGGTGATCCGCCTGCCTCAGCCTCCCAAAGTGCTGGGATTATAGGCATGAGCCACCGCGCCTGGCCATACTTTTTATTTTTTTGAGACGGAGTTTGGCTCTTGTTGCCTAGGCTGGAGTGCAATGGCGCGATCTCGGCTCACCACAACCTGCACCTCCCGGGTTCAAGTCATTCTCCTGCCTCAGCCTCCTGAGTAGCTGGGATTACAGGCATACGCCACCACGCCAAGCTAATTTTGTATTTTTAGTAGAGACGAGGTTTCTCCATGTTGGTCAGGCTGGTGTCGAACTCCTGACTTCAGGTGATCTGCCTGCCTCGTCTTCCCAAAGTGCTGGAATTACAGGCCATGAGCTACTGCGCCCGGCCAAGCTTACTGATTTTTAAAATGTACTTTCCCCCTTTAATACAATAAATAACTATTTAGTATACATTTGTTGCCATCTTTTTGATTTTTCAATTTTTTAATTTTTTATTTTAAAAAATGAGATCTCACTATGTTGCACAGGCTGGTCTCAAACTCCTGGGCTCAAGTGATCCTCCTGCCTTGGCCTCCCAAAGTGCTGGGATTACAGGTGTGAGTTACTACACCTGACCATGTTGCCATCTTTTTATTGTGGAGTTTATACATAGTATTTGGAAGAAAATAGGCTATCTGGAATTCCACATTTCTCTTTTTCTTTCTCCTTCTTTAGATTTCTTTGTTTCTTTGTTTTCCCTAACATTGATTATGTGTTAGGCACTGTTTTAAATGTTTTGCATGTATTAATTTTTTCAATTTTCCCTGCACTTCTGTGGGGTAGGTGCAATTATTACCCTCATTTGACAAGGAACCTGAGGCATAGAAATGTTAAGTGGCTAGCAGATGGCAGCTAGGAATTGGGACTGAAAAGGGACTCTAAGCACTTAGAGTCTGCCATAATGCCACATATTCTCACTGTACAACCCCACACAATAGCCTTGTTCTAGTGGGAAAGATTTCCCATCCCCAAGAACTTTTGAGTGAATGACAGGGAAAAACTTCAGAGTGAATGATAGGAAAGCTGGCCACTCTCATTTCTTAATTTTTTTTTTTTTTTTTTTAGAGACATGGTCTTGCTGTCACTCGGGCTGGAGTGTGGTGACACAACATAGCTCACTGTAACCTCATATTCTTGGGCTCAGGCAACCCTCCTGCCTCAACCTTCCAAGTAGCAGGGACTACAGGCCTATGGGCACTTACCCATAGGTGGCTAATTTTTTAATTTTTTTTTTTTTTCTCAGAGACAGGGTCTCACTGTGTTGCCCAGGCTTGTCTTGAACTCTGACCTTAAGCAGTCCTCCACCTGGGACTCCCACTGTGCCAGCCAACTCTCATTTCTGAAAGGTTTTGTTAAACAAAGTTTATGAGAGGCCATTGTTATGGACTAGCCTCCTGCTTTAGGCCCCAGAAGATCAGACCAAACCAGAATGGAGTCACTTGTGCTAAGTGACATATAATCAAACTGAACTTTGAAATGGGCCAGTTTTCCAAAACACAGGAGATTGCAGTCAACCTGAGTCAGTGTTGTAAGGAAGTCCTCTCTGTTTTAGTCTTATAAGGAAAGTAACTTTGAAACAACCCATCTAGCTTGTTTTCTCTGTTTCTGCTTTCTTCAGCCCTTCTCCGTTTATAAAGTCAAACTTCTCTGCTTAGCTCACCAGAACATTCATTCTATTTTATAGAACGATGTGTTACTTGATTCTAGAATTGCAAATTAAAGGCAATTACATCTTCTAAACTAAATTTGTTGTAATTTTGTCTTTTGACAATTTAAACTATGGAATCAGAAATTCAAAGACTATGAACAAAAATTTCAAAAGAAACAAATAGTAATACCACCAATAAGAAGAATAATTAAAAAGGTACAAAGACATTGGAAGTAACGTTCTAAAAAGAGCCATAGTTTGGAGCTGAGCTGACATAAGCTAAAATCCTAAGTGAGTAACTTGTTAGCTGTGTGGCCTCTGAAAATCAACTCAAGGATCTGAGCTTGTTTCCTCACTTCTAAAATTGGAAAAACAAGGCCTATCAAAGTCATCAACGAATCATTGAAATGCTTGGCCTATTTTAATATTCAGTATCTGTAAGCTCATACCATTAAAGGGTACTTGAGATGCCAACTACTATATAATCTGAAACAATAATGATCTTCTTTTTTCCCCACAAAGATAACAAAAAACAAACACACACACACAAAAACAGTAAGCTCTGCCAGACATGTAAAACCAATCAAACTATATAATGAATTAAATTCTTTCCCCACCGAAAAGACAGATCAGTGTACCTAACACAATATAGGAAAAGGAACACACCTTATTTGGCAAGAGATATATTCATTCTCCAGATAAGAGAAACACACATTGAAACCACTTCTGCTGGATTACGCTGGCCAATGAGAGCGTCTGAAACTGTTCTTTGTACTATGCACTGCGATAGAAACACAGTTGCCTCTCCCCTTTCAGTATTTTTCATTTGTGGTGAGATTCTCTCCCAGGACACAAGACATTTCCTCCTCTGAACCTTATTTACTAATTGTAAGTACAAGTAAGAACTTCTTTTAAAAACTTAGCATTGAAAAAAAAAACTTTCTTTAAAAGTTATTTGATCTTCTTGTTTTTTTCTTAGCATGTTATATTTTGAGTTTCAGCTAAAAGACTAAGGTTTTCTTATCTAATTGCTTTAAATTTATACATTTAGTCAAATTCAACAATTTCGTGCTAAGCATTTTGCCAAATGCCAGGCTTTTCAAAGTAGTGTAAGATCCTAGCCTTGAATCCTCATCAACTGCTGCTGTCTGCAGCAAACACATATTATATATATTGTATTTAGTAACATGATCATTAATTTCACTCTTTATTTCAATATGTATGCATGTTGACTTATGCTGGTCTAATTTCTTTCTGCTTTACAAATATTCTATTTTATCCATTTAAAATATTTAGAAACAAGATATGGAATTTTGTAGATTTAGCTAATGAGTTATAAGAATCCTTGAATTCTCACTATGAAAGTAAGAAAAACAGACTAGAATGCTTCAAAATTAAATTCTGGTGCTTCATTAATATGTATAAAGAGAGATGGAGAGATTATGAAATGGAAATGTTTCAATCAAAGCAAAAAAATGAAATTTAACATCAATAAACAGTAGAAAGAAGAGAAAAATCTCAATAATATGTTGTGTATGGATTAATCAATATTAATAATATGTATTAATATTACTGTAATTAATATCATGTATTATATTAATATTAATGTATTTTAATAAGATAGTGGGCTGTCCTCAGGAGTGAGGTGCTCATAGAAAAGAGAGACAAATACAAGATTGATTCTTAACTAATAGATAAAATTAAGATGTTTAAAATATGAACCAAATACTGCAAGATTTCCTGACATTGAGACCATTCCACAGAAAGAACTTCCTAAAGAAAGGTATTCTAGTTTCATTCTCCCAAGCTCACCCACCAAGATTCCCATTTCACTTCCTCCTGCCCCTACTTTTCCTGCATTTTCCAAGGTGGCCCCTGCCAATTTTTTTATCACTCTCTTTGCTCCTGTGGGGTTAAAGATGGTATAGAACAAAATAGCTGTGTGGTCACCTCGCAATGGGTAGAACTGCTGGCCACAGAAAGGAAACCTCAGGCATCTCCTTAGCCCTTACCAAATCCAGCACAAGACTTTTACACATCCTGGCACTCAATAAAATATTTGCTGAATTAACTTGGATCTGTAGTTATTAGTAACAGAAGAAAAATAAGGCCACTGGCCGTGGGTTACAGAGTGTGCTCTGCAAGGCCACTGGCATTAGAATCTAGTGAAGTGCCCAGGATACTTCACATGCCTGCACCTGAAGAGAGAGGAGCTAGTTTGAAATGTGCTCCTGGGAATGCGGGAGGGCCTAGCATGGGCTTCATCACCCTGGAGAAAGATAGACTGTTTTTCGAATTCTCACCGAAGCAGCTACGTGCTCACCAAGCCATGTCTGTGAGAAGGGCCACCTTTTTCGATTTCACAGGACAAAATCCTATGGCATAAGGGCAGCAGCCCTGCAGGTGTGCGCTACAGATTCTTAGACCTTAGCTCATTCTATCTAAATCACAATGTCTGAACAGTGTGTAGAATTCTACATTGTACAGATTCCTCAACCCTAGCTCACTCTATCTAAGTTACAGTCTCTGAGCAGTGTCTGGGAATCCACATGTTAAAGAGCTGTCCAAGTGGTTTTACTAATAGTAACCTTTGAGGACCACTGAACTAAGGAGACAAGCTGGTACCTAAGGTCCTAGAAATTCTAGATTTTCGAGGAAATTTTCTCTCCACTTACTGTTGACCTTTTACCTTGAATGGCTAAGGCTAAAGATGTCATGGCTAAAGCAAACAGAATTGTGGTTGTTTGGAACAAGCAACAATTTTACATTTGTTTCTGTTTTACATTTGTTGTAACTTAAAAGATACCTTGAATTTTTAAATGATCACAGAGGCACATACAAATGAGTGTGTTTGCTTTCTCATCTCAGTTTTATAACTATCAAGAAGGTATTTTTTTGAATAAGGTATCTCACAGGAGAAGTTATTAGACCCTTTTTAGAATAAGCTGGAAGTGACAGATGGAAGTCCTGGAGAGCAGTTCCCTTTAGGACTACTCTTCTATGCCGGGATAAGCCGAGTAGACTTCTCCACCAATATAGGTAATCTGCACTAGGGAGGAACTTATAATAGCATCAGAAACCTCCTGGGGCCCCCCATTCTGCACCAGTTCCTAGTGCTAATATTCACAAAAGCACCTGGGTCCCTGCAATCTCCCACATTCAAAAGAGGAAGTCAAAAGTACAAAAGTAGTGAAGGAAACAGAAACATACAATGTTGACTGTTGGGCTAAAGACTGTTGAGGCTACTACATGGAGGAAGTAAATGTTCACACAAACTAACTGGCAGTTAGCATATGGATATTTGAGATACAGTTGAGATATATATATATATATATTTTTTTTTTTTTTTTTTTTTTTGAGACGAAGTCTTGCTCTGTCGCCCAGGCTGGAATGCAATGGCGCGATCTTGGCTCACCGCAACCTCCACCTCCCAGGTTCAAGCTATTCTCCTGCCTCAGCCTCCTGAGTAGCTGGGATTACAGGCATGCACCACCACGCCCAGCTAATTTTGTATTTTTAGTAGAGACAGGGTTTCTCCACGTTGTTCAGGTTGGTCTTGAACTCCCGACCTCAGCCTCCCAAATTGCTGGGATTACAGATGTGAGCCACCGCGCCAGGCCGATACAGCTGCTTGGTACAGAATATAGAGATGGCCACTGAGTGGATTTCAAAGGCACTCAGAAAATGTTCAGGACTCAAACTGCTATGAAGTCTAACATTAGCCAAATTGAATACACAAACACATACGCCATACACTAAGTAAAGACAGTCAGGTAAAGGAGAAACAATTAGATCATTGCAGGGTGGTTTTTATTCTGAAATCTTCGGATTGCTGTTATTGTATTAAAAATCACAATATAGCCTTCTTGAAAAAATAAGGGTGTAAAATGAACATGTTTTTCCTCTGAAAGAGTTGTAGGATCATCTTTATTTATTGAATACCAGTTTCGTGCCAAGCGTTGGCTAGGGGCCAAGAGGGAAAAAAAAAAATACAAACAGCTATAGTATCATTTGTATGACATGCCCCTCCTTTGTTTTTTGTTTTTTTGGTTTTTTTTTTTTGGAGACAGAGACTCGCTCTGTCACCCAGGATCCACCCGCCTTGGCCTCCCAAAGTACTAGGATTACAGGCATGAGCCACTGTACCTGGCTTGGTATGCCCCCTTAAATTTTTTTTTTTCTAGTCAGTGGATTTGCTTTTCGTTTCTGAAAAGGATATTTCTTGTTTTGCTTGTAAAGGAAATAAATGCTAAGTACAAAAAAAATTATCGGCCATGGGTGGTGGCTTACACCTGTAATTCAGTGTTTTGGGAGGCCAAGGCAGGAAGATCACTTGAGGCCAGGAGCTCAAGGTCAGCCTGGGCAACATAGTGAGACTCCCATCTCTACAGAAAAGGAAAACAAATTAGCCAGGCATGGTGGTGTACGCCTGTAATCTCAGCTACTCAGGAGGCTGAGGTGGGGGATCACTTGAGCCCAGGAGTTCCAGGCTGCAGTGAATTACGATCATGCCATTGCACTCCTGCCTGGGCAATAGAGAGACCTTATCACAAAACAACAAAAAAAAGTCTATCAGCCAATCACCTAAGGATAACCACTTGACATTACTGATAATTAGCATTTCATATTTTTTTTGGTATTTGATAATTAAGATGAAATGCATAAGAAATTAGAATACATATTCTCTAGCATTTCCTGTAATGCTTCTTCCCCCAAGATTCCAAATGTGGGAAGCCATCACCCAAAAATATGGTTTTGACCATGTTAGTACTGGAGTTGGGATTTAGGGAAGATCTGGGCCCCATCTGTAGAGGTCTGAAGAGTCAGGTGAAACATTAGCCTTGTTTGCGTTTTCAGGGCTGGGCTCTGGCCCTTGTTTGCTGTGCACCATCTGGAGCCTGCATCACGCATGGCCTCAGCCAGCCGGGAAGCAGAGAGCGTGGTGACGGGGCCGCTAGTGAGCTCCTCCTGTGTACCAGGTTCCGAGCTAAGGTTTTGAGAAACCTCGGTGAACTTGACCCACAAAATTCCCTGCCTTTGTGGAGCTTACCCCTCAGTGTTGGGGATTTGGGACTTACTTTTCCCAAAGCCAAGCTAATTATTGTAAAAGGGGTGAGTGACGAAAACGGAATCATTGCAAGGTCCTTACCTCTTATTTCATGAGATTGGCGGCATGAGTGTGTCTAGAGGGTTGTGACTGCTTCCTCTTACATTGTGGGCATGTACAGCAGGACTAGAATCCAGGGTCCATCTAATAAGCATTCAAATCAGCGGGCGGGGGAGAGGGTGGGTGATAGTTTCTTGTCTTACTTTCCGATCCCAGCGTTGCTCAGCCCATACCATCTGATAAAAACTTTTTACAATTTAGAAACAAACGCCCGGTGAGCCTGGGCGCCCGGAGCGACAGAGTGGCGGGTGCCCGGGAGGGAGCGGTGCCAGCCCTGCCCAGCGCTGCGGCTCCTGGCGCCTGCAGGTGGGGCTGGGCTCCGAGACCGCGCGCCCGCTGCCGGGTTCACGCCGAGTCCCCAGCGGCGCGCCGCCTGGGCGAGTGGTCCCCCGAGGGCAGCCATCCGCAGGCGCCATTCCCTGATTGCGCCAGCAACAATGGGCGGTCTCCTTGGGATGGATTCTGCGCAGGCTGCTCTAAGAATTCACCGGCAGGCAGGTCTGGTCCCAGCAGAGGAGACCCAGGGGTCCCAGAGCGGCTCTGGCGGGAGACGTAGTGCGGGGGGTGGTGATCGAAGAGCCCCAAGCGCAGCTGCCGCTCACAGTCCCCTTCTCGAGTGCAGAGCGGGCGGAGAAGGTAAGAAGCCCACCCACCCACTCCCCGCCTCCTGAAGCCCCTGCTTCAGACCAGTCCCTGCAACTGGGGAGGAGCCAGGGGGGCTCTCCGCCTGCCCGATCCTCCTCCCTGGAAGAGGCCGGAAGACAGCGGCAGCCAGACACATGCTCGCCTAGTCCATCACCCGACGTATCTGCCCCTAGACTGGGACTCCTCCGCCGCCACACACACACCCGCGGATCATGCACGCCCTGAATGATCGGCTCAGCCGACCCCTCCGGTTTTTTGTTCACTTACTGGAAACTTCTTTTGCAGAAAATCTTGTTTGCTGTGGGATCCACAGATGGGTCCGCCTCACTCTTCCAGTGTAAAAAAGCAGTGAACGGTTATTATGGTACATTTAAAAAAAATCAAGCAGAAGCCATAACCACTTTAATGTATATGGAAGGGCACATCTAATACATTTAAAATAAGCTTCAGCTCTTCTGAATACAGTTCATGGTATTTTTATTTAAAGACAAATTCTTTAGAATGAGCCTGTAAGGTGGGTAGGTCAGAAACCTCATTTTACAGATTAATAAGTGGACATTTAAATGACTAGTTAAATGATGAGTCTAAGATCACAGTTTCAGAAACTAAGACTTGGGCAAAGACTCTCTCACTCCTAATCTAATTCATGTTCCATGACCCTACACTGCCTCTCATGATGTAGAGAAATGAGGAGTAACCTTACCAAATGTACTTCTTAAATAAACTGCCCGTACCACACAGCAGCGTCCGTCAGGCCAGCGCTGACACAGGATTGCAGGCTCCCAGTAAATATGAAGTGAAGGACAAGTCAGGAAGTAGGAAGACTGGAAATGGTTGCTCATAGGAAATCAGTCCAAAAAGAAATAATAAATTAGGAGCAAGAAGTGGGGGGACATACAAAAAACTTTAGCATGATGCCATTTTAGAGAATGTTATTTTCCATAATTCACTACTTTCGGCCACGATCACAGGTTGCTCATTTGTTTCGCTGCCTGTGTGGATACCAGGTACCTGCCTAAAAACAGTACATGAGCAACACTGTTCCGCTCTCTTACCCCACGAGAAGCAACTGTTCACCTTCCCAGTTCAGAGAATTCTGTGGTTTTTGTTTTTGGGGGGTTTGTTGAGATGGAGTCTCACTCTGTCTCCGAGGCTGGAGTGCAGAAGTATGACCTCGGCTTAATGTAACCTCCACCTTCCGGGTTCAAGCGATTCTCCTGCCCCAGCCTCCCGAGTAGCTGGAATTACAGGCACACGCCACCAAGCCTGGTTAATTTTTTGCATTTTTAGTAGAGACGGGGTTTCGCCATACTGGCTAGGCTGGTCTCGAATTCCTGACCTCAAATGATCCGTCCACCTCGGCCGGGATTACAGACGTGAGTCACCGCGCCCGGCCCAGTTCGGTGAATTCCTTCCTCCCACCTCCACGGCCTCTATCTTGTGAGGGGTGGAGACAGAAATTCTGTTCTTCAAATAAAGCAACTTCCTCTACACTGCCTCAGCATCCTGCCCTAACGTGGGCTTTCAAGAGCAACCTCGAGATCTCTAACGCCACTCTTTGACTTTTCAGTCCCCTGCTTTTAAGACCCAGCACTGAAAATGCAATCTCAGGCGCCAGTGGTCGTTGTGACCCAACCTGGAGTCGGTATGGCACCCCAGAACTCCGACTGGCAGACAAGCATGTGTGACTGCTTCAGCGACTGCGGAGTCTGTAAGTGTGGGGAAAGAAGCCCCTTAATTGATATCGAGGTGAATTACCAATGACTAAACCCTTCCCCTATTCCTCCCTTATCGTGTAGAAAAAGTTTTTAACTTACTACAGGCACTCTGCATGTCAGGCAATGGTATGTTTAGCAAAAAAAAAAAAAGCCTCCCGTAGGGATAAGTTAATTTTTCTCCAGTCCTTCAAAGAACAGTCTTATTCCTAAAATAAGTTCTGGGTTAAGATAATAGCAAAAGAGCTAACGACTCAAATTGAACGAGTATAGTCCTACCGAACTAAATAGACCTTACATTAATTTAAAAATTCCAAGTTGAATTTGATTTTTTAGAGCATTTGTCTCTAGTAAACATATAAACAACTCAACATTTTGCAGTAGTTACATTGTGTCCACCCAGGGATGTAGCTGCACTATGGTTTTTCTATATGTCAGTAGAACTATTTTCATTCATGGTATTTTAGCCTTTTTACACACCCTATCAAAGAATTCTGTGGCAATTAGCTTGTCACTGAGGAAAAAAACTTGACTGCTTTGTTTCTTTTCTTTCTTCTTTTTTTTTTTTTGGCATGTCTCACCTCTTGTCCCCCAGGCTAGGAGGGAACAGCACAATCACGGCCTCACCTGCAAACCCTCTGGCCTCCTTCCGGGTTCAAAGAGATTCTCTCCTGCCTCAGCCTCCTGGAGTAGCTGGACAGGCCTGCCACCACGGCCCTCGGCTAATTTTTGTATTTTAGTGGTAGACACAGAGCTTCACTCCTGAGCTGGGCCTGCCATCTCAACTCCCCACAGGTAATCCGCCAGCCTTCTGCCTCCCAAAGTGCTGGGACAAGCTGAGCCACCGCACTCCAGCCTGGGTTTTATAAGATCTCCTAAAAGACTTTACTCGGTATCTCCTGCCCAGTCTCCTGCAAAGGAAGTTTCAGTGAGATGGGCTAGAGAGGAGCAAGGTGCTTAGTTCTCAATAATGACCAAGAAACAAACACATCCACCTACAGAAACTTGCTCTGAAGTCTATTTGCTTGCCTTGGTCCACATAGTACTCTAAGACAAGAAAATAAAATACATTATCCTTTAACTTGACAGTTGAAATTGACTTTGAATGAGAGTTGAATTGAACCTTGTTTTTGCTTTTTGTTTTTTTGAGACAGAGTCTCACTTTGTCAACAAGGCTAGAATGTAGTGGTGCGATCTCAGCTCACTGCAATGTCTGCCTCCCCAGTTCAAGTGATTCTCCTACCTTGGCCTCCGAGTAGCCGAGGTTACAGGCATGCACCACCACACCCAGCTAATTTTTGTAATTTTAGTAGAGATGAGGTTTCACCATGCTGGCCAGGCTGGTCTCAAACTCCTGACATCAAGTGATCCACCCGCCTCGGCCTCCCAAATTGCTAGGATTACAGGCATAAGCCACCATGCCTGGCCTGAAATTGAACTTTGAATGTGTTAAGAATTATACTCAGGCTGGGTGTGGTGGGTCACACCTGTAATCCCAGCACTTTTGGAGGCCAAGGCGGGCAGATTACAAGGTCAGGAGTTCAAGACCAGCCTGGCCAATATGGTGAAACCCCATCTCTACTAAAAAATACAAAAATTAACCAGGTGTGGTGGCGGGTGCCTGTAGTCCCAGCTACTCAGGAGGCTGAGGTAGAAGAATTGCTTGAACCCGAGAGCGCCGTTGCACTCCAGGCTGGCAACAGAGCAAGACTCAATCATAAATAAATAAAATAAACATAAAAAAAGAATTACACACTCAGTAGCATAGCAAGGGAAAATTACCTAGGGAATAAAACAATTGGGTTAGTTTTTTCACTCTCATTGTCTGGAGTGATGACTTAAGCTTCTCAGGACACCAGTTCAACATCTGCAAGTCAAAGTAAGAATTAGATCACATTGGTGAAACTCTCTAAAGATGAACATGTTAACCCTCTTACCCCTAGTATTATTATTACCCAATTAAATGAATACACAAGTTCCAATCAAAGCTTAATTGCTTAGTAGCACATTTTCTTAAATGTAGATCTGATCAAATTATTCTCCCCTCTTAAAATGTTTCAGTGGTTCCTCATAACTCTCATGACACACTCTTAACACTCAGAGTTTTTCATCGTCTGCTCCCCAACCTGCCTCAACCCACAGCTAAATCCTCATCCCATCCCAGGGCTCCAGCCATATTGAATGAACACTAGCCTTTGCCAGGATATGCCAGATTACCTCGAAGAGGCTCTTTTCCTTTTTGTCCACCTTTAAAACATCTCCTCATCCTTCAGTAGTCAGCTCAAACAGCATTTCCTACTGAGGGCCTTGTAGGCCCCATTTTTCTGGGTGACCTGTTGGCATTTTAAACACGTTTCTGTTGGAGAACTTTCCCTATGATCTACCTTCACTACTAGACTTGAGCCAGGGGCACTGTCAGTACTGAGGATAATGTCTGGAAAATGAATACGTTTTACCGCATCAATGAACAAATGAATGAAGGCAGAGCTATGACAAGAATGATATACTTTACAAAGGCGTGGTCATTCCTGAAATGATTTGCGTGTGGAGGGAGAAACTGATGCAAAGCTAAACAGAAACACTGAAGATGGGCTTAGCAGCAGGCTACATGGCCAAGGCCTCGTGACTTGGACTGCCATTTGTGAAAGCAAGCTAAACTTTCAGCTGTGGCAGGGGCAGAGTGGAGTAACGTGTACCCCTGGTTTCATGTGTCTAGGTCTCTGTGGCACGTTTTGTTTCCCATGCCTTGGGTGTCAAGTTGCAGCTGATATGAACGAATGCTGTCTGTGTGGAACGAGCGTCGCAATGAGGACTCTCTACAGGACCCGATATGGCATCCCTGTGAGTCTGTTACCATACCATCTCACTCAAATATGCAACCACATTCAAAATAATTATTATAAACCTAGAGATCATTTGATGTATGCATCTTCTGAAATTGATTGATAAGAGTTCCCTAGCATGTGCAATCTTGCATTCAGTTGTAGCAACAGATCTTCTGGTTATGTGGCCTCCTTCTAGGTTTCTGTTGAAAACCTGAGAAAATAAATAACTCATATTTGCAATGGATGTCATACAATGGAAGAGGATTATTTAGGATCTACTGTGCCCCAGATGCATTACATGTATTATCTCACTTAATTCTCACATCATCTCTGCAAAGCGGGTAGGTCCACAACATTTTGCTGATGAGAACTTTAAAGTTTTAAGAGGTAGAGTAATTTCCTCAAAGATAATAGTAGAGAAAGAGTCAATACTCAGTTCTAACTGTCCATTCATACACTTTCCATTACACCAACTCCACTTTTTGTAGGTGAGAGGTTGTATTACTTAGGGTTCTCCTAAGTGCATTAGAAACAGAACCAATAAGATTGGGAGTGGATGTGTGTGTGCTTGTGTGCATGTGTGTGTGTGTGCACATATATATACAGGCAAACTTCAGATATACAGGTTTAGTTCCAGACCACCACAACAAGGTGAATATTGCAATAAAGCAAGTCACACGATTTTTTGGTTTCCCAGTGCACATAAAAGGTATGCTTATACTACACTATTAAGTATGCAATAACATTATGTCTCGAAAAACAATATATGTGCCTTAATTTTAAAATACTTTATAGCTAAAAAATACTAATAATAATCTATCTGAACTTTTAGCAATTCATGTTTTTGCCTGTTGAGGGTCTTGTCTCAGTGTTGGTGGCTGCTGACCAGGGTGCTGGATACTGAAGTGGGGTGACTGTGGCAATTTCTTCAAGTAAGGCAACAATGGTCTGGGTGTGATGGCTCACACCTGTAATCTCAGCACTTCAGGAGGCCCAGGAGGGCTGATCATTTGAGGTCAGGAGTTTCACATGGTGAAACCCCTCTTTACTAAAAATACAGAAATTAGTCAGGCATGGTGGCAGGTGCCTGTAATCCCAGCTACTTGGGAGGCTGAGGCAGGAGAATTGCTTGAACCCAGGAGGCAGAGGCTGCAGTGAGCCCAGATTATGCCTCAGCACTCCAGCCTGGACGACAGAGCAAGACTCCATCTCAAACAAAACAAAACAAAAACAAAAAACAAATAAGGCAACAATGAAGTTTGCCTCACCAATTGACCATTCCTTTCATGAAAGGAAAGATTTCTATGCTGTTTGATAGTATTTTACCTACAATAGAATTTCTTTCAAAATTGGATTCAGTCCTCTCAAACCCTGTTATGGCTTTATCAACTAAGCTTACGGAATATTTTAAATCCCTTGTTGTTATTTCAATCATGGTCACAGCATCTTCACCAAGAGTAGATTCCATCTCAAGAAACCACTTTATTTCTTTCTCTTTTTTTTTGAGACGAGTCTCACTCTGTTGCCAGGCTAGAGTGCAGTGGCTGCGATCTCAGCTCACTGCAACCTCCGCCTCCCAGGTTCAAGCGATTCTCCTGCTTCATCCTCCCTAGTAGCTGAGACTACAGGCATGCACCATCACGCCCAGCTAACGTTTGTATTTTTAGTAGAGACAGGGTTTTACCATGTTGGCCAGGATGGTGCTGATCTCTTGACCTTGTGATCCACCCGCCTCAGCCTCCCACAGTGTTGGGATTACAGGTGTGAGCCACCCCGCCCAGCCTTAAGAAACAGCTTTCTTTTTTTTTGAAAGGGAGTCTCACTCTGTCACCCGGCTGGAGTGCAGTGATTTGATCTCGGCTCACTGCAAGCTCCGCCTCCCGGGTTCACGCCATTCTCCTGCCTCAGCCTCCCAGGTAGCTGGGACTACAGGTGCCCGCCACCACACCCGGCTAATTTTTTGTATTTTTAGTAGAGACAGGGTTGCACTGTGTTAGCCAGGATGGTCTCAATCTCCTGACCCCATGATCCACCCGCCTCGGCCTCCCAAAGTGCTGGAATTACAGGCATGAGCCACCGCGCCAGGCCAAGAAACCACTTTCTTTGCTCATCCATAAGAAGTAACTCCTCATCTATTCAAGTTTTATCATGATATTGCAGCAATTCAGTGACATCTGTAGGCTCCATTTCTAATTCTAGTTCTCTTGCTATTTCTACCGCATCTGTAGTTACTTTCTCTACTGAAGTCTTGCACACCTCAAAGTCATCCATGAGGGATAGACTCAACTTCTTCCAATCTCCTTTTAATGTTGATATTTTGATCTCCCCCCAGGAATCATGAATTTTTTCTGTTTTGTCTTTTGAGACAGGGTTTCAATCACCCAGGCTGGAGTTCAGTGGCGCCATCTTGGCTCACTGCAGTCTTCCCCTCCCAGGTTCAAGCGATTCTCCCACCTCAGCCTCCCAAGTAGCTGGGGCTATAGATGTGCACCACCACACTAAGTTAATTTTTTATTTTTATTTTTTGGTAGAGATGGGGTTTTACCATGTTGGCCAGGCTGGTCTCGAACTCCTGACCTCAAATGACCCGCCTGCCTTGGCTTCCCTAAATACTGGGATTACAGCTGTGAGCCACCACTCCTGGCCAGGAATCATGAATATTCTTAATGAAATACAAAATTATTAATCATTTCCACAAGATTTTTGATTTACTTTCCCTAGCTCCATCAGCGGTATCACTGTCTATGGCAGCTACAGCCTTCAAAAATATTTTTCTTTTAATAATAAGACTTGAAAATCAAAATTACTCCTTGATTGGCTGCAGAATAAATATTCTTTTAGAAGGCATGTAAACAACATTAATCTCTTTGTATGCATCAGAGTTCTTGGATGTCTAGGTACATTGTTAGTGAACAGTAATATTTTGAAAATAATCTTTCTTTCTGAGTATAGGTTTCAGTAGTGGGCTTGATATTTGTTAAACAATGCTGTCAACACATGTGCTATCATCAAGTTTTGTGGTTGCATTTATAGAGCACAGGCAGATTTAGCATAATTCTTTTTGTTTTTTCTCGTGGGGTGGGGGAAAGAGAAGTGATTAGAATAATTCTTAAGGGCTCTAGGATTTTGCAAATAGCAAATGAGCATTGGCTTCAACTTAAAATCACCAGTTGCATTATCTCCTACGAAGAGAGTCAGCCTGTCTTTGGCAGCTTTGAAGACAGGCACTGACTTCTCTCTAACTATGACTTTCCTCGATGGCATCTTCTTCTAGTAAGGCTGTTTCATTTTCATTGAAAATCTGTTTTTTAGTGTAGCCACCTTCATCAATTATCTTAGCTAGACTTTCTGGATAACTTGCTACACCTTCTCCACCAGCACTTGCTGCTTCACCTTGTGATTTTATGTTATGGAGATGACATCTTTCCTTCAACCTCATGAATCAACCTATTTTAGCTTCAGACTTTTCTTCTGCAGCTTTCTTTTCTGTTTGTTTGTTTGTTTGTTTGTTTGTTTTGAGATGGAGTCTCGCTCTGTCGCCAGGCTGGAGTGCAGTGGGGCATGATCTTGGCTCACTGCAAACTCCGCCTCCTGGGTTCAAGCGATTCTCCTGCCTCAGCCTCCCGAGTAGCTGGGATTACAGGTGCGCACCACCACACCCAGCTAATTGTTTTGTATTTTTAGTAGAGACGGGTTTCACCATGTTGGCCAGGATGATCTCAGTCTCCTGACCTTGTGATCTGCCCACCTCAGCCTACCAAAGTGCTGGGATTACAGGCGTGAGCCACCGCACCCAGCCTCTTCTGCAGCTTTATCTCTCTTATCCTTCACAGAATTGAAGAGCACTGGGGCCTTGCTGTGGATTAGACTTTGACTTATGGGAATATTGTGGCTGGTTTGATCTCCTATTCAGACCACTCAAACTTTCTGCAGATCAGCAAAAAGGTTGTTTTGCTTTCCTATCATGTATATGTTCACTGGAGTAGCATGTTTAATTTCCTTCAAGAACTTTTCCACTGCATTCGCAACTTGGCTAACCATTTGGCACAAGAAGACTAGCTTTCAGCCTCTCTCTGGTTTCAATATGTTTTTCTCACTAAGCTTAATTATTTCTAGATTTTGATTTAATTAGGAGATATGGGACTCTTCCTTTCATTTGAACATTTAGAGGCCATTGTAGGGTTATTGGCTGGCCTAATTTCAGTATTATTGTGTCTCAGGGAATAGACAGGTCCAAGGAAAGGAAGAGAGATGGGAGAACAGAACACCTGGTCAGTGGAGCAGTCAGACTACACACATTTATCAATTAAATTTGCTGTCGGTATTAGTCCGTTCTCACATTGCTATAAAGAAGTACCTGGGCCGGGCCAGGTGCGGTGGCTCACACCTGTAATCCCAGCACTTTGGGAGGCCAAGGTGGGCGGATCACGAGGTCTGGAGATCGAGACCATCCTGGCTAACAAGGCAAAACCCCATCTCTACTAAAAATACAAAAAATTAGCTGGGCGTGATGGTGGGCGCCTGTAGTCGCAGCTACTCAGGAGCCTGATGTAGGAGAATGGTGTGAACCTGGGAGGCAGAGCTTGTAGTGACCGGAGATTGGGCCACTGCACTCCAGCCTGGGCGACAGAGTGAGACTCTGTCTCAAAAAAAAAAAAAGAAGTACCTGAGACTGGGTAATTTATAAAGAAAATGTTCTCGCATTGCTATAAAGAAGTACCTGAGACTGGGTAATTTATAAAGAAAACGTTCTCGCATTGCTATAAAGAAGTACCTGAGACTGGGTAATTTATAAAGAAAAGAGTTTTAATTGGTTCATGGTTCCACAGGCTGTATAGGAAGCATAGTGGCATCTGCTTCTAGGGAGTCATCTGGAAGCTTACAATTATGGCAGAAAGCAAAGGGAGAGCCAACACTTCACATGACTGGAGCAGGAGGAAGGGGGACATAGGTGCTACACACTTTTTTTTTTTGAGACAGAGTCTTGCTGTGTCACCAGGCTGGAGTGCAGTGGTGCAATCTTGTCTCTCCCATCTATCTTTGTGTGTGTGTGTGTGTGTGTGTGTGTGTGTGTGGTAGAGACTGGTTTCACCATGTTTACCAGGATGGTCTAGATCTCTTGACCTTGTGATCCGCCTGCCTCGGCCTTCTGAAGTGCTGGGATTACAGGTGTGAGCCACCACGCCCGGCCTGTGCTACACACTTTTAAACAACCAGATCTCACGAGAACTCACTCACTATTGGAACTAAGGGGAAAATCTGCCACTACAATCCAGTCACCTCCCACCAGGTCCCACCTCCAACATTGGGGATTACATTTGACATGAGATTTGGGTGGGGACAACATCCAAACTATATCACCACCTTATATGGATGGGTGTAATTCATGGTGCCCCAAAATAATTAAATAGTAACATCAAAGTCTAGTGATCACAGGCGGCCATAACAGATATAGTAAGAATGAAAAAAATTGAAATATTGCAAGAATTTCCAAACTGTGACACAGAGACATGAGGTGAGCACACGCTGTTGGAAAAAATGGCACCCATAGACTTGCTTGATGCAGGGTTGCCACAGACCTTCAATTTGTAAATTGCAGTGAGCTGAGATTGTGTCATTGCACTCCAGCCTGGGCAACAAGAATGAAACTCCATCTCAAAAAAAAAAAAGAAAAGTGATAGCTGATTATAAAATCATCTTTTAAAAAGGACCGAAGTGAGAAACACAATTGTCTGTGGATGACAAAGACATTTTAGGGCAGCCACAGTTAAAGGCACAATTGACAAGGAAATTTACTTCTGTGGCACACAGCCATTCAACATAATAATTATAATTATTATTGTTAACATATACTAAGTCATATTAGAATCATAGCACTTTTATATAATTTTGGAACATATACCAATAACACATTTACACGAATGTAGACCAAAGAAAGTCATTTCATATTTGACAATGCTTCCTGTATGATTTTTGTACCAAATAAGCCGTTTTAAGACTTTAGAGGACCTAATATCTAAATATTAGGTTAGAAAGAGACATAATTTATAATTTGATTTTGGAAAGTTTGTCAAATATCAAAGGTTTAAAACACCAGATATCACAAAATAGAATCCCAAGTCACCATAAGTCATTCATTTGGCAAAAATAACTAACAAAATTAAAAAAAAAAAAAACCTTTATTTTAATAGAGGAGACTTAGCTTTCTAAACAAGACTCAATGAAGATAGCATGAAGCCAGCTGAATCTGTCTCTTCTTTCTGTCCTTTTTTTCCCTGCCATTTACCCAAAGGAGAAAACAAAACTCTTTCATTATCTTTTAACATTACATAAAAATCATCTTTGAAAAAGAAAACTGAATTTCATGTTTGCATTAGTGCATCTTTAATGCTAAAGCTAGTTTTTACATACAATTGTATATACCTATCCAGTTTTAATTAGTTTGACCATAAGGTAAGATTTTCATAAACTTTTTAGAACGCTTTATAATTTTCCATCAAACAGCAGATCCATTTTCTAAGAAAATCCTGTTATTTGGACACATGGGCCCAGATTCTGGCCCCACGTCAGTATGATTTGAATGTTTTAACCTATGGAAAAATGCTAAATAATTTTTTTAGCTCTTGGCCAACTGGTTTATACTAACAGAATGTTTTACAAGATCAACCCTTTACAAACCCTTTTCACTTTGCTTAAACCTTTAGTTTTGTCCCGTTACTCTTTTAGGTTAAGACAATCTTTAAAACCCTCGGGCCCGGCACAGTGGCTCACGCTTGTAATCCCAGCATTCTGGGAGGCCGAGGTGGGCGGATCACAGGGTCAGAAGATTGAGACCATCCTGGCCAACATGGTGAAACCCCGTCTCTACTAAAAATATGAAAATTAGCTGAGCATGGTGGCGCACACCTGTAGTCCCAGCTACTCAGGAGGCTGAGATAGGAAAATCGCTTGAATCCCGGAGGCGGAGGTTGCAGTGAGCCGAGATCGCGCCACTGCACTCTAGCCTGGCCACAGAGCGACTCTCCATCTCAAAAAAAAAAAAAAAAACCCTCAGAACTAGACAAAATTACATTCCCTTTAACAAAAGCCATATTCTTATGCCTTCTTACAATCTTTTACCAAAACACATTCCCTACACACCTTGTATTTTTTAAAACTGTTTCTCCAGTGGTCTCAATTACATGTTATAGTATTAACTCTTAGCAACTTTTATTTTTGGTGAAAACTCTGGTAAGTAAGAGATTTTAATTATGTATTGGGGTGGAGCCTAGGACATTAGACAGAAATGAAGATAAGGTCTGACTTTTTAGCATAGCTAGTGGGCATGGCTCTCCATATGTCCCCAGGCCTTATATATTATCTAAGCCGCCAAAGTAGGTAAATCGAACAATTTTCAAAAGTCAAAGAAACAGTTTGACCTTAAAGCATTTAGCAAATCTGATATCTGACCTTAATTTAGGACAAATGTCTACATTTTCAAGACAACTTATTTTACCAATAATCTTTAAAACTGTCCTTATTTCCAAAAGATTACTAAAGCCATGTGAACAAAGAGGCATTAAAGTTTCTATTGTTCTGACAAAATATTTTATTTAAGCCCTTTTTTCTAAGCCAATTAATCAGAGCTCTTTTATATATAAACGTCACACACACATACACACAGACACACACACACCTCACATGTAAATACAGACAGACAGAAGATTGGGCACTTGTAAGATTTTTTCATTTGCCCGTTTCTTAATTGGATGACTAGCTTCAGGGTGGAGCCCTTGGAGGAACAGAGCTGGGAGAGCATGCATTTCTAGGACCAAATAAGTAACAAATAAACAGCTGAAGGCAAAGACAGATCTCCAAAGTTAAAGATGCCATTTTATACTAGTTTCCGGATCCCCAAAAGGAGGGAAATACTACGGAAGAAGACAGTGCAGTGCTTTTACCGACTGTGCATTTCATTACAAGGCAACCCAAAGCCAATCAGCCCATTTTGTAATTAGCCCATCCTCATGAGAGTCTCATCTCCCAGTGAGGGGTGAGGATGTTGCCTTATCTTCCAGGTGGCCAAGAGCATGCTTCTCTGATCCAAGTGTGCAGTCAAGTATCCCTCCATACTACTGTTAACCACCCCTTAAAGCATATTTCCTACTTAGTTATTACACACCAAAGCTCTCTCATAATGCAGAGTGATTGTTGATACCCCCCAAACTCAAAATCGTCAGATAACTCAAAATCGTCAGATAACATGCAAAACAGAATAGAGCCTTTGATTTTGACAGGGATCTATCCACTTTGGCTGTATCCAATTCCTGGGGTTTCATGAGGAAAACAGTGGGGTTTTTTTTCCCCCAAAACGCGGTCTCTGGTGCCTCCTCTGTTTTTCCCAATGAGTCCTAGGCTACTAGGGCCTCTCATGTGCCTTAAGGATGACAGGACCAAAAAAAAAAACAAAAAATGGAGAAAAATAATTCAGTCAACTGAGAAGAAAAAAATCTTTTTTCAGAAAAACAAGTTCCAAGAAGAGAAAAACATTAAGGCCTTTTAAATATACCTATAGCTTGCTTATCCACTTTTAATTAAGCTGACTTTTAACAAAGTACTCTCTAAAAAATAAATCCTTTCAGATATCTTATTACCCGACCTTAGCCATGCCAAGCGGCCAATATTTCTGGTTTCTGAACTTTACCAAAGGTAACCTCCTCGGTTCTTCAAGGACATGGCAAGCAGTTTCTTTTTTACAAGATTTACAATCTCCACGAGGTAGTTCAGAGAAAGGAAAATTCAAGAGGGGAAATCAGAAGCTATCCACTGGTGGAAAAACACCTCAATAAATGGCAAAGTTACACAAATAACAAACCAGAAAGGAATCATTCCAGAAGCCAACAATTGAACCCAGGCCGCCACTGCCAAAAAGATAACGCCTTGGCTGCTGAGCTGTATAGCACTGAGCAGTTTCTACTGCTTTTTCCAGAAGGAGCCTAGAGAAGCCAATTTCAAGCTCACAAGGCTTTTATCTGCTCAAGAAAAATTTTTTGGACTAACTATGACATGAACCCCCAAATTCCTGTCCTCTGGATGGTGGAAACCAAAAGAAAGTATCCCCATATGGTCACAAGATTTAGCTCTCAAGGACATAAAACAAGACATAGAAATGTCTTACAGTATTGTCTATCATATATCAAGTAGGAAAAAGAAGTTACGGGATAGCATGACCTCATTTTTCAAAAACAAAAGAACTCCTGAAATGCCAAACTATATGTCTATGTTCATAGCTGTATCTTCGTCTAATCTATATTTATATGAGTCATAGGCATAGAACAAAAGCTAAGGAAAGAGGATACACAGCAGATTATTAATAGTTTATCTCTCATAATGACATTGGGTAGAAAGGGATTAGATTGTTATTTTCGCTTAATATTGTTCTGTGTTTCAATTTGTCATTAAAATTATCTATAGCATGCATTTAAAATTGTTTTAATTTTTATTATTTTTAAATTTTGTTCACAAGTGCTGTCAGTAAGCGTTTTTTTTTTTTTGGTAATTCACAAAATGGTAAATATTTTTAAGTGACAATATAAAATAGTTTCAGCTAGGTGCAGTTGAGCACGCCTGTAGTCCTAGCCTGAAACTCTTTTTCAGGAGACTGAGGTGGTGAAACTGCCTTTGCAAAATTATGACCGAGACAATGAAAGAGATCTAACTTAACTGACTCCATCTCGCTTCTAATCTCCAAGCTGTCCTTGTTCATTCCCGGGTGTAGGCTGAACTAACTTTGGGAAAAACTTAGTTTATAGTTTAAACAAACATGGTAATAGCCCTTTCCCAAAGCAGACCTCCTTTTCGCCTGGGGACTAGATTGCCTTTGTAGGACTCACATTAGCCACAAGATTAGAAATTATAGTTTAGAAGTCATGGAGCTGGAGGCTACAAGGTTCTGACCCTCCCTAAACTGCTTCTAAGATCAGTGCTTGATATGGTTTGTAGACCCTGCACTTGATGGAGATTAGGGTTCATCTCGTGCCCTGCCCATGACTGTGTTCAGTTTCAAGTCGATTAAATGCCAGGAATGTAAATGCCACTGTTTTCTAATGCAGCTTTAATATTTTTATTTATCAAAACCCTGAAACAAAGTGTTTTTAAAATCATCTAATTTTACAAAGTAGTCCCCAAAAGTTTCTTCCTTACTTCTTCCCTAGAGCTGATGTCTTGGGAATTTTTCTCCATATCTCCAAATCACACACTTGTATTGCTACTTCTTGACTTTTAGTTAGAGGCATTATCTGTTAACCTCCTACTAGGGAAGATGTGAATTTAGTTCTGTTTTCTCCTCCTCCCCCCACCACACACATGTGCCCTCTCCCCCATCCCATTCTTTCCAATATAGTTATATGGTTAATTCCATATTCAGTGTTTACATTAGGATACTTATATTTGTTTTATTCAACTTCAGAGCTGAGTCATGCAGTAAATATGATTGCTTTTCCTGCTCAATTTTGTTTTTCCTGGTATTAGTAATTATTGAGTTTTTTGTTAGTATTTTTCCTCCATTTACTTATGAGTCCTTTAACCCCAAATTGTTTGCCAGTTTTCTAAATCTCTTCCCAACACCTTCAACACGTAGATGTTTTATCATTTTCATCTTCATGATGAAATCACTTCCAGTCCTACTACCTTTTGAACTAGTTGCCCATTATTCCTAGTGCTTAGCTCTCATCCTGGGATCTCCCTTCACCATGACCCTGGAGATTCCATTAGCTTCTCTCCTATGTTAGACTCCTGCTTCTTATATCCCATATCTTCCTCTTCCTTGGTTTACACCCACATTTTGGTGGAGCACATCCTCTACTAACTTCCTGTGACAGAGAGGAGGTCCAGGAGAAAAGAGTTTTGAAATTCCACTTCCTAAAGATATTTAACTCTCATACTTGATAGTTTGGTTGGACATCTTCTTACATTTTCAGAAATGTAAAGTATAGAAAAATATTTTCTGTCATAAAATGAGACAACATTTATATGAAAAAGCGAGTAACATTTCCTAAATGTATCCATCCAAACTCTGAATCCTAAAGAGCAGTGCCTTCTGCTTCTCTTCAAGATGTGGCAAGTCTTAATTCCAAATAGGTGAATTTTATATTTTTATTTCTTTTTTGTTTTCAAACAGGGATCTATTTGTGATGACTATATGGTAACCCTTTGCTGTCCTCACTGTTCTCTTTGCCAAATCAAGAGAGATATCAACAGAAGGAGAGCCATGCGTGCTTTCTAAAAACTGATGGTGAGTCAATGCAAACATTCCTCTCAGAATATGTGGGTTTTTAGAAATATCACTAACGACTTTGTCAATTACTCATTGTTTTGAATAATTCAGCAATAGCTATTTCTTAAGTCTCCTGAAGTGCTATCATGATATCAAGATTGGCTTTAATTTCTTCTTATGAAGAAGATAACTCCATACTTTGAAACCATAATTTAGTAAATAAAGGAATGGTGAATTTTCTAAACTTCTCAGAATTCTGGTGATCTATTAAGGAAGCACTTACCAGTTGTAAAATACCAGAGTATGGTGAGATACAAAAGAATTAGAAAACATGTTCCCTGTTAAGACAAACAAGTTGACAAAAGGAATTGGTAAATAATTATAAAATAGAAGAGCAATGAAAATAACATACTATATGATATTTGGATTGATTGTGGCATAAAGCATCTATCATAGCAAGGTGAGGTTAAATAGAAAACTCCTATTGGAGAAGTTGAACTTTGAAAGAGGTGGACATAGAATTTAGAACGTTTGGAAATGTTATATGGAATTCACCATCTGAAATTCAATCAAGTCATTTTCAACTAATTTTTCTCAGGACTATCTATTGAGGATGTAGTTAAGTAGAAATCAACATGATTTACTCCATCCCCTGTAGAATATGTCTTGAGTATGGGAAGAAAACAATTTTTCTACTCTTTGTAATAGCCAGTTTCCTTCCTGAAGTGATAAGGACTCTGTATAGGTTAATAAAAATAACTCTTGGGAGATATGTAAAAAAATGTTCATTTACTTAGCAAGTAATGTATCAAGGATCTAGGATCAAGTATACATTGTCTTTGCAAGTAATGTATCAATGTATCAATATCTAAGACTAGGTAAGATACTGTTAGGTATTGTGGTGGGGTTGGGGGGCAAGATGAATAAGCTGGTCCCTCTGTCATTATAGACTTTATACTAAAAAAGGGGGATTAGACAAACCCCTAACTAAAATGCAGAATTCAATTAATGGCTATAGACAAAGTGATATTTTATGTTCAGAGGAGGAAAAGATCACATCTTATAAGATGTATAAGTGAAAGTTTCTTGAAAGAAGTGATTTTTAATTCTAAAGAGGAAGTGTGTATTAGTTCACAACGAGAAACTGATGGCACTGAAACTGTGATAGTTCAAGGACTTAATGAAGACTAAGTATAAAGGTGTGGGTGGGGCACTGTAGGGAAATGACAAGGCATGGTGTAATAATCTGCCTGGCAACAGCCCCAGGGAGGAGAAGAGGGAGCAGTTACCTGAATCCTTAAGGAGAGAGCTGTGTGAAGAAGGCTGCCCTGAAAGAAACAGTATCCTCTCAAGAGAGGGTTTTGAGCAGCCGGAGGCAACCCACAGAACTGAAAAAGTACCCTGACCTCACTTTAGGATGTCCTTCTGGGTTTCCCATTGGCTGAACCCACCAGAAAGGCAGAGGGCAGCCAAGTGTCACTGTAGTCCCCAGGTCGCCTCCCAGGGCACGCAGCAGGATGGTCAAGGGAGTAAGTGAATTAGATGGGGCAAACAGAGGATCACTGACTCAAGATGTGGTTTTAATTAATAGAAATGGAGGCTGAGTGCAGTGGCTCACGTCTGTGATCCCAACACTTTGGGAGTCCAAGGCAAGAGGATTGCTTGAACCTAGGAGTTCAAGACCAGCCTGGGGAACATGTTGAAACCCTGTCTCTTCAAAAAATACAAAAATTAGCTAGGTGTGGTGGTGCACACCTGTAGCCCTAGCTACTTGGGAGGCTGAGGTGGGAGGATCACTTGAGCCTGGAAGGTAGAAGCTGCAGTGAGCTATGATCACACCACTGCACTCCAGCCTGGGCAACAGAATAAGACCCTGTTTCAAAAAAAAAAAAAGGAAAAGAAAAACAAAAGAAATGAAATGTTGCTTCTAATCAGCAATATTCATGAAACTAGAGAGGCAAAAAAAAAAAAGAGAAAATATGAACTTAGGTCCAACTTGGTTAGAACATATGGCATAAGTAGAAAAATAACAAAAAATAAAAGATTTTAAAAAGTGAATTGGGGCCTTAGCATGCAATGTCTGAATACTAAGCAATGACCTGGTAGGAATTGGGAAGTTACTGCAGGCTTGAAGTAAATGAATAGAACTACACTTTAGAAATATGAATCTAAGGCTGGACACAGTGGCTCATGCCTATAATCCCAACACTTTGGGAGGCCTAGGTGGGAGGATCACTTGAGCTCAGGAGTTCACCACCAGCGACCAGCCTGGGCAACATAGCGAGACCTCATCTCTACTAAAAAGTAAAAATAAAAATAAATAAAATTTAAAAATAGTAAATATTAATCTAATAGCAGTATATAGTACAGACTGTACAGGATGAGGCTAGAAGCAAAGATGGGGAGTTAGACCATTCCAACACTGTTTACTTAAATAAATGCATGAAACAATTTACATCAAATATCTACCCACACATTGATAATAATGAGTCCTGATAGCACAAGTGTTTTCTTTAACCTCAGGGAAAATATCTCACTGAATCTTTAGATGGGTTTGAAGTAAAATACCTTGGCAGTCCTGACTCCTCCTCATCAACTTGGACCCTACATCACTCACTGGCAATAAAGCTTTAGATACACAGATATCGAAATGGGGAGAAACGAGAGAAAGAGCAAGAAATAACAACATGATTTACGTTAAAATAGATTGAGACAAAGGACGTAGGAATCAACTGGAAAAGCTCCCCACAGTCCAAACTGGGACACTTTGAGGAATAAAATAAGGTCATGTTAGATTATAACCCAAAGTGTCAAATATTTATGAGTTTATACTAACATAAATGATTGAATAAAATTTGAAAATTGAAGAAAAGTATGTGTGTTGAAAGCAGGGAAAACTGAGAATTTTGAGAATTTCTGTATGGGAGAAGAGACACAGCTGCCATACGGAACTCCACATATTTAGGTGGATACTCCTTCCTCAAGGAGAGCGGCATGATTCCCCACCCTGAAGTGGGGGTGTGCATGGTGACTTCCTTCCAAAAAGTACAGTATGAAAAGTACAGCATGCAAGTACACTTTCTATGCTGTATGGAGTAACTCCACACTGGAGAAACCTGACACAACGACCTGAGGCAGGTAATCAACGTCACCATCACTGGTAATATATTGATAGTTTGCACCCCTGATTTGATGTGATGAGAATGGCACTTTACCTTTGTGGTCTTCCTCCCAAAACCTCATTACTCCAGTCTAACCATGAGAAAACCATCAGACAAACCTAAACTGAGGCACATTCCACAAAATACCTGACTACTCCTCTTGCAAACTGTCAAGGTCATCAAAAACAAAGAGAGGATGAGAAACAGTCACAGTTTAGAGGAGCCTAAGAGAACATGACATTTAAATGTAATGTGGTATTCTGGATGAGATGCTGGAACAGAAAAAAACAGTAGGTAAAAACCAAGTAATCTGAAAATAGTATGGGCTTTGATTAGTAATAATGTGTCAGTATGGGTTCATTAATTTTGACAAACCTCCCATGGTAACATAAGATGTTAACCAACAGGAGGAAAATTGGGTGCTGGATACCTGAGAGCTCTCTGTACTATCTTTGCAACTTTTCCGTCAATCAAAAATGATTCTGCAATTAAAAGTTTATTAAAAATTATAAAAGTACATTGAGAAAATTCAAAACTCTTCTTTGTGTGTCCTTTACAGGTGAAAAGCTCTTACTGAAGCAACAAAAATCAGCAGACAGCTCTTCAGCTTGAGTTCTTCACCATCTTTTGCAACTGAAATATGATGGATGTGTTTAAGTACAACTGATGGCATGGAAAAACTCAAATTTTTGATTTGTTATAGATGAATGTTGTCCCTGAGCTTAGCTAAATGGTGCAGCTTAGTTTCTCCTTGCTTTCATATTATCGAATTTCCTGGTTTATGAACCTTTAAAATTACATTTGAAATATAAACCAAATAAAAGATTTTACTGACAAGATTCTTCATGCCTTTTTGCTCCCCTTAAAATGTCTTTTTCACTAGTTAATTCCAAGGGTCAGTCTCATAATTTTGTTTTTATACTTTGGTTTCTTTTTTCTTTTCTTTTCTTTTTTTTTTTTTAAACAGAGTTGGGGGTCTTTTTATTTTTTTTTTTTTTTTTTTTTTGAGATGGAGTCTCGCTTTGTCACCCAGGCTGGAATGCAGTGGTGCAATCTCAGCTTACTGCAATCACCACCTCCTGGGTACAAGCGATTCTCCTGCCTCAGTCTCCCGAGTAGCTGGGATTGCAGGTGCCCGCCACCTCGCCCAGCTAATTTTTGTAGTTTTAGGAGAGACGGGGTTTCACCATCTTGGCCAGGCTGTTCTCAAACTCCTGACCTCGTGATCCACCCGCCTCGGCCTCCCAAAGTGCTGGGATTACAGGCATAAGCCACCATGTCCGGTCTAGACTTGGGGGTCTTTCTATGTTGCCCAGGCTGGCCTTGAACTCCAGGCCTCTAGCAAGCCTCCCATCTCAGCCTCCCAAGGGGATGGAACTACAGGTGTGAGCCGCTGCACCAGGCCTCATACTTTGGTTTCTGAGCAGGAGATTTTGTTCCACAGTAACCCAGCTCTCTTTCGTCTAAGAACTTTAGATGAGAGAAAAAAAAAATAGACTACAGATAACTATTCCAAGGAAGTTATGGTACATTTAGCCAACACTTTTGCTTCTTCTCATGCTATCTGTTAGTATTAATGCTGGCAAAGCAAGATTTTATGCAAAACAACATACCAAGCCTTGCTTTTCCACTGCATTCCTGAGGGGGTTATTTATTGTGTTGTTGATTTTCTTTCCCTTTTGAATATGAGATATCAGAGTAAGAAAATGTCAATGATCAAATTCAATGACACAATTTTGGTTAAATATTGATGGATAAAGGTGTAAAATGATTTTTTTCACATTTCTTATCCCATTTGATCCATCAGCATCATTTTGCCCTGATGAAAATTTCACTTCCTAATTTCCCCTAGTTCTCCTCCTACACTTCTGATTCCATTTCTTTTTTTGGGGGGGGGGGTGGGGAAGTAAGGGGCAAAACTATTTATCTTATATATTTATTGTGAAATCTCAGTGAGACAAAATGTCAAAGCACCTGGAACTTGGTAGGCACTCAACAAATTCAAGCACTCTGCCCCTTCCTCCACTTACTCTACAGATGCAGGTGCTTTGCAGGGTTCTAGCTTGGGTCCACTCCTTTCACATCTCATGTTCTTAGATAGTATAATCTACTCCCATGGTTACAACTACCTCTTAGGACCCCAAAGTCTGTACTTCCAGTTTCTCCCTTACTATTGATCTTCAGAATGTCTCTCTTGCTAGCTGTGAGAACGAGTCCATCTGGATGTCCCCTAGACCTTGTCTACCCAACAGGTCCAATGATATCACTTAGTTTTTCAAGGTGAGAAATCCAGGTACCAATGACCCCTGAATTGCCTCATCGCAACTTTTTCCTTTTCCCCGATATCCAATTTCACCCACTCTGTCAACAATACTCCACTTGAAAGCCCCAAGGGGTGATCTATTTTGTTTGCTGCTGTATTCCCAGTGTCTACAACAATGCCTGACACTTAGTAGGTACCTACTCAATCGTTTATTGAATGAATTAATCTCTCCTTTCCTCTTTGCTGGCATAAATGTAGTCCAAACCTTATTATCTCTTTGGCAAATCATGTTCATACCCTCTAAACTAACCTTCCTGCCTCTAGTCTCCAGCTTCTCTTGCCTTCTCTCCAGTCCATCCTGTACACCGTGTACCATGAGTTAAATTGTAAATTTTTTTTTTTTTTTTTTGATACGTAGTTTCGCTCTTGTTGCCCAGGCTGGAGTGCCATGGCACAACCTTGGCTCACAGCAACCTCCACCTCCCGGGTTCAAGCGATTCTCCTGCCTCAGCCTCCTGAGTAGCTGGGATTATAGGCATACACCACCACCCCGGCTAATTTTGTATTTTCAGTAGAGACAGGGTTTCTCCATGTTGGTCAGGCCGGTCTTGAACTCCCGATCTCAGCTGATCCACCCGCCTCGGCCTTCCAAAGTGCTGGGTTTACAGGCGTGAGCCACTGCGCCCAGCCAAATTGTGAATTTTCTAAAAAAAACAGACCCCAGTATTTTCCTTGGTTCTTCACAGTGTAGCCTCATTTTACCTCTTTAGCCCACTCTCCTGCCAATTCTTCATTCATAAAATTCCCAATCTTCCCTGCCTTCAAGATATATACTTTTTAAAAATTTCAAATTCCAATTGTTCATTGCTGGTATATAGGAAAGCAATTGACTTTTGTACATTAACCTTGTATCCTGTGATCTTGCAGTGATTGTTTATTAGTTTCAGGAGACTTTTTGTATGTGTTTCTATATAGACAATCATGTTGACTGTGAACAAAGATAGTTTTATTCCTCCTTCCCAATCTGTATAAAGCTGCATTTCCTTATCTGGTCTTAATAGCTAAGATTCTGGTATGATATTAAATAGGAACATGAGAGTAAACATCTTTGCCTTGCTCCTGACCTAGGGTGAAAGCATATAGTCTCTCATCATTAAGTATGATGTAGGTTTTTTGTAGATATTCTCTATCTGATTGATGAAGTTCCCCTCTATTTCTAGTATACTGAATTTTTTTTTTTTTTTTTGAGACGGAGTCTCGCTGTGTCGCCCAGGCTGGAGTGCAGTGGCATGATCTCAGCTCACTGCAAGCTCTGCCTCCCAGGTTCACAGCATTCTCCTCCCTCAGCCTACCAAGTAGCTGGGACTACAGGTGCCTGCCACCACACCCAGCTGATTTTTGTATTTTTTAGTAGAGATGGAGTTTCACTGTGTTAGCCAGGCTGGTCTCAATCTCCTGACCTTGTGATCCACCTGCCTCGGCCTCCCAAAGTGCTGGGATTACAGGCGTGAGCCACCACACCTGGCCACATGACACTTTTTATATTGTTCTCCAGTTCTTAGATATTCTGTCCCAATTTTTTTTCATTCCTTTTTCTCTTTGCATTTCAGTTTGGGAAGTTTCTATTGACATATTATCAGGCTGTTTCTTTTCTTGGCCAAGTAGACTAATGATAAGCCCATCAAAGGCATTCACTTCTGTGAGAGTGTTTTTATTTCTAGCATTTCAGATCTTAAGAGTTCCCATCTCTCTGCTTATATTACCTATCTGTTCTTGAATGTTGTCTATTTTTTTCCATTAGAGCCCTCAGCATGTTAAACGTAGTTGTTTTAATTTTCTGGTCTGATCATTCCAGCACTCCTGCCAGATCTTAGTCTGGTTCAGTTGCTTGGTATAGCTCTTCAGATTGTGTTTTTTTCTAACCTTTTAGCATGCTTTATAATTTTTTGGTTGAAAGACAGACACGATGCATCAGATAATAAGTAATTAGGCTTTTTTTTTTGAGACAGTCTTGCTGTGTCCACAGCTGGAGTGCAGTGGCACAATTTCGGCTCACTGCAACCTCTGCCTCCTAGGTTCAAGCAATTCTCCTGCCTCAGCCTCCCAAATAGCTGGAATTATAGGTGTGCACCATCACACTCGGCTAATTTTTCTGTTTTTAGTAGAGATGGGGTTTCGCCATGTTGCCCAGGCTGGTTTTGAACTCCTGGTGTCAGTGATCTGCCCGCCTCAGCCTCTCAAAGTGCTGAGATTACAGGCACGAGCCACCATGCCCAGCCGGTAACTAGGCTTTTAATCTGAGGCTTTATATTAATTTGGATAGGAGCTGGGCTGTATTTGAGGTTTACTGTAGCTGTCATTGTTACCATTTTACTTTTTTATATGTATTTATTTTTACCATTTAAGAAAATATCCAAATAGTTACCATTTTAGTGTTCCTACCAGTCACTGACCAGCAGCCTCTTCTCCCAGTAAGCTGACCTCAATTGTGATTCTCTGTATTTGCCTGTCTCTCCAGGGTTTTGAGTGGTGGTTTGCCCCGTGACTTTAATTCTTCCATGGATCAAAGAAAAACCATTGATATTCCAATCTGTTCAGTTTTTTTATTTTGCTGTGAGGAGGGATGTGATGACTTCCAAGCTCTTTACATGTTGGAGCTGACACTAAAAGTCACCTACATACTTTTTCAAGTCCTTTCCCCATGTTTTTCTATAAAGCTCAGCTAAAATAACCCTCTGTGGAGCCTTCCCTGACTTCTCTCTCCTAAATGAAGAGCTACTCTCTGTGTGCTCTAGTAGTTGGAGCAAATACAAGGATTAAACTTACTGTCTCTTGGCTCTTTGACTCTTTGGACGCCTGGAGAACAGGCATTATGACTCAACTTTGTATTTCTAGCATATGGCATAAATCAATGTCTGTTGAAGGAAAAGGGAACAAAATACTCTTCGCTAACTAAAAACAAAGTACTACTTTTATTTGGCTCATTTCTCCATTTATTGAATAACCACATTTGGAGAGGCATGAAGCACTTAAGTTTTACATGACTACAAAGTTATCACAAATCTCAAACTTTTTAGCCACAGATATTTCACCTCTGTTTAAAGAAAAAGCTTTCAAAACATCTGAGTTAGCTTAATACACAGAGAACCTGAAATATACGGGAACTACATATTTTTAAATGCTTGTACTTCCTGCTCTAATAATGTCTTCTTTAAATGGAATCCAGCATAAAAGGGATTGAAATGTATAAGGTCATGATGCAAATGCTTTGGAGATAGTGAAACTGATCTGCACAACATGGAAAAAGATGTCATGTGCACAGAAGTTCTGCAAGGATTCATTGAGCCATCTGGGCTTCCATGGCTTGTGCTGTCCATTCTGGTGCTGTTTGACTAATTTTCTCCAAAAGGTTATTCACTTGGAAACAAAGTGATTGGATCTGCTTGTCCCACGTTGGCAGGGCTTCTCGTGCTAAGGAGAAAAAAAATGTACAAAATTAAAATTATTCCTTTGTATTCACAGCAACTGTGAGTTAAAAGATATACACTTTTTACATGCCTATTCTTGGAACAGGCCTGTTCCTTTTAAATATCTAAAAAAGAGAAAAAAATTATTTAAAAAATAAAAACAATAAATACTTTTTTTTTTTTTTTGGAGATAGAGTCTTGCTCTGTCACTCAGGCTAGACTACAGTGGCATGATCTTGGCTCACTGCAACCTCTGCCTCCTGGGTTCAAGTGATTCTCCTGCCTCAGCCTCCCGAGCAGCTGAGATTACAGGCACCTGCCACCACGCCTGATTAATTTTTGTATTTTTAGTAGAGACAGGGTTTCACCATCTTGGCCGGGCTGGTCTCCAACTCCTGACCTCGTGATCCACCCGCCTTGGCCTGCCAAAGTGCTGGGATTACAGGCATGAGCCACCACGTCCAGCCAATAGTTTTATTAGCTTTTAAAAGTCTAAAAATCAGGCCAGGCATGGTGGCTCACGCCTGTAATCCCAGCACTTCGGGAGGCCGAGACAGGCAGATCACCTGAGTTTGAGACCAGCCTGGCCAACATGGCAAAACCCTGTCTCTACTAAAAATAGAAAAAGTAAAGAATTAAAAAAAAAAGAAAAGTAAAAATGCAAAAATTAGCCGGGCGTGGTGGCAGGCACCTGTAATCCCAGCTACTCAGGAGGCTGAGACAGGAGAATCGCTTGAACCCGGGAGGTAGAGGTTGCAGTGAGCCAAGATCGTACCACTGCACTCCAGTTGGGGCAAAAAGAGAAAAACTCCACCTCAAATGTATAAAAAAAAAAAAAAAACCTCTAAAAAATCTTGGCTAATAAAACTAACCTATTTAAACACAGTTAAGAAAAATGTTTTTTCTTTTTTTTAATTTCTAGCATTTCAAAAGTACCCAAATTACTGGCATAAAGTATAAAACAAAACAAATACATACATATGCATGTTATTACTACTACTAGTGAAACGAAATAAAACCGACTAAGCCATAACCTCAACCACAACAAAAGACTGAGGCTGTCTTTTCATCACCAAGGCTTGCAGATTCATAAGACACTGCCACCTACTGGGGAAAGCAAGTCTACCTACACATTCAAATCCGTACTTGACTGGAGTTAGATAAATATCTTAATATTTAAACTCCTCAAAAAAAGTCATCTTGAATCCACCAGAATTTTCTCTATACCAGCACTATATAGTTAGAAATAAAAAATTGAGAGGAATGTCCCATTCAAAACAGCACCAAAATTTATAAAAAAGGGCACAGATTTAGTGAAAAAGCAACCTATAAAATCTTTTTTTTTTTTTTTTTGAGACGGAGTCTCACTGTCACCTGGGCTGGAGTGCAGTGGTGCAATCTCACCTCACTGCAACCTCCGCCTCCCGGGTTCAAGGGATTCTCCCGCCTCAGCCTCCTGAGTAGCTGGGACTACAGGCATATGCCATTACGTCCAGCTAATTTTTGTATTTTTAGTAGAGACGGGGTTTCACCATGTTGGTTGGCCAGGATGGTCTCAATCTCTTGACCTTGTGATCTGCCCGCCTCAGCCTCCCAAAGTGCTGGGATTACAGGTGTGAGCCACTGCACCTGGCTGCAACCTATAAAATCTTAATAAAGGGCAAAAGATAACTTGAATAGACACAAATCACATTCCCTGGTGGAAATACACAGTAACATAAAAATATCAATCCTTCTCCTTTAATAAATAAATTTAAAGAAATCCCAAAAACAAACCCCCTTTTTTTCTATTTTGTTTTCTAACCAGGCCAAAATTATTAAAGTTAGCATAAAAAATTGGTGTTTGAGAATGGCCAAGATAATTCTGAAAATGAAAACCAGTGGTGGAATTGAGGTATATCCATCCAACGGAATGCTCTTTGGCTAAAAAAATGAATGAAGCACTGATTACCTGCCATGACATGGATGAACCCTAAAGATACCATGCTGAGTGAAATCAGCCAAAAGGTCACATGTCACATATTATATGATTCCATTTATATGAACTATCCAGGCTAGGTAAATCCAGAGACAGAAGATGGGTTTGGTGGTTGCCAGAAGCTGGGGGAAGGAAGGAACGGAGAGTAACTGCTTAAAGGGCAAGAGCTTCCTTTGGGAAGATGAAAATGTGAAACTAGACAGAGATAGAGGTTGTGCAACATTGAAAATGTACTAAAGGCCATTGAATTGTTTACTTTAAAATGGCTACTGTTCTATTATGTGGATTTTCTTCTTTTTTTTCTTTTCTCCGGTAGAAATGGGGTCTTGCTATGTTGCCTAGGCTAGTCTTGAACTCCTGAGCTCAAGCAATTATTCCACCTCAACCTCCCAAAGCACTGGGGTCACAATCGTAGGCCACTGTGTCCAGCCCATGTGAATTTCAATTTAACAAAAAAAAAGTAGTGGGAAGCAGGAGTTGCTTTACCAATACTAAAGTTTATTATAAATTTGTTTATTACCATATTGTTGCAGATCAGTGGAACCAAATAGAGTACAGAAATAGACCCAAACATATATGTGGAACCTAATCAGATATGTCAAAGATCACAATTTAATCAGAAAGGATGTTTTATTTAATAAATGATACTTGGATAATTGGCTATTCACCTAGAAAAAAACAACTAGACCATAATCTAAAATTATCCACAAAAATGAACTGTAGATGGATTAAATTTCTAAATGTAAAACTATAATACTAGAAAACTTTAGGAAAACGCTAGTTTTATTCCAAGGTAGAAGAGACTTTCTTAATCAATACAGTAAATTAAAAAGCCATAAAATAAAACATTGACCTATTTGAGTGCAAAAAACTTTAAAAATGTGTTTATGTTATGCCTTGTCTTCCAGAAGAAAACCTGACATAATTCGGCCGGGTGCAGTGCAGTGGCTCATGCCTGTAATCCCAGCACTTTGGGAGGCTGAGGTGGGTGGATCACCTGAGGTCGGGAGTTCAAGACCAGGCTGACCAACATAGAGAAACCCCATCTCTACTAAAAATACAAAATTAGCTGGGCATGGTGGTGCATGGGCGTGGTGGTGCGTGCCTGCAGTTCCAACTACTTGGGAGGCTGAGGCAGGAGAATCGCTTGGACCCGGGAGGTGGAGGTTACAGTGAACCGAAATTGAGCCACTGTACTCCAGCCTAGGCAACAAGAGCGAAACTCTGTCTCAAAAAGAAAAAGAAAAAGAAAACCTGACAGAATGGAAAAAAATATTTGTGACACATATTACAGATAAAATTATCAGCCAGGCGCAGTGGCTCACGCCTGTAATCCCGGCACTTTGGGAGGCCGAGGCGGGCGGATCACGAAGTCAGGAGATCAAGACCAGTATATCCTGGCCAACATGGTGAAACCCCGTCTCTACTAAAATACAAAAAATTAGCTGGGTATGGTGGTATGTGCCCATAGTCCCAGCTATTCAGGAGGCTGAGGCAGGGGAATCCTTTGAACCTGAGAGGCGGAGGTTGGAGTGAGCCGAGACTGTGCCACTGCACTCCAGTCTTGCAACGGAGCAAGACTCCATCTCAAAACAGAAAGGAAAAAAAAAAAAAAAAGCCAGGCACAGTAGCTCATACCTATAATCCTAGCACTTTGGGAGGCTGAGGCAGGAGGATCACTTGAGGCCAGGAGCTCAAGACCAGCCTGGGCAATACCACAAGACCCCATCTCAAGAAGAAAAACAACTAGCCAGGTGCAGTGGTGTACACCTGTAGTCCTAGCTACTAGAGAGGCTGAAGCAGGAGGACAGCTTGAGCCCAGGAGTTTGAGGCAACAGTGAGCTATGATCATACCACTGCACCTCAGCCTGGGCAACAGAGCAAGACCTTACCTCTTTAAAAAAAAAAAAAAAAAATCATTATAACAAAAGCTACAGCAAATTGATACTGGAAGGCCAGAAGGAGAGTTGTGAGGGAAGGGAGGAAACAGACAAGTAACATTAATGCACAGAAGGGGAAATGCTATATTACTCATCATATGCTGTGTTTGTTTATTCAACACTTATTTCTCATTTACAATGTGCCAGACACTGGAACAGATGTTGGATGTACCATGGAAAATAAGACAGACTTAATACTTATCACCAGGAAGCTTAGCTTGGAAACAGAAACAGACATTTAGACAAAGAGTTATACAACTGAAAATAACTAAGATTAATGCTAGGAAGAAATTCAGGCTGACATGAGAACATATAATTTAAAGCCATATCTAATCTGGAGAGCCAGGAAAATCATTACTGATTAAGGATATTCAAATTGAGACAGGGGACAAAGAGAAGATGGCTGGAAAGGGGTGAATATTTCAGAATGTTTGATGGGGGAAGAATTTGCAATGCTGAAAAAAATAAAAAGAAGACTTATGCAAGAGAAAGCTAGAAAGGACCAGGACCAGCTTTGGGGAGACTTTGTATAACTTTGTTCTACAAGCAATGGGGAAGACATTCATTAGAGCGTAAACAAAAGAATAACATGATTTAACCATTTGTTTATTTCTTTTTTATGTTTGCATTTTTTAAAAGAAAATAATCATTCCAGATGTACTAGGGAACGGGACTAGAAAGGAGCAATTGTAGATACGAGAAAGAAAGAGGTTATTTCTCAACACCTGGAGAGGTTATAATAGTAGGGTTCAGAACAGGTTGGTGATAGTAAGAAATGAAGAAAAGGACCCGGTTCAATGGCTCACACTTGTAGTCCCCAGCACGTCAGAGATTTAGGAGGTTGAGGCAGGAGGATGGTTTGAGCCCAAGGATAAGGAATATTGGAGAAAGCTAACAATGCAGTTTTGGGATGGCTGGTTGGTTAGTCGTGGGGGACACATAAGAAGGGAAGATAATAAATTCAGTTTTTGATATGTTAATGCTAAGATGCCGAAGCAATCAGGTAGAAACACCTGAGTAGTAAACTAGAACCATGGGGCTAGGACTTAGAAGATTCACCCTAGAAAGGTAAATGTAGGCATTGTCTACACAGAGACAGTAACTGAATCAAAAGAAATAGATGAGATTATCCATGGAAATTCAGTAGCATAAGTGGGGAACGGTCTAGGATTAAGTCCTAAGTAACTAGTATTTAAATTTAAAGGTACTACAGATTCTACAAAGATGACTATGAAGGATAGCTGGAGATATAAGAGGAAAAGTAGAATCGGATGGAAGAGATGACAAAAGTCAATGCTGTGGTGGTGGGGAGAAGGTTCAAAAAGTAGTGAGAGATCAACATTATTTGATATGTTGAAAAGTCAAGATGAGATTTGGAAGATATAAGGATTTTCATTAAAATGGGGAGTCCTGAGGATGTGTAAATATTGATGGAAAGAAGCCAGTAGAAAAAAGGATAAAACCAGACAAAAGTAACTGCTAACCTCAGGTTCCTAAACCAGTGTTTTTTGGTGGGAGGGGAGACGGAAAGGATCAGAGAAAAGGTCCAAAGCCCGAGTGGAAGAACCAGACAGGGTGACAGGAACCATTCGCAGTAAAACACGAAGGAAGAAAAAGATTCACATCTACATCTAAAATTAAAGTGTTTCTACATCTGATAAAGAAGTTAAAATATCAAATTGAATCAGAGAAAAAATTAAAAAACTAAAAAAAAAAAATCAAAATACTTCATACTGATGGCTTTTTTCCCCTCTGAAATGGGAAACAAGATTTTCTACTGAGAGTAAATGGAGAGAAAAGTCAGAAATTTAAGAAAAACCAAAACTGAAATAGCCATTGCAAAGTAGGAAAAGGAGTGGACTAGAGAAATGTACCATGAATCCTATGTAGTGCTGAGGACCTGTGACCTTGACTTTAGAGAAGTATCAGCCTGTCTGATGCCTGACTCTCCTCCAGCACAAAAAACATTATGCTAACTGGAAGAAAACAGAAGAGTCAATGGACCAGAAACTCCAACAAGGTCAAGGAAGAACTGAACTGGGAGTAACGGAGACAGACCACAGACCACTAGAGAAACAAGAAAAAGGTTATGGCCAGAGTGAGATATTTCAAATAAAAATTTTACAAGTCGAACAGTTCTGGGTACAGTAAGGTCCAGGGTATAAATGAGGTGGGAATAAGGAGCTGAGAAGGTATTAGACAATGAAAAAGTCAAGGGATCCACTTACCTGTCTGCCTCCATTAGTTTAATGAGCTGCTGAATAGGAAATGCAACTGTCATTTCCATATGCCTGATACATGCCTGCTATGTGGTCAATAAATATTTGATGCATAAATGAATGAACTGATACAACAATTTGAGTTTCAAATTTTTCCTTAACATAGAAAATCCTGCAGTAAGTACGTTCATGAATATAATTTTTTTTTTTTTTTTTTTTTTTTTTTTTGAGACAGAGTCTCGCTTTGTCACCCAGGTTGGAGTGTAGTGCTGCAATTTTGGCTCATTGCAACCTCTGCCTCCTGGGTTCAAGCAATTCTCCTGCCTCAGCCTCCTGAGTAGCTGGGACTACAGGTGCCTGCCACCACACCTGGCTAATTTTTATATTTTTAGTAGAGACAGGGTTTCACCGTGTTGGCCAGGCTGATCTCAAACTCCTGACCTCAAGTAATCCGCCTGTCTCGGCCTCCCAAAGTGCTGGGATTACAGGCATGAGCTACCATGCCCAGCCTCATGAATATAACTTCTTAAAAATTATTTTAAATTATTTCTTTGGGAAATAAGCTCATTCTAGTAATAAGATTCTGAGTCAAAGGAAACTGTCCAGCATGTTTTAATCATAAATATAACAACAGTTCACTGCTATTTCATTATGACAGAAATACACAAAACCTCTTACTTTCAAAATGAACTATTCCATCAATCTGGTCAATAAATCCATTCATACGTCCTTCTGTTATCATTTGAGATGCTATCTTTTCCGCCTATTGGGGGAAAAAAAAAACTCTCTGAAACTTTATCATATCTTTTAGTTATTCACATATGATAAGAGAACTGAAAGCTTCTGGTTTAACTACCATCACTAAACTTTACATATATGTTAATCTGTCACTAGAAGAGTAAATCCTGTAAATCTGGCTATTTCCCAGTTCTTGCTGTGCATAAGCCATTATTTTAAGTTAACTGGGATCTGTTTTTCTTGTGAGATTTTGGACAAGAATATAACTTTACCATTTTCTCTTCTGCTCAAAAGCAAACTATCAATTTTTCTTCTTACTGGGATCCACATCTCAAAAAAACCCAAACAAACTAGTTTTTCTTATTTTATTTCAATTTCCACAGTATTTGCTACCCCAGAAACTCTCTAAAAATTGAAAGGTAGATGGTGAAATTCCAATATAAATTGAAAGGGTTTAAAAGACAATTAAAAGAAAGCAAAAATTCTGCTACCTAATTCCTGAAGACATACTTAATGTTTACTGTGCATAAGCAAACTGGATTGTGACCTGGTCATTTATTAATTTTGACCATCTTCACAATCAATCCTATCAGTCCTGAATAGACTATGACTAGCATTTATTGTTAAAAATATATTCACCTCCAATAGTCTCAGCAAGAGATCATACCTTAAAGCCTCAAGAAGAAAGTCTCTTTTAATGGTAACTTAAACCTTGACTCCCAAATTGTTCTTCCTTTACTGTGTATTGAATGTATACAAGTAAAGGAATTGTTAGAAAATTCTAATTAAAAGTTCATTGCCAGGCCAGGCACAATGGCTCATGCCTGTAATCCCAGCACTTTGGGAGGCCGAGGTAGGAGGATCACTTGGGACCAGGAGTTCAAGACTAGCCTGGGCAACACAGCAAGACCCTGTTTCTTTAAAAAAAAAAAAAAAAAAAAAAAAAGGCTGGGCGTGGTGACTCACACTTGCAATCTCAGCACTTTGGGAGGCTGAGGCTGGTGGATCACAACGTCAGAAATCTGAGATCAGCCTGGCCAACACAGTGAAACCCCATCTCTACTAAAAATACAAAAATTAGCTAGGTGTGGTGGTGTAATCTCAGCTACTCAGGAGGCTTAGGTAAGAGAATTGCCTGAACCTGGGAGGCAGAGGTTGCAGTGAACCGAGATTACACCACTACACTCCAGCCTGGGCAACAGAGCTAGAGCCCGTCTTGGGGGAAAACAAACAAACAAAAACATTAGCCAGGCGTGGTGATGCATAATTGTAGTACCAGCTACTTGGGAGTCTGAGGCAGGAAGATTGCTTGAACCCACGAGTCTGAAGCAGCAGTAAGCTATGATCGTGCCACTGCACTCCAGCCTGGGTGACAGAGCAAGAGCCTGTCTCTAAAAATAAACAAAAAAAAAACCAAATAAACAGACAAAAAATTTCACTGCCAGAGAAAAAGGGATGTGACCCATAACTGCATGACTTTAAGGTTTACAAATTAGCTAAAAGTAAGGTTGATTGCTTAATTTTATTTAAAATCAAGAGAATATTTTGTAAATGATACCTGCAATACTCTCTAAATGTCATTGGTACTTTGTCGGAATTTATATATAATCAACCAAAACTTAAAACAAACAATAAAATTACACTCCCTAGGAAGTCAGTCAATTTCTTAAGTTAAATCCAAGCATAGAAGCTACAACAGAATAGCCTGGAGCATTACCATATCATTCTCTCAAAAAGATGAAATATTTAAACTTTGAGTCAATCTAGGCCACAAAAAAGTAAGGCATGTATCAAAATCTTAGTCAGCAGTCAAAAACCACTATAAAGTAGATTTAAACAGACACCAAACAAAGACATTCTCAGAAAATGGGTGTCATAACCTGAAACTCCTGAAAGATTTCTATTCTAGGTCACTTGATCACAAAACACAATTTAAAACACCAAAAACACTAAGAGAATTCCACTAAACACACTAGGCCTACTTTAACTTCTAAAGAATTTATTTACATTTACTTGTGGCTTTTAGGTGTAATTCTGTTGTTGTTTCCAACATTTATCTTGTTGGAAGATAACAAATGTTGTTTCCAACATGTATTTTCTTGTTGTTTCCAACATTTATTTTATTTTCTCATTATTTTAATGGTTTCACCTCTTAACTGTTTTTAAAATGTATTGGAATCAAGAAGATACCTTAGCTGCAGGGATCTCTAAAAGAGCTCCAAGTTCTTCAAAGGTAATATTATTATATAATTTGCTTGCAGACAACAAATTGTGTTCAATAACAGCTCTGTCCAAGATGCTGGAACCTTAAACATAAATAAGACAGTTACAAGTTTGAAACCAGTTTTATACTCTAAAAAGATGCATCATTTTTTCTGAAAATTTCCAGGCATGTAATAACTCTGATCAAATTTAATTTCTCTGATCAAAATTTTAAAAGTAGCCAATATATGATGTAGTTTCATTAATGTACAATTAAATAAAAATAACACTTAGCAAATGAATGATTGGCAAGTAATTATTAAGTAAATAGATCTAATGCTTTGGATTTGGAATCTTGCTTCTTTAGGCTATCAAATTCATTAACTTTTTTTTTTGAGACAGAATTTCATTCTGTTGCCCAGACTGGAGTGCAGTGGCACAATCTCTGCTCACTGCAACCTCTGTCTCCCAGGTTCAAGCAATTCTCATGCCTAAATCTCCTGAGTAGCTAGGACTACAGGTGTGCACCACCACACCTGGCTAATTTTTTGTATTTTTAGTAGGGACGAGGTTTCATCATGTTGGCCAGGCAGGTCTCACCTGGCCTCAAGTGATGCTCCCACCTGGGCCTCCCAATGTGCTGTGATTACAGGCATTAGTTATGGCGCCTGGCCCATTAACTTTTCTTTCTACAAGCATAAACTTTTACTAGCAAGCAGCAGCACAACAATTATGCAACCTGTTCTGCAAGCTTCATAAAGTGATCTCTATTCTTGTGGGCACTCCACGAGCATCAAACCAAGGCAAATGTGAGAAATATCCAGATCCAGACCCAGGACCAGGCTGAGGGATCAGGCATAGAATCCTCTTTTCAGTGAGGTCATACAGTATCTGATAATGTTCTGGACCCAAGGTCCTACTTTGAATGTGATTAGACCACTGGGCTCACCCCATGCTTACATATTTCTGCTGAACATTTAACTACTGTAATGAGTGCAGGGGACAAAATATACTTGGAGACTTCAAGGGAAGTATTCTGAGAACCCCTGTTTCTTACAGTGCCTCACCTTCTCCTTTTCCAGAATTCCACCCGCGATCTGCTAGTTTTTCACTTAACTCCTATCTCCCAGATTACCGTGCTGGTTCCTCCTCCTTTTTCTTCTCTCAAATATTAGAGGGCTTAATTTTGCACCTTCTTCTCTTTTTATCCTACCATCAAAATGCTGATAATGATCAGACACATATCTGTAATCTAAATCTCCCTTTTGAATTCAGACTTATACAGCCAACTACCTAAATATCCAATCCATTAATTTTATAAATATCTCAAATTTAATACCTCCAAAAAAGCAGGCAGGTGCAGTGGCTTACCCCTATAATCCCAGCACTTTGGGAAGCCAAGACGGGAGGACTACTTGAGCCCAGGAGTTCAAGACCAGCCTGGGCAACATGGAGACACCCTGCCTCTACAAAAAAATTTAAAAATTAGCAAGGTGTGGAGGTACATGCCTAAGCTTCTGGGGAGGTGGAGGTAGGTGGAAGGATCATTTGAGCCCAAGAGGTTGAGGCTGCAGTGAGCTATGGCATCATGCCAGCCCCAGCCTCGGCAAAAGAGTGAGTCCCTGTCTCAAAAAGTAAAAAAAAAAAAAAAGGACTGCTTAGCCAGGCACAGTGGCTCATGTCTGTAATCCCAGTGCTTTGGAAGGCTGAGGTGGGAGAACTGTTTGAGGCCAGGAGTTCAAGACTAGCCTGGGCAACATAGTGAGACCCTAACTCTACAAAAAATTAAAACATTAACCGGGCATGGTGGTGGGCACCTGCAGTCCCAATTACTTTGTTTTAGGCTGCAGTGAGCCATGATTGCCCCAGTGCACTCTAACCTGGACAACAGAGCACAACTATAACTAACAAAAGAAAAAAGAAAAACTTCTCTCCTCAGTCTGTTCTTCTCCCAGTCTATCCCATGTCAAAAAGTAGTACAGCAGGCAGAGGGGAGGCAAGAATAAGGAGTTATTGTTTAATAGGTACAGAGTTTTAGTTTGGGAAAATGTAAAAGTTCTGGAGATGGATGTCGGTGATGGTTGCACAACAATGTGAAAGTACTTAATGCCACAGAACTGCACATGTTAAAATGGTGATTTTTATGTTATATATATTTTATCACAATTTTTTTTAACAACGTCATACACTGTCACTGAAACTGGAGTGCCATGGGGCAATCACGGCTCACTGTAACTTTGACCTCCTGGGCTCAACCAATCCTCCCACCTCAGCCTCCCAAGTAGCTAGAACCACAGGCATGTACCACCATCCCTAGCTGTTTTTCTTTACATTTTGTAGAGATAAGGCCTCACTATGTTGCACAGGTTGGTCTGAAACTCCCAGGCTCAAGTGATCCTCCCGCCTTAGCCTCCCAAAGTGCTGGGATTACAGGCATGAGCCACCATGCCCAGCCATAATATATATATTTTTAAGCAGTACAGCAGTATACCCAGTTAAAAGGACTGTATCGCTGGGCACTGTGGCTCACGCCTGTAATCTCATCACTTTGGGAGGCTGAGGCAGGCGAATCACCTGAGGTCGGGAGTTCGAGATCAGCCTGAGCAACATGGAGAAACTCCATCTCTACTAAAATTACAAAATTAGCCGGGTGTGGTGGCGCATGCCTGTAATCCCAGCTACTTGGGAGGCCGAGGTAGGGGAATCACTAGAACCCAGGAGGCAGAGGTTGTGGTAAACCGAGATTGCGCCATTGCACTCCAGCCTGGGCAACAAGAGTAAAACTCTCTCTCAAAAAAAATAAAAAATAGGCCAGGCGTGGTGGCTCACGCCTGTAATCCCAGCACTTTGGGAGGCCAAGGTGGGTGGATCATGAGGTCAGGAGATTGAGACCATCCTGGCTAACATGGTGAAACCCCGTCTCTACTAAAAATATGAAAAAATTAGCCGGGCATGGTGGCAGGTGTAGTCCCAGCTACTCAGGAGGCTGAGGCAGGAGAACGGTATGAATCCAGGAGGCGAAGCTTACAGTGAGCCAAGATTACGTCACCTGGCCACTGCACTACTCTAGCCTGGGAGACAGAGCAAGACTCCATCTCAAAATAAAATAAAAAAAAAAATTTTTTTTAATTTAAAAAATAAAAATAAAAAAATAAAAATAATTCCTCTTTTTTTATGAGGAGGTGTTATATAGAATTATTATTAAAAGACAGCAAGATGCTTCTAATTTAACATGATGTTCACTAGTCTGTACCTAAACACTGACTACCATATACACATAAGCCATGATCATTACCATCAGCTGTAGTTGCTTTTTGGTGAGGCATCAGCATGGCGGCAAATTCTTGAAGCTGATTTCCTCTGATGATCCTATCTAGGTACATTTTCTCTAGGATCCCATAGGCAGCAAGTTGCTGGCACCTTTCATCCTTAAAAAGAGTAGCTAGCATCCGAGAACGCTGCTGTCCTAAGAGAAATAAATGAGCATCAAATTTCACAATGTTATTTTCACAATGTTTCTTTAGGGAAAAAAAAAATCTATCTTATGACCTCATTTTTGTCTACTAAATATACAGCCAGTACTCATTATTCATGGTAATCATGGTCTGCAGTCACTGACGACACTGAATTATCAAGTACTAAACTGCTGCTCCTATGGGAATAAAGGTTAGGTTCCTGTGAGCATCTGGTCACAACATTTTCATCAAGGAATTAATCTGTAACCTTGTTTTATGTGTGTTTCTGTTTAGAGACATCCTATTTAATATATATATATTGTTGATTCATTAACATTGAACTCATGGCCAACACTATAAATCACACCTAAATGAAGCTATCTAACACACGTATTTTCTCCATAGGGCACTTAAGACCACTCCCCAGAGAGCACTATGGCTGCGTGCCATTGTAAACAGCAAAATCACTGAAAACAGAACAAAAGTGTGAAAAACATGATCTTAAACAGACCATGAAAAGGATATTTGTGGCCGGGCGCGGTGGCTCAAGCCTGTAATCCTAGCACTTTGGGAGGCCGAGACGGGCGGATCACGAGGTCAGGAGATCGAGACCATCCTGGCTAACACGGTGAAACCCCGTCTCTACTAAAAAATACAAAAAACTAGCCGGGCGAGGTGGCTGGCGCCTGTAGTCCCAGCTACTTGGGAGGCTGAGGCAGGAGAATAGCGTAAACCCGGGAGGCGGAGCTTGCAGTGAGCTGAGATCCGGCCACTGCACTCCAGTCTGGGCGACAGAGCGAGACTCCGTCTCAAAAAAAAAAAAAAGAAAAGGATATTTGTGTACGGTATAAAAGTAAAAAAACAAGCAGGGAATCTACATGTTCAACCTCAGGTGGAAACATGCCAGGACATTCAAATGTTTTGCCACCCTGCACATGTCTGCAAATGACAGTGGAAGTGCTGCAAGTATTGACTTTGGGGTTATGAATAAATTTTAGCAAGGAGGATAATTCAGAAACATGGAATCCACAGATAAAGAAGAGCAACTATATAGTCATACATGAAGAATTTCAGGCCAAAATGTTACAAGCGGTTGGAAGAACAGGTGATTTCTATTTTCCTTTTCTTATTTGTACTTCTACAATAAACATTCATTATTTCATTAATAAAAAAATTTATGAAAGGTGAAAAAATATTTATCTGATAGGGAGACTTAATATTCATAATTTCAATTTATATTTTCAAGGAACTTTAGTGACAACTGATAACATTAAAAAAATCAAACTCACGAAAATGATCCTATCAACAACCTTTTTCTTTTTAAATATATTTCTAGTTCTTTATACCAAAAGAGCCTAACCACAATGACACCCAGAAGCAATGAGCATATCTAATGTCCAAATCTTGGTAGCCCATTAAAAAGAACTAGGGATCCTTGAAAAATAGCTGATTTCAAGTCTGAGGCAGGCAAAATACAAGATAAATCCAAGTCACCTTTTTCTGCTAATTCGCAGGGAAGTATTCAAAGGTTAATGGGGCCATGTCAAAAAGACATAACTGGCCAGGCACAGTGGCTCATGCCTATAATCCCAGCACTTTGAGAGACCAAGATGGAGGGATTGCTTGAGGCCAGACTACCCTAGCCAACATTAGCAAGACCTCATCTCCATTAAAAAAAAAACAAAAGAAGGCATAACCTAGTCATGTTTGAGGAACAATTTGAACATCAAAAAGAGTAACAATTGTTAATTGATTGTCATACGCTGAATAAATAAAAAGCTGTGTCAAATATACAAGAATGTTCATAGCAGTACTATTCCTAGCAGCCAATAAGAAATTAGGATAAATGAATTGTGGTATAGTCATACAATGAAATACTATATAACAAGGAAAATGAAGAAAGTACAAATACACATAGCCATGGATAAACTTCATAAAATTGAGCAAAAGAAGAATGAATACACTATATGATTTCATTTATATAAAAAAAAATAAGAAGGCTAATATATACTAGTGATTATTCTTGTAGGGTTAGGAGTTGGGGCTAGTGATTTGAAGAAAGCATAAAGAAGGCGGAGTGTTGGTAACATCTTGTTTCTTGTTCTGGATGCTTGTTACATGGAGGTGTTCAGCTTGTGAAAATTCATCAAGCTGTATACTTTTCATATGTGTACTTTTCCTGTGTGCATATCATACTAACAGAAAATAAGCAGAAAAAAAGTACAAAGTAAAAAGTTCAAAATAAAAGTAAAAAAAGGAAGAAAAAAGTTCATGCAGAAGAATAGAATGAGCAAATCACCATTTTGTAACATACAATGTAATGAATGACCCAAGCAAGCATTATTACTATTATTATTTTTTTTAATTTTTTGAGACGGAGTTTCGCTCTTGTTGCCCTGGCTGGAGTGCAATGCCGCGATCTCGGCTCACTGCAACCTCCGCCTCCCGGGTTGAAGTGATCCTCCTGCCTCAGCCTCCCGAGTAGCTGGGATTACAGGCATGTACCACCACGCCCAGCTAATTTTGTATTTTTAGTAGAAACGAGGTTTCTCCATGTTGGTCAGGCTGGTCTCAAACTCACAACCTCAGGTGATCCGCCCACCTCGGCCTCCCAAAGTGCTGGGATTACAGGCGTGAGCCACCGCCCCCGGCCCCAAGCAGGGATTCTTAATGGATGCTAACTTATTATGTAAAAGGAAGTAGAAAACAGAATTTTTAATGTCATATAATGCAAAAAGCTTATTGATATGGTTTCAGATTCCACATTGCAACTAATCTGTAAGAAACTATACCATCTGTCAAGCATAGTATCAAAGAATATCCACAATTACCTGAAAATGAGATTAAAATGTGCTTGTCTTTTCCAGCTACACATCTGTGTGAGGCTGAATTTTCTTCATATACTTTAACTAAAATAACCTATTCAAACGGAGTGAATGCGGAAGTGCCTATAAGAATTGAGCTGTTTCGGTCAGGCGCGGTGGCTCACACCTGTACTCCCAGCACTTTGGGAGGCCAAGGCGGGCGGATCACAAGGTCAGGAGATCGAGACCATCCTGGCTAATATGGTGAAACCCAGTCTCTCCTAAAAAATACAAAAAATTAGCCAGGCGCGGTGGCGGGCAGCTGTAGTCCCAGCTACTCGGGAGGCTGAGGCAGGAGAATGGCATGAACCCAGGAGGCTGAGCTTGCAGTGAGCCAAGATTGCGCCACTGCACTCCAGCCTGGGCATCAGAGCCAGACTCTGTCTGGAAAAAAAAAATTTTTTTAAATGCAAAACAATTCCATTCCCAGTAACATTTTTTGCTTAGAAAAATATAATTGTTTTTCATAAAAGTATGTCATTTATGTTTACATGTAAAGGGTCTATTATTGCTACTTTAAAATAAATTAATAAATTATCTTAAATTACTCATTTAATTTCTAATAATCAGTAGATAGAATCTACATAAACAAGAGCTTTTGGGTTCTCAATACTTTTTCAGAGTGTAAAGGGGTCCTGACACCAAGAAATTTGAGAACCTAAAGTACTGAAAGAAAACATGGAGGGATTTAAAATGACATATAATTTCAGAGTAGGGAAGACTTTTCTAAGCAAGTCAACAAAACTTAGAAGCCATTAAAGAAAGATTAATAAATGTAATTAAGTAAACATTAAAAGGTTCTGCATGGGAAAAATGTCATAAACAAAACCAAAAAGATGACAAGTTAGGAAAAATTTTAATTTTCCTTTATATCTAAAGAGCTTTCACAAGTCACCAAGAAAGGACAAACAACTCAAAAAATGGCCAATCAACATAAATGTATAATTCACTTAATAAAGAAATACAGATTTTTCAACAATGTTTTTAAACATACAAAAAATGCTCAAGAGCTTTTGTAAATACAAATTAAAATTAAAGTGAGATATGGTTTTTCATCTACCGGATCAGAAAAGATAAAAGAATGTGGTAATATCTGTGTAAGAAATCAGGTGCTCATGAATATTTTTGTTTAGAGTGTAATAGTACAGGGCAATGTGTAACGTCTATCAAAAATTCAAAAGTATGTACCTTTGAATCCAGAAAGTTAACCTATACATATACATGTGCATAATCACTATAGTGTTGTGATTGACTAAATGAATTATGATAAAGCCAGACAACAGAAAATCAAAAAGAATGAGTTATATGTACTGACATGTAAAGATCACAATGATGTATACAGTTACAATAAAAAGGCAAGTTGCAAAAGTGTGTATATGCTACCATTTGTATTGAAAGAAATGTAAGAAACCAGTAAAAGTTCTTTAGAAAAAGAAGCAGTACCATGTTCATGTACTGCCTTTTCAATAACAAAAAATAAAATAAATAAGATTACTAGTCTATAAAGAATAAAATGGGATGGGTGTGGTGGCTCACACCTGTAATCTCAGCACTTTGGGAAGCCAAGGCAGGTGGATCACATGAGCCCAGGAGCTCAAGACCAGACTGGGCAACATGGAGAAACCCCATCTCTAGAAAAATACAAAAAATTTAGCCAGGCATGGTGGTGTGCACCTGTAGTCCCAGCTACTTGGGAGGCTGAGGTGGGAGGATCACTTGAGCCCAGGAGGTTGAGGCTGCAGTGAGTAGTGACTGCGCCACTGCACTCCAGCCTGGGTGATAGAGTGATTTAAGAAAAGCTATGGTTTAGAATTAGCATTTCCTCTTAACACTCATTCTACTTCATAAGTGATTTACATGCTATAATTCAGTAAAAAGAACAAACAATATTTGTTACATGTATTGAAGAAAAGGATGTCAGGTCTAAAACTGAGGCTTGAAGGTTAAAAAAAAAAATCAAAAGCAGTGTATTAATTATCATTTCATCAATCTACAGATTTTAATTTTTGTTTCACTCTGCACAATTCTCACTTAATTAAGTTGATATCCACTTCTTTAGTGAAATTTTAGAACTTTACATTATCTCTTTTAACTATTCTTTTTTTTTTTTTTTTTTGAGACGGAGTCTTGCTCTGTCACCCGCGGTGAAGTGCAGGGGCGCGATCTCAGCTCACTGCAAGCTCCACCTCCTGGATTCACACCATTCTCCTGCCTCAGTCTCCTGAGTAGCTGGGACTACAGGCGCCCGCCACCATGCCCGGCTAATTTTTTGTATTTTTAGTAGAGACGGGGTTTCACTGTGTTAGCCAGGCTGGTCTCAATCTCCTGACCTCGTGATCCGTTACAGGTGTGAGCCACCGCACCCAGCCCTCTTTTAACTATTCTTAACACATATGCATAATAGACTGATATGAGCATATTAAATTATTTTAACAAATCATTTTATTTCTGTTTTTGTTTAAACACTTAAACTACATTTACCATAATTGTATTACGAAGACATCCCTTTGAAGAATAGTTCCTTGCTAAATTTTCCAACAGTAACCAACCTAAAGTTATTAAGCAAAGATAACTGTTCATTTAAGTATAAATTATTACATGTTTACCTGCTGATGCTAAGATCGTACAGTGCAAAGCATGTTTTAAGGCCTCTAGTCTTTCACTTTCGTGGACTATTGTCTTGTAAGAGAGTTCATTGTACCTTTGTGCAGCTTCAATGAATTTTCTTCTATAATCAAGAACACGTGCATAGCATACCTACAGAAGGAAAATGTTTCAATTAGGCAACAAATTAAAAAGCGAGAGTTGAAAAAAAAAAAAAAAACAGAGAAACAATTTCTAATATTTAAGAGCATCTATCAGATGTTCTGGAATATCTTAGTATGTCACAATTCTCCAATACAAAATTAATTCCAAATCAACTTATCTGTTACCTTATAATGTATCTGTAATTGTTCATTGGTTGATTCATTCTGAAGCAACGATGCTCTATTTATGTAAGCCTCCGCCTGGACTGGATCATCATCCTCCAGATATAGCCTAGCAATCTTCAAGTAAGTCTCCAGTTTATAATCTACATTGTACTGTCTAGGATGTAACAGAAAAACACATAATGACTCAATATTTTGTCAAGAAAATTTTAGGAATAATAGAAGATATGTTGTTTTCTCCTCATATATATTCTGGTACCATAAGGGAATCAAACATTTTACTGCATTACACAAAAACTAAAAAGTTTTATTGAATTTTTATTATCATTAATCACATTATATCTTAGCTGCTTTTAATCCTCAATCTCACAAGCTAAAAGCTAAAGAACAACTGCTCAGTTTAGGGGTATATCATATATGACTAGTGGGACAACCTTCCTAGAAAATAATTGGGAAATATGCTCTCCAACCATCCTTTGAATCCTTTAAAATGCATACACCCTTAACCCACCATACATTTACCTTTAGAAAATAAATCCTAAGGCCAGGTGTGGCGGTTCATGCCTGTATTTCCAACACATTGGGAGGCCTAGGTGGGTGGATCACCTGACGTCAGGAGTTCGAGACCACCCTGACCAACATGGTAAAACCCTGTCTCTACTAAAAATACAAAAAATTAGCCGGGCATGGTTGGCACACACTTGTAATCCCAGCTACTCGGGAGGCTGAGACAGGAGAATTGCTTGAACTCAGGAGGCAGAGGCTGCAGTAAGCCAAGATCGTGACATTGCACTCTGGCCTGAGTGACAGGGTGAGACTTAGTCTCAAAAAAAAAAAAAAAAAAAAAAGAAATCCTAAAAAGATAGCCAGATAGCCAGGGATGTGCATACATATGCATATAAAAGGATATTAATTTGTAAAATTATTTATAAATATCTATGCTAGGAAAAAAAATGGAAATCACTCATTATGATATTATTGGTGATCAAGTTGTGGTGCATAAAAATGGTAGAATACAAGGCTGGGCATGGTGGCCCACCTATAATCCCAGCACTTTGGGAGCCCGAGGCAGGCAGATCATGAGGTCAGGAGTTCAAGACAAGCCTGACCAACATGGTGAAACCCCGTCTCTACTAAAACACAAAAATTAGCTGGGCATGGTGGCACACATCTGCAGTCCCAGCTACTCGGAAGGCTGAGGCAGGAGAATAGCTTGAACCCGGGAGGCGGAGGTTGCAGTAAGCCGAGATCATGCCATTGCACTCCAGCCTGGGCAAGAGCAAGACTCCATCTCAAAAAAAAGAAAGGTAGAATATTGTATAATCTAGTCACTATGTATTTTTCCTAAGTGAAAAAACTGGATAAAACAGTATGTAAAACACTATTAAAATGTATTTCTATACACATATATCAAAATAGTAATAGCAATTATCTGTGGGTAGTAAGATTATAAGTGGTTTTCATTTTCTTCTTCATCTCAGTGGTCACATTTTATGCCAGGAATGTATAACTAAAGACCTCACATAATTCAAAACTCACATGAAACAAGATTAATCCTAACAGAAAAATTAATCCTATTTACCTGCAAGAGTGGTGCCACCATATGGCAAGAACACAGAGTTTATAATTAACTTGGCCCCAGATTTGAAAATAATTCTATACTTTATTGATTTGGGGGGGATGGAGAATGGGAGGAGAGATTTATGCAAATTTAATTTTTGCATATATTAATATTCTGTACTTTTTTCCATTCATAATTCAAATATACATTGCTTGCCACGTACAGCACTATATTCTTGAATTTTCCAATTTTTTGCCAAGTGTAACTATTATATCAATTACTTTTTTTTTTTTTTTTTGAGACGGAGTCTCGCTCTGTTCCCCAGGCTGGAGTGCAGTGGCGCCATCTCGGCTCACTGCAAGCTCTGCCTCACGGGATCATGCCATTCTCCTGCCTCAGCCTCCTGAGTAGCTGGGACTACAGGCGCCCGACACCACGCCCGGCTAATTTTTTTTGTATTTTTAGTAGAGACGAGGTTTAACCGTGGTCTCGATCTCCTGACCTTGTGATCCGCCCGCCTCGGCCTCCCAAAGTGCTGGGATTACAGGCGTGAGCCACCACACCCAGCCATCAATTACTTTAATAATCAGAATGAATCATTTTTTGAAAGAAAAAGTTCCCATTTATCCAAAGTCTACATTTAGTCACTTTAACTTGTTTAGAAAACCAATGACATTTTTATCTCTTTGGTTTACTCACAGATAAGGATAATGCTACAATACTACTAAAACAACAATTATGACCACTGTAAAAAACAATATCTAATTTTATATTTATTTCAGCTACCACTGAAAAGAAATCAATTGCCCTGTGCTAGGAAGAAAATACTAGGTAAAGCATAAGACGAAAGCAATCAAGAAAGCCCAGCTTTTTCAAACTACCAAATTATCAAGGGACCTTGAAATGCAAAATTCAACATCTACATATGAAGGCTTTTTTACAAACTGGCTGCTTTTTCAAGGAGCATCATTGCCTAGTAACTTCATAAATAATGCACAAAAGGCAAGATGTCTGAAGCAGTGTCTGCCTCACTATTGCAAATATTAATGAAGAACAAAAAAAGAATTCCTCCTTCACCTGGTAAAGGAGTAGAAAGGCAGATGAAGATATTTTTAAGTCCTTCACAGTTGGTACCGTTTTATACTTGCCAACTTGAAGAGGAAGTGTTTTCAATACAATAACCAATAGTCTCACACCTTTCATCCTCATACAATATACTTAGGAGAAATGTTTCATGAAGAAGTATAAATTTTTAAAAATATATACATCAAGAGGTAAGACTGGTTGAATAAGAGTTATAAACCATCTTTTTTTTTTTCTTTTTTTTTTTGAGACAGAGTCTCACTCTTGTCACCCAGGCTGGAGTGCAGTGATGAGATGTCGGCTCACTGCAACCTCCGCCTCCTGGGTTCAAGCGATTCTTGCGCTTCAGCCTCCCTAGTAGCTGGGATTACAGGCACACACCACCACACTTGGCTAATTTTTGTATTTTTAGTAGAAACAAGGTTTCATCATGTTGGTCAGGCTGGTCTCAAGCTCCTGACCTCAGGTGATCTGCCCACCTTGGCTTCCCAAAGTGCTGGGATTACAGGCATGAGCTACCACGCCCTGCCATCTTAATTTTTTAAAAACTGTTTTTCTACCTCATTTTCTCTAGTATCTCAAACCCAACAATCCTTGCACCCACTGTGCCCTCCAATCACTTATCCCTTACATGTCACTGCCTTTCCCCATAAAGGCCTCACTTTCCTCTTTACCTAGCCTAACTCCTGTGGTCACTCACTCATTGTAATCACTTGTAATCATTGAATTGCATAGGCACTCATCTCCCTGGTCCTTCTCTTGCTGTCATACTTGTTGGGCAAAAATCGTAACTGTGGCCGGGCACGGTGGCTCAAGCCTGTAATCCCAGCACTTTGGGAGGCCGAGGTGGGTGGATCACGAGGTCAGGAGATTGAGACTATCCTGGCTAACATGGTGAAACCCCGTCTCTACTAAAAATACAAAAAACTAGCCGGGCGTGGTGGCGGGCGCCTGTAGTCTCAGCTACTTGGGAGGCTGAGGCGGGAGAATGGCGTGAACCCGGGAGACGGAGCTTGCAGTGAGCCGAGATCACGCCACTGCACTCCAGCCTGGGAGCACAGCGAGACTCCGTCTCAAAAAAAAAACAAAAAAAACAAAAACAAAAACAAAAAAATCGTAACTGTGGTTAAACCTAATTGTTTGCTCACTCCATTCCTGCACTCATATAGCTGAAATGTGATGGGAAAAAGCAGCAAATCAAATTTTTTTTGAGATGGGGTCTCAGTGTGTTGCCCAGTCTGGGCTCAAATTTCTGGGCTCAAGGGATCCTCCCACCTCTGCCGGGACTGAGGCTTGTAGCTGGGACTATAAGCACAAAGCCACTGTGCCCAGCATGACTGATCTAATTTTAATCATTATGACCTTTAACAAGTCCTTAATGTTGCCAAGTTTACATGCTGAGTCCATTCATTGTCCCACTCTCCTAAGGGGATTACTTCTCACACTGTTGTCTCTCTTCAACCTCACACTCCACCCCCATCCACCCTTCCAGCTGATGTCTCTGATTTCAACTTCCTTAAGAATATTGAAGCAAGGCTGGGCATGGTGGCTCACACCTGTAATCCCAGCACTTTGGGAGGCCAAGGCAGGTGGATTGCTTGAGCCCCAGAGTTTGAGACCAGCCTGGGCAACACGGTGAAACTCCGTCTCTACTAAAACTACAAAAATTAGCCAGGCGTAGTGGCGTGCACCTGTAGTCCCAACTACTTGGGAGGTTAGGAGATGGACGTTGCAGTGAGCTGAGATCACGCCACTGCACTACAGCTTGGTTGACAGAGCCAGACCCTCTCTCAAAACCAAAAGCCAACAAAAAAAGAATACTGAAGCAATGCAATGAAAGAGTACTTGCAGAAATTCCACGACTATATCAATAATATGTCTACAGACATTTTTATTGTCACAACTAGGAACAGCAGTACTATTGGCATCCAGCAAGCAGAGGACTAGTGCTGCTAAAACATCCTGCAATACACAGGACAGCCCCCACAACAAAGTATCTAGCCGAAAATGCCAGTAGTGCTGAGGCTGAGAAACTGCCACAGATGAACTACCCATATTCCTATCTAAAGCCTATCCCTCTGCTAGATTCCTTCCTCTCGTCTACTCCCGCAAGAATCCTCTCCCCAATTCCCCTATATCAAATTTTTGCTTTCTACTGGATCATAAAAGAAAAAGTAATCCCTTAGCCTAACAACTGCTGTCATCTTCTACCCTGTTTTTTTGCTACCTTTTTTGAAAACTCCCCCACAGGGTGGCCCATACTCACTATCTCTAAATATTCTCTTCCCATTCTCTCTTAAACCATGCAGTCAGGCTCTCGCTATCATTTCACAAAAATCAGCTCATTAAGGTTCAGTGGTTTCTACACTATTAATGCCAACAGTTAACCTGTACTCCTTATCTTACTTGACCTATCAATGCCATAGCTCATCACCTGCCCCTTGACACATTTTCCTCATTTGGCTTCCAGGACACCACCCTCCACAGTATTCTGATTTCCTTCTTACCTCAATGGATAATCCTTCTCATTTGCTACATCTTCCCCAAGGCCCTGACCTCTTAACGTAGAAGTGCTCCAGGCCTCAGTATACTCAGTCCTTTGGTCTATCTACATTCCCTCCTTTGGCCATCTCATCCAATCCAAAGGCTTTAAATTCCATCTATATGTCAATGACCCCCAAATATGTATATCTAGCCCAGATATCTCTTCTAATATCCAGACTAATATATTTAACTCCTTACTACATATTTCTACTTGGATATTATATGCCCAAAATGAAACTCTCAATATTCCCTACAAGCCTATTCTTCCCTACTCCAACTTTCCAATTGCTCAGGCCAAAAATCAGGACTTATCTTGACTTTTTGCACACTCTACATACAAGCCATTAGGAAATCCTTACTCTACCTTAAAAAACATATCTAGAATACTTCTCACATCCATCTTATCTGTGGTACTGTATAAGCCTTTTTTAAAAAAGACAGGGTCTTGCTTTGTGCCCCAGATGGGAGTACAGTGGTGCGATCATGGCCCACTGCAGCCTCAAATTACTGGGTTCACACAATCCTCTTGCCTCAGCTTCCCAAGTACCTGGGAGTATAGATGCATATCACCAGGCCCAGCTAATTTAAAAAAAAAAAAAAATTTTTTTTGTAGGGATGGGGGGCAGTCTCACTATGTTGTCCAAGTTGGTCTCAAACTCCTGGGCTCAAGCAATCCTCCCGCCTCAGCCTCCCAAGTAGCTAGGACTATAGGCATGTGCCACCATGCCCAGCTTTTTCTTTTTTTTTCTTTTTTTGGTGGAGATGGGGTCTAGCTATGCTGCCCAAGCCGGTCTTGAACTCCTGGGCTCAAGCAATCTTCTCCCACCTCAGCCTCCCAAAGTGCTTGGACTATAGGCATGAGCCACTGTACCTGGTCTCATAAGCCTCTTAACTAATATCCCTACTTCTATCACTGCTTGCCTACAGTTTATTCTCAACCCAGTAGTGAGACTAACTATTTAAAACAGAAGTCAAATCATTTCACTGTTCTGTTGACAATTCTCCAATGGTTCCCCCTCATTTCACTTAGTGAAAAGTCAAATTCCTTATAATGGCTTATAAAACTCCACATAACCTGGTCCCCAGTACTCTCTGCTCTCCTCCCTCATCTCTTGCCCCTTTGCTCACTTTACTCTATCCACACTGGCCTCCTTGCTCTTATTAAGAAAACACTTCAAGCTTGCTCCCATCTTAGGGCCTTTGCACTAGCCCTCCCCTCTAAGAGTATCTAGTGATGATATTCGGCCAGGTGCAGTGGCTCAAACACCTGTAATCCCAGCACTTAGAGAGGCTGAGGTAGGCGGATCACTTGAGGTCAGGAGTTTGAGATGAGCCTGGTTAACGTGGTGAAACCCCATCTCTAGTAAAAATACAAAAATTAGCCACATGTGGTGGTGCGTGCCTGTAATCCCAGCTACTTGGAAGGCTGAGGCAGGAGAATCGCTTGAACCAAGGAGGCAGAGGTTGCGGTGAGCCAAGATCATGCCATTGCACTCCAGCCTGGGCAACAGGCTGGACTCCGTCTCAAAAAAAAAAAAAAAGTATCTGGCAATATTCTTTCCTCAGATCACTCATAGCTACTCCCTTACCTCCTTCAAGTCTTTGATAAAGTGACATCAGGGCCACCCTACTACCCCAATCACCCTATTTAAATATACATACAACCTGTCCCTGCTTTGCCCCCTT